>NW_028225196.1:1200000-1800000 GCF_052327205.1 Somniosus microcephalus
TCTGGAGGGCGCAGCAGAAGAAGCAGAAGAAGGAGAATGAGAAGGTGAAGTCTGGAGGGTGAATCAGAAGAAGCAGAAGAAGGAGAAGGAGAAGGTGAAGTCTGGAGGTTGAATCAGAAGAAGTAGAAGAAGGAGAAGGAGAAGGTGAAGTCTGGAGGGTGAAGCAGAAGAAGTAGAAGAAGGAGAAGGAGAAGGTGAAGTCAGGAGGGTGAATCAGAAGAAGTAGAAGAAGGAGAAGGAGAAGGTGAAGTCAGGAGGGTGAATCAGAAGAAGCAGAAGAAGGAGAAGGAGAAGGTGAAGTCTGGAGGGTGAATCAGAAGAATCAGAAGAAGGAGAAGGAGAAGTTGAAGTCTGGAGGGTGAATCAGAAGAAGCAGAAGAAGGAGAAGGAGAAGGTGAAGTCTGGAGGGTGAATCAGAAGAAGCAGAAGAAGGAGAAGGAGAAGATGAAGTCTGGAGGGTGAATCAGAAGAAGTAGAAGAAGGAGAAGGAGAAGGTGAAGTCTGGAGGGTGAATCAGAAGAAGTAGAAGAAGGAGAAGGAGAAGATGAAGTCTGGAGGGTGAATCAGAAGAAACAGAAGAAGGAGAAGGAGAAGGTGAAGTCTGGAGGGTGAATCAGAAGAGGTAGAAGAAGGAGAAGGAGAAGGTGTAGTCTGGAGGGTGAATCAGAAGAAGTAGACGAAGGAGAAGGAGAAGGTGAAGTCTGGAGGGTGAATCAGAAGAAGCAGAAGAAGGAGAAGGAGAAGGTGAAGTCTGGAGGGTGAATCAGATGAAGTAGAAGAAGGAGAAGGAGAAGGTGAAGTCTGGAGGGTGAATCAGAAGAAGCAGAAGAAGGAGAAGGAGAAGGTGAAGTCTGGAGGGTGAATCAGAAGAAGCAGAAGAAGGAGAAGGAGAAGGTGAAGTCTGGAGGGTGAATCAGAAGAAGTAGAAGAAGGAGAAGGAGAAGTTGAAGTCTGGAGGGTGAAGCAGAAGAAGTAGAAGATGGAGAAGGAGAAGGTGAAGTCAGGAGGGTGAATCTGAAGAAGTAGAAGAAGGAGAAGGAGAAGGTGAAGTCAGGAGGGTGAATCAGAAGAAGCAGAAGATGGAGAAGGAGAAGGTGAAGTCTGGAGGGTGAATCAGAAGAATCAGAAGAAGGAGAAGGAGAAGGTGAAGTCTGGAGGGTGAATCAGAAGAAGCAGAGGAAGGAGAAGGAGAAGGTGAAGTCTGGAGGGTGAATCAGAAGAAGCAGAATAAGGAGAAGGAGAAGGTGAAGTCTGGAGTGTGAATCAGAAGAAGCAGAATAAGGAGAAGGAGAAGGTGAAGTCTGGAGGGTGAATCAGAAGAAGCAGAAGAAGGAGAAGGAGAAGGTGAAGTCTGGAGGGTGAATCAGAAGAAGCAGAAGAAGGAGAAGGAGAAGGTGAAGTCTGGAGGGTGAAGCAGAAGAAGTAGAAGAAGGAGAAGGAGAAGGTGAAGTCAGGAGGGTGAATCAGAAGAAGTAGAAGAAGGAGAAGGAGAAGGTGAAGTCAGGAGGGTGAATCAGAAGAAGCAGAAGAAGGAGAAGGAGAAGGTGAAGTCTGGAGGGTGAATCAGAAGAATCAGAAGAAGGAGAAGGTGAAGTCTGGAGGGTGAATCAGAAGAAGCAGAAGAAAGAGAAGGAGAAGGTGAAGTCTGGAGGGTGAAGCAGAAGAAACAGAAGAAGGAGAAGGAGAAGGTGAAGACTGGAGGGTGAATCAGAAGAAGTAGAAGAAGGAGAAGGAGAAGGTGAAGTCTGGAGGGTGAATCAGAAGAAGTAGAAGAAGGAGAAGGAGAAGGTGAAGTCTGGAGGGTGAATCAGAAGAAGCAGAAGAAGGAGAAGGAGAAGGTGAAGTCTGGAGGGTGAATCAGAAGAAGCAGAAGAAGGAGAAGGAGAAGATGAAGTCTGGAGGGTGAATCGGAAGAAGTAGAAGAAGAAGAAGGAGAAGGTGAAGTCTGGAGCGTGAATCAGAAGAAGTAGAAGAAGGAGAAGGAGAAGTTGAAGTCTGGAGGGTGTATCAGAAGAAGCAGAAGAAGGAGAAGGAGAAGGTGAAGTCTGGAGGGTGAATCAGAAGAAGCAGAAGAAGGAGAAGGAGAAGATGAAGTCTGGAGGGTGAATCAGAAGAAGTAGAAGAAGGAGAAGGAGAAGGTGAAGTCTGGAGGGTGAATCAGAAGAAGTAGAAGAAGGAGAAGGAGAAGATGAAGTCTGGAGGGTGAATCAGAAGAAACAGAAGAAGGAGGAGGAGAAGGTGAAGTCTGGAGGGTGAAGCAGAAGAAGTAGAAGATGGAGAAGGAGAAGGTGAAGTCAGGAGGGTGAATCAGAAGAAGTAGAAGAAGGAGAAGGAGAAGGTGAAGTCAGGAGGGTGAATCAGAAGAAGCAGAAGATGGAGAAGGAGAAGGTGAAGTCTGGAGGGTGAATCAGAAGAATCAGAAGAAGGAGAAGGAGAAGGAGAAGTCTGGAGGGTGAATCAGAAGAAGCAAAGGAAGGAGAAGGAGAAGGTGAAGTCTGGAGGGTGAATCAGAAGAAGCAGAATAAGGAGAAGGAGAAGGTGAAGTCTGGAGGGTGAATCAGAAAAAGCAGAATAAGGAGAAGGAGAAGGTGAAGTCTGGAGGGTGAATCAGAAGAAGTAGAAGAAGGAGAAGGAGAAGATGAAGTCTGGAGGGTGAATCAGAAGAAACAGAAGAAGGAGAAGGAGAAGGTGAAGTCTGGAGGGTGAATCAGAAGAAGTAGAAGAAGGAGAAGGAGAAGGTGTAGTCTGGAGGGTGAATCAGAAGAAGTAGACGAAGGAGAAGGAGAAGGTGAAGTCTGGAGGGTGAATCAGAAGAAGCAGAAGAAGGAGAAGGAGAAGGTGAAGTCTGGAGGGTGAATCAGATGAAGTAGAAGAAGGAGAAGGAGAAGGTGAAGTCTGGAGGGTGAATCAGAAGAAGCAGAAGAAGGAGAAGGAGAAGGTGAAGTCTGGAGGGTGAATCAGAAGAAGCAGAAGAAGGAGAAGGAGAAGGTGAAGTCTGGAGGGTGAATCAGAAGAAGTAGAATAAGGAGAAGGAGAAGTTGAAGTCTGGAGGGTGAAGCAGAAGAAGTAGAAGATGGAGAAGGAGAAGGTGAAGTCAGGAGGGTGAATCAGAAGAAGTAGAAGAAGGAGAAGGAGAAGGTGAAGTCAGGAGGGTGAATCAGAAGAAGCAGAAGATGGAGAAGGAGAAGGTGAAGTCTGGAGGGTGAATCAGAAGAATCAGAAGAAGGAGAAGGTGAAGTCTGGAGGGTGAATCAGAAGAAGCAGAGGAAGGAGAAGGAGAAGGTGAAGTCTGGAGGGTGAATCAGAAGAAGCAGAATAAGGAGAAGGAGAAGGTGAAGTCTGGAGTGTGAATCAGAAGAAGCAGAATAAGGAGAAGGAGAAGGTGAAGTCTGGAGGGTGAATCAGAAGAAGCAGAAGAAGGAGAAGGAGAAGGTGAAGTCTGGAGGGTGAATCAGAAGAAGCAGAAGAAGGAGAAGGAGAAGGTGAAGTCTGGAGGGTGAAGCAGAAGAAGTAGAAGAAGGAGAAGGAGAAGGTGAAGTCAGGAGGGTGAATCAGAAGAAGTAGAAGAAGGAGAAGGAGAAGGTGAAGTCAGGAGGGTGAATCAGAAGAAGCAGAAGAAGGAGAAGGAGAAGGTGAAGTCTGGAGGGTGAATCAGAAGAATCAGAAGAAGGAGAAGGAGAAGGTGAAGTCTGGAGGGTGAATCAGAAGAAGCAGAAGAAAGAGAAGGAGAAGGTGAAGTCTGGAGGGTGAAGCAGAAGAAACAGAAGAAGGAGAAGGAGAAGGTGAAGACTGGAGGGTGAATCAGAAGAAGTAGAAGAAGGAGAAGGAGAAGGTGAAGTCAGGAGGGTGAATCAGAAGAAGTAGAAGAAGGAGAAGGAGAAGTTGAAGTCTGGAGGGTGAATCAGAAGAAGCAGAAGAAGGAGAAGGAGAAGGTGAAGTCTGGAGGGTGAATCAGAAGAAGCAGAAGAAGGAGAAGGAGAAGATGAAGTCTGGAGGGTGAATCAGAAGAAGTAGAAGAAGGAGAAGGAGAAGGTGAAGTCTGGAGGGTGAATCAGAAGAAGTAGAAGAAGGAGAAGGAGAAGATGAAGTCTGGAGGGTGAATCAGAAGAAACAGAAGAAGGAGAAGGAGAAGGTGAAGTCTGGAGGGTGAATCAGAAGAAGTAGAAGAAGGAGAAGGAGAAGGTGTAGTCTGGAGGGTGAATCAGAAGAAGTAGACGAAGGAGAAGGAGAAGGTGAAGTCTGGAGGGTGAATCAGAAGAAGCAGAAGAAGGAGAAGGAGAAGGTGAAGTCTGGAGGGTGAATCAGATGAAGTAGAAGAAGGAGAAGGAGAAGGTGAAGTCTGGAGGGTGAATCAGAAGAAGCAGAAGAAGGAGAAGGAGAAGGTGAAGTCTGGAGGGTGAATCAGAAGAAGCAGAAGAAGGAGAAGGAGAAGGTGAAGTCTGGAGGGTGAATCAGAAGAAGTAGAAGAAGGAGAAGGAGAAGTTGAAGTCTGGAGGGTGAAGCAGAAGAAGTAGAAGATGGAGAAGGAGAAGGTGAAGTCAGGAGGGTGAATCAGAAGAAGTAGAAGAAGGAGAAGGAGAAGGTGAAGTCAGGAGGGTGAATCAGAAGAAGCAGAAGATGGAGAAGGAGAAGGTGAAGTCTGGAGGGTGAATCAGATGAATCAGAAGAAGGAGAAGGAGAAGGTGAAGTCTGGAGGGTGAATCAGAAGAAGCAGAGGAAGGAGAAGGAGAAGGTGAAGTCTGGAGGGTGAATCAGAAGAAGCAGAATAAGGAGAAGGAGAAGGTGAAGTCTGGAGTGTGAATCAGAAGAAGCAGAAAAAGGAGAAGGAGAAGGTGAAGTCAGGAGGGTGAATCAGAAGAAGTAGAAGAAGGAGAAGGAGAAGGTGAAGTCAGGAGGGTGAATCAGAAGAAGCAGAAGAAGGAGAAGGAGAAGGTGAAGTCTGGAGGGTGAATCAGAAGAATCAGAAGAAGGAGAAGGAGAAGGTGAAGTCTGGAGGGTGAATCAGAAGAAGCAGAAGAAAGAGAAGGAGAAGGTGAAGTCTGGAGGGTGAAGCAGAAGAAACAGAAGAAGGAGAAGGAGAAGGTGAAGACTGGAGGGTGAATCAGAAGAAGTAGAAGAAGGAGAAGGAGAAGGTGAAGCCTGGAGGGTGAATCAGAAGAAGTAGAAGAAGGAGAAGGAGAAGGTGAAGTCTGGAGGGTGAATCAGAAGAAGCAGAAGAAGGAGAAGGAGAAGGTGAAGTCTGGAGGGTGAATCAGAAGAAGCAGAAGAAGGAGAAGGAGAAGATGAAGTCTGGAGGGTGAATCGGAAGAAGTAGAAGAAGAAGAAGGAGAAGGTGAAGTCTGGAGGGTGAATCAGAAGAAGTAGAAGAAGGAGAAGGAGAAGTTGAAGTCTGGAGGGTGAATCAGAAGAAGCAGAAGAAGGAGAAGGAGAAGGTGAAGTCTGGAGGGTGAATCAGAGGAAGCAGAAGAAGGAGAAGGAGAAGATGAAGTCTGGAGGGTGAATCAGAAGAAGTAGAAGAAGGAGAAGGAGAAGGTGAAGTCTGGAGGGTGAATCAGAAGAAGTAGAAGAAGGAGAAGGAGAAGATGAAGTCTGGAGTGTGAGTCAGAAGAAACAGAAGAAGGAGGAGGAGAAGGTGAAGTCTGGAGGGTGAAGCAGAAGAAGTAGAAGATGGAGAAGGAGAAGGTGAAGTCAGGAGGGTGAATCAGAAGAAGTAGAAGAAGGAGAAGGAGAAGGTGAAGTCAGGAGGGTGAATCAGAAGAAGCAGAAGATGGAGAAGGAGAAGGTGAAGTCTGGAGGGTGAATCAGAAGAATCAGAAGAAGGAGAAGGAGAAGGTGAAGTCTGGAGGGTGAATCAGAAGAAGCAAAGGAAGGAGAAGGAGAAGGTGAAGTCTGGAGGGTGAATCAGAAGAAGCAGAATAAGGAGAAGGAGAAGGTGAAGTCTGGAGGGTGAATCAGAAGAAGCAGAATAAGGAGAAGGAGAAGGTGAAGTCTGGAGGGTGAATCAGAAGAAGTAGAAGAAGGAGAAGGAGAAGATGAAGTCTGGAGGGTGAATCAGAAGAAACAGAAGAAGGAGAAGGAGAAGGTGAAGTCTGGAGGGTGAATCAGAAGAAGTAGAAGAAGGAGAAGGAGAAGGTGTAGTCTGGAGGGTGAATCAGAAGAAGTAGACGAAGGAGAAGGAGAAGGTGAAGTCTGGAGGGTGAATCAGAAGAAGCAGAAGAAGGAGAAGGAGAAGGTGAAGTCTGGAGGGTGAATCAGATGAAGTAGAAGAAGGAGAAGGAGAAGGTGAAGTCTGGAGGGTGAATCAGAAGAAGCAGAAGAAGGAGAAGGAGAAGGTGAAGTCTGGAGGGTGAATCAGAAGAAGCAGAAGAAGGAGAAGGAGAAGGTGAAGTCTGGAGGGTGAATCAGAAGAAGTAGAAGAAGGAGAAGGAGAAGTTGAAGTCTGGAGGGTGAAGCAGAAGAAGTAGAAGATGGAGAAGGAGAAGGTGAAGTCAGGAGGGTGAATCAGAAGAAGTAGAAGAAGGAGAAGGAGAAGGTGAAGTCAGGAGGGTGAATCAGAAGAAGCAGAAGATGGAGAAGGAGAAGGTGAAGTCTGGAGGGTGAATCAGAAGAATCAGAAGAAGGAGAAGGAGAAGGTGAAGTCTGGAGGGTGAATCAGAAGAAGCAGAAGAAGGAGAAGGAGAAGGTGAAGTCTGGAGGGTGAATCAGAAGAAGCAGAAGAAGGAGAAGGAGAAGATGAAGTCTGGAGGGTGAATCAGAAGAAGTAGAAGAAGGAGAAGGAGAAGGTGAAGTCTGGAGGGTGAATCAGAAGAAGTAGAAGAAGGAGAAGGAGAAGATGAAGTCTGGAGGGTGAATCAGAAGAAACAGAAGAAGGAGGAGGAGAAGGTGAAGTCTGGAGGGTGAAGCAGAAGAAGTAGAAGATGGAGAAGGAGAAGGTGAAGTCAGGAGGGTGAATCAGAAGAAGTAGAAGAAGGAGAAGGAGAAGGTGAAGTCAGGAGGGTGAATCAGAAGAAGCAGAAGATGGAGAAGGAGAAGGTGAAGTCTGGAGGGTGAATCAGAAGAATCAGAAGAAGGAGAAGGAGAAGGTGAAGTCTGGAGGGTGAATCAGAAGAAGCAAAGGAAGGAGAAGGAGAAGGTGAAGTCTGGAGGGTGAATCAGAAGAAGCAGAATAAGGAGAAGGAGAAGGTGAAGTCTGGAGGGTGAATCAGAAGAAGCAGAATAAGGAGAAGGAGAAGGTGAAGTCTGGAGGGTGAATCAGAAGAAGTAGAAGAAGGAGAAGGAGAAGGTGAAGTCTGGAGGGTGAAGCAGAAGAAGTAGAAGAAGGAGAAGGAGAAGCTGAAGTCAGGAGGGTGAATCAGAAGAAGTAGAAGAAGGAGAAGGAGAAGGTGAAGTCAGGAGGGTGAATCAGAAGAAGCAGAAGAAGGAGAAGGAGAAGGTGAAGTCTGGAGGGTGAATCAGAAGAATCAGAAGAAGGAGAAGGAGAAGGTGAAGTCTGGAGGGTGAATCAGAAGAAGCAGAAGAAAGAGAAGGAGAAGGTGAAGTCTGGAGGGTGAAGCAGAAGAAACAGAAGAAGGAGAAGGAGAAGGTGAAGACTGGAGGGTGAATCAGAAGAAGTAGAAGAAGGAGAAGGAGAAGGTGAAGTCTGGAGGGTGAATCAGAAGAAGTAGAAGAAGGAGAAGGAGAAGGTGAAGTCTGGAGGGTGAATCAGAAGAAGCAGAAGAAGGAGAAGGAGAAGGTGAAGTCTGGAGGGTGAATCAGAAGAAGCAGAAGGAGGAGAAGGAGAAGATGAAGTCTGGAGGGTGAATCAGAAGAAGTAGAAGAAGGAGAAGGAGAAGGTGAAGTCTGGAGGGTGAATCAGAAGTAGTAGAAGAAGGAGAAGGAGAAGGTGAAGTCTGGAGGGTGAATCAGAAGAAACAGAAGAAGGAGAAGGAGAAGGTGAAGTCTGGAGGGTGAATCAGAAGAAGTAGAAGAAGGAGAAGGAGAAGGTGTAGTCTGGAGGGTGAATCAGAAGAAGTAGACGAAGGAGAAGGAGAAGGTGAAGCCTGGAGGGTGAATCAGAAGAAGCAGAAGAAGGAAATGGAGAAGGTGAAGTCTGGAGGGTGAATCAGAAGAAGTAGAAGAAGGAGAAGGAGAAGGTGAAGTCTGGAGGGTGAATCAGAAGAAGCAGAAGAAGGAGAAGGAGAAGGTGAAGTCTGGAGGGTGAATCAGAAGAAGCAGAAGAAGGAGAAGGAGAAGGTGATGTCTGGAGGGTGAATCTGAAGAAGCAGAAGAAGGAGAAGGAGAAGGTGAAGTCTGGAGGGTGAATCAGAAGAAGTAGAAGAAGGAGAAGGAGAAGGTGAAGTCTGGAGGGTGAATCAGAAGAAGTAGAAGAAGGAGAAGGAGAAGGTGAAGTCTGGAGGGGGAAGCAGAAGAAGTAGAAGAAGGAGAAGGAGAAGGTGAAGTCTGGAGGGTGAATCTGAAGAAGCAGAAGAAGGAGAAGGAGAAGGTGAAGTCTGGAGGGTGAATCAGAAGAAGTAGAAGAAGGAGAAGGAGAAGGTGAAGTCTGGAGGGTGAATCAGAAGAAGTAGAAGAAGGAGAAGGAGAAGGTGAAGTCTGGAGGGGGAAGCAGAAGAAGTAGAAGAAGGAGAAGGAGAATGTGAAGTCAGGAGGGTGAATCAGAAGATGTAGAAGAAGGAGAAGGAGAAGGTGAAGTCAGGAGGGTGAATCAGAAGAAGCAGAAGAAGGAGAAGGAGAAGGTGAAGTCTGGAGGGTGAATCAGAAGAATCAGAAGAAGGAGAAGGAGAAGGTGAAGTCTGGAGGGTGAATCAGAAGAAGTAGAAGAAGGAGAAGGAGAAGGTGAAGTCTGGAGGGTGAATCAGAAGAAGCAGAAGAAGGAGAAGGAGAAGGTGAAGTCTGGAGGGTGAATCAGAAGAAGTAGACGAAGGAGAAGGAGAAGGTGAAGTCTGGAGGGTGAATCAGAAGAAGCAGAAGAAGGAGATGGAGAAGGTGAAGTCTGGAGGGCGAATCAGAAGAAGTAGAAGAAGGAGAAGTTGAAGGTGAAGTCTGGAGGGTGAATCAGAAGAAGCAGAAGAAGGAGAAGGAGAAGGTGAAGTCTGGAGGGTGAATCAGAAGAAGCAGAAGAAGGAGAAGGAGAAGGTGAAGTCTGGAGGGTGATTCAGAAGAAGCAGAATAAGGAGAAGGAGAAGGTGAAGTCTGGAGGGTGAATCAGAAGAAGCAGAAGAAGGAGAAGGAGAAGGTGAAGTCTGGAGGGTGAATCAGAAGAAGTAGAAGAAGGAGAAGGAGAAGGTGAAGTCTGGAGGGTGAATCAGAAGAAGTAGAAGAAGGAGAAGGAGAAGGTGAAGTCTGGAGGGTGAATCAGAAGAAGTAGAAGAAGGAGAAGGAGAAGGTGAAGTCTGGAGGTTGAAGCAGAAGAAGTAGAAGAAGGAGAATGAGAAGGTGAAGTCAGGAGGGTGAATCAGAAGATGTAGAAGAAGGAGAAGGAGAAGGTGAAGTCAGGAGGGTGAATCAGAAGAAGCAGAAGAAGGAGAAGGAGAAGGTGAAGTCTGGAGGGTGAATCAGAACAAGAAGAAGAAGGAGAAGGAGAAGGTGAAGTCTGGAGGGTGAATCAGAAGAAGCAGAAGAAGGAGAAGGAGAAGGTGAAGTCTGGAGGGTGAATCAGAAGAAGCAGAAGAAGGAGAAGGAGAAGGTGAAGTCTGGAGGGTGAATCAGAAATAGCAGAAGAAGGAGAAGGAGAAGGTGAAGTCTGGAGGGTGAATCAGAAGAAGCAGAATAAGTAGAAGGAGAAGGTGAAGTCTGGAGGGTGAATCAGAAGAAGCAGAAGAAGGAGAAGGAGAAGGTGAAGTCTGGAGGGTGAATCAGAAGAAGTAGAAGAAGGAGAAGGAGAAGCTAAAGTCTGGAGGGTGAAGCAGAAGAAGTAGAAGAAGGAGAAGGAGAAGGTGAAGTCAGGAGGGTGAATCAGAAGAAGTAGAAGAAGGAGAAGGAGAAGGTGAAGTCAGGAGGGTGAATCAGAAGAAGCAGAAGAAGGAGATAGAGAAGGTGAAGTCTGGAGGGTGAATCAGAAGAATCAGAAGAAGGAGAAGGAGAAGGTGAAGTCTGGAGGGTGAAGCAGAAGAAGCAGAAGAAAGAGAAGGAGAAGGTGAAGTCTGGAGGGTGAAGCAGAAGAAACAGAAGAAGGAGAAGGAGAAGGTGAAGACTGGAGGGTGAATCAGAAGAAGTAGAAGAAGGAGAAGGAGAAGGTGAAGTCTGGAGGGTGAATCAGAAGAAGCAGAAGAAGGAGAAGGAGAAGGTGAAGTCTGGAGGGTGAATCAGAAGAAGCAGAAGAAGGAGAAGGAGAAGATGAAGTCTGGAGGGTGAATCAGAAGAAGTAGAAGAAGGAGAAGGAGAAGGTGAGGTCTGGAGGGTGAATCAGAAGAAGCAGAAGAAGGAGAAGGAGAAGGTGAAGTCTGGAGGGTGAATCAGAAGACCAGAAGAAGGAGAAGGAGAAGGTGAAGTCTGGAGGGTGAATCAGAAGAAGCAGAAGAAGGAGAAGGAGAAGGTGAAGTCAGGAGGGTGAATCAGAAGAAGCAGAAGAAGGAGAAGGAGTAGGTGAAGTCTGGAGGGTGAATCAGAAGAAGGAGAAGAAGGAGAAGGAGAAGGTGAAGTCAGGAGAGTGAAGCAGAAGAATCAGAAGAAGGAGAAGGAGAGGGTGAAGTCTGGAGGGTGAATCAGAAGAAGCAAAGGAAGGAGAAGGAGAAGGTGAAGTCTGGAGGGTGAATCAGAAGAAGCAGAATAAGGAGAAGGAGAAGGTGAAGTCTGGAGGGTGAATCAGAAGAAGCAGAATAAGGAGAAGGAGAAGGTGAAGTCTGGAGGGTGAATCAGAAGAAGTAGAAGAAGGAGAAGGAGAAGGTGAAGTCTGGAGGGTGAAGCAGAAGAAGTAGAAGAAGGAGAAGGAGAAGCTGAAGTCAGGAGGGTGAATCAGAAGAAGTAGAAGAAGGAGAAGGAGAAGGTGAAGTCAGGAGGGTGAATCAGAAGAAGCAGAAGAAGGAGAAGGAGAAGGTGAAGTCTGGATGGTGAATCAGAAGAATCAGAAGAAGGAGAAGGAGAAGGTGAAGTCTGGAGGGTGAATCAGAAGAAGCAGAAGAAAGAGAAGGAGAAGGTGAAGTCTGGAGGGTGAAGCAGAAGAAACAGAAGAAGGAGAAGGAGAAGGTGAAGACTGGAGGGTGAATCAGAAGAAGTAGAAGAAGGAGAAGGAGAAGGTGAAGTCTGGAGGGTGAATCAGAAGAAGTAGAAGAAGGAGAAGGAGAAGGTGAAGTCTGGAGGGTGAATCAGAAGAAGCAGAAGAAGGAGAAGGAGAAGGTGAAGTCTGGAGGGTGAATCAGAAGAAGCAGAAGAAGGAGAAGGAGAAGATGAAGTCTGGAGGGTGAATCAGAAGAAGTAGAAGAAGGAGAAGGAGAAGGTGAAGTCTGGAGGGTGAATCAGAAGTAGTAGAAGAAGGAGAAGGAGAAGGTGAAGTCTGGAGGGTGAATCAGAAGAAACAGAAGAAGGAGAAGGAGAAGGTGAAGTCTGGAGGGTGAATCAGAAGAAGTAGAAGAAGGAGAAGGAGAAGGTGTAGTCTGGAGGGTGAATCAGAAGAAGTAGACGAAGGAGAAGGAGAAGGTGAAGTCTGGAGGGTGAATCAGAAGAAGCAGAAGAAGGAGATGGAGAAGGTGAAGTCTGGAGGGTGAATCAGAAGAAGTAGAAGAAGGAGAAGGAGAAGGTGAAGTCTGGAGGGTGAATCAGAAGAAGCAGAAGAAGGAGAAGGAGAAGGTGAAGTATGGAGGGTGAATCAGAAGAAGCAGAAGAAGGAGAAGTAGAAGGTGATGTCTGGAGGGTGAATCTGAAGAAGCAGAAGAAGGAGAAGGAGAAGGTGAAGTCTGGAGGGTGAATCAGAAGAAGTAGAAGAAGGAGAAGGAGAAGGTGAAGTCTGGAGGGTGAATCAGAAGAAGTAGAAGAAGGAGAAGGAGAAGGTGAAGTCTGGAGGGGGAAGCAGAAGAAGTAGAAGAAGGAGAAGGAGAAGGTGAAGTCTGGAGGGTGAATCTGAAGAAGCAGAAGAAGGAGAAGGAGAAGGTGAAGTCTGGAGGGTGAATCAGAAGAAGTAGAAGAAGGAGAAGGAGAAGGTGAAGTCTGGAGGGTGAATCAGAAGAAGTAGAAGAAGGAGAAGGAGAAGGTGAAGTCTGGAGGGGGAAGCAGAAGAAGTAGAAGAAGGAGAAGGAGAATGTGAAGTCAGGAGGGTGAATCAGAAGATGTAGAAGAAGGAGAAGGAGAAGGTGAAGTCAGGAGGGTGAATCAGAAGAAGCAAAAGAAGGAGAAGGAGAAGGTGAAGTCTGGAGGGTGAATCAGAAGAATCAGAAGAAGGAGAAGGAGAAGGTGAAGTCTGGAGGGTGAATCAGAAGAAGTAGAAGAAGGAGAAGGAGAAGGTGAAGTCTGGAGGGTGAATCAGAAGAAGCAGAAGAAGGAGAAGGAGAAGGTGAAGTCTGGAGGGTGAATCAGAAGAAGTAGACGAAGGAGAAGGAGAAGGTGACGTCTGGAGGGTGAAGCAGAAGAAGCAGAAGAAAGAGAAGGAGAAGGTGAAGTCTGGAGGGTGAAGCAGAAGAAACAGAAGAAGGAGAAGGAGAAGGTGAAGACTGGAGGGTGAATCAGAAGAAGTAGAAGAAGGAGAAGGAGAAGGTGAAGTCTGGAGGGTGAATCAGAAGAAGTAGAAGAAGGAGAAGGAGAAGGTGAAGTCTGGAGGGTGAATCAGAAGAAGTAGAAGAAGGAGAAGGAGAAGGTGAAGTCTGGAGGGTGAATCAGAAGAAGCAGAAGAAGGAGAAGGAGAAGGTGAAGTCTGGAGGGTGAATCAGAAGAAGCAGAAGAAGGAGAAGGAGAAGATGAAGTCTGGAGGGTGAATCAGAAGAAGTAGAAGAAGGAGAAGGAGAAGGTGAGTTCTGGAGGGTGAATCAGAAGAAGCAGAAGAAGGAGAAGGAGAAGGTGAAGTCTGGAGGGTGAATCAGAAGAAGCAGAAGAAGGAGAAGGAGAAGGTGAAGTCTGGAGGGTGAATCAGAAGAAGCAGAAGAAGGAGAAGGAGAAGGTGAAGTCAGGAGGGTGAATCAGAAGAAGCAGAAGAAGGAGAAGGAGTAGGTGAAGTCTGGAGGGTGAATCAGAAGAAGTAGAAGAAGGAGAAGGAGAAGGTGAAGTCAGGAGAGTGAAGCAGAAGAATCAGAAGAAGGAGAAGGAGAAGGTGAAGTCTGGAGGGTGAATCAGAAGAAGCAAAGGAAGGAGAAGGAGAAGGTGAAGTCTGGAGGGTGAATCAGAAGAAGCAGAATAAGGAGAAGGAGAAGGTGAAGTCTGGAGGGTGAATCAGAAGAAGCAGAATAAGGAGAAGGAGAAGGTGAAGTCTGGAGGGTGAATCAGAAGAAGTAGAAGAAGGAGAAGGAGAAGGTGAAGTCTGGAGGGTGAAGCAGAAGAAGTAGAAGAAGGAGAAGGAGAAGCTGAAGTCAGGAGGGTGAATCAGAAGAAGTAGAAGAAGGAGAAGGAGAAGGTGAAGTCAGGAGGGTGAATCAGAAGAAGCAGAAGAAGGAGAAGGAGAAGGTGAAGTCTGGATGGTGAATCAGAAGAATCAGAAGAAGGAGAAGGAGAAGGTGAAGTCTGGAGGGTGAATCAGAAGAAGCAGAAGAAAGAGAAGGAGAAGGTGAAGTCTGGAGGGTGAAGCAGAAGAAACAGAAGAAGGAGAAGGAGAAGGTGAAGACTGGAGGGTGAATCAGAAGAAGTAGAAGAAGGGGAAGGAGAAGGTGAAGTCTGGAGGGTGAATCAGAAGAAGTAGAAGAAGGAGAAGGAGAAGGTGAAGTCTGGAGGGTGAATCAGAAGAAGCAGAAGAAGGAGAAGGAGAAGGTGAAGTCTGGAGGGTGAATCAGAAGAAGCAGAAGAAGGAGAAGGAGAAGATGAAGTCTGGAGGGTGAATCAGAAGAAGTAGAAGAAGGAGAAGGAGAAGGTGAAGTCTGGAGGGTGAATCAGAAGTAGTAGAAGAAGGAGAAGGAGAAGGTGAAGTCTGGAGGGTGAATCAGAAGAAACAGAAGAAGGAGAAGGAGAAGGTGAAGTCTGGAGGGTGAATCAGAAGAAGTAGAAGAAGGAGAAGGAGAAGATGTAGTCTGGAGGGTGAATCAGAAGAAGTAGACGAAGGAGAAGGAGAAGGTGAAGTCTGGAGGGTGAATCAGAAGAAGCAGAAGAAGGAGATGGAGAAGGTGAAGTCTGGAGGGTGAATCAGAAGAAGTAGAAGAAGGAGAAGGAGAAGGTGAAGTCTGGAGGGTGAATCAGAAGAAGCAGAAGAAGGAGAAGGAGAAGGTGAAGTATGGAGGGTGAATCAGAAGAAGCAGAAGAAGGAGAAGGAGAAGGTGATGTCTGGAGGGTGAATCTGAAGAAGCAGAAGAAGGAGAAGGAGAAGGTGAAGTCTGGAGGGTGAATCAGAAGAAGTAGAAGAAGGAGAAGGAGAAGGTGAAGTCTGGAGGGTGAATCTGAAGAAGCAGAAGAAGGAGAAGGAGAAGGTGAAGTCTGGAGGGTGAATCAGAAGAAGTAGAAGAAGGAGAAGGAGAAGGTGAAGTCTGGAGGGTGAATCAGAAGAAGTAGAAGAAGGAGAAGGAGAAGGTGAAGTCTGGAGGGGGAAGCAGAAGAAGTAGAAGAAGGAGAAGGAGAATGTGAAGTCAGGAGGGTGAATCAGAAGATGTAGAAGAAGGAGAAGGAGAAGGTGAAGTCAGGAGGGTGAATCAGAAGAAGCAGAAGAAGGAGAAGGAGAAGGTGAAGTCTGGAGGGTGAATCAGAAGAATCAGAAGAAGGAGAAGTAGAAGGTGAAGTCTGGAGGGTGAATCAGAAGAAGTAGAAGAAGGAGAAGGAGAAGGTGAAGTCTGGAGGGTGAATCAGAAGAAGCAGAAGAAGGAGAAGGAGAAGGTGAAGTCTGGAGGGTGAATCAGAAGAAGTAGACGAAGGAGAAGGAGAAGGTGAAGTCTGGAGGGTGAATCAGAAGAAGCAGAAGAAGGAGATGGAGAAGGTGAAGTCTGGAGGGTGAATCAGAAGAAGTAGAAGAAGGAGAAGTTGAAGGTGAAGTCTGGAGGGTGAATCAGAAGAAGCAGAAGAAGGAGAAGGAGAAGGTGAAGTCTGGAGGGTGAATCAGAAGAAGCAGAAGAAGGAGAAGGAGAAGGTGAAGTCTGGAGGGTGATTCAGAAGAAGCAGAATAAGGAGAAGGAGAAGGTGAAGTCTGGAGGGTGAATCAGAAGAAGCAGAAGAAGGAGAAGGAGAAGGTGAAGTCTGGAGGGTGAATCAGAAGAAGTAGAAGAAGGAGAAGGAGAAGGTGAAGTCTGGAGGGTGAATCAGAAGAAGTAGAAGAAGGAGAAGGAGAAGGTGAAGTCTGGAGGGTGAATCAGAAGAAGTAGAAGAAGGAGAAGGAGAAGGTGAAGTCTGGAGGTTGAAGCAGAAGAAGTAGAAGAAGGAGAAGGAGAAGGTGAAGTCAGGAGGGTGAATCAGAAGATGTAGAAGAAGGAGAAGGAGAAGGTGAAGTCAGGAGGGTGAATCAGAAGAAGCAGAAGAAGGAGAAGGAGAAGGTGAAGTCTGGAGGGTGAATCAGAACAAGTAGAAGAAGGAGAAGGAGAAGGTGAAGTCTGGAGGGTGAATCAGAAGAAGCAGAAGAAGGAGAAGGAGAAGGTGAAGTCTGGAGGGTGAATCAGAAGAAGCAGAAGAAGGAGAAGGAGAAGGTGAAGTCTGGAGGGTGAATCAGAAGAAGTAGAAGAAGGAGAAGGAGAAGGTGAAGTCTGGAGGGGGAAGCAGAAGAAGTAGAAGAAGGAGAAGGAGAATGTGAAGTCAGGAGGGTGAATCAGAAGATGTAGAAGAAGGAGAAGGAGAAGGTGAAGTCAGGAGGGTGAATCAGAAGAAGCAGAAGAAGGAGAAGGAGAAGGTGAAGTCTGGAGGGTGAATCAGAAGAATCAGAAGAAGGAGAAGTAGAAGGTGAAGTCTGGAGGGTGAATCAGAAGAAGTAGAAGAAGGAGAAGGAGAAGGTGAAGTCTGGAGGGTGAATCAGAAGAAGCAGAAGAAGGAGAAGGAGAAGGTGAAGTCTGGAGGGTGAATCAGAAGAAGTAGACGAAGGAGAAGGAGAAGGTGAAGTCTGGAGGGTGAATCAGAAGAAGCAGAAGAAGGAGATGGAGAAGGTGAAGTCTGGAGGGTGAATCAGAAGAAGTAGAAGAAGGAGAAGTTGAAGGTGAAGTCTGGAGGGTGAATCAGAAGAAGCAGAAGAAGGAGAAGGAGAAGGTGAAGTCTGGAGGGTGAATCAGAAGAAGCAGAAGAAGGAGAAGGAGAAGGTGAAGTCTGGAGGGTGATTCAGAAGAAGCAGAATAAGGAGAAGGAGAAGGTGAAGTCTGGAGGGTGAATCAGAAGAAGCAGAAGAAGGAGAAGGAGAAGGTGAAGTCTGGAGGGTGAATCAGAAGAAGTAGAAGAAGGAGAAGGAGAAGGTGAAGTCTGGAGGGTGAATCAGAAGAAGTAGAAGAAGGAGAAGGAGAAGGTGAAGTCTGGAGGGTGAATCAGAAGAAGTAGAAGAAGGAGAAGGAGAAGGTGAAGTCTGGAGGTTGAAGCAGAAGAAGTAGAAGAAGGAGAAGGAGAAGGTGAAGTCAGGAGGGTGAATCAGAAGATGTAGAAGAAGGAGAAGGAGAAGGTGAAGTCAGGAGGGTGAATCAGAAGAAGCAGAAGAAGGAGAAGGAGAAGGTGAAGTCTGGAGGGTGAATCAGAACAAGTAGAAGAAGGAGAAGGAGAAGGTGAAGTCTGGAGGGTGAATCAGAAGAAGCAGAAGAAGGAGAAGGAGAAGGTGAAGTCTGGAGGGTGAATCAGAAGAAGCAGAAGAAGGAGAAGGAGAAGGTGAAGTCTGGAGGGTGAATCAGAAATAGCAGAAGAAGGAGAAGGAGAAGGTGAAGTCTGGAGGGTGAATCAGAAGAAGCAGAATAAGTAGAAGGAGAAGGTGAAGTCTGGAGGGTGAATCAGAAGAAGCAGAAGAAGGAGAAGGAGAAGGTGAAGTCTGGAGGGTGAATCAGAAGAAGTAGAAGAAGGAGAAGGAGAAGCTAAAGTCTGGAGGGTGAAGCAGAAGAAGTAGAAGAAGGAGAAGGAGAAGGTGAAGTCAGGAGGGTGAATCAGAAGAAGTAGAAGAAGGAGAAGGAGAAGGTGAAGTCAGGAGGGTGAATCAGAAGAAGCAGAAGAAGGAGATAGAGAAGGTGAAGTCTGGAGGGTGAATCAGAAGAATCAGAAGAAGGAGAAGGAGAAGGTGAAGTCTGGAGGGTGAAGCAGAAGAAGCAGAAGAAAGAGAAGGAGAAGGTGAAGTCTGGAGGGTGAAGCAGAAGAAACAGAAGAAGGAGAAGGAGAAGGTGAAGACTGGAGGGTGAATCAGAAGAAGTAGAAGAAGGAGAAGGAGAAGGTGAAGTCTGGAGGGTGAATCAGAAGAAGTAGAAGAAGGAGAAGGAGAAGGTGAAGTCTGGAGGGTGAATCAGAAGAAGCAGAAGAAGGAGAAGGAGAAGCTAAAGTCTGGAGGGTGAATCAGAAGAAGCAGAAGAAGGAGAAGGAGAAGATGAAGTCTGGAGGGTGAATCAGAAGAAGTAGAAGAAGGAGAAGGAGAAGGTGAGGTCTGGAGGGTGAATCAGAAGAAGCAGAAGAAGGAGAAGGAGAAGGTGAAGTCTGGAGGGTGAATCAGAAGAAGCAGAAGAAGGAGAAGGAGAAGGTGAAGTCTGGAGGGTGAATCAGAAGAAGCAGAAGAAGGAGAAGGAGAAGGTGAAGTCAGGAGGGTGAATCAGAAGAAGCAGAAGAAGGAGAAGGAGTAGGTGAAGTCTGGAGGGTGAATCAGAAGAAGTAGAAGAAGGAGAAGGAGAAGGTGAAGTCAGGAGAGTGAAGCAGAAGAATCAGAAGAAGGAGAAGGAGAAGGTGAAGTCTGGAGGGTGAATCAGAAGAAGCAAAGGAAGGAGAAGGAGAAGGTGAAGTCTGGAGGGTGAATCAGAAGAAGCAGAATAAGGAGAAGGAGAAGGTGAAGTCTGGAGGGTGAATCAGAAGAAGCAGAATAAGGAGAAGGAGAAGTTGAAGTCTGGAGGGTGAATCAGAAGAAGCAGAATAAGGAGAAGGAGAAGGTGAAGTCTGGAGGGTGAATCAGAAGAAGCAGAAGAAGGAGAAGGAGAAGGTGAAGTCTGGAGGGTGAATCAGAAGAAGTAGAAGAAGGAGAAGGAGAAGGTGAAGTCTGGAGGGTGAAGCAGAAGAAGTAGAAGAAGGAGAAGGAGAAGGTGAAGTCAGGAGGGTGAATCAGAAGAAGTAGAAGAAGGAGAAGGAGATGGTGAAGTCAGGAGGGTGAATCAGAAGAAGCAGAAGAAGGAGAAGGAGAAGGTGAAGTCTGGAGGGTGAATCAGAAGAATCAGAAGAAGGAGAAGGAGAAGGTGAAGTCTGGAGGGTGAATCAGAAGAAGCAGAAGAAAGAGAAGGAGAAGGTGAAGTCTGGAGGGTGAAGCAGAAGAAACAGAAGAAGGAGAAGGAGAAGGTGAAGACTGGAGGGTGAATCAGAAGAAGTAGAAGAAGGAGAAGGAGAAGGTGAGGTCTGGAGGGTGAATCAGAAGAAGTAGAAGAAGGAGAAGGAGAAGATGAAGTCTGGAGGGTGAATCAGAAGAAACAGAAGAAGGAGGAGGAGAAGGTGAAGTCTGGAGGGTGAATCAGAAGAAGTAGAAGAAGGAGAAGGAGAAGGTGTAGTCTGGAGGGTGAATCAGAAGAAGTAGACGAAGGAGAAGGAGAAGGTGAAGTCTGGAGGGTGAATCAGAAGAAGCAGAAGAAGGAGAAGGAGAAGGTGATGTCTGGAGGGTGAATCAGAAGAAGTAGAAGAAGGAGAAGGAGAAGGTGAAGTCTGGAGGGTGAATCAGAAGAAGCAGAAGAAGGAGAAGGAGAAGGTGAAGTCTGGAGGGTGAATCAGAAGAAGCAAAGGAAGGAGAAGGAGAAGGTGAAGTCTGGAGGGTGAATCAGAAGAAGCAGAATAAGGAGAAGGAGAAGGTGAAGTCTGGAGGGTGAATCAGAAGAAGCAGAATAAGGAGAAGGAGAAGGTGAAGTCTGGAGGGTGAATCAGAAGAAGTAGAAGAAGGAGAAGGAGAAGGTGAAGTCTGGAGGGTGAAGCAGAAAAGTAGAAGAAGGAGAAGGAGAAGCTGAAGTCAGGAGGGTGAATCAGAAGAAGTAGAAGAAGGAGAAGGTGAAGTCAGGAGGGTGAATCAGAAGAAGCAGAAGAAGGAGAAGGAGTAGGTGAAGTCTGGAGGGTGAATCAGAAGAATCAGAAGAAGGAGAAGGAGAAGGTGAAGTCTGGAGGGTGAATCAGAAGAAGCAGAAGAAAGAGAAGGAGAAGGTGAAGTCTGGAGGGTGAAGCAGAAGAAACAGAAGAAGGAGAAGGAGAAGGTGAAGACTGGAGGGTGAATCAGAAGAAGTAGAAGAAGGAGAAGGAGAAGGTGAAGTCTGGAGGGTGAATCAGAAGAAGTAGAAGAAGGAGAAGGAGAAGGTGAAGTCTGGAGGGTGAATCAGAAGAAGCAGAAGAAGGAGAAGGAGAAGGTGAAGTCTGGAGGGTGAATCAGAAGAAGCAGAAGAAGGAGAAGGAGAAGATGAAGTCTGGAGGGTGAATCAGAAGTAGTAGAAGAAGGAGAAGGAGAAGGTGAAGTCTGGAGGGTGAATCAGAAGAAACAGAAGAAGGAGAAGGAGAAGGTGAAGTCTGGAGGGTGAATCAGAAGAAGAAGAAGAAGGAGAAGGAGAAGGTGTAGTCTGGAGGGTGAATCAGAAGAAGTAGACGAAGGAGAAGGAGAAGGTGAAGTCTGGAGGGTGAATCAGAAGAAGCAGAAGAAGGAGATGGAGAAGGTGAAGTCTGGAGGGTGAATCAGAAGAAGTAGAAGAAGGAGAAGGAGAAGGTGAAGTCTGGAGGGTGAATCAGAAGAAGCAGAAGAAGGAGAAGGAGAAGGTGAAGTCTGGAGGGTGATTCAGAAGAAGCAGAATAAGGAGAAGGAGAAGGTGATGTCTGGAGGGTGAATCAGAAGAAGCAGAAGAAGGAGAAGGAGAAGGTGAAGTCTGGAGGGTGAATCAGAAGAAGTAGAAGAAGGAGAAGGAGAAGGTGAAGTCTGGAGGGTGAATCAGAAGAAGTAGAAGAAGGAGAAGCAGAAGGTGAAGTCTGGAGGGTGAATCAGAAGAAGTAGAAGAAGGAGAAGGAGAAGGTGAAGTCTGGAGGGGGAAGCAGAAGAAGTAGAAGAAGGAGAAGGAGAAGGTGAAGTCAGGAGGGTGAATCAGAAGATGTAGAAGAAGGAGAAGGTGAAGTCAGGAGGGTGAATCAGAAGAAGCAGAAGAAGGAGAAGGAGAAGGTGAAGTCTGGAGGGTGAATCAGAAGAATCAGAAGAAGGAGAAGGAGAAGGTGAAGTCTGGAGGGTGAATCAGAAGAAGTAGAAGAAGGAGAAGGAGAAGGTGAAGTCTGGAGGGTGAATCAGAAGAAGCAGAAGAAGGAGAAGGAGAAGGTGAAGTCTGGAGGGTGAATCAGAAGAAGTAGACGAAGGAGAAGGAGAAGGTGAAGTCTGGAGGGTGAATCAGAAGAAGCAGAAGAAGGAGATGGAGAAGGTGAAGTCTGGAGGGTGAATCAGAAGAAGTAGAAGAAGGAGAAGTTGAAGGTGAAGTCTGGAGGGTGAATCAGAAGAAGCAGAAGAAGGAGAAGGAGAAGGTGAAGTCTGGAGGGTGAATCAGAAGAAGCAGAAGAAGGAGAAGGAGAAGGTGAAGTCTGGAGGGTGATTCAGAAGAAGCAGAATAAGGAGAAGGAGAAGGTGAAGTCTGGAGGGTGAATCAGAAGAAGCAGAAGAAGGAGAAGGAGAAGGTGAAGTCTGGAGGGTGAATCAGAAGAAGTAGAAGAAGGAGAAGGAGAAGGTGAAGTCTGGAGGGTGAATCAGAAGAAGTAGAAGAAGGAGAAGGAGAAGGTGAAGTCTGGAGGGTGAATCAGAAGAAGTAGAAGAAGGAGAAGGAGAAGGTGAAGTCTGGAGGTTGAAGCAGAAGAAGTAGAAGAAGGAGAAGGAGAAGGTGAAGTCAGGAGGGTGAATCAGAAGATGTAGAAGAAGGAGAAGGAGAAGGTGAAGTCAGGAGGGTGAATCAGAACAAGTAGAAGAAGGAGAAGGAGAAGGTGAAGTCTGGAGGGTGAATCAGAAGAAGCAGAAGAAGGAGAAGGAGAAGGTGAAGTCTGGAGGGTGAATCAGAAGAAGCAGAAGAAGGAGAAGGAGAAGGTGAAGTCTGGAGGGTGAATCAGAAATAGCAGAAGAAGGAGAAGGAGAAGGTGAAGTCTGGAGGGTGAATCAGAAGAAGCAGAATAAGTAGAAGGAGATGGTGAAGTCTGGAGGGTGAATCAGAAGAAGCAGAAGAAGGAGAAGGAGAAGGTGAAGTCTGGAGGGTGAATCAGAAGAAGTAGAAGAAGGAGAAGGAGAAGGTGAAGTCTGGAGGGTGAAGCAGAAGAAGTAGAAGAAGGAGAAGGAGAAGGTGAAGTCAGGAGGGTGAATCAGAAGAAGTAGAAGAAGGAGAAGGAGAAGGTGAAGTCAGGAGGGTGAATCAGAAGAAGCAGAAGAAGGAGATAGAGAAGGTGAAGTCTGGAGGGTGAATCAGAAGAATCAGAAGAAGGAGAAGGAGAAGGAGAAGTCTGGAGGTTGAAGCAGAAGAAGCAGAAGAAAGAGAAGGAGAAGGTGAAGTCTGGAGGGTGAAGCAGAAGAAACAGAAGAAGGAGAAGGAGAAGGTGAAGACTGGAGGGTGAATCAGAAGAAGTAGAAGAAGGAGAAGGAGAAGGTGAAGTCTGGAGGGTGAATCAGAAGAAGTAGAAGAAGGAGAAGGAGAAGGTGAAGTCTGGAGGGTGAATCAGAAGAAGCAGAAGAAGGAGAAGTAGAAGGTGAAGTCTGGAGGGTGAATCAGAAGAAGCAGAAGAAGGAGAAGGAGAAGATGAAGTCTGGAGGGTGAATCAGAAGAAGTAGAAGAAGGAGAAGGAGAAGGTGAGGTCTGGAGGGTGAATCAGAAGAAGCAGAAGAAGGAGAAGGAGAAGGTGAAGTCTGGAGGGTGAATCAGAAGAAGCAGAAGAAGGAGAAGGAGAAGGTGAAGTCTGGAGGGTGAATCAGAAGAAGCAGAAGAAGGAGAAGGAGAAGGTGAAGTCAGGAGGGTGAATCAGAAGAAGCAGAAGAAGGAGAAGGAGTAGGTGAAGTCTGGAGGGTGAATCAGAAGAAGTAGAAGAAGGAGAAGGAGAAGGTGAAGTCAGGAGAGTGAAGCAGAAGAATCAGAAGAAGGAGAAGGAGAAGGTGAAGTCTGGAGGGTGAATCAGAAGAAGCAAAGGAAGGAGAAGGAGAAGGTGAAGTCTGGAGGGTGAATCAGAAGAAGCAGAATAAGGAGAAGGAGAAGGTGAAGTCTGGAGGGTGAATCAGAAGAAGCAAAATAAGGAGAAGGAGAAGTTGAAGTCTGGAGGGTGAATCAGAAGAAGCAGAATAAGGAGAAGGAGAAGGTGAAGTCTGGAGGGTGAATCAGAAGAAGCAGAAGAAGGAGAAGGAGAAGGTGAAGTCTGGAGGGTGAATCAGAAGAAGTAGAAGAAGGAGAAGGAGAAGGTGAAGTCTGGAGGGTGAAGCAGAAGAAGTAGAAGAAGGAGAAGGTGAAGTCAGGAGGGTGAATCAGAAGAAGTAGAAGAAGGAGAAGGAGAAGGTGAAGTCAGGAGGGTGAATCAGAAGAAGCAGAAGAAGGAGAAGGAGAAGGTGAAGTCTGGAGGGTGAATCAGAAGAATCAGAAGAAGGAGAAGGAGAAGGTGAAGTCTGGAGGGTGAATCAGAAGAAGCAGAAGAAAGAGAAGGAGAAGGTGAAGTCTGGAGGGTGAAGCAGAAGAAACAGAAGAAGGAGAAGGAGAAGGTGAAGACTGGAGGGTGAATCAGAAGAAGTAGAAGAAGGAGAAGGAGAAGGTGAGGTCTGGAGGGTGAATCAGAAGAAGTAGAAGAAGGAGAAGGAGAAGATGAAGTCTGGAGGGTGAATCAGAAGAAACAGAAGAAGGAGGAGGAGAAGGTGAAGTCTGGAGGGTGAATCAGAAGAAGTAGAAGAAGGAGAAGGAGAAGGTGTAGTCTGGAGGGTGAATCAGAAGAAGTAGACGAAGGAGAAGGAGAAGGTGAAGTCTGGAGGGTGAATCAGAAGAAGCAGAAGAAGGAGAAGGAGAAGGTGAAGTCTGGAGGATGAATCAGAAGAAGTAGAAGAAGGAGAAGGAGAAGGTGAAGTCTGGAGGGTGAATCAGAAGAAGCAGAAGAAGGAGAAGGAGAAGGTGAAGTCTGGAGGGTGAATCAGAAGAAGCAGAAGAAGGAGAAGGTGAAGTCTGGAGGGTGAATCAGAAGAAGTAGAAGATGGAGAAGGAGAAGGTGAAGTCAGGAGGGTGAATCAGAAGAAGTAGAAGAAGGAGAAGGAGAAGGTGAAGTCAGGAGGGTGAATCAGAAGAAGCAGAAGATGGAGAAGGAGAAGGTGAAGTCTGGAGGGTGAATCAGAAGAATCAGAAGAAGGAGAAGGAGAAGGTGAAGTCTGGAGGGTGAATCAGAAGAAGCAAAGGAAGGAGAAGGAGAAGGTGAAGTCTGGAGGGTGAATCAGAAGAAGCAGAATAAGGAGAAGGAGAAGGTGAAGTCTGGAGGGTGAATCAGAAGAAGCAGAATAAGGAGAAGGAGAAGGTGAAGTCTGGAGGGTGAATCAGAAGAAGTAGAAGAAGGAGAAGGAGAAGGTGAAGTCTGGAGGGTGAAGCAGAAGAAGTAGAAGAAGGAGAAGGAGAAGCTGAAGTCAGGAGGGTGAATCAGAAGAAGTAGAAGAAGGAGAAGGAGAAGGTGAAGTCAGGAGGGTGAATCAGAAGAAGCAGAAGAAGGAGAAGGAGTAGGTGAAGTCTGGAGGGTGAATCAGAAGAATCAGAAGAAGGAGAAGGAGAAGGTGAAGTCTGGAGGGTGAATCAGAAGAAGCAGAAGAAAGAGAAGGAGAAGGTGAAGTCTGGAGGGTGAAGCAGAAGAAACAGAAGAAGGAGAAGGAGAAGGTGAAGACTGGAGGGTGAATCAGAAGAAGTAGAAGAAGGAGAAGGAGAAGGTGAAGTCTGGAGGGTGAATCAGAAGAAGTAGAAGAACGAGAAGGAGAAGGTGAAGTCTGGAGGGTGAATCAGAAGAAGCAGAAGAAGGAGAAGGAGAAGGTGAAGTCTGGAGGGTGAATCAGAAGAAGCAGAAGAAGGAGAAGGAGAAGATGAAGTCTGGAGGGTGAATCAGAAGTAGTAGAAGAAGGAGAAGGAGAAGGTGAAGTCTGGAGGGTGAATCAGAAGAAACAGAAGAAGGAGAAGGAGAAGGTGAAGTCTGGAGGGTGAATCAGAAGAAGGAGAAGAAGGAGAAGGAGAAGGTGTAGTCTGGAGGGTGAATCAGAAGAAGTAGACGAAGGAGAAGGAGAAGGTGAAGTCTGGAGGGTGAATCAGAAGAAGCAGAAGAAGGAGATGGAGAAGGTGAAGTCTGGAGGGTGATTTAGAAGAAGTAGAAGAAGGAGAAGGAGAAGGTGAAGTCTGGAGGGTGAATCAGAAGAAGCAGAAGAAGGAGAAGGAGAAGGTGAAGTCTAGAGGGTGATTCAGAAGAAGCAGAATAAGGAGAAGGAGAAGGTGAAGTCTGGAGGGTGAATCAGAAGAAGTAGAAGAAGGAGAAGGAGAAGGTGAAGTCTGGAGGGTGAATCAGAAGAAGTAGAAGAAGGAGAAGGAGAAGGTGAAGTCTGGAGGGGGAAGCAGAAGAAGTAGAAGAAGGAGAAGGAGAAGGTGAAGTCAGGAGGGTGAATCAGAAGATGTAGAAGAAGGAGAAGGAGAAGGTGAAGTCAGGAGGGTGAATCAGAAGAAGCAGAAGAAGGAGAAGGAGAAGGTGAAGTCTGGAGGGTGAATCAGAAGAATCAGAAGAAGGAGAAGGAGAAGGTGAAGTCTGGAGGGTGAATCAGAAGAAGTAGAAGAAGGAGAAGGAGAAGGTGAAGTCTGGAGGGTGAATCAGAAGAAGCAGAAGAAGGAGAAGGAGAAGGTGAAGTCTGGAGGGTGAATCAGAAGAAGTAGACGAAGGAGAAGGAGAAGGTGAAGTCTGCAGGGTGAATCAGAAGAAGCAGAAGAAGGAGAAGGAGAAGGTGAAGTCTGGAGGGTGGATCAGAAGAAGTAGAAGAAGGAGAAGGAGAAGGTGAAGTCTGGAGGGTGAATCAGAAGAAGAAGGAGAAGGTGAAGTCTGGAGGGTGAATCAGAAGAAGCAGAAGAAGGAAAAGGAGAAGGTGAAGTCTGGAGGGTGAATCAGAAGAAGCAGAATAAGGAGAAGGAGAAGGTGAAGTCTGGAGGGTGAATCAGAAGAAGCAGAAGAAGGAGAAGGAGAAGGTGAAGTCTGGAGGGTGAATCAGAAGAAGCAGAAGAAGGAGAAGGAGAAGGTGAAGTCAGGAGGGTGAATCAGAAGAAGCAGAAGAAGGAGAAGGAGAAGGTGAAGTCTGGAGGGTGAATCAGAAGAATCAGAAGAAGGAGAAGGAGAAGGTGAAGTCTGGAGGGTGAATCAGAAGAAGCAGAAGAAGGAGAAGGAGAAGGTGAAGTCTGGAGGGTGAATCAGAAGAAGCAGAAGAAGGAGAAGGAGAAGGTGAAGTCAGGAGAGTGAATCAGAAGAAGCAGAAGAAGGAGAAGTAGAAGGTGAAGTTAGGAGGGTGAATCAGAAGAAGCAGAAGAAGGAGAAGGAGCAGGTGATGTCAGCGGGATGAAGCAGAAGAAGTAGAAGAAGGAGAAGGAGAAGGTGAAGTCAGGACGGTGAAGCAGAAGAAGCAGAAAAAGGAGAAGGAGAAGGTGAAGTCTGGAGGGTGAATCAGAATAAGTAGAAGAAGGAGAAGGAGAAGGTCAAGTCTGGAGGGTGAATCAGAAGAAGTAGAAGAAGGAGAAGGAGAAGGTGAAGTCTGGAGGGTGAAGCAGAAGAAGTAGAAGAAGGAGAAGGAGAAGGTGAAGTCAGGAGGGTGAATCAGAAGAAGTAGAAGAAGAAGAAGGAGAAGGTGAAGTCAGGAGGGTGAATCAGAAGAAGCAGAAAAAGGAGAAGGAGAAGGTGAAGTCTGGAGGGTGAATCAGAAGAATCAGAAGAAGGAGAAGGAGAAGGAGAAGGTGAAGTCTGGAGGGTGAATCAGAAGAAGCAGAAGAAAGAGAAGGAGAAGGTGAAGTCTGGAGGGTGAATCAGAAGAAGCAGAAGAAGGAGAAGGAGAAGGTGAAGTCAGGAGGGTGAATCAGAAGAAGCAGAAGAAGGAGAAGGAGAAGGTGAAGTTAGGAGGGTGAATCAGAAGAAGCAGAAGAAGGAGAAGGAGCAGGTGATGTCAGGGGGATGAAGCAGAAGAATTAGAAGAAGGAGAAGGAGAAGGTGAAGTCAGGACGGTGAAGCAGAAGAAGCAGAAGAAGGAGAAGGAGAAGATGAAGTCTGGAGGGTGAATCAGAAGAAGTAGAAGAAGGAGAAGGAGAAGGTCAAGTCTGGAGGGTGAATCGGAAGAAGTAGAAGAAGGAGAAGGAGAAGGTGAAGTCTGGAGGTTGAAGCAGAAGAAGTAGAAGAAGGAGAAGGAGAAGGTGAAGTCAGGAGGGTGAATCAGAAGAAGTAGAAGAAGGAGAAGGAGAAGGTGAAGTCAGGAGGGTGAATCAGAAGAAGCAGAAGAAGGAGAAGGAGAAGGTGAAGTCTGGAGGGTGAATCAGAAGAAGCAGAAGAAGGAGAAGGAGAAGATGAAATCTGGAGGGTGAATCAGAAGAAGTAGAAGAAGGAGAAGGAGAAGGTGAGGTCTGGAGGGTGAATCAGAAGAAGTAGAAGAAGGAGAAGGAGAAGGTGAAGTCTGGTGGGTGAAACAGAAGAAGCAGAAGAAGGAGAAGGAGAAGGTGAAGTCTGGAGGGTGAATCAGAAGAAGTAGAAGAAGGAGAAGGAGAAGGTGAAGTCTGGAGGGTGAATCAGAAGAAGCAGAAGAAGGAGAAGGAGAAGGTGAAGTCTGGAGGGTGAATCAGAAGAAGCAGAAGAAGGAGAAGGAGAAGGTGAAGTCTGGAGGGTGAATGAGAAGAAGCAGAAGAAGGCGAAGGAGAAGTTGAAGTCTGGAGAGTGAATCAGAAGAAGCAGAATAAGGAGAAGTGAAGGTGAAGTATGGAGGGTGAATCAGAAGAAGCAGAAGAAGGAGAAGGAGAAGGTGAAGTCTGGAGGGTGAATCAGAAGAATTAGAAGAAGGAGAAGGAGAAGGTGAAGTCTGGAGGGTGAAGCAGAAGAAGTAGAAGAAGGAGAAGGAGAAGGTGAAGTCAGGAGGGTGAATCAGAAGAAGTAGAAGAAGGAGAAGGAGAAGGTGAAGTCAGGAGGGTGAATCAGAAGAAGCAGAAGAAGGAGAAGGAGAAGGTGATGTCTGGAGGGTGAATCAGAAGAAGCAGAATAAGGAGAAGGAGAAGGTGAAGTCTGGAGGGTGAATCAGAAGAAGCAGAATAAGGAGAAGGAGAAGGTGAAGTCTGGAGGGTGAATCAGAAGAAGCAGAAGAAGGAGAAGGAGAAGATGAAGTCTGGAGGGTGAATCAGAAGAAGTAGAAGAAGGAGAAGGAGAAGGTGAAGTCTGGAGGGTGAAGCAGAAGAAGTAGAAGAAGGAGAAGGAGAAGGTGAAGTCAGGAGGGTGAATCAGAAGAAGTAGAAGAAGGAGAAGGAGAAGGTGAAGTCAGGAGGGTGAATCAGAAGAAGCAGAAGAAGGAGAAGGAGAAGGTGAAGTCTGGAGGGTGAATCAGAAGAATCAGAAGAAGGAGAAGGAGAAGGTGAAGTCTGGAGGGTGAATCAGAAGAAGCAGAAGAAAGAGAAGGAGAAGGTGAAGTCTGGAGGGTGAAGCAGAAGAAACAGAAGAAGGAGAAGGAGAAGGTGAAGACTGGAGGGTGAATCAGAAGAAGTGGAAGAAGGAGAAGGAGAAGGTGAAGTTTGGAGGGTGAATCAGAAGAAGCAGAAGAAGGAGAAGGAGAAGGTGAAGTCTGGAGGGTGAATCAGAAGAAGCAGAAGAAGGAGAAGGAGAAGATGAAGTCTGGAGGGTGAATCAGAAGAAGTAGAAGAAGGAGAAGGAGAAGGTGAAGTCTGGAGGGTGAATCAGAAGAAGTAGAAGAAGGAGAAGGAGAAGGTGAAGTCTGGAGGGTGAATCAGAAGAAGCAGAAGAAAGAGAAGGAGAAGGTGAAGTCTGGAGGGGGAATCAGAAGAAGTAGAAGAGGGAGAAGGAGAAGGTGAAGTCTGGAGGGTGAATCAGAAGAAGCAGAAGAAGGAGAAGGAGAAGGTGAAGTCTGGAGGGTGAATCAGAAGAAGCAGAAGAAGGAGAAGGAGAAGGTGAAGTCTGGAGGGTGAATCAGAAGAAGCAGAAGAAGGAGAAGGAGAAGTTGAAGTCTGGAGGGTGAATCAGAAGAAGCAGAATAAGGAGAAGTGAAGGTGAAGTATGGAGGGTGAATCAGAAGAAGCAGAAGAAGGAGAAGGAGAAGGTGAAGTCTGGAGGGTGAATCAGAAGAAGTAGAAGAAGGAGAAGGAGAAGGTGAAGTCTGGAGGGTGAAGCAGAAGAAGTAGAAGAAGGAGAAGGAGAAGGTGAAGTCAGGAGGGTGAATCAGAAGAAGCAGAAGAAGGAGAAGGAGAAGGTGAAGTCTGGAGGGTGAATCAGAAGAAGCAGAATAAGGAGAAGGAGAAGGTGAAGTCTGGAGGGTGAATCAGAAGAAGCAGAATAAGGAGAAGGAGAAGGTGAAGTCTGGAGGGTGAATCAGAAGAAGCAGAAGAAGGAGAAGGAGAAGATGAAGTCTGGAGGGTGAATCAGAAGAAGTAGAAGAAGGAGAAGGAGAAGGTGAAGTCTGGAGGGTGAAGCAGAAGAAGTAGAAGAAGGAGAAGGAGAAGGTGAAGTCAGGAGGGTGAATCAGAAGAAGTAGAAGAAGGAGAAGGAGAATGTGAAGTCAAGAGGGTGAATCAGAAGAAGCAGAAGAAGGAGAAGGAGAAGGTGAAGTCTGGAGGGTGAATCAGAAGAATCAGAAGAAGGAGAAGGAGAAGGTGAAGTCTGGAGGGTGAATCAGAAGAAGCAGAAGAAAGAGAAGGAGAAGGTGAAGTCTGGAGGGTGAAGCAGAAGAAACAGAAGAAGGAGAAGGAGAAGGTGAAGACTGGAGGGTGAATCAGAAGAAGTGGAAGAAGGAGAAGGAGAAGGTGAAGTCTGGAGGGTGAATCAGAAGAAGTAGAAGAAGGAGAAGGAGAAGGTGAAGTCTGGAGGGTGAATCAGAAGAAGCAGAAGAAGGAGAAGGAGAAGGTGAAGTCTGGAGGGTGAATCAGAAGAAGCAGAAGAAGGAGAAGGAGAAGATGAAGTCTGGAGGGTGAATCAGAAGAAGTAGAAGAAGGAGAAGGAGAAGGTGAAGTCTGGAGGGTGAATCAGAAGTAGTAGAAGAAGGAGAAGGAGAAGGTGAAGTCTGGACGGTGTATCAGAAGAAACAGAAGAAGGAGAAGGATAAGGTGAAGTCTGGAGGGTGAATCAGAAGAAGTAGAAGAAGGAGAAGGAGAAGGTGTAGTCTGGAGGGTGAATCAGAAGAAGTAGACGAAGGAGAAGGAGAAGGTGAAGTCTGGAGGGTGAATCAGAAGAAGCAGAAGAAGGAGATGGAGAAGGTGAAGTCTGGAGGGTGAATCAGAAGAAGTAGAAGAAGGAGAAGGAGAAGGTGAAGTCTGGAGGGTGAATCAGAAGAAGCAGGAGAAGGAGAAGGAGAAGGTGAAGTCTGGAGGGTGAATCAGAAGAAGCAGAAGAAGGAGAAGGAGAAGGTGAAGTCTGGAGGGTGAATCAGAAGAAGTAGAAGAAGGAGAAGGAGAAGGTGAAGTCTGGAGGGAGAATCAGAAGAAGTAGAAGAAGGAGAAGGAGAAGGTGAAGTCTGGAGGTTGAATCAGAAGAAGTAGAAGAAGGAGAAGGAGAAGGTGAAGTCTGGAGGGTGAAGCAGAAGAAGTAGAAGAAGGAGAAGGAGAAGGTGAAGTCAGGAGGGTGAATCAGAAGAAGTAGAAGAAGGAGAAGGAGAAGGTGAAGTCAGGAGGGTGAATCAGAAGAAGCAGAAGAAGGAGAAGGAGAAGGTGAAGTCTGGAGGGTGAATCAGAAGAATCAGAAGAAGGAGAAGGAGAAGGTGAAGTCTGGAGGGTGTATCAGAAGAAGCAGAAGAAAGAGAAGGAGATGGTGAAGTCTGGAGGTTGAATCAGAAGAAGTAGAAGAAGGAGAAGGAGAAGGTGAAGTCTGTAGGGTGAATCAGAAGAAGCAGAGGAAGGAGAAGGAGAAGGTGAAGTCTGGAGGGTGAATCAGAAGAAGCAGAAGAAGTAGAAGGAGAAGGTGAAGTCTGGAGGGTGAATCAGAAGAAGCAGAAGAAGGAGAAGGAGAAGGTGAAGTCTGGAGGGTGAATGAGAAGAAGCAGAATAAGGAGAAGGAGAAGGTGAAGTCTGGAGGGTGAATCAGCAGAAGAAGAAGAAGGAGAAGGAGAAGGTGAAGTCTGGAGGGTGAATCAGAAGAAGTAGAAGAAGGAGAAGGAGAAGGTGAAGTCTGGAGGGTGAAGCAGAAGAAGGAGAAGGAGAAGGTGAAGTCAGGAGGGTGAATCAGAAGAAGTAGAAGAAGGAGAAGGAGAAGGTGAAATCAGGAGGGTGAATCAGAAGAAGCAGAAGAAGGAGAAGGAGAAGGTGAAGTCTGTAGGGTGAATCAGAAGAATCAGAAGAAGGAGAAGGAGAAGGTGAAGTCTGGAGGGTGAATCAGAAGAAGCAGAAGAAAGAGAAGGAGAAGGTGAAGTCTGGAGGGTGAAGCAGAAGAAACAGAAGAAGGAGAAGGAGAAGGTGAGACTGGAGGGTGAATCAGAAGAAGTAGAAGAAGGAGAAGGAGAAGGTGAAGTCTGGAGGGTGAATCAGAAGAAGTAGAAGAAGGAGAAGGAGAAGGTGAAGTCTGGAGGGTGAATCAGAAGAAGCAGAAGAAGGAGAAGGAGAAGGTGAAGTCTGGAGGGTGAATCAGAAGAAGCAGAAGAAGGAGAAGGAGAAGATGAAGTCTGGAGGGTGAATCAGAAGAAGTAGAAGAAGGAGAAGGAGAAGGTGAGGTCTGGAGGGTGAATCAGAAGAAGCAGAAGAAGGAGAAGGAGAAGGTTAAGTCTGGAGGGTGAATCAGAAGAAGCAGAAGAAGGAGAAGGAGAAGGTGAAGTCTGGAGGGTGAATCAGAAGAAACAGAAGAAGGAGAAGGAGAAGGTGAAGTCTGGAGGGTGAATCAGAAGAAGTAGAAGAAGGAGAAGGAGAAGGTGTAGTCTGGAGGGTGAATCAGAAGAAGCAGAAGAAGGAGAAGGAGAAGGTGAAGTCTGGAGGGTGAATCAGAAGAAGCAGAAGAAGGAGAAGGAGAAGGTGAAGTCTGGAGGGTGAATCAGAAGAAGCAGAAGAAGGAGATGGAGAAGGTGAGGTCTGGAGGGTGAATCAGAAGAAGCAGAAGAAGGAGAAGGAGAAGGTGAAGTCTGGAGGGTGAATCAGAAGAAGCAGAAGAAGGAGAAGGAGAAGGTGAAGTCTGGAGGGTGAATCAGAAGAAACAAAAGAAGGAGAAGGAGAAGGTGAAGTCTGGAGGGTGAATCAGAAGAAGTAGAAGAAGGAGAAGGAGAAGGTGTAGTCTGGAGGGTGAATCAGAAGAAGCAGAAGAAGGAGAAGGAGAAGGTGAAGTCTGGAGGGTGAATCAGAAGAAGCAGAAGAAGGAGAAGGAGAAGGTGAAGTCTGGAGGGTGAATCAGAAGAAGCAGAAGAAGGAGAAGGAGAAGGTGAAGTCAGGAGGGTGAATCAGAAGAAGCAGAAGAAGGAGAAGGAGAAGGTGAAGTTAGGAGGGTGAATCAGAAGAAGCAGAAGAAGGAGAAGGAGCAGGTGATGTCAGGGGGATGAAGCAGAATAAGTAGAAGAAGGAGAAGGAGAAGGTGAAGTCTGGAGGGTGAATCAGAAGAAGCAGAAGAAGGAGAAGGAGAAGATGAAGTCTGGAGGGTGAATCAGAAGAAGTAGAAGAAGGAGAAGGAGAAGGTGAAGTCTGGAGGGTGAATCAGAAGTAGTAGAAGAAGGAGAAGGAGAAGGTGAAGTCTGGACGGTGTATCAGAAGAAACAGAAGAAGGAGAAGGATAAGGTGAAGTCTGGAGGGTGAATCAGAAGAAGTAGAAGAAGGAGAAGGAGAAGGTGTAGTCTGGAGGGTGAATCAGAAGAAGTAGACGAAGGAGAAGGAGAAGGTGAAGTCTGGAGGGTGAATCAGAAGAAGCAGAAGAAGGAGATGGAGAAGGTGAAGTCTGGAGGGTGAATCAGAAGAAGTAGAAGAAGGAGAAGGAGAAGGTGAAGTCTGGAGGGTGAATCAGAAGAAGCAGGAGAAGGAGAAGGAGAAGGTGAAGTCTGGAGGGTGAATCAGAAGAAGCAGAAGAAGGAGAAGGAGAAGGTGAAGTCTGGAGGGTGAATCAGAAGAAGTAGAAGAAGGAGGAGGAGAAGGTGAAGTCTGGAGGGAGAATCAGAAGAAGTAGAAGAAGGAGAAGGAGAAGGTGAAGTCTGGAGGTTGAATCAGAAGAAGTAGAAGAAGGAGAAGGAGAAGGTGAAGTCTGGAGGGTGAAGCAGAAGAAGTAGAAGAAGGAGAAGGAGAAGGTGAAGTCAGGAGGGTGAATCAGAAGAAGTAGAAGAAGGAGAAGGAGAAGGTGAAGTCAGGAGGGTGAATCAGAAGAAGCAGAAGAAGGAGAAGGAGAAGGTGAAGTCTGGAGGGTGAATCAGAAGAATCAGAAGAAGGAGAAGGAGAAGGTGAAGTCTGGAGGGTGTATCAGAAGAAGCAGAAGAAAGAGAAGGAGATGGTGAAGTCTGGAGGTTGAATCAGAAGAAGTAGAAGAAGGAGAAGGAGAAGGTGAAGTCTGTAGGGTGAATCAGAAGAAGCAGAGGAAGGAGAAGGAGAAGGTGAAGTCTGGAGGGTGAATCAGAAGAAGCAGAAGAAGTAGAAGGAGAAGGTGAAGTCTGGAGGGTGAATCAGAAGAAGCAGAAGAAGGAGAAGGAGAAGGTGAAGTCTGGAGGGTGAATGAGAAGAAGCAGAATAAGGAGAAGGAGAAGGTGAAGTCTGGAGGGTGAATCAGCAGAAGAAGAAGAAGGAGAAGGAGAAGGTGAAGTCTGGAGGGTGAATCAGAAGAAGTAGAAGAAGGAGAAGGAGAAGGTGAAGTCTGGAGGGTGAAGCAGAAGAAGGAGAAGGAGAAGGTGAAGTCAGGAGGGTGAATCAGAAGAAGTAGAAGAAGGAGAAGGAGAAGGTGAAATCAGGAGGGTGAATCAGAAGAAGCAGAAGAAGGAGAAGGAGAAGGTGAAGTCTGTAGGGTGAATCAGAAGAATCAGAAGAAGGAGAAGGAGAAGGTGAAGTCTGGAGGGTGAATCAGAAGAAGCAGAAGAAAGAGAAGGAGAAGGTGAAGTCTGGAGGGTGAAGCAGAAGAAACAGAAGAAGGAGAAGGAGAAGGTGAGACTGGAGGGTGAATCAGAAGAAGTAGAAGAAGGAGAAGGAGAAGGTGAAGTCTGGAGGGTGAATCAGAAGAAGTAGAAGAAGGAGAAGGAGAAGGTGAAGTCTGGAGGGTGAATCAGAAGAAGCAGAAGAAGGAGAAGGAGAAGGTGAAGTCTGGAGGGTGAATCAGAAGAAGCAGAAGAAGGAGAAGGAGAAGATGAAGTCTGGAGGGTGAATCAGAAGAAGTAGAAGAAGGAGAAGGAGAAGGTGAGGTCTGGAGGGTGAATCAGAAGAAGCAGAAGAAGGAGAAGGAGAAGGTGAAGTCTGGAGGGTGAATCAGAAGAAGCAGAAGAAGGAGAAGGAGAAGGTGAAGTCTGGAGGGTGAATCAGAAGAAACAGAAGAAGGAGAAGGAGAAGGTGAAGTCTGGAGGGTGAATCAGAAGAAGTAGAAGAAGGAGAAGGAGAAGGTGTAGTCTGGAGGGTGAATCAGAAGAAGCAGAAGAAGGAGAAGGAGAAGGTGAAGTCTGGAGGGTGAATCAGAAGAAGCAGAAGAAGGAGAAGGAGAAGGTGAAGTCTGGAGGGTGAATCAGAAGAAGCAGAAGAAGGAGAAGGAGAAGGTGAGGTCTGGAGGGTGAATCAGAAGAAGCAGAAGAAGGAGAAGGAGAAGGTGAAGTCTGGAGGGTGAATCAGAAGAAGCAGAAGAAGGAGAAGGAGAAGGTGAAGTCTGGAGGGTGAATCAGAAGAAACAAAAGAAGGAGAAGGAGAAGGTGAAGTCTGGAGGGTGAATCAGAAGAAGTAGAAGAAGGAGAAGGAGAAGGTGTAGTCTGGAGGGTGAATCAGAAGAAGCAGAAGAAGGAGAAGGAGAAGGTGAAGTCTGGAGGGTGAATCAGAAGAAGCAGAAGAAGGAGAAGGAGAAGGTGAAGTTAGGAGGGTGAATCAGAAGAAGCAGAAGAAGGAGAAGGAGAAGGTGAAGTCTGGAGGGTGAATCAGAAGAAGCAGAAGAAAGAGAAGGAGAAGGTGAAGTCTGGAGGGTGAATCAGAAGAAGTAGAAGAAGGAGAAGGAGAAGGTGAAGTCTGGAGGGTGAATCAGAAGAAGCAGAAGAAGGAGAAGGAGAAGGTGAAGTCTGGAGGGTGAATCAGAAGAAGCAGAAGAAGGAGAAGGAGAAGGTGAAGTCTGCAGGGTGAATCAGAAGAAGCAGAAGAAGGAGAAGGAGAAGGTGAAGTCTGGAGGGTGAATCAGAAGAAACAGAAGAAGGAGAAGGAGAAGGTGAAGTCTGGAGGGTGAATCAGAAGAAGTAGAAGAAGGAGAAGGAGAAGGTGTAGTCTGGAGGGTGAATCAGAAGAAGCAGAAGAAGGAGAAGGAGAAGGTGAAGTCTGGAGGGTGAATCAGAAGAAGCAGAAGAAGGAGAAGGATAAGGTGAAGTCTGGAGGGTGAATCAGAAGAAGCAGAAGAAGGAGAAGGAGAAGGTGAAGTCAGGAGGGTGAATCAGAAGAAGCAGAAGAAGGAGAAGTAGAAGGTGAAGTTAGGAGGGTGAATCAGAAGAAGCAGAAGAAGGAGAAGGAGCAGGTGATGTCAGGGGGATGAAGCAGAATAAGTAGAAGAAGGAGAAGGAGAAGGTGAAGTCAGGACGGTGAAGCAGAAGAAGCAGAAGAAGGAGAAGGAGAAGGTGAAGTCTGGAGGGTGAATCAGAAGAAGTAGAAGAAGGAAAAGGAGAAGGTCAAGTCTGGAGGGTGAATCAGAAGAAGTAGAAGAAGGAGAAGGAGAAGGTGAAGTCTGGAGGGTGAAGCAGAAGAAGTAGAAGAAGGAGAAGGAGAAGGTGAAGTCAGGATGGTGAATCAGAAGAAGTAGAAGAAGGAGAAGGAGAAGGTGAAGTCAGGAGGGTGAATCAGAAGAAGCAGAAGAAGGAGAAGGAGAAGGTGAAGTCTGGAGGGCGAATCAGAAGAATCAGAAGAAGGAGAAGGAGAAGGTGAAGTCTGGAGGGTGAATCAGAAGAAGCAGAAGAAAGAGAAGGAGAAGGTGAAGTCTGGAGGGTGAATCAGAAGAAGTAGAAGAAGGAGAAGGAGAAGGTGAAGTCTGGAGGGTGAATCAGAAGAAGCAGAAGAAGGAGAAGGAGAAGGTGATGTCTGGAGGGTGAATCAGAAGAAGCAGAAGAAGGACAAGGAGAAGGTGAAGTCTGCAGGGTGAATCAGAAGAAGCAGAAGAAGGAGAAGGAGAAGGTGAAGTCTGGAGGGTGAATCAGAAGAAGCAGAATAAGGAGAAGGAGAAGGTGAAGTCTGGAGGGTGAATCAGAAGAAGCAGAAGAAGGAGAAGGAGAAGGTGAAGTCTGGAGGGTGAATCAGAAGAAGCAGATGAAGGAGAAGGAGAAGGTGAAGTCTGGAGGGTGAATCAGAAGAAGCAGAAGAAGTAGAAGGAGAAGGTGAAGTCTGGAGGGTGAATCAGAAGAAGCAGAAGAAGGAGAAGGAGAAGGTGAAGTCTGGAGGGTGAATGAGAAGAAGCAGAATAAGGAGAAGGAGAAGGTGAAGTCTGGAGGGTGAATCAGAAGAAGCAGAAGAAGGAGAAGGAGAAGGTGAAGTCTGGAGGGTGAATCAGAAGAAGTAGAAGAAGGAGAAGGAGAAGGTGAAGTCTGGAGGGTGAAGCAGAAGAAGGAGAAGGAGAAGGTGAAGTCAGGAGGGTGAATCAGAAGAAGTAGAAGAAGGAGAAGGAGAAGGTGAAATCAGGAGGGTGAATCAGAAGAAGCAGAAGAAGGAGAAGGAGAAGGTGAAGTCTGTAGGGTGAATCAGAAGAATCAGAAGAAGGAGAAGGAGAAGGTGAAGTCTGGAGGGTGAATGAGAAGAAGCAGAATAAGGAGAAGGAGAAGGTGAAGTCTGGAGGGTGAATCAGAAGAAGCAGAAGAAGGAGAAGGAGAAGGTGAAGTCTGGAGGGTGAATCAGAAGAAGTAGAAGAAGGAGAAGGAGAAGGTGAAGTCTGGAGGGTGAAGCAGAAGAAGGAGAAGGAGAAGGTGAAGTCAGGAGGGTGAATCAGAAGAAGTAGAAGAAGGAGAAGGAGAAGGTGAAATCAGGAGGGTGAATCAGAAGAAGCAGAAGAAGGAGAAGGAGAAGGTGAAGTCTGTAGGGTGAATCAGAAGAATCAGAAGAAGGAGAAGGAGAAGGTGAAGTCTGGAGGGTGAATCAGAAGAAGCAGAAGAAAGAGAAGGAGAAGGTGAAGTCTGGAGGGTGAAGCAGAAGAAACAGAAGAAGGAGTAGGAGAAGGTGAAGACTGGAGGGTGAATCAGAAGAAGTAGAAGAAGGAGAAGGAGAAGGTGAAGTCTGGAGGGTGAATCAGAAGAAGTAGAAGAAGGAGAAGGAGAAGGTGAAGTCTGGAGGGTGAATCAGAAGAAGCAGAAGAAGGAGAAGAAGAAGGTGAAGTCTGGAGGGTGAATCAGAAGAAGCAGAAGAAGGAGAAGGAGAAGATGAAGTCTGGAGGGTGAATCAGAAGAAGTAGAAGAAGGAGAAGGAGAAGGTGAGGTCTGGAGGGTGAATCAGAAGAAGCAGAAGAAGGAGAAGGAGAAGGTGAAGTCTGCAGGGTGAATCAGAAGAAGCAGAAGAAGGAGAAGGAGAAGGTGAAGTCTGGAGGGTGAATCAGAAGAAACAGAAGAAGGAGAAGGAGAAGGTGAAGTCTGGAGGGTGAATCAGAAGAAGTAGAAGAAGGAGAAGGAGAAGGTGTAGTCTGGAGGGTGAATCAGAAGAAGCAGAAGAAGGAGAAGGAGAAGGTGAAGTCTGGAGGGTGAATCAGAAGAAGCAGAAGAAGGAGAAGGATAAGGTGAAGTCTGGAGGGTGAATCAGAAGAAGCAGAAGAAGGAGAAGGAGAAGGTGAAGTCAGGAGGGTGAATCAGAAGAAGCAGAAGAAGGAGAAGTAGAAGGTGAAGTTAGGAGGGTGAATCAGAAGAAGCAGAAGAAGGAGAAGGAGCAGGTGATGTCAGGGGGATGAAGCAGAATAAGTAGAAGAAGGAGAAGGAGAAGGTGAAGTCAGGACGGTGAAGCAGAGGAAGCAGAAGAAGGAGAAGGAGAAGGTGAAGTCTGGAGGGTGAATCAGAAGAAGTAGAAGAAGGAAAAGGAGAAGGTCAAGTCTGGAGGGTGAATCAGAAGAAGTAGAAGAAGGAGAAGGAGAAGGTGAAGTCTGGAGGGTGAAGCAGAAGAAGTAGAAGAAGGAGAAGGAGAAGGTGAAGTCAGGATGGTGAATCAGAAGAAGTAGAAGAAGGAGAAGGAGAAGGTGAAGTCAGGAGGGTGAATCAGAAGAAGCAGAAGAAGGAGAAGGAGAAGGTGAAGTCTGGAGGGTGAATCAGAAGAATCAGAAGAAGGAGAAGGAGAAGGTGAAGTCTGGAGGGTGAATCAGAAGAAGCAGAAGAAAGAGAAGGAGAAGGTGAAGTCTGGAGGGTGAATCAGAAGAAGTAGAAGAAGGAGAAGGAGAAGGTGAAGTCTGGAGGGTGAATCAGAAGAAGCAGAAGAAGGAGAAGGAGAAGGTGATGTCTGGAGGGTGAATCAGAAGAAGCAGAAGAAGGAGAAGGAGAAGGTGAAGTCTGCAGGGTGAATCAGAAGAAGCAGAAGAAGGAGAAGGAGAAGGTGAAGTCTGGAGGGTGAATCAGAAGAAGCAGAATAAGGAGAAGGAGAAGGTGAAGTCTGGAGGGTGAATCAGAAGAAGCAGAAGAAGGAGAAGGAGAAGGTGAAGTCTGGAGGGTGAATCAGAAGAAGCAGAGGAAGGAGAAGGAGAAGGTGAAGTCTGGAGGGTGAATCAGAAGAAGCAGAAGAAGTAGAAGGAGAAGGTGAAGTCTGGAGGGTGAATCAGAAGAAGCAGAAGAAGGAGAAGGAGAAGGTGAAGTCTGGAGGGTGAATGAGAAGAAGCAGAATAAGGAGAAGGAGAAGGTGAAGTCTGGAGGGTGAATCAGAAGAAGCAGAAGAAGGAGAAGGAGAAGGTGAAGTCTGGAGGGTGAATCAGAAGAAGTAGAAGAAGGAGAAGGAGAAGGTGATGTCTGGAGGGTGAAGCAGAAGAAGGAGAAGGAGAAGGTGAAGTCAGGAGGGTGAATCAGAAGAAGTAGAAGAAGGAGAAGGAGAAGGTGAAATCAGGAGGGTGAATCAGAAGAAGCAGAAGAAGGAGAAGGAGAAGGTGAAGTCTGTAGGGTGAATCAGAAGAATCAGAAGAAGGAGAAGGAGAAGGTGAAGTCTGGAGGGTGAATCAGAAGAAGCAGAAGAAAGAGAAGGAGAAGGTGAAGTCTGGAGGGTGAAGCAGAAGAAACAGAAGAAGGAGTAGGAGAAGGTGAAGACTGGAGGGTGAATCAGAAGAAGTAGAAGAAGGAGAAGGAGAAGGTGAAGTCTGGAGGGTGAATCAGAAGAAGTAGAAGAAGGAGAAGGAGAAGGTGAAGTCTGGAGGGTGAATCAGAAGAAGCAGAAGAAGGAGAAGAAGAAGGTGAAGTCTGGAGGGTGAATCAGAAGAAGCAGAAGAAGGAGAAGGAGAAGATGAAGTCTGGAGGGTGAATCAGAAGAAGTAGAAGAAGGAGAAGGAGAAGGTGAGGTCTGGAGGGTGAATCAGAAGAAGCAGAAGAAGGAGAAGGAGAAGGTGAAGTCTGGAGGGTGAATCAGAAGAAGCAGAAGAAGGAGAAGGAGAAGGTGAAGTCTGGAGGGTGAATCAGAAGAAACAGAAGAAGGAGAAGGAGAAGGTGAAGTCTGGAGGGTGAATCAGAAGAAGTAGAAGAAGGAGAAGGAGAAGGTGTAGTCTGGAAGGTGAATCAGAAGAAGCAGAAGAAGGAGAAGGAGAAGGTGAAGTCTGGAGGGTGAATCAGAAGAAGCAGAAGAAGGAGAAGGAGAAGGTGAAGTCTGGAGGGTGAATCAGAAGAAGCAGAAGAAGGAGAAGGAGAAGGTGAAGTCAGGAGGGTGAATCAGAAGAAGCAGAAGAAGGAGAAGGAGAAGGTGAAGTTAGGAGGGTGAATCAGAAGAAGCAGAAGAAGGAGAAGGAGCAGGTGATGTCAGTGGGATGAAGCAGAATAAGTAGAAGAAGGAGAAGGAGAAGATGAAGTCTGGAGGGTGAATCAGAAGAAGTAGAAGAAGGAGAAGGAGAAGGTGAGGTCTGGAGGGTGAATCAGAAGAAGCAGAAGAAGGAGAAGGAGAAGATGAAGTTTGGAGGGTGAATCAGAAGAAGTAGAAGAAGGAGAAGGAGAAGGTGAGGTCTGGAGGGTGAATCAGAAGAAGCAGAAGAAGGAGAAGGAGAAGGTGAAGTCTGGAGGGTGAATCAGAAGAAGCAGAAGAAGGAGAAGGAGAAGGTGAAGTCTGGAGGGTGAATCAGAAGAAACAGAAGAAGGAGAAGGAGAAGGTGAAGTCTGGAGGGTGAATCAGAAGAAGTAGAAGAAGGAGAAGGAGAAGGTGTAGTCTGGAGGGTGAATCAGAAGAAGCAGAAGAAGGAGAAGGAGAAGGTGAAGTCTGGAGGGTGAATCAGAAGAAGCAGAAGAAGGAGAAGGAGAAGGTGAAGTCTGGAGGGTGAATCAGAAGAAGCAGAAGAAGGAGAAGGAGAAGGTGAGGTCTGGAGGGTGAATCAGAAGAAGCAGAAGAAGGAGAAGGAGAAGGTGAAGTCTGGAGGGTGAATCAGAAGAAGCAGAAGAAGGAGAAGGAGAAGGTGAAGTCTGGAGGGTGAATCAGAAGAAACAAAAGAAGGAGAAGGAGAAGGTGAAGTCTGGAGGGTGAATCAGAAGAAGTAGAAGAAGGAGAAGGAGAAGGTGTAGTCTGGAGGGTGAATCAGAAGAAGCAGAAGAAGGAGAAGGAGAAGGTGAAGTCTGGAGGGTGAATCAGAAGAAGCAGAAGAAGGAGAAGGAGAAGGTGAAGTCTGGAGGGTGAATCAGAAGAAGCAGAAGAAGGAGAAGGAGAAGGTGAAGTCAGGAGGGTGAATCAGAAGAAGCAGAAGAAGGAGAAGGAGAAGGTGAAGTTAGGAGGGTGAATCAGAAGAAGCAGAAGAAGGAGAAGGAGCAGGTGATGTCAGGGGGATGAAGCAGAATAAGTAGAAGAAGGAGAAGGAGAAGGTGAAGTCAGGACGGTGAAGCAGAAGAAGCAGAAGAAGGAGAAGGAGAAGGTGAAGTCTGGAGGGTGAATCAGAAGAAGTAGAAGAAGGAAAAGGAGAAGGTCAAGTCTGGAGGGCGAATCAGAAGAAGTAGAAGAAGGAGAAGGAGAAGGTGAAGTCCGGAGGGTGAAGCAGAAGAAGTAGAAGAAGGAGAAGGAGAAGGTGAAGTCAGGATGGTGAATCAGAAGAAGTAGAAGAAGGAGAAGGAGAAGGTGAAGTCAGGAGGGTGAATCAGAAGAAGCAGAAGAAGGAGAAGGAGAAGGTGAAGTCTGGAGGGTGAATCAGAAGAATCAGAAGAAGGAGAAGGAGAAGGTGAAGTCTGGAGGGTGAATCAGAAGAAGCAGAAGAAAGAGAAGGAGAAGGTGAAGTCTGGAGGGTGAATCAGAAGAAGTAGAAGAAGGAGAAGGAGAAGGTGAAGTCTGGAGGGTGAATCAGAAGAAGCAGAAGAAGGAGAAGGAGAAGGTGAAGTCTGGAGGGTGAATCAGAAGAAGCAGAAGAAGGAGAAGGAGAAGGTGAAGTCTGCAGGGTGAATCAGAAGAAGCAGAAGAAGGAGAGGGAGAAGGTGAAGTCTGGAGGGTGAATCAGAAGAAACAGAAGAAGGAGAAGGAGAAGGTGAAGTCTGGAGGGTGAATCAGAAGAAGTAGAAGAAGGAGAAGGAGAAGGTGTAGTCTGGAGGGTGAATCAGAAGAAGCAGAAGAAGGAGAAGGAGAAGGTGAAGTCTGGAGGGTGAATCAGAAGAAGCAGAAGAAGGAGAAGGAGAAGGTGAAGTCTGGAGGGTGAATCAGAAGAAGCAGAAGAAGAAGAAGGAGAAGGTGAAGTCAGGAGGGTGAATCAGAAGAAGCAGAAGAAGGAGCAGGAGAAGGTGAAGTTAGGAGGGTGAATCAGAAGAAGCAGAAGAAGGAGAAGGAGCAGGTGATGTCAGGGGGATGAAGCAGAATAAGTAGAAGAAGGAGAAGGAGAAGGTGAAGTCAGGACGGTGAAGCAGAAGAAGCAGAAGAAGGAGAAGGAGAAGGTGAAGTCTGGAGGGTGAATCAGAAGAAGTAGAAGAAGGAAAAGAAGAAGGTCAAGTCTGGAGGGTGAATCAGAAGAAGTAGAAGAAGGAGAAGGAGAAGGTGAAGTCTGGAGGGTGAAGCAGAAGAAGTAGAAGAAGGAGAAGGAGAAGGTGAAGTCAGGATGGTGAATCAGAAGAAGTAGAAGAAGGAGAAGGAGAAGGTGAAGTCAGGAGGGTGAATCAGAAGAAGCAGAAGAAGGAGAAGGAGAAGGTGAAGTCTGGAGGGTGAATCAGAAGAATCAGAAGAAGGAGAAGGAGAAGGTGAAGTCTGGAGGGTGAATCAGAAGAAGCAGAAGAAAGAGAAGGAGAAGGTGAAGTCTGGAGGGTGAATCAGAAGAAGTAGAAGAAGGAGAAGGAGAAGGTGAAGTCTGGAGGGTGAATCAGAAGAAGCAGAAGAAGGAGAAGGAGAAGGTGAAGTCTGGAGGGTGAATCAGAAGAAGCAGAAGAAGGAGAAGGAGAAGGTGAAGTCTGCAGGGTGAATCAGAAGAAGCAGAAGAAGGAGAAGGAGAAGGTGAAGTCTGGAGGGTGAATCAGAAGAAGCAGAATAAGGAGAAGGAGAAGGTGAAGTCTGGAGGGTGAATCAGAAGAAGCAGAAGAAGGAGAAGGAGAAGGTGAAGTCTGGAGGGTGAATCAGAAGAAGCAGAGGAAGGAGAAGGAGAAGGTGAAGTCTGGAGGGTGAATCAGAAGAAGCAGAAGAAGTAGAAGGAGAAGGTGAAGTCTGGAGGGTGAATCAGAAGAAGCAGAAGAAGGAGAAGGAGAAGGTGAAGTCTGGAGGTTAAATGAGAAGAAGCAGAATAAGGAGAAGGAGAAGGTGAAGTCTGGAGGGTGAATCAGAAGAAGCAGAAGAAGGAGAAGGAGAAGGTGAAGTCTGGAGGGTGAATCAGAAGAAGTAGAAGAAGGAGAAGGAGAAGGTGAAGTCTGGAGGGTGAAGCAGAAGAAGGAGAAGGAGAAGGTGAAGTCAGGAGGGTGAATCAGGAGAAGGAGAAGATGAAATCAGGAGGGTGAATCAGAAGAAGCAGAAGAAGGAGAAGGAGAAGGTGAAGTCTGGAGGGTGAATCAGAAGAATCAGAAGAAGGAGAAGGAGAAGGTGAAGTCTGGAGGGTGAATCAGAAGAAGCAGAAGAAAGAGAAGGAGAAGGTGAAGTCTGGAGGGTGAAGCAGAAGAAACAGAAGAAGGAGAAGGAGAAGGTGAAGACTGGAGGGTGAATCAGAAGAAGTAGAAGAAGGAGAAGGAGAAGGTGAAGTCTGGAGGGTGAATCAGAAGAAGTAGAAGAAGGAGAAGGAGAAGGTGAAGTCTGGAGGGTGAATCAGTAGAAGCAGAAGAAGGAGAAGGAGAAGGTGAAGTCTGGAGGGTGAATCAGAAGAAGCAGAAGAAGGAGAAGGAGAAGATGAAGTCTGGAGGGTGAATCAGAAGAAGTAGAAGAAGGAGAAGGAGAAGGTGAGGTCTGGAGGGTGAATCAGAAGAAGCAGAAGAAGGAGAAGGAGAAGGTGAAGTCTGGAGGGTGAATCAGAAGAAGCAGAAGAAGGAGAAGGAGAAGGTGAAGTCTGGAGGGTGAATCAGAAGAAACAGAAGAAGGAGAAGGAGAAGGTGAAGTCTGGAGGGTGAATCAGAAGAAGTAGAAGAAGGAGAAGGAGAAGGTGTAGTCTGGAAGGTGAATCAGAAGAAGCAGAAGAAGGAGAAGGAGAAGGTGAAGTCTGGAGGGTGAATCAGAAGAAGCAGAAGAAGGAGAAGGAGAAGGTGAAGTCTGGAGGGTGAATCAGAAGAAGCAGAAGAAGGAGAAGGAGAAGGTGAAGTCAGGAGGGTGAATCAGAAGAAGCAGAAGAAGGAGAAGGAGAAGGTGAAGTTAGGAGGGTGAATCAGAAGAAGCAGAAGAAGGAGAAGGAGCAGGTGATGTCAGGGGGATGAAGCAGAATAAGTAGAAGAAGGAGAAGGAGAAGGTGCAGTCAGGACGGTGAAGCAGAAGAAGCAGAAGAAGGAGAAGGTGAAGTCTGGAGGGTGAATCAAAAGAAGTAGAAGAAGGAAAAGGAGAAGGTCAAGTCTGGAGGGTGAATCAGAAGAAGTAGAAGAAGGAGAAGGAGAAGGTGAAGTCTGGAGGGTGAAGCAGAAGAAGTAGAAGAAGGAGAAGGAGAAGGTGAAGTCAGGATGGTGAATCAGAAGAAGTAGAAGAAGGAGAAGGAGAAGGTGAAGTCTGGAGGGTGAATCAGAAGAATCAGAAGAAGGAGAAGGAGAAGGTGAAGTCTGGAGGGTGAATCAGAAGAAGCAGAAGAAAGAGAAGGAGAAGGTGAAGTCTGGAGGGTGAATCAGAAGAAGTAGAAGAAGGAGAAGGAGAAGGTGAAGTCTGGAGGGTGAATCAGAAGAAGCCGAAGAAGGAGAAGGAGAAGGTGAAGTCTGGAGGGTGAATCAGAAGAAGCAGAAGAAGGAGAAGGAGAAGGTAAAGTCTGCAGGGTGAATCAGAAGAAGCAGAAGAAGGAGAAGGAGAAGGTGAAGTCTGGAGGGTGAATCAGAAGAAGCAGAATAAGGAGAAGGAGAAGGTGAAGTCTGGAGGATGAATCAGAAGAAGCAGAAGAAGGAGAAGGAGAAGGTGAAGTCTGGAGGGTGAATCAGAAGAAGTAGAAGAAGGAGAAGGAGAAGTTGAAGTCTGGAGGGTGAAGCAGAAGAATTAGAAGATGGAGAAGGAGAAGGTGAAGTCAGGAGGGTGAATCAGAAGAAGTAGAAGAAGGAGAAGGAGAAGGTGAAGTCTGGAGGGTGAATCAGAAGAAGCAGAATAAGGAGAAGGAGAAGGTGAAGTCTGGAGGGTGAATCAGAAGAAGCAGAAGAAGGAGAAGGAGAAGGTGAAGTCTGGAGGGTGAATCAGAAGAAGTAGAAGAAGGAGAAGGAGAAGGTGAAGTCTGGAGGGTGAAGCAGAAGAAGTAGAAGAAGGAGAAGGAGAAGGTGAAGTCAGGTGGGTGAATCAGAAGAAGTAGAAGAAGGAGAAGGAGAAGGTGAAGTCAGGAGGGTGAATCAGAAGAAGCAGAAGAAGGAGAAGGAGAAGGTGAAGTCTGGAGGGTGAATCAGAAGAATCAGAAGAAGGAGAAGGAGAAGGTGAAGTCTGGAGGGTGAATCAGAAGAAGCAGAAGAAAGAGAAGGAGAAGGTGAAGTCTGGAGGGTGAAGCAGAAGAAACAGAAGAAGGAGAAGGAGAAGGTGAAGACTGGAGGGTGAATCAGAAGAAGCAGAAGAAGGAGAAGGAGAAGGTGAAGTCTGGAGGGTGAATCAGAACAAGCAGAAGAAGGAGAAGGTGAAGACTGGAGGGTGAATCAGATGAAGCAGAAGAAGGAGAAGGAGAAGGTGAAGTCTGGAGGGTGAATCAGAAGAAGCAGAAGAAGGAGAAGGAGAAGGTGAAGTCTGGAGGGTGATTCAGAAGAAGCAGGATAAGGAGAAGGAGAAGGTGAAGTCGGGAGGTTGAATCAGAAGAAGCAGAAGAAGGAGAAGGAGAAGCTGAAGTCTGGAGGGTGAATCAGAAGAAGTAGAAGAAGGAGAAGGAGAAGATGAAGTCTGGAGGGTGAATCAGAAGAAGTAGAAGAAGGAGAAGGAGAAGGTGAAGTCTGGAGGGTGAATCAGAAGACGTAGAAGAAGGAGAAGGAGAAGGTGAAGTCTGGAGGGTGAAGCAGAAGAAGTAGAAGAAGGAGAAGGAGAAGGTGAAGTCAGGAGGGTGAATCAGAAGATGTAGAAGAAGGAGAAGGAGAAGGTGAAGTCAGGAGGGTGAATCAGAAGAAGCAGAAGAAGGAGAAGGAGAAGGTGAAGTCTGGAGGGTGAATCAGAAGAATCAGAAGAAGGAGAAGGAGAAGGTGAAGTCTGGAGGGTGAATCAGAAGAAGCAGAAGAAAGAGAAGGAGAAGGTGAAGTCTGGAGGGTGAATCAGAAGAAGTAGAAGAAGGAGAAGGAGAAGGTGAAGTCTGGAGGGTGAATCAGTAGAAGCAGAAGAAGGAGAAGGAGAAGATGAAGTCTGGAGGGTGAATCAGAAGAAGTAGACGAAGGAGAAGGAGAAGGTGAAGTCTGGAGGGTGAATCAGAAGAAGCAGAAGAAGGAGATGGAGAAGGTGAAGTCTGGAGGGTGAATCAGAAGAAGTAGAAGAAGGAGAAGGAGAAGGTGAAGTCTGGAGGGTGAATCAGAAGAAGCAGAAGAAGGAGAAGGAACAGGTGAAGTCTGGAGGGTGAATCAGAAGAAGCAGAAGAAGGAGAAGGAGAAGGTGAAGTCTGGAGGGTGATTCAGAAGAAGCAGAATAAGGAGAAGGAGAAGGTGAAGTCTGGAGGGTGAATCAGAAGAAGCAGAAGAAGGAGAAGGAGAAGGTGAAGTCTGGAGGGTGAATCAGAAGACGTAGAAGAAGGAGAAGGAGAAGGTGAAGTCTGGAGGGTGAATCAGAAGAAGTAGAAGAAGGAGAAGGAGAAGGTGAAGTCTGGAGGGTGAATCAGAAGAAGTAGAAGAAGGAGAAGGAGAAGGTGAAGTCTGGAGGGTGAAGCAGAAGAAGTAGAAGAAGGAGAAGGAGAAGGTGAAGTCAGGAGGGTGAATCAGAAGATGTAGAAGAAGGAGAAGGAGAAGGTGAAGTCAGGAGGGTGAAACAGAAGAAGCAGAAGAAGGAGAAGGAGAAGGTGAAGTCTGGAGGGTGAATCAGAAGAAGTAGAAGAAGGAGAAGGAGAAGGTGAAGTCTGGAGGGTGAATAAGAAGAAGCAGAAGAAGGAGAAGGAGATGGTGAAGTCTGGAGGGTGAATCAGAAGAAGCAGAAGAAGGAGAAGGAGAAGGTGAAGTCTGGAGGGTGAATCAGAAGAAGCAGAATAAGGAGAAGGAGAAGGTGAAGTCTGGAGGGTGAATCAGAAGAAGCAGAAGAAGGAGAAGGAGAAGGTGAAGTCGGGGGGTGAATCAGAAGAAGTAGAAGAAGGAGAAGGAGAAGGTGAAGTCTGGAGGGTGAAGCAGAAGAAGTAGAAGAAGGAGAAGGAGAAGGTGAAGTCAGGAGGGTGAATCAGAAGAAGTAGAAGAAGGAGAAGGAGAAGGTGAAGTCAGGAGGGTGAATCAGAAGAAGCAGAAGAAGGAGATATAGAAGGTGAAGTCTTGAGGGTGAATCAGAAGAATCAGAAGAAGGAGAAGGAGAAGGTGAAGTCTGGAGGGTGAAGCAGAAGAAGCAGAAGAAAGAGAAGGAGAAGGTGAAGTCTGGAGGGTGAAGCAGAAGAAACAGAAGAAGGAGAAGGAGAAGGTGAAGACTGGAGGGTGAATCAGAAGAAGTAGAAGAAGGAGAAGGAGAAGGTGAAGTCTATAGGGTGAATCAGAATAAGTAGAAGAAGGAGAAGGAGAAGGTGAAGTCTGGAGGGTGAATCAGAAGAAGCAGAAGAAGGAGAAGGAGAAGGTGAAGTCTGGAGGGTGAATCAGAAGAAGCAGAAGAAGGAGAAGGAGAAGGTGAAGTCAGGAGGGTGAATCAGAAGAAGCAGAAGAAGGAGAAGGAGAAGGTGAAGTTAGGAGGGTGAATCAGAAGAAGCAGAAAAAGGAGAAGGAGCAGGTGAAGTCAGGGGGGTGTAGCAGAAGAAGTAGAAGAAGGAGAAGGAGAAGGTGAAGTCAGGACGATGAAGCAGAAGAAGCAGAAGAAGGAGAAGGAGAAGGTGAAGCCTGGAGGGCGCAGCAGAAGAAGCAGAAGAAGGAGAAGGAGAAGGTGAAGTCTGGAGTGTGAAGCAGAAGAAGCAGAAGAAGGAGAAGGAGAAGGTGAAGTCTGGAGGGCGCAGCAGAAGAAGCAGAAGAAGGAGAATGAGAAGGTGAAGTCTGGAGGGTGAATCAGAAGAAGCAGAAGAAGGAGAAGGAGAAGGTGAAGTCTGGAGGGTGAATCAGAAGAAGTAGAAGAAGGAGAAGGAGAAGGTGAAGTCTGGAGGGTGAAGCAGAAGAAGTAGAAGAAGGAGAAGGAGAAGGTGAAGTCAGGAGGGTGAATCAGAAGATGTAGAAGAAGGAGAAGGAGAAGGTGAAGTCAGGAGGGTGAATCGGAAGAAGCAGAAGAAGGAGAAGGAGAAGGTGAAGTCTGGAGGGTGAATCAGAAGAATCAGAAGAAGGAGAAGGAGAAGGTGAAGTCTGGAGGGTGAATCAGAAGAAGCAGAAGAAAGAGAAGGAGAAGGTGAAGTCTGGAGGGTGAAGCAGAAGAAACAGAAGAAGGAGAAGGAGAAGGTGAAGACTGGAGGGTGAATCAGAAGAAGTAGAAGAAGGAGAAGGAGAAGGTGAAGTCTGGAGGGTGAATCAGAAGAAGTAGAAGAAGGAGAAGGAGAAGTTGAAGTCTGGAGGGTGAATCAGAAGAAGCAGAAGAAGGAGAAGGAGAAGGTGAAGTCTGGAGGGTGAATCAGAAGAAGCAGAAGAAGGAGAAGGAGAAAATGAAGTCTGGAGGGTGAATCAGAAGAAGTAGACGAAGGAGAAGGAGAAGTTGAAGTCTGGAGGGTGAATCAGAAGAAGCAGAAGAAGGAGAAGGAGAAGGTGAAGTCTGGAGGGTGAAGCAGAAGAAACAGAAGAAGGAGAAGGAGAAGGTGAAGACTGGAGGGTGAATCAGAAGAAGTAGAAGAAGGAGAAGGAGAAGGTGAAGTCTATAGGGTGAATCAGAATAAGTAGAAGAAGGAGAAGGAGAAGGTGAAGTCTGGAGGGTGAATCAGAAGAAGCAGAAGAAGGAGAAGGAGAAGGTGAAGTCTGGAGGGTGAATCAGAAGAAGCAGAAGAAGGAGAAGGAGAAGATGAAGTCTGGAGGGTGAATCAGAAGAAGTAGAAGAAGGAGAAGGAGAAGGTGAGGTCTGGAGGGTGAATCAGAAGAAGCAGAAGAAGGAGAAGGAGAAGGTGAAGTCTGGAGGGTGAATCAGAAGAAGCAGAAGAAGGAGAAGGAGAAGGTGAAGTCTGGAGGGTGAATCAGAAGAAGCAGAAGAAGGAGAAGGAGAAGGTGAAGTCAGGAGGGTGAATCAGAAGAAGCAGAAGAAGGAGAAGGAGAAGGTGAAGTTAGGAGGGTGAATCAGAAGAAGCAGAAAAAGGAGAAGGAGCAGGTGAAGTCAGGGGGGTGTAGCAGAAGAAGTAGAAGAAGGAGAAGGAGAAGGTGAAGTCAGGACGATGAAGCAGAAGAAGCAGAAGAAGGAGAAGGAGAAGGTGAAGCCTGGAGGGCGCAGCAGAAGAAGCAGAAGAAGGAGAAGGAGAAGGTGAAGTCTGGAGTGTGAAGCAGAAGAAGCAGAAGAAGGAGAAGGAGAAGGTGAAGTCTGGAGGGCGCAGCAGAAGAAGCAGAAGAAGGAGAATGAGAAGGTGAAGTCTGGAGGGTGAATCAGAAGAAGCAGAAGAAGGAGAAGGAGAAGGTGAAGTCTGGAGGGTGAATCAGAAGAAGTAGAAGAAGGAGAAGGAGAAGGTGAAGTCTGGAGGGTGAAGCAGAAGAAGTAGAAGAAGGAGAAGGAGAAGGTGAAGTCAGGAGGGTGAATCAGAAGATGTAGAAGAAGGAGAAGGAGAAGGTGAAGTCAGGAGGGTGAATCGGAAGAAGCAGAAGAAGGAGAAGGAGAAGGTGAAGTCTGGAGGGTGAATCAGAAGAATCAGAAGAAGGAGAAGGAGAAGGTGAAGTCTGGAGGGTGAATCAGAAGAAGCAGAAGAAAGAGAAGGAGAAGGTGAAGTCTGGAGGGTGAAGCAGAAGAAACAGAAGAAGGAGAAGGAGAAGGTGAAGACTGGAGGGTGAATCAGAAGAAGTAGAAGAAGGAGAAGGAGAAGGTGAAGTCTGGAGGGTGAATCAGAAGAAGTAGAAGAAGGAGAAGGAGAAGTTGAAGTCTGGAGGGTGAATCAGAAGAAGCAGAAGAAGGAGAAGGAGAAGGTGAAGTCTGGAGGGTGAATCAGAAGAAGCAGAAGAAGGAGAAGGAGAAAATGAAGTCTGGAGGGTGAATCAGAAGAAGTAGACGAAGGAGAAGGAGAAGTTGAAGTCTGGAGGGTGAATCAGAAGAAGCAGAAGAAGGAGAAGGAGAAGGTGAAGTCTGGAGGGTGAATCAGAAGAAGTAGAAGAAGGAGAAGGAGAAGGTGAAGTCTGGAGGGTGAATCAGAAGAAGCAGAAGAAGGAGAAGGAGAAGGTGAAGTCTGGAGGGTGAATCAGAAGAAGCAGAAGAAGGAGAAGGAGAAGGTGAAGTCTGGAGGGTGAATCAGAAGAAGTAGAAGAAGGAGAAGGAGAAGTTGAAGTCTGGAGGGTGAAGCAGAAGAAGTAGAAGATGGAGAAGGAGAAGGTGAAGTCAGGAGGGTGAATCAGAAGAAGTAGAAGAAGGAGAAGGAGAAGGTGAAGTCAGGAGGGTGAATCAGAAGAAGCAGAAGATGGAGAAGGAGAAGGTGAAGTCTGGAGGGTGAATCAGAAGAATCAGAAGAAGGAGAAGGAGAAGGTGAAGTCTGGAGGGTGAATCAGAAGAAGCAGAGGAAGGAGAAGGAGAAGGTGAAGTCTGGAGGGTGAATCAAAAGAAGCAGAATAAGGAGAAGGAGAAGGTGAAGTCTGGAGGGTGAATCAGAAGAAGCAGAATAAGGAGAAGGAGAAGGTGAAGTCTGGAGGGTGAATCAGAAGAAGCAGAAGAAGGAGAAGGAGAAGGTGAAGTCTGGAGGGTGAATCAGAAGAAGTAGAAGAAGGAGAAGGAGAAGGTGAAGTCTGGAGGTTGAAGCAGAAGAAGTAGAAGAAGGAGAAGGAGAAGGTGAAGTCAGGAGGGTGAATCAGAAGAAGTAGAAGAAGCAGAAGGAGAAGGTGAAGTCAGGAGGGTGAATCAGAAGAAGCAGAAGAAGGAGAAGGAGAAGGTGAAGTCTGGAGGGTGAATCAGAAGAATCAGAAGAAGGAGAAGGAGAAGTGGAGGGTGAATCAGAAGAAGCAGAAGAAAGAGAAGGAGAAGGTGAAGTCTGGAGGGTGAAGCAGAAGAAACAGAAGAAGGAGAAGGAGAAGGTGAAGACTGGAGGGTGAATCAGAAGAAGTAGAAGAAGGAGAAGGAGAAGGTGAAGTCTGGAGGGTGAATCAGAAGAAGTAGAAGAAGGAGAAGGAGAAGGTGAAGTCTGGAGGGTGAATCAGAAGAAGCAGAAGAAGGAGAAGGAGAAGGTGAAGTCTGGAGGGTGAATCAGAAGAAGCAGAAGAAGGAGAAGGAGAAGATGAAGTCTGGAGGGTGAATCGGAAGAAGTAGAAGAAGGAGAAGGAGAAGGTGAAGTCTGGAGGGTGAATCAGAAGAAGTAGAAGAAGGAGAAGGAGAAGGTGTAGTCTGGAGGGTGAATCAGAAGAAGTAGACGAAGGAGAAGGAGAAGGTAAAGTCTGGAGGGTGAATCAGAAGAAGCAGAAGAAGGAGAAGGTGAAGTCTGGAGGGTGAATCAGAAGAAGTAGAAGAAGGAGAAGGAGAAGGTGAAGTCTGCAGGGTGAATCAGAAGAAGCAGAAGAAGGAGAAGGAGAAGGTGAAGTCTGGAGGGTGAATCAGAAGAAGCAGAAGAAGGAGAAGGAGAAGGTGAAGTCTGGAGGGTGAATCAGAAGAAGTAGATGAAGGAGAAGGAGAAGGTGAAGTCTGGAGGGTGAATCAGAAGAAGCAGAAGAAGGAGATGGAGAAGGTGAAGTCTGGAGGGTGAATCAGAAGACGTAGAAGAAGGAGAAGGAGAAGGTGAAGTCTGGAGGGTGAATCAGAAGAAGCAGAAGAAGGAGAAGGAGAAGGTGAAGTCTGGAGGGTGAATCAGAAGAAGCAGAAGAAGGAGAAGGAGAAGGTGAAGTCTGGAGGGTGATTCAGAAGAAGCAGAATAAGGAGAAGGAGAAGGTGAAGTCTGGAGGGTGAATCAGAAGAAGCAGAAGAAGGAGAAGGAGAAGGTGAAGTCTGGAGGGTGAATCAGAAGAAGTAGAAGAAGGAGAAGGAGAAGGTGAAGTCTGGTGGGTGAATCAGAAAAAGTAGAAGAAGGAGAAGGAGAAGGTGAAGTCTGGAGGGTGAATCAGAAGAAGTAGAAGAAGGAGAAGGAGAAGGTGAAGTCTGGAGGGTGAAGCAGAAGAAGTAGAAGAAGGAGAAGGAGAAGGTGAAGTCCGGAGGGTGAATCAGAAGATGTAGAAGAAGGACAAGGAGAAGGTGAAGTCAGGAGGGTGAATCAGAAGAAGCAGAAGAAGGAGAAGGAGAAGGTGAAGTCTGGAGGGTGAATCAGAAGCAGAAGAAGGAGAAGGAGAAGGTGAAGTCTGGAGGGTGAATCAGAAGAAGCAGAAGAAGGAGAAGGAGAAGGTGAAGTCTGGAGGGTGAATCAGAAGAAGCAGAATAAGGAGAAGGAGAAGGTTAAGTCTGGAGGGTGAATCAGAAGAAGCAGAAGAAGGAGAAGGAGAAGGTGAAGTCTGGAGGGTGAATCAGAAGAAGTAGAAGAAGGAGAAGGAGAAGGTGAAGTCTGGAGGGTGAAGCAGAAGAAGTAGAAGAAGGAGAAGGAGAAGGTGAAGTCAGGAGGGTGAATCAGAAGAAGTAGAAGAAGGAGAATGAGAAGGTGAAGTCAGGAGGGTGAATCAGAAGAAGCAGAAGAAGGAGATAGAGAAGGTGAAGTCTGGAGGTTGAATCAGAAGAATCAGAAGAAGGAGAAGGAGAAGGTGAAGTCTGGAGGGTGAAGCAGAAGAAGCAGAAGAAAGAGAAGGAGAAGGTGAAGTCTGGAGGGTGAAGCAGAAGAAACAGAAGAAGGAGAAGGAGAAGGTGAAGTCTGGAGGGTGAATCAGAAGAAGTAGAAGAAGGAGAAGGAGAAGGTGAAGTCTGGAGGGTGAATCAGAAGAAGCAGAAGAAGGAGAAGGAGAAGGTGAAGTCTGGAGGGTGAATCAGAAGAAGCAGAAGAAGGAGAAGGAGAAGGTTAAGTCTGGAGGATGAATCAGAAGATGTAGAAGAAGGAGAAGGAGAAGGTGAAGTCAGGAGGGTGAATCAGAAGAAGCAGAAGAAGGAGAAGGAGAAGGTGAAGTCTGGAGGGTGAATCAGAAGAAGTAGAAGAAGGAGAAGGAGAAGGTGAAGTCTGGAGGGTGAATCAGAAGAAGCAGAAGAAGGAGAATGAGAAGGTGAAGTCTGGAGGGTGAATCAGAAGAAGCAGAAGAAGGAGAAGCAGAAGGTGAAGTCTGGAGGGTGAATCAGAAGAAGTAGAAGAAGGAGAAGGAGAAGGTGAAGTCAGGAGGGTGAATCAGAAGATGTAGAAGAAGGAGAAGGAGAAGGTGAAGTCAGGAGGGTGAATCAGAAGAAGCAGAAGAAGGAGAAGGAGAAGGTGAAGTCTGGAGGGTGAATCAGAAGAAGTAGAAGAAGGAGAAGGAGAAGGTGAAGTCTGGAGGGTGAATCAGAAGAAGCAGAAGAAGGAGAAGGAGAAGGTGAAGTCTGGAGGGTGAATCAGAAGAAGCAGAAGAAGGAGAAGGAGAAGGTTAAGTCTGGAGGATGAATCAGAAGAAGCAGAAGAAGGAGAAGGAGAAGGTGAAGTCTGGAGGGTGAATCAGAAGAAGTAGAAGAAGGAGAAGGAGAAGGTGAAGTCTGGAGGGTGAAGCAGAAGAAGTAGAAGAAGGAGAAGGAGAAGGTGAAGTCAGGAGGGTGAATCAGAAGAAGTAGAAGAAGGAGAAGGAGAAGGTGAAGTCAGGAGGGTGAATCAGAAGAAGCAGAAGAAGGAGATAGAGAAGGTGAAGTCTGGAGGGTGAATCAGAAGAATCAGAAGAAGGAGAAGGAGAAGGTGAAGTCTGGAGGGTGAAGCAGAAGAAGCAGAAGAAAGAGAAGGAGAAGGTGAAGTCTGGAGGGTGAAGCAGAAGAAACAGAAGAAGGAGAAGGAGAAGGTGAAGACTGGAGGGTGAATCAGAAGAAGTAGAAGAAGGAGAAGGAGAAGGTGAAGTCTGGAGGGTGAATCAGAAGAAGTAGAAGAAGGAGAAGGAGAAGGTGAAGTCTGGAGGGAGAATCAGAAGAAGCAGAAGAAGGAGAAGGAGAAGGTGAAGTCTGGAGGATGAATCAGAAGAAGCAGAAGAAGGAGAAGGAGAAGATGAAGTCTGGAGGGTGAATCAGAAGAAGAAGAAGAAGGAGAAGGAGAAGGTGAGGTCTGGAGGGTGAATCAGAAGAAGCAGAAGAAGGAGAAGGAGAAGGTGAAGTCTGGAGGGTGAATCAGAAGAAGCAGAAGAAGGAGAAGGAGAAGGTGAAGACTGGAGGGTGAATCAGAAGAAGCAGAAGAAGGAGAAGGAGAAGGTGAAGTCAGGAGGGTGAATCAGAAGAAGCAGAAGAATGAGAAGGAAAGGTGAAGTTAGGAGGGTGAATCAGAAGAAGCAGAAGAAGGAGAAGGAGCAGGTGAAGTCAGGGGGGTGTAGCAGAAGAAGTAGAAGAAGGAGAAGGAGAAGGTGAAGTCAGGACGGTGAAGCAGAAGAAGCAGAAGAAGGAGAAGGAGAAGGTGAAGCCTGGAGGGCGCAGCAGAAGAAGCAGAAGAAGGAGAAGGAGAAGGTGAAGTCTGGAGTGTGAAGCAGAAGAAGCAGAAGAAGGAGAAGGAGAAGGTGAAGTCTGGAGGGCGCAGCAGAAGAAGCAGAAGAAGGAGAATGAGAAGATGAAGTCTGGAGGGTGAATCAGAAGAAGCAGAAGAAGGAGAAGGAGAAGGTGAAGTCTGGAGGTTGAATCAGAAGAAGTAGAAGAAGGAGAAGGAGAAGGTGAAGTCTGGAGGGTGAAGCAGAAGAAGTAGAAGAAGGAGAAGGAGAAGGTGAAGTCAGGAGGGTGAATCAGAAGAAGTAGAAGAAGGAGAAGGAGAAGGTGAAGTCAGGAGGGTGAATCAGAAGAAGCAGAAGAAGGAGAAGGAGAAGGTGAAGTCTGGAGGGTGAATCAGAAGAATCAGAAGAAGGAGAAGGAGAAGGTGAAGTCTGGAGGGTGAATCAGAAGAAGCAGAAGAAAGAGAAGGAGAAGGTGAAGTCTGGAGGGTGAAGCAGAAGAAACAGAAGAAGGAGAAGGAGAAGGTGAAGACTGGAGGGTGAATCAGAAGAAGTAGAAGAAGGAGAAGGAGAAGGTGAAGTCTGGAGGGTGAATCAGAAGAAGTAGAAGAAGGAGAAGGAGAAGTTGAAGTCTGGAGGATGAATCAGAAGAAGCAGAAGAAGGAGAAGGAGAAGGTGAAGTCTGGAGGGTGAATCAGAAGAAGCAGAAGAAGGAGAAGGAGAAGATGAAGTCTGGAGGGTGAATCAGAAGAAGTAGAAGAAGGAGAAGGAGAAGGTGAAGTCTGGAGGGTGAATCAGAAGAAGTAGAAGAAGGAGAAGGAGAACATGAAGTCTGGAGGGTGAATCAGAAGAAACAGAAGAAGGAGAAGGAGAAGGTGAAGTCTGGAGGGTGAATCAGAAGAAGTAGAAGAAGGAGAAGGAGAAGGTGTAGTCTGGAGGGTGAATCAGAAGAAGTAGACGAAGGAGAAGGAGAAGGTGAAGTCTGGAGGGTGAATCAGAAGAAGCAGAAGAAGGAGAAAGAGAAGGTGAAGTCTGGAGGGTGAATCAGATGAAGTAGAAGAAGGAGAAGGAGAAGGTGAAGTCTGGAGGGTGAATCGGAAGAAGCAGAAGAAGGAGAAGGAGAAGGTGAAGTCTGGAGGGTGAATCAGAAGAAGCAGAAGAAGGAGAAGGAGAAGGTGAAGTCTGGAGGGTGAATCAGAAGAAGTAGAAGAAGGAGAAGGAGAAGTTGAAGTCTGGAGGGTGAAGCAGAGGAAGTAGAAGATGGAGAAGGAGAAGGTGAAGTCAGGAGGGTGAATCAGAAAATGTAGAAGAAGGAGAAGGAGAAGGTGAAGTCAGGAGGGTGAATCAGAAGAAGCAGAAGAAGGAGAAGGAGAAGGTGAAGTCTGGAGGGTGAATCAGAAGAAGTAGAAGAAGGAGAAGGAGAAGGTGAAGTCTGGAGGGTGAATCAGAAGAAGCAGAAGAAGGAGAAGGAGAAGGTGAAGTCTGGAGGGTGAATCAGAAGAAGCAGAAGAAGGAGAAGGAGAAGGTGAAGTCTGGAGGGTGAATCAGAAGAAGCAGAGTAAGGAGAAGGAGATGGTTAAGTCTGGAGGGTGAATCAGAAGAAGCAGAAGAAGGAGAAGGAGAAGGTGAAGTCTGGAGGGTGAATCAGAAGAAGTAGAAGAAGGAGAAGGAGAAGGTGAAGTCTGGAGGGTGAAGCAGAAGAAGTAGAAGAAGGAGAAGGAGAAGGTGAAGTCAGGAGGGTGAATCAGAAGAAGTAGAAGAAGGAGAAGGAGAAGGTGAAGTCAGGAGGGTGAATCAGAAGAAGCAGAAGAAGGAGATAGAGAAGGTGAAGTCTGGAGGGTGAATCAGAAGAATCAGAAGAAGGAGAAGGAGAAGGTGAAGTCTGGAGGGTGAAGCAGAAGAAGCAGAAGAAAGAGAAGGAGAAGGTGAAGTCTGGAGGGTGAAGCAGAAGAAACAGAAGAAGGAGAAGGAGAAGGTGAAGACTGGAGGGTGAATCAGAAGAAGTAGAAGAAGGAGAAGGAGAAGGTGAAGTCTGGAGGGTGAATCAGAAGAAGTAGAAGAAGGAGAAGGAGAAGGTGAAGTCTGGAGGGTGAATCAGAAGAAGCAGAAGAAGGAGAAGGAGAAGGTGAAGTCTGGAGGGTGAATCAGAAGAAGCAGAAGAAGGAGAAGGAGAAGATGAAGTCTGGAGGGTGAATCAGAAAAAGTAGAAGAAGGAGAAGGAGAAGGTGAGGTCTGGAGGGTGAATCAGAAGAAGCAGAAGAAGGAGAAGGAGAAGGTGAAATCTGGAGGGTGAATCAGAAGAAGCAGAAGAAGGAGAAGGAGAAGGTGAAGTCTGGAAGGTGAATCAGAAGAAGCAGAAGAAGGAGAAGGAGAAGGTGAAGTCAGGAGGGTGAATCAGAAGAAGCAGAATAAGGAGAAGGAGAAGGTGAAGTTAGGAGGGTGAATCAGAAGAAGCAGAAGAAGGAGAAGGAGCAGGTGAAGTCAGGGGGGTGTAGCAGAAGAAGTAGAAGAAGGAGAAGGAGAAGGTGAAGTCAGGACGGTGAAGCAGAAGAAGCAGAAGAAGGAGAAGGAGAAGGTGAAGCCTGGAGGGCGCAGCAGAAGAAGCAGAAGAAGGAGTAGGAGAAGGTGAAGTCTGGAGTGTGAAGCAGAAGAAGCAGAAGAAGGAGAAGGAGAAGGTGAAGTCTGGAGGGCGCAGCAGAAGAAGCAGAAGAAGGAGAATGAGAAGGTGAAGTCTGGAGGGTGAATCAGAAGAAGCAGAAGAAGGAGAAGGAGAAGGTGAAGTCTGGAGGTTGAATCAGAAGAAGTAGAAGAAGGAGAAGGAGAAGGTGAAGTCTGGAGGGTGAAGCAGAAGAAGTAGAAGAAGGAGAAGGAGAAGGTGAAGTCAGGAGGGTGAATCAGAAGAAGTAGAAGAAGGAGAAGGAGAAGGTGAAGTCAGGAGGGTGAATCAGAAGAAGCAGAAGAAGGAGAAGGAGAAGGTGAAGTCTGGAGGGTGAATCAGAAGAATCAGAAGAAGGAGAAGGAGAAGGTGAAGTCTGGAGGGTGAATCAGAAGAAGCAGAAGAAAGAGAAGGAGAAGGTGAAGTCTGGAGAGTGAATCAGAAGAAACAGAAGAAGGAGAAGGAGAAGATGAAGACTGGAGGGTGTATCAGAAGAAGTAGAAGAAGGAGAAGGAGAAGGTGAAGTCTGGAGGGTGAATCAGAAGAAGTAGAAGAAGGAGAAGGAGAAGTTGAAGTCTGGAGGGTGAATCAGAAGAAGCAGAAGAAGGAGAAGGAGAAGGTGAAGTCTGGAGGGTGAATCAGAAGAAGCAGAAGAAGGAGAAGGAGAAGATGAAGTCTGGAGGGTGAATCAGAAGAAGTAGAAGAAGGAGAAGGAGAAGGTGAAGTCTGGAGGGTGAATCAGAAGAAGTAGAAGAAGGAGAAGGAGAAGATGAAGTCTGGAGGGTGAATCAGAAGAAACAGAAGAAGGAGAAGGAGAAGGTGAAGTCTGGAGGGTGAATCAGAAGAAGTAGAAGAAGGAGAAGGAGAAGGTGTAGTCTGGAGGGTGAATCAGAAGAAGTAGACGAAGGAGAAGGAGAAGGTGAAGTCTGGAGGGTGAATCAGAAGAAGCAGAAGAAGGAGAAGGAGAAGGTGAAGTCTGGAGGGTGAATCAGATGAAGTAGAAGAAGGAGAAGGAGAAGGTAAAGTCTGGAGGGAGAATCAGAAGAAGCAGAAGAAGGAGAAGGAGAAGGTGAAGTCTGGAGGGTGAATCAGAAGAAGCAGAAGAAGGAGAAGGAGAAGGTGAAGTCTGGAGGGTGAATCAGAAGAAGTAGAAGAAGGAGAAGAAGAAGTTGAAGTCTGGAGGGTGAAGCAGAGGAAGTAGAAGATGGAGAAGGAGAAGGTGAAGTCAGGAGGGTGAATCAGAAGAAGTAGAAGAAGGAGAAGGAGAAGGTGAAGTCAGGAGGGTGAATCAGAAGAAGCAGAAGATGGAGAAGGAGAAGGTGAAGTCTGGAGGGAGAATCAGAAGAATCAGAAGAAGGAGAAGGAGAAGGTGAAGTCTGGAGGGTGAATCAGAAGAAGCAGAGGAAGGAGAAGGAGAAGGTGAAGTCTGGAGGGTGAATCAGAAGAAGCAGAATAAGGAGAAGGAGAAGGTGAAGTCTGGAGGGTGAATCAGAAGAAGCAGAATAAGGAGAAGGAGAAGGTGAAGTCTGGAGGGTGAATCAGAAGAAGCAGAAGAAGGAGAAGGAGAAGGTGAAGTCTGGAGGGTGAATCAGAAGAAGCAGAAGAAGGAGAAGGAGAAGGTGAAGTCTGGAGGGTGAAGCAGAAGAAGGAGAAGAAGGAGAAGGAGAAGGTGAAGTCTGGAGGGTGAATCAGAAGAAGTAGAAGAAGGAGAAGGAGAAGGTGAAGTCAGGAGGGTGAATCAGAAGAAGCAGAAGAAGGAGAAGGAGAAGGTGAAGTCTGGAGGGTGAATCAGAAGAATCAGAAGAAGGAGAAGGAGAAGGTGAAGTCTGGAGGGTGAATCAGAAGAAGCAGAAGAAAGAGAAGGAGAAGGTGAAGTCAGGAGGGTGAAGCAGAAGAAACAGAAGAAGGAGAAGGAGAAGGTGAAGACTGGAGGGTGAATCAGAAGAAGTAGAAGAAGGAGAAGGAGAAGGTGAAGTCTGGAGGGTGAATCAGAAGAAGTAGAAGAAGGAGAAGGAGAAGGTGAAGTCTGGAGGGTGAATCAGAAGAAGCAGAAGAAGGAGAAGAAGAAGGTGAAGTCTGGAGGGTGAATCAGAAGAAGCAGAAGAAGGAGAAGGAGAAGATGAAGTCTGGAGGGTGAATCGGAAGAAGTAGAAGAAGGAGAAGGAGAAGGTGAAGTCTGGAGGGTGAATCAGAAGAAGTAGAAGAAGGAGAAGGAGAAGTTGAAGTCTGGAGGGTGAATCAGAAGAAGCAGAAGAAGGAGAAGGAGAAGGTGAAGTCTGGAGGGTGAATCAGAAGAAGCAGAAGAAGGAGAAGGAGAAGATGAAGTCTGGAGGGTGAATCAGAAGAAGTAGAAGAAGGAGAAGGAGAAGTTGAAGTCTGGAGGGTGAATCAGAAGAAGTAGAAGAAGGAGAAGGAGAAGATGAAGTCTGGAGGGTGAATCAGAAGAAACAGAAGAAGGAGAAGGAGAAGGTGAAGTCTGGAGGGTGAATCAGAAGAAGTAGACGAAGGAGAAGGAGAAGGTGAAGTCTGGAGGGTGAATCAGAAGAAGCAGAAGAAGGAGAAGGAGAAGGTGAAGTCTGGAGGGTGAATCAGAAGAAGTAGAAGAAGGAGAAGGAGAAGGTGAAGTCTGGAGGGTGAATCAGAAGAAGCAGAAGAAGGAGAAGGAGAAGGTGAAGTCTGGAGGGTGAATCAGAAGAAGCAGAAGAAGGAGAAGGTGAAGTCTGGAGGGTGAATCAGAAGAAGTAGAAGAAGGAGAAGGAGAAGTTGAAGTCTGGAGGGTGAAGCAGAAGAAGTAGAAGAAGGAGAAGGAGAAGGTGAAGTCAGGAGGGTGAATCAGAAGAAGTAGAAGAAGGAGAAGGAGAAGGTGAAGTCAGGAGGGTGAATCAGAAGAAGCAGAAGAAGGAGATAGAGAAGGTGAAGTCTGGAGGGTGAATCAGAAGAATCAGAAGAAGGAGAAGGAGAAGGTGAAGTCTGGAGGGTGAAGCAGAAGAAGCAGAAGAAAGAGAAGGAGAAGGTGAAGTCTGGAGGGTGAAGCAGAAGAAACAGAAGAAGGAGAAGGAGAAGGTGAAGACTGGAGGGTGAATCAGAAGAAGTAGAAGAAGGAGAAGGAGAAGGTGAAGTCTGGAGGGTGAATCAGAAGAAGTAGAAGAAGGAGAAGGAGAAGGTGAAGTCTGGAGGGTGAATCAGAAGAAGCAGAAGAAGGAGAAGGAGAAGGTGAAGACTGGAGGGTGAATCAGAAGAAGCAGAAGAAGGAGAAGGAGAAGATGAAGTCTGGAGGGTGAATCAGAAGAAGTAGAAGAAGGAGAAGGAGAAGGTGAGGTCTGGAGGGTGAATCAGAAGAAGCAGAAGAAGGAGAAGGAGAAGGTGAAGTCTGGAGGGTGAATCAGAAGAAGCAGAAGAAGGAGAAGGAGAAGGTGAAGTCTGGAGGGTGAATCAGAAGAAGCAGAAGAAGGAGAAGGAGAAGGTGAAGTCAGGAGGGTGAATCAGAAGAAGCAGAAGAAGGAGAAGGAGAAGGTGAAGTTAGGAGGGTGAATCAGAAGAAGCAGAAGAAGGAGAAGGAGCAGGTGAAGTCAGGGGGTGTAGCAGAAGAAGTAGAAGAAGGAGAAGGAGAAGGTGAAGTCAGGACGGTGAAGCAGAAGAAGCAGAAGAAGGAGAAGGAGAAGGTGAAGCCTGGAGGGCGCAGCAGAAGAAGCAGATGAAGGAGAAGAAGAAGGTGAAGTCTGGAGTGTGAAGCAGAAGAAGCAGAAGAAGGAGAAGGAGAAGGTGAAGTCTGGAGGGCGCAGCAGAAGAAGCAGAAGAAGGAGAATGAGAAGGTGAAGTCTGGAGGGTGAATCAGAAGAAGCAGAAGAAGGAGAAGGAGAAGGTGAAGTCTGGAGGTTGAATCAGAAGAAGTAGAAGAAGGAGAAGGAGAAGGTGAAGTCTGGAGGGTGAAGCAGAAGAAGTAGAAGAAGGAGAAGGAGAAGGTGAAGTCAGGAGGGTGAATCAGAAGAAGTAGAAGAAGGAGAAGGAGAAGATGAAGTCAGGAGGGTGAATCAGAAGAAGCAGAAGAAGGAGAAGGAGAAGGTGACGTCTGGAGGGTGAATCAGAAGAATCAGAAGAAGGAGAAGGAGAAGGTGAAGTCTGGAGGGTGAATCAGAAGAAGCAGAAGAAAGAGAAGGAGAAGGTGAAGTCTGGAGGGTGAAGCAGAAGAAACAGAAGAAGGAGAAGGAGAAGGTGAAGACTGGAGGGTGAATCAGAAGAAGTAGAAGAAGGAGAAGGAGAAAGTGAAGTCTGGAGGGTGAATCAGAAGAAGTAGAAGAAGGAGAAGGAGAAGTTGAAGTCTGGAGGGTGAATCAGAAGAAGCAGAAGAAGGAGAAGGAGAAGGTGAAGTCTGGAGGGTGAATCAGAAGAAGCAGAAGAAGGAGAAGGAGAAGATGAAGTCTGGAGGGTGAATCAGAAGAAGTAGAAGAAGGAGAAGGAGAAGGTGAAGTCTGGAGGGTGAATCAGAAGAAGTAGAAGAAGGAGAAAGAGAAGATGAAGTCTGGAGGGTGAATCAGAAGAAACAGAAGAAGGAGAAGGAGAAGGTGAAGTCTGGAGGGTGAATCAGAAGAAGTAGAAGAAGGAGAAGGAGAAGGTGTAGTCTGGAGGGTGAATCAGAAGAAGTAGACGAAGGAGAAGGAGAAGGTGAAGTCTGGAAGGTGAATCAGAAGAAGCAGAAGAAGGAGAAGGAGAAGGTGAAGTCTGGAGGGTGAATCAGATGAAGTAGAAGAAGGAGAAGGAGAAGGTGAAGTCTGGAGGGTGAATCAGAAGAAGCAGAAGAAGGAGAAGGAGAAGGTGAAGTCTGGAGGGTGAATCAGAAGAAGCAGAAGAAGGAGAAGGAGAAGGTGAAGTCTGGAGGGTGAATCAGAAGAAGTAGAAGAAGGAGAAGGAGAAGTTGAAGTCTGGAGGGTGAAGCAGAAGAAGTAGAAGATGGAGAAGGAGAAGGTGAAGTCAGGAGGGTGAATCAGAAGAAGTAGAAGAAGGAGAAGGAGAAGGTGAAGTCAGGAGGGTGAATCAGAAGAAGCAGAAGATGGAGAAGGAGAAGGTGAAGTCTGGAGGGTGAATCAGAAGAATCAGAAGAAGGAGAAGGAGAAGGTGAAGTCTGGAGGGTGAATCAGAAGAAGCAGAGGAAGGAGAAGGAGAAGGTGAAGTCTGGAGGGTGAATCAGAAGAAGCAGAATAAGGAGAAGGAGAAGGTGAAGTCTGGAGTGTGAATCAGAAGAAGTAGAAGAAGGAGAAGGAGAAGGTGAAGTCTGGAGGGTGAATCAGAAGAAGCAGAAGAAGGAGAAGGAGAAGGTGAAGACTGGAGGGTGAATCAGAAGAAGTAGAAGAAGGAGAAGGAGAAGGTGAAGTCTGGAGGGTGAATCAGAAGAAGTAGAAGAAGGAGAAGGAGAAGGTGAAGTCTGGAGGGTGAATCAGAAGAAGCAGAAGAAGGAGAAGGAGAAGGTGAAGTCTGGAGGGTGAATCAGAAGAAGCAGAAGAAGGAGAAGGAGAAGATGAAGTCTGGAGGGTGAATCAGAAGAAGTAGAAGAAGGAGAAGGAGAAGGTGAGGTCTGGAGGGTGAATCAGAAGAAGCAGAAGAAGGAGAAGGAGAAGGTGAAGTCTGGAGGGTGAATCAGAAGAAGCAGAAGAAGGAGAAGGAGAAGGTGAAGTCTGGAGGGTGAATCAGAAGAAGCAGAAGAAGGAGAAGGAGAAGGTGAAGTCAGGAGGGTGAATCAGAAGAAGCAGGAGAAGGAGAAGGTGATGTTAGGAGGGTGAATCAGAAGAAGCAGAAGAAGGAGAAGGAGCAGGTGAAGTCAGGGGGGTGTAGCAGAAGAAGTAGAAGAAGGAGAAGGAGAAGGTGAAGTCAGGACGGTGAAGCAGAAGAAGCAGAAGAAGGAGAAGGAGAAGGTGAAGCCTGGAGGGCGCAGCAGAGGAAGCAGAAGCAGGAGAAGGAGAAGGTGAAGTCTGGAGTGTGAAGCAGAAGAAGCAGAAGAAGGAGAAGGAGAAGGTGAAGTCTGGAGGGCGCAGCAGAAGAAGCAGAAGAAGGAGATTGAGAAGGTGAAGTCTGGAGGGTGAATCAGAAGAAGCAGAAGAAGGAGAAGGAGAAGGTGAAGTCTGGAGGGTGAATCAGAAGAAGTAGAAGAAGGAGAAGGAGAAGGTGAAGTCAGGAGGGTGAATCAGAAGATGTAGAAGAAGGAGAAGGAGAAGGTGAAGTCAGGAGGGTGAATCAGAAGAAGCAGAAGAAGGAGAAGGAGAAGGTGAAGTCTGGAGGGTGAATCAGAAGAAGTAGAAGAAGGAGAAGGAGAAGGTGAAGTCTGGAGGGTGAATCAGAAGAAGCAGAAGAAGGAGAAGGAGAAGGTGAAGTCTGGAGGGTGAATCAGAAGAAGCAGAAGAAGGAGAAGGAGAAGGTGAAGTCTGGAGGGTGAATCAGAAGAAGCAGAATAAGGAGAAGGAGAAGGTTAAGTCTGGAGGATGAATCAGAAGAAGCAGAAGAAGGAGAAGGAGAAGATGAAGTCTGGAGGGTGAATCAGAAGAAGTAGAAGAAGGAGAAGGAGAAGGTGAGGTCTGGAGGGTGAATCAGAAGAAGCAGAAGAAGGAGAAGGAGAAGGTGAAGTCTGGAGGGTGAATCAGAAGAAGCAGAAGAAGGAGAAGGAGAAGGTGAAGTCTGGAGGGTGAATCAGAAGAAGCAGAAGAAGGAGAAGGAGAAGGTGAAGTCAGGAGGGTGAATCAGAAGAAGCAGAAGAAGGAGAAGGAGAAGGTGAAGTCTGGAGGGTGAATCAGAAGAAGCAGAAGAAGGAGAAGGAGAAGGTGAAGTCTGGAGGGTGAATCAGAAGAAGCAGAAGAAGGAGAAGGAGAAGGTGAAGTCAGGAGGGTGAATCAGAAGAAGCAGAAGAAGGAGAAGGAGAAGGTGAAGTTAGGAGGGTGAATCAGAAGAAGCAGAAGAAGGAGAAGGAGCAGGTGAAGTCAGGGGGGTGTAGCAGAAGAAGTAGAAGAAGGAGAAGGAGAAGGTGAAGTCAGGACGGTGAAGCAGAAGAAGCAGAAGAAGGAGAAGGAGAAGGTGAAGCCTGGAGGGCGCAGCAGAAGAAGCAGAAGAAGGAGAAGAAGAAGGTGAAGTCTGGAGTGTGAAGCAGAAGAAGCAGAAGAAGGAGAAGGAGAAGGTGAAGTCTGGAGGGCGCAGCAGAAGAAGCAGAAGAAGGAGAATGAGAAGGTGAAGTCTGGAGGGTGAATCAGAAGAAGCAGAAGAAGGAGAAGGAGAAGGTGAAGTCTGGAGGTTGAATCAGAAGAAGTAGAAGAAGGAGAAGGAGAAGGTGAAGTCTGGAGGGTGAAGCAGAAGAAGTAGAAGAAGGAGAAGGAGAAGGTGAAGTCAGGAGGGTGAATCAGAAGAAGTAGAAGAAGGAGAAGGAGAAGGTGAAGTCAGGAGGGTGAATCAGAAGAAGCAGAAGAAGGAGAAGGAGAAGGTGACGTCTGGAGGGTGAATCAGAAGAATCAGAAGAAGGAGAAGGAGAAGGTGAAGTCTGGAGGGTGAATCAGAAGAAGCAGAAGAAAGAGAAGGAGAAGGTGAAGTCTGGAGGGTGAAGCAGAAGAAACAGAAGAAGGAGAAGGAGAAGGTGAAGACTGGAGGGTGAATCAGAAGAAGTAGAAGAAGGAGAAGGAGAAAGTGAAGTCTGGAGGGTGAATCAGAAGAAGTAGAAGAAGGAGAAGGAGAAGTTGAAGTCTGGAGGGTGAATCAGAAGAAGCAGAAGAAGGAGAAGGAGAAGGTGAAGTCTGGAGGGTGAATCAGAAGAAGCAGAAGAAGGAGAAGGAGAAGATGAAGTCTGGAGGGTGAATCAGAAGAAGTAGAAGAAGGAGAAGGAGAAGGTGAAGTCTGGAGGGTGAATCAGAAGAAGTAGAAGAAGGAGAAAGAGAAGATGAAGTCTGGAGGGTGAATCAGAAGAAACAGAAGAAGGAGAAGGAGAAGGTGAAGTCTGGAGGGTGAATCAGAAGAAGTAGAAGAAGGAGAAGGAGAAGGTGTAGTCTGGAGGGTGAATCAGAAGAAGTAGACGAAGGAGAAGGAGAAGGTGAAGTCTGGAAGGTGAATCAGAAGAAGCAGAAGAAGGAGAAGGAGAAGGTGAAGTCTGGAGGGTGAATCAGATGAAGTAGAAGAAGGAGAAGGAGAAGGTGAAGTCTGGAGGGTGAATCAGAAGAAGCAGAAGAAGGAGAAGGAGAAGGTGAAGTCTGGAGGGTGAATCAGAAGAAGCAGAAGAAGGAGAAGGAGAAGGTGAAGTCTGGAGGGTGAATCAGAAGAAGTAGAAGAAGGAGAAGGAGAAGTTGAAGTCTGGAGGGTGAAGCAGAAGAAGTAGAAGATGGAGAAGGAGAAGGTGAAGTCAGGAGGGTGAATCAGAAGAAGTAGAAGAAGGAGAAGGAGAAGGTGAAGTCAGGAGGGTGAATCAGAAGAAGCAGAAGATGGAGAAGGAGAAGGTGAAGTCTGGAGGGTGAATCAGAAGAATCAGAAGAAGGAGAAGGAGAAGGTGAAGTCTGGAGGGTGAATCAGAAGAAGCAGAGGAAGGAGAAGGAGAAGGTGAAGTCTGGAGGGTGAATCAGAAGAAGCAGAATAAGGAGAAGGAGAAGGTGAAGTCTGGAGTGTGAATCAGAAGAAGTAGAAGAAGGAGAAGGAGAAGGTGAAGTCTGGAGGGTGAATCAGAAGAAGCAGAAGAAGGAGAAGGAGAAGGTGAAGACTGGAGGGTGAATCAGAAGAAGTAGAAGAAGGAGAAGGAGAAGGTGAAGTCTGGAGGGTGAATCAGAAGAAGTAGAAGAAGGAGAAGGAGAAGGTGAAGTCTGGAGGGTGAATCAGAAGAAGCAGAAGAAGGAGAAGGAGAAGGTGAAGTCTGGAGGGTGAATCAGAAGAAGCAGAAGAAGGAGAAGGAGAAGATGAAGTCTGGAGGGTGAATCAGAAGAAGTAGAAGAAGGAGAAGGAGAAGGTGAGGTCTGGAGGGTGAATCAGAAGAAGCAGAAGAAGGAGAAGGAGAAGGTGAAGTCTGGAGGGTGAATCAGAAGAAGCAGAAGAAGGAGAAGGAGAAGGTGAAGTCTGGAGGGTGAATCAGAAGAAGCAGAAGAAGGAGAAGGAGAAGGTGAAGTCAGGAGGGTGAATCAGAAGAAGCAGAAGAAGGAGAAGGAGAAGGTGAAGTTAGGAGGGTGAATCAGAAGAAGCAGAAGAAGGAGAAGGAGCAGGTGAAGTCAGGGGGGTGTAGCAGAAGAAGTAGAAGAAGGAGAAGGAGAAGGTGAAGTCAGGACGGTGAAGCAGAAGAAGCAGAAGAAGGAGAAGGAGAAGGTGAAGCCTGGAGGGCGCAGCAGAGGAAGCAGAAGCAGGAGAAGGAGAAGGTGAAGTCTGGAGTGTGAAGCAGAAGAAGCAGAAGAAGGAGAAGGAGAAGGTGAAGTCTGGAGGGCGCAGCAGAAGAAGCAGAAGAAGGAGAATGAGAAGGTGAAGTCTGGAGGGTGAATCAGAAGAAGCAGAAGAAGGAGAAGGAGAAGGTGAAGTCTGGAGGGTGAATCAGAAGAAGTAGAAGAAGGAGAAGGAGAAGGTGAAGTCAGGAGGGTGAATCAGAAGATGTAGAAGAAGGAGAAGGAGAAGGTGAAGTCAGGAGGGTGAATCAGAAGAAGCAGAAGAAGGAGAAGGAGAAGGTGAAGTCTGGAGGGTGAATCAGAAGAAGTAGAAGAAGGAGAAGGAGAAGGTGAAGTCTGGAGGGTGAATCAGAAGAAGCAGAAGAAGGAGAAGGAGAAGGTGAAGTCTGGAGGGTGAATCAGAAGAAGCAGAAGAAGGAGAAGGAGAAGGTGAAGTCTGGAGGGTGAATCAGAAGAAGCAGAATAAGGAGAAGGAGAAGGTTAAGTCTGGAGGATGAATCAGAAGAAGCAGAAGAAGGAGAAGGAGAAGATGAAGTCTGGAGGGTGAATCAGAAGAAGTAGAAGAAGGAGAAGGAGAAGGTGAGGTCTGGAGGGTGAATCAGAAGAAGCAGAAGAAGGAGAAGGAGAAGGTGAAGTCTGGAGGGTGAATCAGAAGAAGCAGAAGAAGGAGAAGGAGAAGGTGAAGTCTGGAGGGTGAATCAGAAGAAGCAGAAGAAGGAGAAGGAGAAGGTGAAGTCAGGAGGGTGAATCAGCAGAAGCAGAAGAAGGAGAAGGAGAAGGTGAAGTTAGGAGGGTGAATCAGAAGAAGCAGAAGAAGGAGAAGGAGCAGGTGAAGTCAGGGGGGTGTAGCAGAAGAAGTAGAAGAAGGAGAAGGAGAAGGTGAAGTCAGGACGGTGAAGCAGAAGAAGCAGAAGAAGGAGAAGGAGAAGGTGAAGCCTGGAGGGCGCAGCAGAAGAAGCAGAAGAAGGAGAAGAAGAAGGTGAAGTCTGGAGTGTGAAGCAGAAGAAGCAGAAGAAGGAGAAGGAGAAGGTGAAGTCTGGAGGGCGCAGCAGAAGAAGCAGAAGAAGGAGAATGAGAAGGTGAAGTCTGGAGGGTGAATCAGAAGAAGCAGAAGAAGGAGAAGGAGAAGGTGAAGTCTGGAGGTTGAATCAGAAGAAGTAGAAGAAGGAGAAGGAGAAGGTGAAGTCTGGAGGGTGAAGCAGAAGAAGTAGAAGAAGGAGAAGGAGAAGGTGAAGTCAGGAGGGTGAATCAGAAGAAGTAGAAGAAGGAGAAGGAGAAGGTGAAGTCAGGAGGGTGAATCAGAAGAAGCAGAAGAAGGAGAAGGAGAAGGTGACGTCTGGAGGGTGAATCAGAAGAATCAGAAGAAGGAGAAGGAGAAGGTGAAGTCTGGAGGGTGAATCAGAAGAAGCAGAAGAAAGAGAAGGAGAAGGTGAAGTCTGGAGGGTGAAGCAGAAGAAACAGAAGAAGGAGAAGGAGAAGGTGAAGACTGGAGGGTGAATCAGAAGAAGTAGAAGAAGGAGAAGGAGAAAGTGAAGTCTGGAGGGTGAATCAGAAGAAGTAGAAGAAGGAGAAGGAGAAGTTGAAGTCTGGAGGGTGAATCAGAAGAAGCAGAAGAAGGAGAAGGAGAAGGTGAAGTCTGGAGGGTGAATCAGAAGAAGCAGAAGAAGGAGAAGGAGAAGATGAAGTCTGGAGGGTGAATCAGAAGAAGTAGAAGAAGGAGAAGGAGAAGGTGAAGTCTGGAGGGTGAAACAGAAGAAGTAGAAGAAGGAGAAAGAGAAGATGAAGTCTGGAGGGTGAATCAGAAGAAACAGAAGAAGGAGAAGGAGAAGGTGAAGTCTGGAGGGTGAATCAGAAGAAGTAGAAGAAGGAGAAGGAGAAGGTGTAGTCTGGAGGGTGAATCAGAAGAAGTAGACGAAGGAGAAGGAGAAGGTGAAGTCTGGAAGGTGAATCAGAAGAAGCAGAAGAAGGAGAAGGAGAAGGTGAAGTCTGGAGGGTGAATCAGATGAAGTAGAAGAAGGAGAAGGAGAAGGTGAAGTCTGGAGGGTGAATCAGAAGAAGCAGAAGAAGGAGAAGGAGAAGGTGAAGTCTGGAGGGTGAATCAGAAGAAGCAGAAGAAGGAGAAGGAGAAGGTGAAGTCTGGAGGGTGAATCAGAAGAAGTAGAAGAAGGAGAAGGAGAAGTTGAAGTCTGGAGGGTGAAGCAGAAGAAGTAGAAGATGGAGAAGGAGAAGGTGAAGTCAGGAGGGTGAATCAGAAGAAGTAGAAGAAGGAGAAGGAGAAGGTGAAGTCAGGAGGGTGAATCAGAAGAAGCAGAAGATGGAGAAGGAGAAGGTGAAGTCTGGAGGGTGAATCAGAAGAATCAGAAGAAGGAGAAGGAGAAGGTGAAGTCTGGAGGGTGAATCAGAAGAAGCGGAGGAAGGAGAAGGAGAAGGTGAAGTCTGGAGGGTGAATCAGAAGAAGCAGAATAAGGAGAAGGAGAAGGTGAAGTCTGGAGTGTGAATCCGAAGAAGTAGACGAAGGAGAAGGAGAAGGTGAAGTCTGGAGGGTGAATCAGAAGAAGCAGAAGAAGGAGAAGGAGAAGGTGAAGACTGGAGGGTGAATCAGAAGAAGTAGAAGAAGGAGAAGGAGAAGGTGAAGTCTGGAGGGTGAATCAGAAGAAGTAGAAGAAGGAGAAGGAGAAGGTGAAGTCTGGAGGGTGAATCAGAAGAAGCAGAAGAAGGAGAAGGAGAAGGTGAAGTCTGGAGGGTGAATCAGAAGAAGCAGAAGAAGGAGAAGGAGAAGATGAAGTCTGGAGGGTGAATCAGAAGAAGTAGAAGAAGGAGAAGGAGAAGGTGAGGTCTGGAGGGTGAATCAGAAGAAGCAGAAGAAGGAGAAGGAGAAGGTGAAGTCTGGAGGGTGAATCAGAAGAAGCAGAAGAAGGAGAAGGAGAAGGTGAAGTCTGGAGGGTGAATCAGAAGAAGCAGAAGAAGGAGAAGGAGAAGGTGAAGTCAGGAGGGTGAATCAGAAGAAGCAGAAGAAGGAGAAGGAGAAGGTGAAGTTAGGAGGGTGAATCAGAAGAAGCAGAAGAAGGAGAAGGAGCAGGTGAAGTCAGGGGGGTGTAGCAGAAGAAGTAGAAGAAGGAGAAGGAGAAGGTGAAGTCAGGACGGTGAAGCAGAAGAAGCAGAAGAAGGAGAAGGAGAAGGTGAAGCCTGGAGGGCGCAGCAGAGGAAGCAGAAGAAGGAGAAGGAGAAGGTGAAGTCTGGAGTGTGAAGCAGAAGAAGCAGAAGAAGGAGAAGGAGAAGGTGAAGTCTGGAGGGCGCAGCAGAAGAAGCAGAAGAAGGAGAATGAGAAGGTGAAGTCTGGAGGGTGAATCAGAAGAAGCAGAAGAAGGAGAAGGAGAAGGTGAAGTCTGGAGGGTGAATCAGAAGAAGTAGAAGAAGGAGAAGGAGAAGGTGAAGTCAGGAGGGTGAATCAGAAGATGTAGAAGAAGGAGAAGGAGAAGGTGAAGTCAGGAGGGTGAATCAGAAGAAGCAGAAGAAGGAGAAGGAGAAGGTGAAGTCTGGAGGGTGAATCAGAAGAAGTAGAAGAAGGAGAAGGAGAAGGTGAAGTCTGGAGGGTGAATCAGAAGAAGCAGAAGAAGGAGAAGGAGAAGGTGAAGTCTGGAGGGTGAATCAGAAGAAGCAGAAGAAGGAGAAGGAGAAGGTGAAGTCTGGAGGGTGAATCAGAAGAAGCAGAATAAGGAGAAGGAGAAGGTTAAGTCTGGAGGATGAATCAGAAGAAGCAGAAGAAGGAGAAGGAGAAGGTGAAGTCTGGAGGGTGAATCAGAAGAAGTAGAAGAAGGAGAAGGAGAAGGTGAAGTCTGGAGGGTGAAGCAGAAGAAGTAGAAGAAGGAGAAGGAGAAGGTGAAGTCAGGAGGGTGAATCAGAAGAAGTAGAAGAAGGAGAAGGAGAAGGTGAAGTCAGGAGGGTGAATCAGAAGAAGCAGAAGAAGGAGATAGAGAAGATGAAGTCTGGAGGGTGAATCAGAAGAATCAGAAGAAGGAGAAGGTGAATTCTGGAGGGTGAAGCAGAAGAAGCAGAAGAAAGAGAAGGAGAAGGTGAAGTCTGGAGGGTGAAGCAGAAGAAACAGAAGAAGGAGAAGGAGAAGGTGAAGACTGGAGGGTGAATCAGAAGAAGTAGAAGAAGGAGAAGGAGAAGGTGAAGTCTGGAGGATGAATCAGAAGAAGCAGAAGAAGGAGAAGGAGAAGATGAAGTCTGGAGGGTGAATCAGAAGAAGAAGAAGAAGGAGAAGGAGAAGGTGAGGTCTGGAGGGTGAATCAGAAGAAGCAGAAGAAGGAGAAGGAGAAGGTGAAGTCTGGAGGGTGAATCAGAAGAAGCAGAAGAAGGAGAAGGAGAAGGTGAAGTCTGGAGGGTGAATCAGAAGAAGCAGAAGAAGGAGAAGGAGAAGGTGAAGTCAGGAGGGTGAATCAGAAGAAGCAGAAGAAGGAGAAGGAGAAGGTGAAGTTAGGAGGGTGAATCAAAGAAGCAGAAGAAGGAGAAGGAGCAGGTGAAGTCAGGGGGGTGTAGCAGAAGAAGTAGAAGAAGGAGAAGGAGAAGGTGAAGTCAGGACGGTGAAGCAGAAGAAGCAGAAGAAGGAGAAGGAGAAGGTGAAGCCTGGAGGGAGCAGCAGAAGAAGCAGAAGAAGGAGAAGGAGAAGGTGAAGTCTGGAGTGTGAAGCAGAAGAAGCAGAAGAAGGAGAAGGAGAAGGTGAAGTCTGGAGGGCGCAGCAGAAGAAGCAGAAGAAGGAGAATGAGAAGGTGAAGTCTGAAGGGTGAATCAGAAGAAGCAGAAGAAGGAGAAGGAGAAGGTGAAGTCTGGAGGTTGAATCAGAAGAAGTAGAAGAAGGAGAAGGAGAAGGTGAAGTCTGGAGGGTGAAGCAGAAGAAGTAGAAGAAGGAGAAGGAGAAGGTGAAGTCAGGAGGTTGAATCAGAAGAAGTAGAAGAAGGAGAAGGAGAAGGTGAAGTCAGGAGGGTGAATCAGAAGAAGCAGAAGAAGGAGAAGGAGAAGCTGAAGTCTGGAGGGTGAATCAGAAGAATCAGAAGAAGGAGAAGGAGAAGGTGAAGTCTGGAGGGTGAATCAGAAGAAGCAGAAGAAAGAGAAGGAGAAGGTGAAGTCTGGAGGGTGAAGCAGAAGAAACAGAAGAAGGAGAAGGAGAAGGTGAAGACTGGAGGGTGAATCAGAAGAAGTAGAAGAAGGAGAAGGAGAAGGTGAAGTCTGGAGGGTGAATCAGAAGAAGTAGAAGAAGGAGAAGGAGAAGTTGAAGTCTGGAGGGTGAATCAGAAGAAGCAGAAGAAGGAGAAGGAGAAGGTGAAGTCTGGAGGGTGAATCAGAAGAAGCAGAAGAAGGAGAAGGAGTAGATGAAGTCTGGAGGGTGAATCAGAAGAAGTAGAAGAAGGAGAAGGAGAAGGTGAAGTCTGGAGGGTGAATCAGAAGAAGTAGAAGAAGGAGAAGGAGAACATGAAGTCTGGAGGGTGAATCAGAAGAAACAGAAGAAGGAGAAGGAGAAGGTGAAGTCTGGAGGGTGAATCAGAAGAAGTAGAAGAAGGAGAAGGAGAAGGTGTAGTCTGGAGGGTGAATCAGAAGAAGTAGACGAAGGAGAAGGAGAAGGTGAAGTCTGGAGGGTGAATCAGAAGAAGCAGAAGAAGGAGAAGGAGAAGGTGAAGTCTGGAGGGTGAATCAGATGAAGTAGAAGAAGGAGAAGGAGAAGGTGAAGTCTGGAGGGTGAATCAGAAGAAGCAGAAGAAGGAGAAGGAGAAGGTGAAGTTTGGAGGGTGAATCAGAAGAAGCAGAAGAAGGAGAAGGAGAAGGTGAAGTCAGGAGGGTGAATCAGAAGAAGCAGAAGAAGGAGAAGGAGAAGGTGAAGTTAGGAGGGTGAATCAGAAGAAGCAGAAGAAGGAGAAGGAGCAGGTGAAGTCAGGGGGGTGTAGCAGAAGAAGTAGAAGAAGGAGAAGGAGAAGGTGAAGTCAGGACGGTGAAGCAGAAGAAGCAGAAGAAGGAGAAGGAGAAGGTGAAGCCTGGAGGGCGCAGCAGAGGAAGCAGAAGAAGGAGAAGGAGAAGGTGAAGTCTGGAGTGTGAAGCAGAAGAAGCAGAAGAAGGAGAAGGAGAAGGTGAAGTCAGGAGGGTGAATCAGAAGAAGCAGAAGAAGGAGAAGGAGAAGGTGAAGTCTGGAGGGTGAATCAGAAGAAGTAGAAGAAGGAGAAGGAGAAGTTGAAGTCTGGACGGTGAAGCAGAGGAAGTAGAAGAAGGAGAAGGAGAAGGTGAAGTCTGGAGGGTGAATCGGAAGAAGCAGAAGAAGGAGAAGGAGAAGGTGAAGTCTGGAGGGTGAATCAGAAGAAGCAGAAGAAGGAGAAGGAGAAGGTGAAGTCTGGAGGGTGAATCAGAAGAAGTAGAAGAAGGAGAAGGAGAAGTTGAAGTCTGGAGGGCGAAGCAGAGGAAGTAGAAGATGGAGAAGGAGAAGGTGAAGTCAGGAGGGTGAATCAGAAGATGTAGAAGAAGGAGAAGGAGAAGGTGAAGTCAGGAGGGTGAAACAGAAGAAGCAGAAGAAGGAGAAGGAGAAGGTGAAGTCTGGAGGGTGAATCAGAAGAAGTAGAAGAAGGAGAAGGAGAAGGTGAAGTCTGGAGGGTGAATCAGAAGAAGCAGAAGAAGGAGAAGGAGAAGGTGAAGTCTGGAGGGTGAATCAGAAGAAGCAGAAGAAGGAGAAGGAGAAGGTGAAGTCTGGAGGGTGAATCAGAAGAAGCAGAATAAGGAGAAGGAGATGGTTAAGTCTGGAGGGTGAATCAGAAGAAGCAGAAGAAGTAGAAGGAGAAGGTGAAGTCTGGAGGGTGAAGCAGAAGAAGTAGAAGAAGGAGAAGGAGAAGGTGAAGTCAGGAGGGTGAATCAGAAGAAGTAGAAGAAGGAGAAGGAGAAGGTGAAGTCAGGAGGGTGAATCAGAAGAAGCAGAAGAAGGAGATAGAGGAGGTGAAGTCTGGAGGGTGCATCAGAAGAAGCAGAAGAAAGAGAAGGAGAAGGTGAAGTCTGGAGGGTGAAGCAGAAGAAGCAGAAGAAAGAGAAGGAGAAGGTGAAGTCTGGAGGGTGAAGCAGAAGAAACAGAAGAAGGAGAAGGAGAAGGTGAAGACTGGAGGGTGAATCAGAAGAAGTAGAAGAAGGAGAAGGAGAAGGTGAAGTCTGGAGGGTGAATCAGAAGAAGTAGAAGAAGGAGAAGGAGAAGGTGAAGTCTGGAGGGTGAATCAGAAGAAGCAGAAGAAGGAGAAGGAGAAGGTGAAGTCTGGAGGGTGAATCAGAAGAAGCAGAAGAAGGAGAAGGAGAAGATGAAGTCTGGAGGGTGAATCAGAAGAAGTAGAAGAAGGAGAAGGAGAAGGTGAGGTCTGGAGGGTGAATCAGAAGAAGCAGAAGAAGGAGAAGGAGAAGGTGAAGTCTGGAGGGTGAATCAGAAGAAGCAGAAGAAGGAGAAGGAGAAGGTGAAGTCTGGAGGGTGAATCAGAAGAAACAGAAGAAGGAGAAGGAGAAGGTGAAGTCTGGAGGGTGAATCAGAAGAAGTAGAAGAAGGAGAAGGAGAAGGTGTAGTCTGGAAGGTGAATCAGAAGAAGCAGAAGAAGGAGAAGGAGAAGGTGAAGTCTGGAGGGTGAATCAGAAGAAGCAGAAGAAGGAGAAGGAGAAGGTGAAGTCTGGAGGGTGAATCAGAAGAAGCAGAAGAAGGAGAAGGAGAAGGTGAAGTCAGGAGGGTGAATCAGAAGAAGCAGAAGAAGGAGAAGGAGAAGGTGAAGTTAGGAGGGTGAATCAGAAGAAGCAGAAGAAGGAGAAGGAGCAGGTGATGTCAGTGGGATGAAGCAGAATAAGTAGAAGAAGGAGAAGGAGAAGATGAAGTCTGGAGGGTGAATCAGAAGAAGTAGAAGAAGGAGAAGGAGAAGGTGAGGTCTGGAGGGTGAATCAGAAGAAGCAGAAGAAGGAGAAGGAGAAGATGAAGTCTGGAGGGTGAATCAGAAGAAGTAGAAGAAGGAGAAGGAGAAGGTGAGGTCTGGAGGGTGAATCAGAAGAAGCAGAAGAAGGAGAAGGAGAAGGTGAAGTCTGGAGGGTGAATCAGAAGAAGCAGAAGAAGGAGAAGGAGAAGGTGAAGTCTGGAGGGTGAATCAGAAGAAACAGAAGAAGGAGAAGGAGAAGGTGAAGTCTGGAGGGTGAATCAGAAGAAGTAGAAGAAGGAGAAGGAGAAGGTGTAGTCTGGAGGGTGAATCAGAAGAAGCAGAAGAAGGAGAAGGAGAAGGTGAAGTCTGGAGGGTGAATCAGAAGAAGCAGAAGAAGGAGAAGGAGAAGGTGAAGTCTGGAGGGTGAATCAGAAGAAGCAGAAGAAGGAGAAGGAGAAGGTGAGGTCTGGAGGGTGAATCAGAAGAAGCAGAAGAAGGAGAAGGAGAAGGTGAAGTCTGGAGGGTGAATCAGAAGAAGCAGAAGAAGGAGAAGGAGAAGGTGAAGTCTGGAGGGTGAATCAGAAGAAACAAAAGAAGGAGAAGTAGAAGCTGAAGTCTGGAGGGTGAATCAGAAGAAGTAGAAGAAGGAGAAGGAGAAGGTGTAGTCTGGAGGGTGAATCAGAAGAAGCAGAAGAAGGAGAAGGAGAAGGTGAAGTCTGGAGGGTGAATCAGAAGAAGCAGAAGAAGGAGAAGGAGAAGGTGAAGTCTGGAGGGTGAATCAGAAGAAGCAGAAGAAGGAGAAGGAGAAGCTGAAGTCAGGAGGGTGAATCAGAAGAAGCAGAAGAAGGAGAAGGAGAAGGTGAAGTTAGGAGGGTCAATCAGAAGAAGCAGAAGAAGGAGAAGGAGCAGGTGATGTCAGGGGGATGAAGCAGAATAATAGAAGAAGGAGAAGGAGAAGGTGAAGTCAGGACGGTGAAGCAGAAGAAGCAGAAGAAGGAGAAGGAGAAGGTGAAGTCTGGAGGGTGAATCAGAAGAAGTAGAAGAAGGAAAAGGAGAAGGTCAAGTCTGGAGGGTGAATCAGAAGAAGTAGAAGAAGGAGAAGGAGAAGGTGAAGTCCGGAGGGTGAAGCAGAAGAAGTAGAAGAAGGAGAAGGAGAAGGTGAAGTCAGGATGGTGAATCAGAAGAAGTAGAAGAAGGAAAAGGAGAAGGTGAAGTCAGGAGGGTGAATCAGAAGAAGCAGAAGAAGGAGAAGGAGAAGGTGAAGTCTGGAGGGTGAATCAGAAGAATCAGAAGAAGGAGAAGGAGAAGGTGAAGTCTGGAGGGTGAATCAGAAGAAGCAGAAGAAAGAGAAGGAGAAGGTGAAGTCTGGAGGGTGAATCAGAAGAAGTAGAAGAAGGAGAAGGAGAAGGTGAAGTCTGGAGGGTGAATCAGAAGAAGCAGAAGAAGGAGAAGGAGAAGGTGAAGTCTGGAGGGTGAATCAGAAGAAGCAGAAGAAGGAGAAGGAGAAGGTGAAGTCTGCAGGGTGAATCAGAAGAAGCAGAAGAAGGAGAAGGAGAAGGTGAAGTCTGGAGGGTGAATCAGAAGAAACAGAAGAAGGAGAAGGAGAAGGTGAAGTCTGGAGGGTGAATCAGAAGAAGTAGAAGAAGGAGAAGGAGAAGGTGTAGTCTGGAGGGTGAATCAGAAGAAGCAGAAGAAGGAGAAGGAGAAGGTGAAGTCTGGAGGGTGAATCAGAAGAAGCAGAAGAAGGAGAAGGAGAAGGTGAAGTCTGGAGGGTGAATCAGAAGAAGCAGAAGAAGAAGAAGGAGAAGGTGAAGTCAGGAGGGTGAATCAGAAGAAGCAGAAGAAGGAGCAGGAGAAGGTGAAGTTAGGAGGGTGAATCAGAAGAAGCAGAAGAAGGAGAAGGAGCAGGTGATGTCAGGGGGATGAAGCAGAATAAGTAGAAGAAGGGGAAGGAGAAGGTGAAGTCAGGACGGTGAAGCAGAAGAAGCAGAAGAAGGAGAAGGAGAAGGTGAAGTCTGGAGGGTGAATCAGAAGAAGTAGAAGAAGGAAAAGGAGAAGGTCAAGTCTGGAGGGTGAATCAGAAGAAGTAGAAGAAGGAGAAGGAGAAGGTGAAGTCTGGAGGGTGAAGCAGAAGAAGTAGAAGAAGGAGAAGGAGAAGGTGAAGTCAGGATGGTGAATCAGAAGAAGTAGAAGAAGGAGAAGGAGAAGGTGAAGTCAGGAGGGTGAATCAGAAGAAGCAGAAGAAGGAGAAGGAGAAGGTGAAGTCTGGAGGGTGAATCAGAAGAATCAGAAGAAGGAGAAGGAGAAGGTGAAGTCTGGAGGGTGAATCAGAAGAAGCAGAAGAAAGAGAAGGAGAAGGTGAAGACTGGAGGGTGAATCAGAAGAAGTAGAAGAAGGAGAAGGAGAAGGTGAAGTCTGGAGGGTGAAGCAGAAGAAGCAGAAGAAAGAGAAGGAGAAGGTGAAGTCTGGAGGGTGAAGCAGAAGAAACAGAAGAAGGAGAAGGAGAAGGTGAAGACTGGAGGGTGAATCAGAAGAAGTAGAAGAAGGAGAAGGAGAAGGTGAAGTCTGGAGGGTGAATCAGAAGAAGTAGAAGAAGGAGAAGGAGAAGGTGAAGTCTGGAGGGTGAATCAGAAGAAGCAGAAGAAGGAGAAGGAGAAGGTGAAGTCTGGAGGGTGAATCAGAAGAAGCAGAAGAAGGAGAAGGAGAAGATGAAGTCTGGAGGGTGAATCAGAAGAAGTAGAAGAAGGAGAAGGAGAAGGTGAGGTCTGGAGGGTGAATCAGAAGAAGCAGAAGAAGGAGAAGGAGAAGGTGAAGTCTGGAGGGTGAATCAGAAGAAGCAGAAGAAGGAGAAGGAGAAGGTGAAGTCTGGAGGGTGAATCAGAAGAAACAGAAGAAGGAGAAGGAGAAGGTGAAGTCTGGAGGGTGAATCAGAAGAAGTAGAAGAAGGAGAAGGAGAAGGTGTAGTCTGGAAGGTGAATCAGAAGAAGCAGAAGAAGGAGAAGGAGAAGGTGAAGTCTGGAGGGTGAATCAGAAGAAGCAGAAGAAGGAGAAGGAGAAGGTGAAGTCTGGAGGGTGAATCAGAAGAAGCAGAAGAAGGAGAAGGAGAAGGTGAAGTCAGGAGGGTGAATCAGAAGAAGCAGAAGAAGGAGAAGGAGAAGGTGAAGTTAGGAGGGTGAATCAGAAGAAGCAGAAGAAGGAGAAGGAGCAGGTGATGTCAGTGGGATGAAGCAGAATAAGTAGAAGAAGGAGAAGGAGAAGATGAAGTCTGGAGGGTGAATCAGAAGAAGTAGAAGAAGGAGAAGGAGAAGGTGAGGTCTGGAGGGTGAATCAGAAGAAGCAGAAGAAGGAGAAGGAGAAGATGAAGTCTGGAGGGTGAATCAGAAGAAGTAGAAGAAGGAGAAGGAGAAGGTGAGGTCTGGAGGGTGAATCAGAAGAAGCAGAAGAAGGAGAAGGAGAAGGTGAAGTCTGGAGGGTGAATCAGAAGAAGCAGAAGAAGGAGAAGGAGAAGGTGAAGTCTGGAGGGTGAATCAGAAGAAACAGAAGAAGGAGAAGGAGAAGGTGAAGTCTGGAGGGTGAATCAGAAGAAGTAGAAGAAGGAGAAGGAGAAGGTGTAGTCTGGAGGGTGAATCAGAAGAAGCAGAAGAAGGAGAAGGAGAAGGTGAAGTCTGGAGGGTGAATCAGAAGAAGCAGAAGAAGGAGAAGGAGAAGGTGAAGTCTGGAGGGTGAATCAGAAGAAGCAGAAGAAGGAGAAGGAGAAGGTGAGGTCTGGAGGGTGAATCAGAAGAAGCAGAAGAAGGAGAAGGAGAAGGTGAAGTCTGGAGGGTGAATCAGAAGAAGCAGAAGAAGGAGAAGGAGAAGGTGAAGTCTGGAGGGTGAATCAGAAGAAACAAAAGAAGGAGAAGGAGAAGCTGAAGTCTGGAGGGTGAATCAGAAGAAGTAGAAGAAGGAGAAGGAGAAGGTGTAGTCTGGAGGGTGAATCAGAAGAAGCAGAAGAAGGAGAAGGAGAAGGTGAAGTCTGTAGGGTGAATCAGAAGAAGCAGAAGAAGGAGAAGGAGAAGGTGAAGTCTGGAGGGTGAATCAGAAGAAGCAGAAGAAGGAGAAGGAGAAGGTGAAGTCAGGAGGGTGAATCAGAAGAAGCAGAAGAAGGAGAAGGAGAAGGTGAAGTTAGGAGGGTCAATCAGAAGAAGCAGAAGAAGGAGAAGGAGCAGGTGATGTCAGGGGGATGAAGCAGAATAATAGAAGAAGGAGAAGGAGAAGGTGAAGTCAGGACGGTGAAGCAGAAGAAGCAGAAGAAGGAGAAGGAGAAGGTGAAGTCTGGAGGGTGAATCAGAAGAAGTAGAAGAAGGAAAAGGAGAAGGTCAAGTCTGGAGGGTGAATCAGAAGAAGTAGAAGAAGGAGAAGGAGAAGGTGAAGTCCGGAGGGTGAAGCAGAAGAAGTAGAAGAAGGAGAAGGAGAAGGTGAAGTCAGGATGGTGAATCAGAAGAAGTAGAAGAAGGAGAAGGAGAAGGTGAAGTCAGGAGGGTGAATCAGAAGAAGCAGAAGAAGGAGAAGGAGAAGGTGAAGTCTGGAGGGTGAATCAGAAGAATCAGAAGAAGGAGAAGGAGAAGGTGAAGTCTGGAGGGTGAATCAGAAGAAGGAGAAGAAAGAGAAGGAGAAGGTGAAGTCTGGAGGGTGAATCAGAAGAAGTAGAAGAAGGAGAAGGAGAAGGTGAAGTCTGGAGGGTGAATCAGAAGAAGCAGAAGAAGGAGAAGGAGAAGGTGAAGTCTGGAGGGTGAATCAGAAGAAGCAGAAGAAGGAGAAGGAGAAGGTGAAGTCTGCAGGGTGAATCAGAAGAAGCAGAAGAAGGAGAAGGAGAAGGTGAAGTCTGGAGGGTGAATCAGAAGAAACAGAAGAAGGAGAAGGAGAAGGTGAAGTCTGGAGGGTGAATCAGAAGAAGTAGAAGAAGGAGAAGGAGAAGGTGTAGTCTGGAGGGTGAATCAGAAGAAGCAGAAGAAGGAGAAGGAGAAGGTGAAGTCTGGAGGGTGAATCAGAAGAAGCAGAAGAAGGAGAAGGAGAAGGTGAAGTCTGGAGGGTGAATCAGAAGAAGCAGAAGAAGAAGAAGGAGAAGGTGAAGTCAGGAGGGTGAATCAGAAGAAGCAGAAGAAGGAGCAGGAGAAGGTGAAGTTAGGAGGGTGAATCAGAAGAAGCAGAAGAAGGAGAAGGAGCAGGTGATGTCAGGGGGATGAAGCAGAATAAGTAGAAGAAGGGGAAGGAGAAGGTGAAGTCAGGACGGTGAAGCAGAAGAAGCAGAAGAAGGAGAAGGAGAAGGTGAAGTCTGGAGGGTGAATCAGAAGAAGTAGAAGAAGGAAAAGGAGAAGGTCAAGTCTGGAGGGTGAATCAGAAGAAGTAGAAGAAGGAGAAGGAGAAGGTGAAGTCTGGAGGGTGAAGCAGAAGAAGTAGAAGAAGGAGAAGGAGAAGGTGAAGTCAGGATTGTGAATCAGAAGAAGTAGAAGAAGGAGAAGGAGAAGGTGAAGTCAGGAGGGTGAATCAGAAGAAGCAGAAGAAGGAGAAGGAGAAGGTGAATCTGGAGGGTGAATCAGAAGAATCAGAAGAAGGAGAAGGAGAAGGTGAAGTCTGGAGGGTGAATCAGAAGAAGCAGAAGAAAGAGAAGGAGAAGGTGAAGTCTGGAGGGTGAATCAGAAGAAGTAGAAGAAGGAGAAGGAGAAGGAGAAGTCTGGAGGGTGAATCAGAAGAAGCAGAAGAAGGAGAAGGAGAAGGTGAAGTCTGGAGGGTGAATCAGAAGAAGCAGAAGAAGGAGAAGGAGAAGGTGAAGTCTGCAGGGTGAATCAGAAGAAGCAGAAGAAGGAGAAGGAGAAGGTGAAGTCTGGAGGGTGAATCAGAAGAAGCAGAATAAGGAGAAGGAGAAGGTGAAGTCTGGAGGGTGAATCAGAAGAAGCAGAAGAAGGAGAAGGAGAAGGTGAAGTCTGGAGGGTGAATCAGAAGAAGCAGAGGAAGGAGAAGGAGAAGGTGAAGTCTGGAGGGTGAATCAGAAGAAGCAGAAGAAGTAGAAGGAGAAGGTGAAGTCTGGAGGGTGAATCAGAAGAAGCAGAAGAAGGAGAAGGAGAAGGTGAAGTCTGGAGGGTGAATGAGAAGAAGCAGAATAAGGAGAAGGAGAAGGTGAAGTCTGGAGGGTGAATCAGAAGAAGCAGAAGAAGGAGAAGGAGAAGGTGAAGTCTGGAGGGTGAATCAGAAGAAGTAGAAGAAGGAGAAGGAGAAGTTGAAGTCTGGAGGGTGAAGCAGAAGAAGGAGAAGGAGAAGGTGAAGTCAGGAGGGTGAATCAGAAGAAGTAGAAGAAGGAGAAGGAGAAGATTAAATCAGGAGGGTGAATCAGAAGAAGCAGAAGAAGGAGAAGGAGAAGGTGAAGTCTGTAGGGTGAATCAGAAGAATCAGAAGAAGGAGAAGGAGAAGGTGAAGTCTGGAGGGTGAATCAGAAGAAGCAGAAGAAAGAGAAGGAGAAGGTGAAGTCTGGAGGGTGAAGCAGAAGAAACAGAAGAAGGAGAAGGAGAAGGTGAAGACTGGAGGGTGAATCAGAAGAAGTAGAAGAAGGAGAAGGAGAAGGTGAAGTCTGGAGGGTGAATCAGAAGAAGTAGAAGAAGGAGAAGGAGAAGGTGAAGTCTGGAGGGTGAATCAGTAGAAGCAGAAGAAGGAGAAGGAGAAGGTGAAGTCTGGAGGGTGAATCAGAAGAAGCAGAAGAAGGAGAAGGAGAAGATGAAGTCTGGAGGGTGAATCAGAAGAAGTAGAAGAAGGAGAAGGAGAAGGTGAGGTCTGGAGGGTGAATCAGAAGAAGCAGAAGAAGGAGAAGGAGAAGGTGAAGTCTGGAGGGTGAATCAGAAGAAGCAGAAGAAGGAGAAGGAGAAGGTGAAGTCTGGAGGGTGAATCAGAAGAAACAGAAGAAGGAGAAGGAGAAGGTGAAGTCTGGAGGGTGAATCAGAAGAAGTAGAAGAAGGAGAAGGAGAAGGTGTAGTCTGGAAGGTGAATCAGAAGAAGCAGAAGAAGGAGAAGGAGAAGGTGAAGTCTGGAGGGTGAATCAGAAGAAGCAGAAGAAGGAGAAGGAGAAGGTGAAGTCTGGAGGGTGAATCAGAAGAAGCAGAAGAAGGAGAAGGAGAAGGTGAAGTCAGGAGGGTGAATCAGAAGAAGCAGAAGAAGGAGAAGGAGAAGGTGAAGTTAGGAGGGTGAATCAGAAGAAGCAGAAGAAGGAGAAGGAGCAGGTGATGTCAGGGGGATGAAGCAGAATAAGTAGAAGAAGGAGAAGGAGAAGGTGCAGTCAGGACGGTGAAGCAGAAGAAGCAGAAGAAGGAGAAGGAGAAGGTGAAGTCTGGAGGGTGAATCAAAAGAAGTAGAAGAAGGAAAAGGAGAAGGTCAAGTCTGGAGGGTGAATCAGAAGAAGTAGAAGAAGGAGAAGGAGAAGGTGAAGTCTGGAGGGTGAAGCAGAAGAAGTAGAAGAAGGAGAAGGAGAAGGTGAAGTCAGGATGGTGAATCAGAAGAAGTAGAAGAAGGAGAAGGAGAAGGTGAAGTCAGGAGGGTGAATCAGAAGAAGCAGAAGAAGGAGAAGGAGAAGGTGAAGTCTGGAGGGTGAATCAGAAGAATCAGAAGAAGGAGAAGGAGAAGGTGAAGTCTGGAGGGTGAATCAGAAGAAGCAGAAGAAAGAGAAGGAGAAGGTGAAGTCTGGAGGGTGAATCAGAAGAAGTAGAAGAAGGAGAAGGAGAAGGTGAAGTCTGGAGGGTGAATCAGAAGAAGCCGAAGAAGGAGAAGGAGAAGGTGAAGTCTGGAGGGTGAATCAGAAGAAGCAGAAGAAGGAGAAGGAGAAGGTAAAGTCTGCAGGGTGAATCAGAAGAAGCAGAAGAAGGAGAAGGAGAAGGTGAAGTCTGGAGGGTGAATCAGAAGAAGCAGAATAAGGAGAAGGAGAAGGTGAAGTCTGGAGGGTGAATCAGAAGAAGCAGAAGAAGGAGAAGGAGAAGGTGAAGTCTGGAGGGTGAATCAGAAGAAGTAGAAGAAGGAGAAGGAGAAGTTGAAGTCTGGAGGGTGAAGCAGAAGAATTAGAAGATGGAGAAGGAGAAGGTGAAGTCAGGAGGGTGAATCAGAAGAAGTAGAAGAAGGAGAAGGAGAAGGTGAAGTCTGGAGGGTGAATCAGAAGAAGCAGAATAAGGAGAAGGAGAAGGTGAAGTCTGGAGGGTGAATCAGAAGAAGCAGAAGAAGGAGAAGGAGAAGGTGAAGTCTGGAGGGTGAATCAGAAGAAGTAGAAGAAGGAGAAGGAGAAGGTGAAGTCTGGAGGGTGAAGCAGAAGAAGTAGAAGAAGGAGAAGGAGAAGGTGAAGTCAGGTGGGTGAATCAGAAGAAGTAGAAGAAGGAGAAGGAGAAGGTGAAGTCAGGAGGGTGAATCAGAAGAAGCAGAAGAAGGAGAAGGAGAAGGTGAAGTCTGGAGGGTGAATCAGAAGAATCAGAAGAAGGAGAAGGAGAAGGTGAAGTCAGGAGGGTGAATCAGAAGAAGCAGAAGAAAGAGAAGGAGAAGGTGAAGTCTGGAGGGTGAAGCAGAAGAAACAGAAGAAGGAGAAGGAGAAGGTGAAGACTGGAGGGTGAATCAGAAGAAGCAGAAGAAGGAGAAGGAGAAGGTGAAGTCTGGAGGGTGAATCAGAACAAGCAGAAGAAGGAGAAGTAGAAGGTGAAGACTGGAGGGTGAATCAGAAGAAGCAGAAGAAGGAGAAGGAGAAGGTGAAGTCTGGAGGGTGAATCAGAAGAAGCAGAAGAAGGAGAAGGAGAAGGTGAAGTCTGGAGGGTGATTCAGAAGAAGCAGGATAAGGAGAAGGAGAAGGTGAAGTCTGGAGGTTGAATCACAAGAAGCAGAAGAAGGAGAAGGAGAAGCTGAAGTCTGGAGGGTGAATCAGAAGAAGTAGAAGAAGGAGAAGGAGAAGATGAAGTCTGGAGGGTGAATCAGAAGAAGTAGAAGAAGGAGAAGGAGAAGGTGAAGTCTGGAGGGTGAATCAGAAGACGTAGAAGAAGGAGAAGGAGAAGGTGAAGTCTGGAGGGTGAAGCAGAAGAAGTAGAAGAAGGAGAAGGAGAAGGTGAAGTCAGGAGGGTGAATCAGAAGATGTAGAAGAAGGAGAAGGAGAAGGTGAAGTCAGGAGGGTGAATCAGAAGAAGCAGAAGAAGGAGAAGGAGAAGGTGAAGTCTGGAGGGTGAATCAGAAGAATCAGAAGAAGGAGAAGGAGAAGGTGAAGTCTGGAGGGTGAATCAGAAGAAGCAGAAGAAAGAGAAGGAGAAGGTGAAGTCTGGAGGGTGAATCAGAAGAAGTAGAAGAAGGAGAAGGAGAAGGTGAAGTCTGGAGGGTGAATCAGTAGAAGCAGAAGAAGGAGAAGGAGAAGGTGAAGTCTGGAGGGTGAATCAGAAGAAGTAGACGAAGGAGAAGGAGAAGGTGAAGTCTGGAGGGTGAATCAGAAGAAGCAGAAGAAGGAGATGGAGAAGGTGAAGTCTGGAGGGTGAATCAGAAGAAGTAGAAGAAGGAGAAGGAGAAGGTGAAGTCTGGAGGGTGAATCAGAAGAAGCAGAAGAAGGAGAAGGAACAGGTGAAGTCTGGAGGGTGAATCAGAAGAAGCAGAAGAAGGAGAAGGAGAAGGTGAAGTCTGGAGGGTGATTCAGAAGAAGCAGAATAAGGAGAAGGAGAAGGTGAAGTCTGGAGGGTGAATCAGAAGAAGCAGAAGAAGGAGAAGGAGAAGGTGAAGTCTGGAGGGTGAATCAGAAGATGTAGAAGAAGTTGAAGGAGAAGGTGAAGTCTGGAGGGTGAATCAGAAGAAGTAGAAGAAGAAGAAGGAGAAGGTGAAGTCTGGAGGGTGAATCAGAAGAAGTAGAAGAAGGAGAAGGAGAAGGTGAAGTCTGGAGGGTGAAGCAGAAGAAGTAGAAGAAGGAGAAGGAGAAGGTGAAGTCAGGAGGGTGAATCAGAAGATGTAGAAGAAGGAGATGGAGAAGGTGAAGTCAGGAGGGTGAAACAGAAGAAGCAGAAGAAGGAGAAGGAGAAGGTGAAGTCTGGAGGGTGAATCAGAAGAAGTAGAAGAAGGAGAAGGAGAAGGTGAAGTCTGGAGGGTGAATCAGAAGAAGCAGAAGAAGGAGAAGGAGAAGGTGAAGTCTGGAGGGTGAATCAGAAGAAGCAGAAGAAGGAGAAGGAGAAGGTGAAGTCTGGAGGGTGAATCAGAAGAAGCAGAATAAGGAGAAGGAGAAGGTGAAGTCTGGAGGGTGAATCAGAAGAAGCAGAAGAAGGAGAAGGAGAAGGTGAAGTCGGGGGGTGAATCAGAAGAAGTAGAAGAAGGAGAAGGAGAAGGTGAAGTCTGGTAGGTGAAGCAGAAGAAGTAGAAGAAGGAGAAGGAGAAGGTGAAGTCAGGAGGGTGAATCAGAAGAAGTAGAAGAAGGAGAAGGAGAAGGTGAAGTCAGGAGGTTGAATCAGAAGAAGCAGAAGAAGGAGATATAGAAGGTGAAGTCTTGAGGGTGAATCAGAAGAATCAGAAGAAGGAGAAGGAGAAGGTGAAGTCTGGAGGGTGAAGCAGAAGAAGCAGAAGAAAGAGAAGGAGAAGGTGAAGTCTGGAGGGTGAAGCAGAAGAAACAGAAGAAGGAGAAGGAGAAGGTGAAGACTGGAGGGTGAATCAGAAGAAGTAGAAGAAGGAGAAGGAGAAGGTGAAGTCTATAGGGTGAATCAGAAGAAGTAGAAGAAGGAGAAGGAGAAGGTGAAGTCTGGAGTGTGAATCAGAAGAAGCAGAAGAAGGAGAAGGAGAAGGTGAAGTCTGGAGGGTGAATCATAAGAAGCAGAAGAAGGAGAAGGAGAAGATGAAGTCTGGAGGGTGAATCAGAAGAAGTAGAAGAAGGAGAAGGAGAAGGTGAGGTCTGGAGGGTGAATCAGAAGAAGCAGAAGAAGGAGAAGGAGAAGGTGAAGTCTGGAGGGTGAATCAGAAGAAGCAGAAGAAGGAGAAGGAGAAGGTGAAGTCTGGAGGGTGAATCAGAAGAAGCAGAAGAAGGAGAAGGAGAAGGTAAAGTCTGCAGGGTGAATCAGAAGAAGCAGAAGAAGGAGAAGGAGAAGGTGAAGTCTGGAGGGTGAATCAGAAGAAGCAGAATAAGGAGAAGGAGAAGGTGAAGTCTGGAGGGTGAATCAGAAGAAGCAGAAGAAGGAGAAGGAGAAGGTGAAGTCTGGAGGGTGAATCAGAAGAAGTAGAAGAAGGAGAAGGAGAAGTTGAAGTCTGGAGGGTGAAGCAGAAGAATTAGAAGATGGAGAAGGAGAAGGTGAAGTCAGGAGGGTGAATCAGAAGAAGTAGAAGAAGGAGAAGGAGAAGGTGAAGTCTGGAGGGTGAATCAGAAGAAGCAGAATAAGGAGAAGGAGAAGGTGAAGTCTGGAGGGTGAATCAGAAGAAGCAGAAGAAGGAGAAGGAGAAGGTGAAGTCTGGAGGGTGAATCAGAAGAAGTAGAAGAAGGAGAAGGAGAAGGTGAAGTCTGGAGGGTGAAGCAGAAGAAGTAGAAGAAGGAGAAGGAGAAGGTGAAGTCAGGTGGGTGAATCAGAAGAAGTAGAAGAAGGAGAAGGAGAAGGTGAAGTCAGGAGGGTGAATCAGAAGAAGCAGAAGAAGGAGAAGGAGAAGGTGAAGTCTGGAGGGTGAATCAGAAGAATCAGAAGAAGGAGAAGGAGAAGGTGAAGTCTGGAGGGTGAATCAGAAGAAGCAGAAGAAAGAGAAGGAGAAGGTGAAATCTGGAGGGTGAAGCAGAAGAAACAGAAGAAGGAGAAGGAGAAGGTGAAGACTGGAGGGTGAATCAGAAGAAGCAGAAGAAGGAGAAGGAGAAGGTGAAGTCTGGAGGGTGAATCAGAACAAGCAGAAGAAGGAGAAGGAGAAGGTGAAGACTGGAGGGTGAATCAGAAGAAGCAGAAGAAGGAGAAGGAGAAGGTGAAGTCTGGAGGGTGAATCAGAAGAAGCAGAAGAAGGAGAAGGAGAAGGTGAAGTCTGGAGGGTGATTCAGAAGAAGCAGGATAAGGAGAAGGAGAAGGTGAAGTCTGGAGGTTGAATCAGAAGAAGCAGAAGAAGGAGAAGGAGAAGCTGAAGTCTGGAGGGTGAATCAGAAGAAGTAGAAGAAGGAGAAGGAGAAGATGAAGTCTGGAGGGTGAATCAGAAGAAGTAGAAGAAGGAGAAGGAGAAGGTGAAGTCTGGAGGGTGAATCAGAAGACGTAGAAGAAGGAGAAGGAGAAGGTGAAGTCTGGAGGGTGAAGCAGAAGAAGTAGAAGAAGGAGAAGGAGAAGGTGAAGTCAGGAGGGTGAATCAGAAGATGTAGAAGAAGGAGAAGGAGAAGGTGAAGTCAGGAGGGTGAATCAGAAGAAGCAGAAGAAGGAGAAGGAGAAGGTGAAGTCTGGAGGGTGAATCAGAAGAATCAGAAGAAGGAGAAGGAGAAGGTGAAGTCTGGAGGGTGAATCAGAAGAAGCAGAAGAAAGAGAAGGAGAAGGTGAAGTCTGGAGGGTGAATCAGAAGAAGTAGAAGAAGGAGAAGGAGAAGGTGAAGTCTGGAGGGTGAATCAGTAGAAGCAGAAGAAGGAGAAGGAGAAGGTGAAGTCTGGAGGGTGAATCAGAAGAAGTAGACGAAGGAGAAGGAGAAGGTGAAGTCTGGAGGGTGAATCAGAAGAAGCAGAAGAAGGAGATGGAGAAGGTGAAGTCTGGAGGGTGAATCAGAAGAAGTAGAAGAAGGAGAAGGAGAAGGTGAAGTCTGGAGGGTGAATCAGAAGAAGCAGAAGAAGGAGAAGGAACAGGTGAAGTCTGGAGGGTGAATCAGAAGAAGCAGAAGAAGGAGAAGGAGAAGGTGAAGTCTGGAGGGTGATTCAGAAGAAGCAGAATAAGGAGAAGGAGAAGGTGAAGTCTGGAGGGTGAATCAGAAGAAGCAGAAGAAGGAGAAGGTGAAGTCTGGAGGGTGAATCAGAAGACGTAGAAGAAGGAGAAGGAGAAGGTGAAGTCTGGAGGGTGAATCAGAAGAAGTAGAAGAAGGAGAAGGAGAAGGTGAAGTCTGGAGGGTGAATCAGAAGAAGTAGAAGAAGGAGAAGGTGAAGTCTGGAGGGTGAAGCAGAAGAAATAGAAGAAGGAGAAGGAGAAGGTGAAGTCAGGAGGGTGAATCAGAAGATGTAGAAGAAGGAGAAGGAGAAGGTGAAGTCAGGAGGGTGAAACAGAAGAAGCAGAAGAAGGAGAAGGAGAAGGTGAAGTCTGGAGGGTGAATCAGAAGAAGTAGAAGAAGGAGAAGGAGAAGGTGAAGTCTGGAGGGTGAATCAGAAGAAGCAGAAGAAGGAGATATAGAAGGTGAAGTCTTGAGGGTTAATCAGAAGAATCAGAAGAAGGAGAAGGAGAAGGTGAAGTCTGGAGGGTGAAGCAGAAGAAGCAGAAGAAAGAGAAGGAGAAGGTGAAGTCTGGAGGGTGAAGCAGAAGTAACAGAAGAAGGAGAAGGAGAAGGTGAAGACTGGAGGGTGAATCAGAAGAAGTAGAAGAAGGAGAAGGAGAAGGTGAAGTCTATAGGGTGAATCAGAAGAAGTAGAAGAAGGAGAAGGAGAAGGTGAAGTCTGGAGGGTGAATCAGAAGAATCAGAAGAAGGAGAAGGAGAAGGTGAAGTCTGGAGGGTGAATCAGAAGAAGCAGAAGAAGGAGAAGGAGAAGATGAAGTCTGGAGGGTGAATCAGAAGAAGTAGAAGAAGGAGAAGGAGAAGGTGAGGTCTGGAGGGTGAATCAGAAGAAGCAGAAGAAGGAGAAGGAGAAGGTGAAGTCTGGAGGGTGAATCAGAAGAAGCAGAAGAAGGAGAAGGAGAAGGTGAAGTCTGGAGGGTGAATCAGAAGAAGCAGAAGAAGGAGAAGGAGAAGGTGAAGTCAGGAGGGTGAATCAGAAGAAGCAGAAGAAGGAGAAGGAGAAGGTGAAGTTAGGAGGGTGAATCAGAAGAAGCAGAAAAAGGAGAAGGAGCAGGTGAAGTCAGGGGGGTGTAGCAGAAGAAGTAGAAGAAGGAGAAGGAGAAGGTGAAGTCAGGACGATGAAGCAGAAGAAGCAGAAGAAGGAGAAGGAGAAGGTGAAGCCTGGAGGGCGCAGCAGAAGAAGCAGAAGAAGGAGAAGGAGAAGGTGAAGTCTGGAGTGTGAAGCAGAAGAAGCAGAAGAAGGAGAAGGAGAAGGTGAAGTCTGGAGGGCGCAGCAGAAGAAGCAGAAGAAGGAGAATGAGAAGGTGAAGTCTGGAGGGTGAATCAGAAGAAGCAGAAGAAGGAGAAGGAGAAGGTGAAGTCTGGAGGGTGAATCAGAAGAAGTAGAAGAAGGAGAAGGAGAAGGTGAAGTCTGGAGGGTGAAGCAGAAGAAGTAGAAGAAGGAGAAGGAGAAGGTGAAGTCAGGAGGGTGAATCAGAAGAAGTAGAAGAAGGAGAAGGAGAAGGTGAAGTCAGGAGGGTGAATCAGAAGAAGCAGAAGAAGGAGAAGGAGAAGGTGAAGTCTGGAGGGTGAATCAGAAGAATCAGAAGAAGGAGAAGGAGAAGGTGAAGTCTGGAGGGTGAATCAGAAGAGGCAGAAGAAAGAGAAGGAGAAGGTGAAGTCTGGAGGGTGAAGCAGAAGAAACAGAAGAAGGAGAAGGAGAAGGTGAAGACTGGAGGGTGAATCAGAAGAAGTAGAAGAAGGAGAAGGAGAAGGTGAAGTCTGGAGGGTGAATCAGAAGAAGTAGAAGAAGGAGAAGGAGAAGTTGAAGTCTGGAGGGTGAATCAGAAGAAGCAGAAGAAGGAGAAGGAGAAGGTGAAGTCTGGAGGGTGAATCAGAAGAAGCAGAAGAAGGAGAAGGAGAAAATGAAGTCTGGAGGGTGAATCAGAAGAAGTAGACGAAGGAGAAGGAGAAGTTGAATTCTGGAGGGTGAATCAGAAGAAGCAGAAGAAGGAGAAGGAGAAGGTGAAGTCTGGAGGGTGAATCAGAAGAAGTAGAAGAAGGAGAAGGAGAAGGTGAAGTCTGGAGGGTGAATCAGAAGAAGCAGAAGAAGGAGAAGGAGAAGGTGAAGTCTGGAGGGTGAATCAGAAGAAGCAGAAGAAGGAGAAGGAGAAGGTGAAGTCTGGAGGGTGAATCAGAAGAAGTAGAAGAAGGAGAAGGAGAAGTTGAAGTCTGGAGGGTGAAGCAGAAGAAGTAGAAGATGGAGAAGGAGAAGGTGAAGTCAGGAGGGTGAATCAGAAGAAGTAGAAGAAGGAGAAGGAGAAGGTGAAGTCAGGAGGGTGAATCAGAAGAAGCAGAAGATGGAGAAGGAGAAGGTGAAGTCTGGAGGGTGAATCAGAAGAATCAGAAGAAGGAGAAGGAGAAGGTGAAGTCTGGAGGGTGAATCAGAAGAAGCAGAGGAAGGAGAAGGAGAAGGTGAAGTCTGGAGGGTGAATCAAAAGAAGCAGAATAAGGAGAAGGAGAAGGTGAAGTCTGGAGGGTGAACCAGAAGAAGCAGAATAAGGAGAAGGAGAAGGTGAAGTCTGGAGGGTGAATCAGAAGAAGCAGAAGAAGGAGAAGGAGAAGGTGAAGTCTGGAGGGTGAATCAGAAGAAGTAGAAGAAGGAGAAGGAGAAGGTGAAGTCTGGAGGGTGAAGCAGAAGAAGTAGAAGAAGGAGAAGGAGAAGGTGAAGTCAGGAGGGTGAATCAGAAGAAGTAGAAGAAGCAGAAGGAGAAGGTGAAGTCAGGAGGGTGAATCAGAAGAAGCAGAAGAAGGAGAAGGAGAAGGTGAAGTCTGGAGGGTGAATCAGAAGAATCAGAAGAAGGAGAAGGAGAAGGTGAAGTCTGGAGGGTGAATCAGAAGAAGCAGAAGAAAGAGAAGGAGAAGGTGAAGTCTGGAGGGTGAAGCAGAAGAAACAGAAGAAGGAGAAGGAGAAGGTGAAGACTGGAGGGTGAATCAGAAGAAGTAGAAGAAGGAGAAGGAGAAGGTGAAGTCTGGAGGGTGAATCAGAAGAAGTAGAAGAAGGAGAAGGAGAAGGTGAAGTATGGAGGGTGAATCAGAAGAAGCAGAAGAAGGAGAAGGAGAAGGTGAAGTCTGGAGGGTGAATCAGAAGAAGCAGAAGAAGGAGAAGGAGAAGATGAAGTCTGGAGGGTGAATCGGAAGAAGTAGAAGAAGGAGAAGGAGAAGGTGAAGTCTGGAGGGTGAATCAGAAGAAGTAGAAGAAGGAGAAGGAGAAGGTGTAGTCTGGAGGGTGAATCAGAAGAAGTAGACGAAGGAGAAGGAGAAGGTAAAGTCTGGAGGGTGAATCAGAAGAAGCAGAAGAAGGAGAAGGTGAAGTCTGGAGGGTGAATCAGAAGAAGGAGAAGAAGGAGAAGGAGAAGGTGAAGTCTGCAGGGTGAATCAGAAGAAGCAGAAGAAGGAGAAGGAGAAGGTGAAGTCTGGAGGGTGAATCAGAAGAAGCAGAAGAAGGAGAAGGAGAAGGTGAAGTCTGGAGGGTGAATCAGAAGAAGTAGATGAAGGAGAAGGAGAAGGTGAAGTCTGGAGGGTGAATCAGAAGAAGCAGAAGAAGGAGATGGAGAAGGTGAAGTCTGGAGGGTGAATCAGAAGACGTAGAAGAAGGAGAAGGAGAAGGTGAAGTCTGGAGGGTGAATCAGAAGAAGCAGAAGAAGGAGAAGGAGAAGGTGAAGTCTGGAGGGTGAATCAGAAGAAGCAGAAGAAGGAGAAGGAGAAGGTGAAGTCTGGAGGGTGATTCAGAAGAAGCAGAATAAGGAGAAGGAGAAGGTGAAGTCTGGAGGGTGAATCAGAAGAAGCAGAAGAAGGAGAAGGAGAAGGTGAAGTCTGGAGGGTGAATCAGAAGAAGTAGAAGAAGGAGAAGGAGAAGGTGAAGTCTGGAGGGTGAATCAGAAGAAGTAGAAGAAGGAGAAGGAGAAGGTGAAGTCTGGAGGGTGAATCAGAAGAAGTAGAAGAAGGAGAAGGAGAAGGTGAAGTCTGGAGGGTGAAGCAGAAGAAGTAGAAGAAGGAGAAGGAGAAGGTGAAGTCCGGAGGGTGAATCAGAAGATGTAGAAGAAGGACAAGGAGAAGGTGAAGTCAGGAGGGTGAATCAGAAGAAGCAGAAGAAGGAGAAGGAGAAGGTGAAGTCTGGAGGGTGAATCAGAAGAAGTAGAAGAAGGAGAAGGAGAAGGTGAAGTCTGGAGGGTGAATCAGAAGAAGCAGAAGAAGGAGAAGGAGAAGGTGAAGTCTGGAGGGTGAATCAGAAGAAGCAGAAGAAGGAGAAGGAGAAGGTGAAGTCTGGAGGGTGAATCAGAAGAAGCAGAATAAGGAGAAGGAGAAGGTTAAGTCTGGAGGGTGAATCAGAAGAAGCAGAAGAAGGAGAAGGAGAAGGTGAAGTCTGGAGGGTGAATCAGAAGAAGTAGAAGAAGGAGAAGGAGAAGGTGAAGTCTGGAGGGTGAAGCAGAAGAAGTAGAAGAAGGAGAAGGAGAAGGTGAAGTCAGGAGGGTGAATCAGAAGAAGTAGAAGAAGGAGAAGGAGAAGGTGAAGTCAGGAGGGTGAATCAGAAGAAGCAGAAGAAGGAGATAGAGAAGGTGAAGTCTGGAGGTTGAATCAGAAGAATCAGAAGAAGGAGAAGGAGAAGGTGAAGTCTGGAGGGTGAAGCAGAAGAAGCAGAAGAAAGAGAAGGAGAAGGTGAAGTCTGGAGGGTGAAGCAGAAGAAACAGAAGAAGGAGAAGGAGAAGGTGAAGACTGGAGGGTGAATCAGAAGAAGTAGAAGAAGGAGAAGGAGAAGGTGAAGTCTGGAGGGTGAATCAGAAGAAGTAGAAGAAGGAGAAGGAGAAGGTGAAGTCTGGAGGGTGAATCAGAAGAAGCAGAAGAAGGAGAAGGAGAAGGTGAAGTCTGGAGGGTGAATCAGAAGAAGCAGAAGAAGGAGAAGGAGAAGATGAAGTCTGGAGGGTGAATCAGAAGAAGTAGAAGAAGGAGAAGGAGAAGGTGAGGTCTGGAGGGTGAATCAGAAGAAGCAGAAGAAGGAGAAGGAGAAGGTGAAGTCTGGAGGGTGAATCAGAAGAAGCAGAAGAAGGAGAAGGAGAAGGTGAAGTCTGGAGGGTGAATCAGAAGAAGCAGAAGAAGGAGAAGGAGAAGGTGAAGTCAGGAGGGTGAATCAGAAGAAGCAGAAGAAGGAGAAGGAGAAGGTGAAGTTAGGAGGGTGAATCAGAAGAAGCAGAAGAAGGAGAAGGAGCAGGTGAAGTCAGGGGGGTGTAGCAGAAGAAGTAGAAGAAGGAGAAGGAGAAGGTGTAGTCAGGACGGTGAAGCAGAAGAAGCAGAAGAAGGAGAAGGAGAAGGTGAAGCCTGGAGGGCGCAGCAGAGGAAGCAGAAGAAGGAGAAGGAGAAGGTGAAGTCTGGAGTGTGAAGCAGAAGAAGCAGAAGAAGGAGAAGGAGAAGGTGAAGTCTGGAGGGCGCAGCAGAAGAAGCAGAAGAAGGAGAATGAGAAGGTGAAGTCTGGAGGGTGAATCAGAAGAAGCAGAAGAAGGAGAAGGAGAAGGTGAAGTCTGGAGGGTGAATCAGAAGAAGTAGAAGAAGGAGAAGGAGAAGGTGAAGTCAGGAGGGTGAATCAGAAGATGTAGAAGAAGGAGAAGGAGAAGGTGAAGTCAGGAGGGTGAATCAGAAGAAGCAGAAGAAGGAGAAGGAGAAGGTGAAGTCTGGAGGGTGAATCAGAAGAAGTAGAAGAAGGAGAAGGAGAAGGTGAAGTCTGGAGGGTGAATCAGAAGAAGCAGAAGAAGGAGAAGGAGAAGGTGAAGTCTGGAGGGTGAATCAGAAGAAGCAGAAGAAGGAGAAGGAGAAGGTTAAGTCTGGAGGATGAATCAGAAGAAGCAGAAGAAGGAGAAGGAGAAGGTGAAGTCTGGAGGGTGAATCAGAAGAAGTAGAAGAAGGAGAAGGAGAAGGTGAAGTCTGGAGGGTGAAGCAGAAGAAGTAGAAGAAGGAGAAGGAGAAGGTGAAGTCAGGAGGGTGAATCAGAAGAAGTAGAAGAAGGAGAAGGAGAAGGTGAAGTCAGGAGGGTGAATCAGAAGAAGCAGAAGAAGGAGATAGAGAAGGTGAAGTCTGGAGGGTGAATCAGAAGAATCAGAAGAAGGAGAAGGAGAAGGTGAAGTCTGGAGGGTGAAGCAGAAGAAGCAGAAGAAAGAGAAGGAGAAGGTGAAGTCTGGAGGGTGAAGCAGAAGAAACAGAAGAAGGAGAAGGAGAAGGTGAAGACTGGAGGGTGAATCAGAAGAAGTAGAAGAAGGAGAAGGAGAAGGTGAAGTCTGGAGGGTGAATCAGAAGAAGTAGAAGAAGGAGAAGGAGAAGGTGAAGTCTGGAGGGAGAATCAGAAGAAGCAGAAGAAGGAGAAGGAGAAGGTGAAGTCTGGAGGATGAATCAGAAGAAGCAGAAGAAGGAGAAGGAGAAGATGAAGTCTGGAGGGTGAATCAGAAGAAGAAGAAGAAGGAGAAGGAGAAGGTGAGGTCTGGAGGGTGAATCAGAAGAAGCAGATGAAGGAGAAGGAGAAGGTGAAGTCTGGAGGGTGAATCAGAAGAAGCAGAAGAAGGAGAAGGAGAAGGTGAAGTCTGGAGGGTGAATCAGAAGAAGCAGAAGAAGGAGAAGGAGAAGGTGAAGTCAGGAGGGTGAATCAGAAGAAGCAGAAGAATGAGAAGGAGAAGGTGAAGTTAGGAGGGTGAATCAGAAGAAGCAGAAGAAGGAGAAGGAGCAGGTGAAGTCAGGGGGGTGTAGCAGAAGAAGTAGAAGAAGGAGAAGGAGAAGGTGAAGTCTGGAGGGCGCAGCAGAAGAAGCAGAAGAAGGAGAATGAGAAGGTGAAGTCTGGAGGGTGAATCAGAAGAAGCAGAAGAAGGAGAAGGAGAAGGTGAAGTCTGGAGGGTGAATCAGAAGAAGTAGAAGAAGGAGAAGGAGAAGGTGAAGTCTGGAGGGTGAAGCAGAAGAAGTAGAAGAAGGAGAAGGAGAAGGTGAAGTCAGGAGGGTGAATCAGAAGAAGTAGAAGAAGGAGAAGGAGAAGGTGAAGTCAGGAGGGTGAATCAGAAGAAGCAGAAGAAGGAGAAGGAGAAGGTGAAGTCTGGAGGGTGAATCAGAAGAATCAGAAGAAGGAGAAGGAGAAGGTGAAGTCTGGAGGGTGAATCAGAAGAAGCAGAAGAAAGAGAAGGAGAAGGTGAAGTCTGGAGGGTGAAGCAGAAGAAACAGAAGAAGGAGAAGGAGAAGGTGAAGACTGGAGGGTGAATCAGAAGAAGTAGAAGAAGGAGAAGGTGAAGTCTGGAGGGTGAATCAGAAGAAGTAGAAGAAGGAGAAGGAGAAGTTGAAGTCTGGAGGGTGAATCAGAAGAAGCAGAAGAAGGAGAAGGAGAAGGTGAAGTCTGGAGGGTGAATCAGAAGAAGCAGAAGAAGGAGAAGGAGAAAATGAAGTCTGGAGGGTGAATCAGAAGAAGTAGACGAAGGAGAAGGAGAAGTTGAAGTCTGGAGGGTGAATCAGAAGAAGCAGAAGAAGGAGAAGGAGAAGGTGAAGTCTGGAGGGTGAATCAGAAGAAGTAGAAGAAGGAGAAGGAGAAGGTGAAGTCTGGATGGTGAATCAGAAGAAGCAGAAGAAGGAGAAGGAGAAGGTGAAGTCTGGAGGGTGAATCAGAAGAAGCAGAAGAAGGAGAAGGAGAAGGTGAAGTCTGGAGGGTGAATCAGAAGAAGTAGAAGAAGGAGAAGGAGAAGTTGAAGTCTGGAGGGTGAAGCAGAAGAAGTAGAAGATGGAGAAGGAGAAGGTGAAGTCAGGAGGGTGAATCAGAAGAAGTAGAAGAAGGAGAAGGAGAAGGTGAAGTCAGGAGGGTGAATCAGAAGAAGCAGAAGATGGAGAAGGAGAAGGTGAAGTCTGGAGGGTGAATCAGAAGAATCAGAAGAAGGAGAAGGAGAAGGTGAAGTCTGCAGGGTGAATCAGAAGAAGCAGAGGAAGGAGAAGGAGAAGGTGAAGTCTGGAGGGTGAATCAAAAGAAGCAGAATAAGGAGAAGGAGAAGGTGAAGTCTGGAGGGTGAATCAGAAGAAGCAGAATAAGGAGAAGGAGAAGGTGAAGTCTGGAGGGTGAATCAGAAGAAGCAGAAGAAGGAGAAGGAGAAGGTGAAGTCTGGAGGGTGAATCAGAAGAAGTAGAAGAAGGAGAAGGAGAAGGTGAAGTCTGGAGGGTGAATCAGAAGAAGCAGAAGAAGGAGAAGGAGAAGGTGAAGTCTGGAGGGTGAATCAGAAGAAGTAGAAGAAGGAGAAGGAGAAGGTGAAGTCAGGAGGGTGAATCAGAAGATGTAGAAGAAGGAGAAGGAGAAGGTGAAGTCAGGAGGGTGAATCAGAAGAAGCAGAAGATGGAGAAGGAGAAGGTGAAGTCAGGAGGGTGAATCAGAAGAAGTAGAAGAAGGAGAAGGAGAAGGTGAAGTCAGGAGGGTGAATCAGAAGAAGCAGAAGATGGAGAAGGAGAAGGTGAAGTCTGGAGGGTGAATCAGAAGAATCAGAAGAAGGAGAAGGAGAAGGTGAAGTCTGGAGGGTGAATCAGAAGAAGCAGAGGAAGGAGAAGGAGAAGGTGAAGTCTGGAGGGTGAATCAAAAGAAGCAGAATAAGGAGAAGGAGAAGGTGAAGTCTGGAGGGTGAATCAGAAGAAGCAGAATAAGGAGAAGGAGAAGGTGAAGTCTGGAGGGTGAATCAGAAGAAGCAGAAGAAGGAGAAGGAGAAGGTGAAGTCTGGAGGGTGAATCAGAAGAAGTAGAAGAAGGAGAAGGAGAAGGTGAAGTCTGGAGGGTGAATCAGAAGAAGCAGAAGAAGGAGAAGGAGAAGGTGAAGTCTGGAGGGTGAATCAGAAGAAGTAGAAGAAGGAGAAGGAGAAGGTGAAGTCAGGAGGGTGAATCAGAAGATGTAGAAGAAGGAGAAGGAGAAGGTGAAGTCAGGAGGGTGAATCAGAAGAAGCAGAAGAAGGAGAAGGAGAAGGTGAAGTCTGGAGGGTGAATCAGAAGAAGTAGAAGAAGGAGAAGGAGAAGGTGAAGTCTGGAGGGTGAATCAGAAGAAGCAGAAGAAGGAGAAGGAGAAGGTGAAGTCTGGAGGGTGAATCAGAAGAAGCAGAAGAAGGAGAAGGAGAAGGTTAAGTCTGGAGGATGAATCAGAAGAAGCAGAAGAAGGAGAAGGAGAAGGTGAAGTCTGGAGGGTGAATCAGAAGAAGTAGAAGAAGGAGAAGGAGAAGGTGAAGTCTGGAGGGTGAAGCAGAAGAAGTAGAAGAAGGAGAAGGAGAAGTTGAAGTCAGGAGGGTGAATCAGAAGAAGTAGAAGAAGGAGAAGGAGAAGGTGAAGTCAGGAGGGTGAATCAGAAGAAGCAGAAGAAGGAGATAGAGAAGGTGAAGTCTGGAGGGTGAATCAGAAGAATCAGAAGAAGGAGAAGGAGAAGGTGAAGTCTGGAGGGTGAAGCAGAAGAAGCAGAAGAAAGAGAAGGAGAAGGTGAAGTCTGGAGGGTGAAGCAGAAGAAACAGAAGAAGGAGAAGGAGAAGGTGAAGACTGGAGGGTGAATCAGAAGAAGTAGAAGAAGGAGAAGGAGAAGGTGAAGTCTGGAGGGTGAATCAGAAGAAGTAGAAGAAGGAGAAGGAGAAGGTGAAGTCTGGAGGGAGAATCAGAAGAAGCAGAAGAAGGAGAAGAAGAAGGTGAAGTCTGGAGGATGAATCAGAAGAAGCAGAAGAAGGAGAAGGAGAAGATGAAGTCTGGAGGGTGAATCAGAAGAAGAAGAAGAAGGAGAAGGAGAAGGTGAGGTCTGGAGGGTGAATCAGAAGAAGCAGAAGAAGGAGAAGGAGAAGGTGAAGTCTGGAGGGTGAATCAGAAGAAGCAGAAGAAGGAGAAGGAGAAGGTGAAGTCTGGAGGGTGAATCAGAAGAAGCAGAAGAAGGAGAAGGAGAAGGTGAAGTCAGGAGGGTGAATCAGAAGAAGCAGAAGAATGAGAAGGAGAAGGTGAAGTTAGGAGGGTGAATCAGAAGAAGCAGAAGAAGGAGAAGGAGCAGGTGAAGTCAGGGGGGTGTAGCAGAAGAAGTAGAAGAAGGAGAAGGAGAAGGTGAAGTCTGGAGGGCGCAGCAGAAGAAGCAGAAGAAGGAGAATGAGAAGGTGAAGTCTGGAGGGTGAATCAGAAGAAGCAGAAGAAGGAGAAGGAGAAGGTGAAGTCTGGAGGGTGAATCAGAAGAAGTAGAAGAAGGAGAAGGAGAAGGTGAAGTCTGGAGGGTGAAGCAGAAGAAGTAGAAGAAGGAGAAGGAGAAGGTGAAGTCAGGAGGGTGAATCAGAAGAAGTAGAAGAAGGAGAAGGAGAAGGTGAAGTCAGGAGGGTGAATCAGAAGAAGCAGAAGAAGGAGAAGGAGAAGGTGAAGTCTGGAGGGTGAATCAGAAGAATCAGAAGAAGGAGAAGGAGAAGGTGAAGTCTGGAGGGTGAATCAGAAGAAGCAGAAGAAAGAGAAGGAGAAGGTGAAGTCTGGAGGGTGAAGCAGAAGAAACAGAAGAAGGAGAAGGAGAAGGTGAAGACTGGAGGGTGAATCAGAAGAAGTAGAAGAAGGAGAAGGAGAAGGTGAAGTCTGGAGGGTGAATCAGAAGAAGTAGAAGAAGGAGAAGGAGAAGTTGAAGTCTGGAGGGTGAATCAGAAGAAGCAGAAGAAGGAGAAGGAGAAGGTGAAGTCTGGAGGGTGAATCAGAAGAAGCAGAAGAAAGAGAAGGAGAAGGTGAAGTCTGGAGGGTGAAGCAGAAGAAACAGAAGAAGGAGAAGGAGAAGGTGAAGACTGGAGGGTGAATCAGAAGAAGTAGAAGAAGGAGAAGGAGAAGGTGAAGTCTGGAGGGTGAATCAGAAGAAGTAGAAGAAGGAGAAGGAGAAGTTGAAGTCTGGAGGGTGAATCAGAAGAAGCAGAAGAAGGAGAAGGAGAAGGTGAAGTCTGGAGGGTGAATCAGAAGAAGCAGAAGAAGGAGAAGGAGAAAATGAAGTCTGGAGGGTGAATCAGAAGAAGTAGACGAAGGAGAAGGAGAAGTTGAAGTCTGGAGGGTGAATCAGAAGAAGCAGAAGAAGGAGAAGGAGAAGGTGAAGTCTGGAGGGTGAATCAGAAGAAGTAGAAGAAGGAGAAGGAGAAGGTGAAGTCTGGAGGGTGAATTAGAAGAAGCAGAAGAAGGAGAAGGAGAAGGTGAAGTCTGGAGGGTGAATCAGAAGAAGCAGAAGAAGGAGAAGGAGAAGGTGAAGTCTGGAGGGTGAATCAGAAGAAGTAGAAGAAGGAGAAGGAGAAGTTGAAGTCTGGAGGGTGAAGCAGAAGAAGTAGAAGATGGAGAAGGAGAAGGTGAAGTCAGGAGGGTGAATCAGAATAAGTAGAAGAAGGAGAAGGAGAAGGTGAAGTCAGGAGGGTGAATCAGAAGAAGCAGAAGATGGAGAAGGAGAAGGTGAAGTCTGGAGGGTGAATCAGAAGAATCAGAAGAAGGAGAAGGAGAAGGTGAAGTCTGGAGGGTGAATCAGAAGAAGCAGAGGAAGGAGAAGGAGAAGGTGAAGTCTGGAGGGTGAATCAAAAGAAGCAGAATAAGGAGAAGGAGAAGGTGAAGTCTGGAGGGTGAATCAGAAGAAGCAGAATAAGGAGAAGGAGAAGGTGAAGTCTGGAGGGTGAATCAGAAGAAGCAGAAGAAGGAGAAGGAGAAGGTGAAGTCTGGAGGGTGAATCAGAAGAAGTAGAAGAAGGAGAAGGAGAAGGTGAAGTCTGGAGGGTGAATCAGAAGAAGCAGAAGAAGGAGAAGGAGAAGGTGAAGTCTGGAGGGTGAATCAGAAGAAGTAGAAGAAGGAGAAGGAGAAGGTGAAGTCAGGAGGGTGAATCAGAAGATGTAGAAGAAGGAGAAGGAGAAGGTGAAGTCAGGAGGGTGAATCAGAAGAAGCAGAAGAAGGAGAAGGAGAAGGTGAAGTCTGGAGGGTGAATCAGAAGAAGCAGAAGAAGGAGAAGGAGAAGGTGAAGTCTGGAGGGTGAATCAGAAGAAGCAGAAGAAGGAGAAGGAGAAGGTTAAGTCTGGAGGATGAATCAGAAGAAGCAGAAGAAGGAGAAGGAGAAGGTGAAGTCTGGAGGGTGAATCAGAAGAAGTAGAAGAAGGAGAAGGAGAAGGTGAAGTCTGGAGGGTGAAGCAGAAGAAGTAGAAGAAGGAGAAGGAGAAGTTGAAGTCAGGAGGGTGAATCAGAAGAAGTAGAAGAAGGAGAAGGAGAAGGTGAAGACTGGAGGGTGAATCAGAAGAAGTAGAAGAAGGAGAAGGAGAAGGTGAAGTCTGGAGGGTGAATCAGAAGCAGTAGAAGAAGGAGAAGGAGAAGGTGAAGTCTGGAGGGAGAATCAGAAGAAGCAGAAGAAGGAGAAGGAGAAGGTGAAGTCTGGAGGATGAATCAGAAGAAGCAGAAGAAGGAGAAGGAGAAGATGAAGTCTGGAGGGTGAATCAGAAGAAGAAGAAGAAGGAGAAGGAGAAGGTGAGGTCTGGAGGGTGAATCAGAAGAAGCAGAAGAAGGAGAAGGAGAAGGTGAAGTCTGGAGGGTGAATCAGAAGAAGCAGAAGAAGGAGAAGGAGAAGGTGAAGTCTGGAGGGTGAATCAGAAGAAGCAGAAGAAGGAGAAGGAGAAGGTGAAGTCAGGAGGGTGAATCAGAAGAAGCAGAAGAATGAGAAGGAGAAGGTGAAGTTAGGAGGGTGAATCAGAAGAAGCAGAAGAAGGAGAAGGAGCAGGTGAAGTCAGGGGGGTGTAGCAGAAGAAGTAGAAGAAGGAGAAGGAGAAGGTGAAGTCTGGAAGGCGCAGCAGAAGAAGCAGAAGAAGGAGAATGAGAAGGTGAAGTCTGGAGGGTGAATCAGAAGAAGCAGAAGAAGGAGAAGGAGAAGGTGAAGTCTGGAGGGTGAATCAGAAGAAGTAGAAGAAGGAGAAGGAGAAGGTGAAGTCTGGAGGGTGAAGCAGAAGAAGTAGAAGAAGGAGAAGGAGAAGGTGAAGTCAGGAGGGTGAATCAGAAGAAGTAGAAGAAGGAGAAGGAGAAGGTGAAGTCAGGAGGGTGAATCAGAAGAAGCAGAAGAAGGAGAAGGAGAAGGTGAAGTCTGGAGGGTGAATCAGAAGAATCAGAAGAAGGAGAAGGAGAAGGTGAAGTCTGGAGGGTGAATCAGAAGAAGCAGAAGAAAGAGAAGGAGAAGGTGAAGTCTGGAGGGTGAAGCAGAAGAAACAGAAGAAGGAGAAGGAGAAGGTGAAGACTGGAGGGTGAATCAGAAGAAGTAGAAGAAGGAGAAGGAGAAGGTGAAGTCTGGAGGGTGAATCAGAAGAAGTAGAAGAAGGAGAAGGAGAAGTTGAAGTCTGGAGGGTGAATCAGAAGAAGCAGAAGAAGGAGAAGGAGAAGGTGAAGTCTGGAGGGTGAATCAGAAGAAGCAGAAGAAGGAGAAGGAGAAAATGAAGTCTGGAGGGTGAATCAGAAGAAGTAGACGAAGGAGAAGGAGAAGTTGAAGTCTGGAGGGTGAATCAGAAGAAGCAGAAGAAGGAGAAGGAGAAGGTGAAGTCTGGAGGGTGAATCAGAAGAAGTAGAAGAAGGAGAAGGAGAAGGTGAAGTCTGGAGGGTGAATCAGAAGAAGCAGAAGAAGGAGAAGGAGAAGGTGAAGTCTGGAGGGTGAATCAGAAGAAGCAGAAGAAGGAGAAGGAGAAGGTGAAGTCTGGAGGGTGAATCAGAAGAAGTAGAAGAAGGAGAAGGAGAAGTTGAAGTCTGGAGGGTGAAGCAGAAGAAGTAGAAGATGGAGAAGGAGAAGGTGAAGTCAGGAGGGTGAATCAGAAGAAGTAGAAGAAGGAGAAGGAGAAGGTGAAGTCAGGAGGGTGAATCAGAAGAAGCAGAAGATGGAGAAGGAGAAGGTGAAGTCTGGAGGGTGAATCAGAAGAATCAGAAGAAGGAGAAGGAGAAGGTGAAGTCTGGAGGGTGAATCAGAAGAAGCAGAGGAAGGAGAAGGAGAAGGTGAAGTCTGGAGGGTGAATCAAAAGAAGCAGAATAAGGAGAAGGAGAAGGTGAAGTCTGGAGGGTGAATCAGAAGAAGCAGAATAAGGAGAAGGAGAAGGTGAAGTCTGGAGGGTGAATCAGAAGAAGCAGAAGAAGGAGAAGGAGAAGGTGAAGTCTGGAGGGTGAATCAGAAGAAGTAGAAGAAGGAGACGGAGAAGGTGAAGTCTGGAGGGTGAATCAGAAGAAGCAGAAGAAGGAGAAGGAGAAGGTGAAGTCTGGAGGGTGAATCAGAAGAAGTAGAAGAAGGAGAAGGAGAAGGTGAAGTCAGGAGGGTGAATCAGAAGATGTAGAAGAAGGAGAAGGAGAAGGTGAAGTCAGGAGGGTGAATCAGAAGAAGCAGAAGAAGGAGAAGGAGAAGGTGAAGTCTGGAGGGTGAATCAGAAGAAGTAGAAGAAGGAGAAGGAGAAGTTGAAGTCTGGAGGGTGAATCAGAAGAAGTAGAAGAAGGAGAAGGAGAAGGTGAAGTCAGGAGGGTGAATCAGAAGATGTAGAAGAAGGAGAAGGAGAAGGTGAAGTCAGGAGGGTGAATCAGAAGAAGCAGAAGAAGGAGAAGGAGAAGGTGAAGTCTGGAGGGTGAATCAGAAGAAGCAGAAGAAGGAGAAGGAGAAGGTGAAGTCTGGAGGGTGAATCAGAAGAAGTAGAAGAAGGAGAAGGAGAAGGTGAAGTCTGGAGGGTGAATCAGAAGAAGCAGAAGAAGGAGAAGGAGAAGGTGAAGTCTGGAGGGTGAATCAGAAGAAGTAGAAGAAGGAGAAGGAGAAGGTGAAGTCAGGAGGGTGAATCAGAAGATGTAGAAGAAGGAGAAGGAGAAGGTGAAGTCAGGAGGGTGAATCAGAAGAAGCAGAAGAAGGAGAAGGAGAAGGTGCAGTCTGGAGGGTGAATCAGAAGAAGTAGAAGAAGGAGAAGGAGAAGGTGAAGTCTGGAGGGTGAATCAGAAGAAGCAGAAGAAGGAGAAGGAGAAGGTGAAGTCTGGAGGGTGAATCAGAAGAAGCAGAAGAAGGAGAAGGAGAAGGTTAAGTCTGGAGGATGAATCAGAAGAAGCAGAAGAAGGAGAAGGAGAAGGTGAAGTCTGGAGGGTGAATCAGAAGAAGTAGAAGAAGGAGAAGGAGAAGGTGAAGTCTGGAGGGTGAAGCAGAAGAAGTAGAAGAAGGAGAAGGAGAAGTTGAAGTCAGGAGGGTGAATCAGAAGAAGTAGAAGAAGGAGAAGGAGAAGGTGAAGTCAGGAGGGTGAATCAGAAGAAGCAGAAGAAGGAGATAGAGAAGGTGAAGTCTGGAGGGTGAATCAGAAGAATCAGAAGAAGGAGAAGGAGAAGGTGAAGTCTGGAGGGTGAAGCAGAAGAAGCAGAAGAAAGAGAAGGAGAAGGTGAAGTCTGGAGGGTGAAGCAGAAGAAACAGAAGAAGGAGAAGGAGAAGGTGAAGACTGGAGGGTGAATCAGAAGAAGTAGAAGAAGGAGAAGGAGAAGGTGAAGTCTGGAGGGTGAATCAGAAGCAGTAGAAGAAGGAGAAGGAGAAGGTGAAGTCTGGAGGGAGAATCAGAAGAAGCAGAAGAAGGAGAAGGAGAAGGTGAAGTCTGGAGGATGAATCAGAAGAAGCAGAAGAAGGAGAAGGAGAAGATGAAGTCTGGAGGGTGAATCAGAAGAAGAAGAAGAAGGAGAAGGAGAAGGTGAGGTCTGGAGGGTGAATCAGAAGAAGCAGAAGAAGGAGAAGGAGAAGGTGAAGTCTGGAGGGTGAATCAGAAGAAGCAGAAGAAGGAGAAGGAGAAGGTGAAGTCTGGAGGGTGAATCAGAAGAAGCAGAAGAAGGAGAAGGAGAAGGTGAAGTCAGGAGGGTGAATCAGAAGAAGCAGAAGAATGAGAAGGAGAAGGTGAAGTTAGGAGGGTGAATCAGAAGAAGCAGAAGAAGGAGAAGGAGCAGGTGAAGTCAGGGGGGTGTAGCAGAAGAAGTAGAAGAAGGAGAAGGAGAAGGTGAAGTCTGGAAGGCGCAGCAGAAGAAGCAGAAGAAGGAGAATGAGAAGGTGAAGTCTGGAGGGTGAATCAGAAGAAGCAGAAGAAGGAGAAGGAGAAGGTGAAGTCTGGAGGGTGAATCAGAAGAAGTAGAAGAAGGAGAAGGAGAAGGTGAAGTCTGGAGGGTGAAGCAGAAGAAGTAGAAGAAGGAGAAGGAGAAGGTGAAGTCAGGAGGGTGAATAAGAAGAAGTAGAAGAAGGAGAAGGAGAAGGTGAAGTCAGGAGGGTGAATCAGAAGAAGCAGAAGAAGGAGAAGGAGAAGGTGAAGTCTGGAGGGTGAATCAGAAGAATCAGAAGAAGGAGAAGGAGAAGGTGAAGTCTGGAGGGTGAATCAGAAGAAGCAGAAGAAAGAGAAGGAGAAGGTGAAGTCTGGAGGGTGAAGCAGAAGAAACAGAAGAAGGAGAAGGAGAAGGTGAAGACTGGAGGGTGAATCAGAAGAAGTAGAAGAAGGAGAAGGAGAAGGTGAAGTCTGGAGGGTGAATCAGAAGAAGTAGAAGAAGGAGAAGGAGAAGTTGAAGTCTGGAGGGTGAATCAGAAGAAGCAGAAGAAGGAGAAGGAGAAGGTGAAGTCTGGAGGGTGAATCAGAAGAAGCAGAAGAAGGAGAAGGAGAAAATGAAGTCTGGAGGGTGAATCAGAAGAAGTAGACGAAGGAGAAGGAGAAGTTGAAGTCTGGAGGGTGAATCAGAAGAAGCAGAAGAAGGAGAAGGAGAAGGTGAAGTCTGGAGGGTGAATCAGAAGAAGTAGAAGAAGGAGAAGGAGAAGGTGAAGTCTGGAGGGTGAATCAGAAGAAGCAGAAGAAGGAGAAGGAGAAGGTGAAGTCTGGAGGGTGAATCAGAAGAAGCAGAAGAAGGAGAAGGAGAAGGTGAAGTCTGGAGGGTGAATCAGAAGAAGTAGAAGAAGGAGAAGGAGAAGTTGAAGTCTGGAGGGTGAAGCAGAAGAAGTAGAAGATGGAGAAGGAGAAGGTGAAGTCAGGAGGGTGAATCAGAAGAAGTAGAAGAAGGAGAAGGAGAAGGTGAAGTCAGGAGGGTGAATCAGAAGAAGCAGAAGATGGAGAAGGAGAAGGTGAAGTCTGGAGGGTGAATCAGAAGAATCAGAAGAAGGAGAAGGAGAAGGTGAAGTCTGGAGGGTGAATCAGAAGAAGCAGAGGAAGGAGAAGGAGAAGGTGAAGTCTGGAGGGTGAATCAAAAGAAGCAGAATAAGGAGAAGGAGAAGGTGAAGTCTGGAGGGTGAATCAGAAGAAGCAGAATAAGGAGAAGGAGAAGGTGAAGTCTGGAGGGTGAATCAGAAGAAGCAGAAGAAGGAGAAGGAGAAGGTGAAGTCTGGAGGGTGAATCAGAAGAAGTAGAAGAAGGAGAAGGAGAAGGTGAAGTCTGGAGGGTGAATCAGAAGAAGCAGAAGAAGGAGAAGGAGAAGGTGAAGTCTGGAGGGTGAATCAGAAGAAGTAGAAGAAGGAGAAGGAGAAGGTGAAGTCAGGAGGGTGAATCAGAAGATGTAGAAGAAGGAGAAGGAGAAGGTGAAGTCAGGAGGGTGAATCAGAAGAAGCAGAAGAAGGAGAAGGAGAAGGTGAAGTCTGGAGGGTGAATCAGAAGAAGTAGAAGAAGGAGAAGGAGAAGGTGAAGTCTGGAGGGTGAATCAGAAGAAGCAGAAGAAGGAGAAGGAGAAGGTGAAGTCTGGAGGGTGAATCAGAAGAAGCAGAAGAAGGAGAAGGAGAAGGTTAAGTCTGGAGGATGAATCAGAAGAAGCAGAAGAAGGAGAAGGAGAAGGTGAAGTCTGGAGGGTGAATCAGAAGAAGTAGAAGAAGGAGAAGGAGAAGGTGAAGTCTGGAGGGTGAAGCAGAAGAAGTAGAAGAAGGAGAAGGAGAAGGTGAAGTCAGGAGGGTGAATCAGAAGAAGTAGAAGAAGGAGAAGGAGAAGGTGAAGTCAGGAGGGTGAATCAGAAGAAGCAGAAGAAGGAGATAGAGAAGGTGAAGTCTGGAGGGTGAATCAGAAGAATCAGAAGAAGGAGAAGGAGAAGGTGAAGTCTGGAGGGTGAAGCAGAAGAAGCAGAAGAAAGAGAAGGAGAAGGTGAAGTCTGGAGGGTGAAGCAGAAGAAACAGAAGAAGGAGAAGGAGAAGGTGAAGACTGGAGGGTGAATCAGAAGAAGTAGAAGAAGGAGAAGGAGAAGGTGAAGTCTGGAGGGTGAATCAGAAGAAGTAGAAGAAGGAGAAGGAGAAGGTGAAGTCTGGAGGGAGAATCAGAAGAAGCAGAAGAAGGAGAAGGAGAAGGTGAAGTCTGGAGGATGAATCAGAAGAAGCAGAAGAAGGAGAAGGAGAAGATGAAGTCTGGAGGGTGAATCAGAAGAAGAAGAAGAAGGAGAAGGAGAAGGTGAGGTCTGGAGGGTGAATCAGAAGAAGCAGAAGAAGGAGAAGGAGAAGGTGAAGTCTGGAGGGTGAATCAGAAGAAGCAGAAGAAGGAGAAGGAGAAGGTGAAGTCTGGAGGGTGAATCAGAAGAAGCAGAAGAAGGAGAAGGAGAAGGTGAAGTCAGGAGGGTGAATCAGAAGAAGCAGAAGAATGAGAAGGAGAGGGTGAAGTTAGGAGGGTGAATCAGAAGAAGCAGAAGAAGGAGAAGGAGCAGGTGAAGTCAGGGGGGTGTAGCAGAAGAAGTAGAAGAAGGAGAAGGAGAAGGTGAAGTCTGGAGGGCGCAGCAGAAGAAGCAGAAGAAGGAGAATGAGAAGGTGAAGTCTGGAGGGTGAATCAGAAGAAGCAGAAGAAGGAGAAGGAGAAGGTGAAGTCTGGAGGGTGAATCAGAAGAAGTAGAAGAAGGAGAAGGAGAAGGTGAAGTCTGGAGGGTGAAGCAGAAGAAGTAGAAGAAGGAGAAGGAGAAGGTGAAGTCAGGAGGGTGAATCAGAAGAAGTAGAAGAAGGAGAAGGAGAAGGTGAAGTCAGGAGGGTGAATCAGAAGAAGTAGAAGAAGGAGAAGGAGAAGGTGAAGTCAGGAGGGTGAATCAGAAGAAGCAGAAGAAGGAGAAGGAGAAGGTGAAGTCTGGAGGGTGAATCAGAAGAATCAGAAGAAGGAGAAGGAGAAGGTGAAGTCTGGAGGGTGAATCAGAAGAAGCAGAAGAAAGAGAAGGAGAAGGTGAAGTCTGGAGGGTGAAGCAGAAGAAACAGAAGAAGGAGAAGGAGAAGGTGAAGACTGGAGGGTGAATCAGAAGAAGTAGAAGAAGGAGAAGGAGAAGGTGAAGTCTGGAGGGTGAATCAGAAGAAGTAGAAGAAGGAGAAGGAGAAGTTGAAGTTTGGAGGGTGAATCAGAAGAAGCAGAAGAAGGAGAAGGAGAAGGTGAAGTCTGGAGGGTGAATCAGAAGAAGCAGAAGAAGGAGAAGGAGAAAATGAAGTCTGGAGGGTGAATCAGAAGAAGTAGACGAAGGAGAAGGAGAAGTTGAAGTCTGGAGGGTGAATCAGAAGAAGCAGAAGAAGGAGAAGGAGAAGGTGAAGTCTGGAGGGTGAATCAGAAGAAGTAGAAGAAGGAGAAGGAGAAGGTGAAGTCTGGAGGGTGAATCAGAAGAAGCAGAAGAAGGAGAAGGAGAAGGTGAAGTCTGGAGGGTGATTCAGAAGAAGCAGAAGAAGGAGAAGGAGAAGGTGAAGTCTGGAGGGTGAATCAGAAGAAGTAGAAGAAGGAGAAGGAGAAGTTGAAGTCTGGAGGGTGAAGCAGAAGAAGTAGAAGATGGAGAAGGAGAAGGTGAAGTCAGGAGGGTGAATCAGAAGAAGTAGAAGAAGGAGAAGGAGAAGGTGAAGTCAGGAGGGTGAATCAGAAGAAGCAGAAGATGGAGAAGGAGAAGGTGAAGTCTGGAGGGTGAATCAGAAGAATCAGAAGAAGGAGAAGGAGAAGGTGAAGTCTGGAGGGTGAATCAGAAGAAGCAGAGGAAGGAGAAGGAGAAGGTGAAGTCTGGAGGGTGAATCAAAAGAAGCAGAATAAGGAGAAGCAGAAGGTGAAGTCTGGAGGGTGAATCAGAAGAAGCAGAATAAGGAGAAGGAGAAGGTGAAGTCTGGAGGGTGAATCAGAAGAAGCAGAAGAAGGAGAAGGAGAAGGTGAAGTCTGGAGGGTGAATCAGAAGAAGTAGAAGAAGGAGAAGGAGAAGGTGAAGTCTGGAGGGTGAAGCAGAAGAAGTAGAAGAAGGAGAAGGAGAAGGTGAAGTCAGGAGGGTGAATCAGAAGAAGTAGAAGAAGCAGAAGGAGAAGGTGAAGTCAGGAGGGTGAATCAGAAGAAGCAGAAGAAGGAGAAGGAGAAGGTGAAGTCTGGAGGGTGAATCAGAAGAATCAGAAGAAGGAGAAGGAGAAGGTGAAGTCTGGAGGGTGAATCAGAAGAAGCAGAAGAAAGAGAAGGAGAAGGTGAAGTCTGGAGGGTGAAGCAGAAGAAACAGAAGAAGGAGAAGGAGAAGGTGAAGACTGGAGGGTGAATCAGAAGAAGTAGAAGAAGGAGAAGGAGAAGGTGAAGTCTGGAGGGTGAATCAGAAGAAGTAGAAGAAGGAGAAGGAGAAGGTGAAGTCTGGAGGGTGAATCAGAAGAAGCAGAAGAAGGAGAAGGAGAAGGTGAAGTCTGGAGGGTGAATCAGAAGAAGCAGAAGAAGGAGAAGGAGAAGATGAAGTCTGGAGGGTGAATCGGAAGAAGGAGAAGAAGGAGAAGGAGAAGGTGAAGTCTGGAGGGTGAATCAGAAGAAGTAGAAGAAGGAGAAGGAGAAGGTGTAGTCTGGAGGGTGAATCAGAAGAAGTAGACGAAGGAGAAGGAGAAGGTAAAGTCTGGAGGGTGAATCAGAAGAAGCAGAAGAAGGAGAAGGTGAAGTCTGGAAGGTGAATCAGAAGAAGTAGAAGAAGGAGAAGGAGAAGGTGAAGTCTGCAGGGTGAATCAGAAGAAGCAGAAGAAGGAGAAGGAGAAGGTGAAGTCTGGAGGGTGAATCAGAAGAAGCAGAAGAAGGAGAAGGAGAAGGTGAAGTCTGGAGGGTGAATCAGAAGAAGTAGATGAAGGAGAAGGAGAAGGTGAAGTCTGGAGGGTGAATCAGAAGAAGCAGAAGAAGGAGATGGAGAAGGTGAAGTCTGGAGGGTGAATCAGAAGACGTAGAAGAAGGAGAAGGAGAAGGTGAAGTCTGGAGGGTGAATCAGAAGAAGCAGAAGAAGGAGAAGGAGAAGGTGAAGTCTGGAGGGTGAATCAGAAGAAGCAGAAGAAGGAGAAGGAGAAGGTGAAGTCTGGAGGGTGATTCAGAAGAAGCAGAATAAGGAGAAGGAGAAGGTGAAGTCTGGAGGGTGAATCAGAAGAAGCAGAAGAAGGAGAAGGAGAAGGTGAAGTCTGGAGGGTGAATCAGAAGAAGTAGAAGAAGGAGAAGGAGAAGGTGAAGTCTGGAGGGTGAATCAGAAGAAGTAGAAGAAGGAGAAGGAGAAGGTGAAGTCTGGAGGGTGAATCAGAAGAAGTAGAAGAAGGAGAAGGAGAAGGTGAAGTCTGGAGGGTGAAGCAGAAGAAGTAGAAGAAGGAGAAGGAGAAGGTGAAGTCCGGAGGGTGAATCAGAAGATGTAGAAGAAGGACAAGGAGAAGGTGAAGTCAGGAGGGTGAATCAGAAGAAGCAGAAGAAGGAGAAGGAGAAGGTGAAGTCTGGAGGGTGAATCAGAAGAAGTAGAAGAAGGAGAAGGAGAAGGTGAAGTCTGGAGGGTGAATCAGAAGAAGCAGAAGAAGGAGAAGGAGAAGGTGAAGTCTGGAGGGTGAATCAGAAGAAGCAGAAGAAGGAGAAGGAGAAGGTGAAGTCTGGAGGGTGAATCAGAAGAAGCAGAATAAGGAGAAGGAGAAGGTTAAGTCTGGAGGGTGAATCAGAAGAAGCAGAAGAAGGAGAAGGAGAAGGTGAAGTCTGGAGGGTGAATCAGAAGAAGTAGAAGAAGGAGAAGGAGAAGGTGAAGTCTGGAGGGTGAAGCAGAAGAAGTAGAAGAAGGAGAAGGAGAAGGTGAAGTCAGGAGGGTGAATCAGAAGAAGTAGAAGAAGGAGAAGGAGAAGGTGAAGTCAGGAGGGTGAATCAGAAGAAGCAGAAGAAGGAGATAGAGAAGGTGAAGTCTGGAGGTTGAATCAGAAGAATCAGAAGAAGGAGAAGGAGAAGGTGAAGTCTGGAGGGTGAAGCAGAAGAAGCAGAAGAAAGAGAAGGAGAAGGTGAAGTCTGGAGGGTGAAGCAGAAGAAACAGAAGAAGGAGAAGGAGAAGGTGAAGACTGGAGGGTGAATCAGAAGAAGTAGAAGAAGGAGAAAGAGAAGGTGAAGTCTGCAGGGTGAATCAGAAGAAGTAGAAGAAGGAGAAGGAGAAGGTGAAGTCTGGAGGGTGAATCAGAAGAAGCAGAAGAAGGAGAAGGAGAAGGTGAAGTCTGGAGGGTGAATCAGAAGAAGCAGAAGAAGGAGAAGGAGAAGATGAAGTCTGGAGGGTGAATCAGAAGAAGTAGAAGAAGGAGAAGGAGAAGGTGAGGTCTGGAGGGTGAATCAGAAGAAGCAGAAGAAGGAGAAGGAGAAGGTGAAGTCTGGAGGGTGAATCAGAAGAAGCAGAAGAAGGAGAAGGAGAAGGTGAAGTCTGGAGGGTGAATCAGAAGAAGCAGAAGAAGGAGAAGGAGAAAGTGAAGTCAGGAGGGTGAATCAGAAGAAGCAGAAGAAGGAGAAGGAGAAGGTGAAGTTAGGAGGGTGAATCAGAAGAAGCAGAAGAAGGAGAAGGAGCAGGTGAAGTCAGGGGGGTGTAGCAGAAGAAGTAGAAGAAGGAGAAGGAGAAGGTGAAGTCAGGACGGTGAAGCAGAAGAAGCAGAAGAAGGAGAAGGAGAAGGTGAAGCCTGGAGGGCGCAGCAGAGGAAGCAGAAGAAGGAGAAGGAGAAGGTGAAGTCTGGAGTGTGAAGCAGAAGAAGCAGAAGAAGGAGAAGGAAAAGGTGAAGTCTGGAGGGCGCAGCAGAAGAAGCAGAAGAAGGAGAATGAGAAGGTGAAGTCTGGAGGGTGAATCAGAAGAAGCAGAAGAAGGAGAAGGAGAAGGTGAAGTCTGGAGGGTGAATCAGAAGAAGTAGAAGAAGGAGAAGGAGAAGGTGAAGTCAGGAGGGTGAATCAGAAGATGTAGAAAAAGGAGAAGGAGAAGGTGAAGTCAGGAGGGTGAATCAGAAGAAGCAGAAGAAGGAGAAGGAGAAGGTGAAGTCTGGAGGGTGAATCAGAAGAAGTAGAAGAAGGAGAAGGAGAAGGTGAAGTCTGGAGGGTGAATCAGAAGAAGCAGAAGAAGGAGAAGGAGAAGGTGAAGTCTGGAGGGTGAATCAGAAGAAGCAGAAGAAGGAGAAGGAGAAGGTTAAGTCTGGAGGATGAATCAGAAGAAGCAGAAGAAGGAGAAGGAGAAGGTGAAGTCTGGAGGGTGAATCAGAAGAAGTAGAAGAAGGAGAAGGAGAAGGTGAAGTCTGGAGGATGAATCAGAAGAAGCAGAAGAAGGAGAAGGAGAAGATGAAGTCTGGAGGGTGAATCAGAAGAAGAAGAAGAAGGAGAAGGAGAAGGTGAGGTCTGGAGGGTGAATCAGAAGAAGCAGAAGAAGGAGAAGGAGAAGGTGAAGTCTGGAGGGTGAATCAGAAGAAGCAGAAGAAGGAGAAGGAGAAGGTGAAGTCTGGAGGGTGAATCAGAAGAAGCAGAAGAAGGAGAAGGAGAAGGTGAAGTCAGGAGGGTGAATCAGAAGAAGCAGAAGAATGAGAAGGAGAAGGTGAAGTTAGGAGGGTGAATCAGAAGAAGCAGAAGAAGGAGAAGGAGCAGGTGAAGTCAGGGGGGTGTAGCAGAAGAAGTAGAAGAAGGAGAAGGAGAAGGTGAAGTCAGGACGGTGAAGCAGAAGAAGCAGAAGAAGGAGAAGGAGAAGGTGAAGCCTGGAGGGCGCAGCAGAAGAAGCAGAAGAAGGAGAAGGAGAAGGTGAAGTCTGGAGTGTGAAGCAGAAGAAGCAGAAGAAGGAGAAGGAGAAGGTGAAGTCTGGAGGGCGCAGCAGAAGAAGCAGAAGAAGGAGAATGAGAAGGTGAAGTCTGGAGGGTGAATCAGAAGAAGCAGAAGAAGGAGAAGGAGAAGGTGAAGTCTGGAGGTTGAATCAGAAGAAGTAGAAGAAGGAGAAGGAGAAGGTGAAGTCTGGAGGGTGAAGCAGAAGAAGTAGAAGAAGGAGAAGGAGAAGGTGAAGTCAGGAGGGTGAATCAGAAGAAGTAGAAGAAGGAGAAGGAGAAGGTGAAGTCAGGAGGGTGAATCAGAAGAAGCAGAAGAAGGAGAAGGAGAAGGTGAAGTCTGGAGGGTGAATCAGAAGAATCAGAAGAAGGAGAAGGAGAAGGTGAAGTCTGGAGGGTGAATCAGAAGAAGCAGAAGAAAGAGAAGGAGAAGGTGAAGTCTGGAGGGTGAAGCAGAAGAAACAGAAGAAGGAGAAGGAGAAGGTGAAGACTGGAGGGTGAATCAGAAGAAGTAGAAGAAGGAGAAGGAGAAGGTGAAGTCTGGAGGGTGAATCAGAAGAAGTAGAAGAAGGAGAAGGAGAAGTTGAAGTCTGGAGGGTGAATCAGAAGAAGCAGAAGAAGGAGAAGGAGAAGGTGAAGTCTGGAGGGTGAATCAGAAGAAGCAGAAGAAGGAGAAGGAGAAGATGAAGTCTGGAGGGTGAATCAGAAGAAGTAGAAGAAGCAGAAGGAGAAGGTGAAGTCTGGAGGGTGAATCAGAAGAAGTAGAATAAGGAGAAGGAGAACATGAAGTCTGGAGGGTGAATCAGAAGAAACAGAAGAAGGAGAAGGAGAAGGTGAAGTCTGGAGGGTGAATCAGAAGAAGTAGAAGAAGGAGAAGGAGAAGGTGTAGTCTGGAGGGTGAATCAGAAGAAGTAGACGAAGGAGAAGGAGAAGGTGAAGTCTGGAGGGTGAATCAGAAGAAGCAGAAGAAGGAGAAGGAGAAGGTGAAGTCTGGAGGGTGAATCAGATGAAGTAGAAGAAGGAGAAGGAGAAGGTGAAGTCTGGAGGGTGAATCGGAAGAAGCAGAAGAAGGAGAAGGAGAAGGTGAAGTCTGGAGGGTGAATCAGAAGAAGCAGAAGAAGGAGAAGGAGAAGGTGAAGTCTGGAGGGTGAATCAGAAGAAGTAGAAGAAGGAGAAGGAGAAGTTGAAGTCTGGAGGGTGAAGCAGAGGAAGTAGAAGATGGAGAAGGAGAAGGTGAAGTCAGGAGGGTGAATCAGAAAATGTAGAAGAAGGAGAAGGAGAAGGTGAAGTCAGGAGGGTGAATCAGAAGAAGCAGAAGAAGGAGAAGGAGAAGGTGAAGTCTGGTGGGTGAATCAGAAGAAGTAGAAGAAGGAGAAGGAGAAGGTGAAGTCTGGAGGGTGAATCAGAAGAAGCAGAAGAAGGAGAAGGAGAAGGTGAAGTCTGGAGGGTGACTCAGAAGAAGCAGAAGAAGGAGAAGGAGAAGGTGAAGTCTGGAGGGTGAATCAGAAGAAGTAGAAGAAGGAGAAGGAGAAGTTGAAGTCTGGAGGGTGAATCAGAAGAAGCAGAAGAAGGAGAAGGAGAAGGTGAAGTCTGGAGGGTGAATCAGAAGAAGCAGAAGAAGGAGAAGGAGAAGATGAAGTCTGGAGGGTGAATCAGAAGAAGTAGAAGAAGCAGAAGGAGAAGGTGAAGTCTGGAGGGTGAATCAGAAGAAGTAGAATAAGGAGAAGGAGAACATGAAGTCTGGAGGGTGAATCAGAAGAAACAGAAGAAGGAGAAGGAGAAGGTGAAGTCTGGAGGGTGAATCAGAAGAAGTAGAAGAAGGAGAAGGAGAAGGTGTAGTCTGGAGGGTGAATCAGAAGAAGTAGACGAAGGAGAAGGAGAAGGTGAAGTCTGGAGGGTGAATCAGAAGAAGCAGAAGAAGGAGAAGGAGAAGGTGAAGTCTGGAGGGTGAATCAGATGAAGTAGAAGAAGGAGAAGGAGAAGGTGAAGTCTGGAGGGTGAATCGGAAGAAGCAGAAGAAGGAGAAGGAGAAGGTGAAGTCTGGAGGGTGAATCAGAAGAAGCAGAAGAAGGAGAAGGAGAAGGTGAAGTCTGGAGGGTGAATCAGAAGAAGTAGAAGAAGGAGAAGGAGAAGTTGAAGTCTGGAGGGTGAAGCAGAGGAAGTAGAAGATGGAGAAGGAGAAGGTGAAGTCAGGAGGGTGAATCAGAAAATGTAGAAGAAGGAGAAGGAGAAGGTGAAGTCAGGAGGGTGAATCAGAAGAAGCAGAAGAAGGAGAAGGAGAAGGTGAAGTCTGGTGGGTGAATCAGAAGAAGTAGAAGAAGGAGAAGGAGAAGGTGAAGTCTGGAGGGTGAATCAGAAGAAGCAGAAGAAGGAGAAGGAGAAGGTGAAGTCTGGAGGGTGACTCAGAAGAAGCAGAAGAAGGAGAAGGAGAAGGTGAAGTCTGGAGGGTGAATCAGAAGAAGCAGAGTAAGGAGAAGGAGATGGTTAAGTCTGGAGGGTGAATCAGAAGAAGCAGAAGAAGGAGAAGGAGAAGGTGAAGTCTGGAGGGTGAATCAGAAGAAGTAGAAGAAGGAGAAGGAGAAGGTGGTCTGGAGGGTGAAGCAGAAGAAGTAGAAGAAGGAGAAGGAGAAGGTGAAGTCTGGAGGGTGAATCAGAAGAAGCAGAAGAAGGAGAAGGAGAAGGTGAAGACTGGAGGGTGAATCAGAAGAAGCAGAAGAAGGAGAAGGAGAAGATGAAGTCTGGAGGGTGAATCAGAAGAAGTAGAAGAAGGAGAAGGAGAAGGTGAGGTCTGGAGGGTGAATCAGAAGAAGCAGAAGAAGGAGAAGGAGAAGGTGAAGTCTGGAGGGTGAATCAGAAGAAGCAGAAGAAGGAGAAGGAGAAGGTGAAGTCTGGAGGGTGAATCAGAAGAAGCAGAAGAAGGAGAAGGAGAAGGTGAAGTCTGGAGGGTGAATCAGAAGAAGCAGAAGAAGGAGAAGGAGAAGGTGAAGTCTGGAGGGTGAATCAGAAGAAGTAGAAGAAGGAGAAGGAGAAGTTGAAGTCTGGAGGGTGAAGCAGAGGAAGTAGAAGATGGAGAAGGAGAAGGTGAAGTCAGGAGGGTGAATCAGAAAATGTAGAAGAAGGAGAAGGAGAAGGTGAAGTCAGGAGGGTGAATCAGAAGAAGCAGAAGAAGGAGAAGGAGAAGGTGAAGTCTGGTGGGTGAATCAGAAGAAGTAGAAGAAGGAGAAGGAGAAGGTGAAGTCTGGAGGGTGAATCAGAAGAAGCAGAAGAAGGAGAAGGAGAAGGTGAAGTCTGGAGGGTGAATCAGAAGAAGCAGAAGAAGGAGAAGGAGAAGGTGAAGTCTGGAGGGTGAATCAGAAGAAGCAGAGTAAGGAGAAGGAGATGGTTAAGTCTGGAGGGTGAATCAGAAGAAGCAGAAGAAGGAGAAGGAGAAGGTGAAGTCTGGAGGGTGAATCAGAAGAAGTAGAAGAAGGAGAAGGAGAAGGTGAAGTCTGGAGGGTGAAGCAGAAGAAGTAGAAGAAGGAGAAGGAGAAGGTGAAGTCTGGAGGGTGAATCAGAAGAAGCAGAAGAAGGAGAAGGAGAAGGTGAAGACTGGAGGGTGAATCAGAAGAAGCAGAAGAAGGAGAAGGAGAAGATGAAGTCTGGAGGGTGAATCAGAAGAAGTAGAAGAAGGAGAAGGAGAAGGTGAGGTCTGGAGGGTGAATCAGAAGAAGCAGAAGAAGGAGAAGGAGAAGGTGAAGTCTGGAGGGTGAATCAGAAGAAGCAGAAGAAGGAGAAGGAGAAGGTGAAGTCTGGAGGGTGAATCAGAAGAAGCAGAAGAAGGGGAAGGAAAAGGTGAAGTCAGGAGGGTGAATCAGAAGAAGCAGAAGAAGGAGAAGGAGAAGGTGAAGTTAGGAGGGTGAATCAGAAGAAGCAGAAGAAGGAGAAGGAGCAGGTGAAGTCAGGTGGGTGTAGCAGAAGAAGTAGAAGAAGGAGAAGGAGAAGGTGAAGTCAGGACGGTGAAGCAGAAGAAGCAGAAGAAGGAGAAGGAGAAGGTGAAGCCTGGAGGGCGCAGCAGAAGAAGCAGAAGAAGGAGAAGAAGAAGGTGAAGTCTGGAGTGTGAAGCAGAAGAAGCAGAAGAAGGAGAAGGAGAAGGTGAAGTCTGGAGGGCGCAGCAGAAGAAGCAGAAGAAGGAGAATGAGAAGGTGAAGTCTGGAGGGTGAATCAGAAGAAGCAGAAGAAGGAGAAGGAGAAGGTGAAGTCTGGAGGTTGAATCAGAAGAAGTAGAAGAAGGAGAAGGAGAAGGTGAAGTCTGGAGGGTGAAGCAGAAGAAGTAGAAGAAGGAGAAGGAGAAGGTGAAGTCAGGAGGGTGAATCAGAAGAAGTAGAAGAAGGAGAAGGAGAAGGTGAAGTCAGGAGGGTGAATCAGAAGAAGCAGAAGAAGGAGAAGGAGAAGGTGAAGTCTGGAGGGTGAATCAGAAGAATCAGAAGAAGGAGAAGGAGAAGGTGAAGTCTGGAGGGTGAATCAGAAGAAGCAGAAGAAAGAGAAGGAGAAGGTGAAGTCTGGAGGGTGAAGCAGAAGAAACAGAAGAAGGAGAAGGAGAAGGTGAAGACTGGAGGGTGAATCAGAAGAAGTAGAAGAAGGAGAAGGAGAAGGTGAAGTCTGGAGGGTGAATCAGAAGAAGTAGAAGAAGGAGAAGGAGAAGTTGAAGTCTGGAGGGTGAATCAGAAGAAGCAGAAGAAGGAGAAGGAGAAGGTGAAGTCTGGAGGGTGAATCAGAAGAAGCAGAAGAAGGAGAAGGAGAAGATGAAGTCTGGAGGGTGAATCAGAAGAAGTAGAAGAAGGAGAAGGAGAAGGTGAAGTCTGGAGGGTGAATCAGAAGAAGTAGAAGAAGGAGAAAGAGAAGACGAAGTCTGGAGGGTGAATCAGAAGAAACAGAAGAAGGAGAAGGAGAAGGTGAAGTCTGGAGGGTGAATCAGAAGAAGTAGAAGAAGGAGAAGGAGAAGGTGAAGTCTGGAAGGTGAATCAGAAGAAGCAGAAGAAGGAGAAGGAGAAGGTGAAGTCTGGAGGGTGAATCAGATGAAGTAGAAGAAGGAGAAGGAGAAGGTGAAGTCTGGAGGGTGAATCAGAAGAAGCAGAAGAAGGAGAAGGAGAAGGTGAAGTCTGGAGGGTGAATCAGAAGAAGTAGAAGAAGGAGAAGGAGAAGGTGAAGTCTGGAGGGTGAATCAGAAGAAGCAGAAGAAAGAGAAGGAGAAGGTGAAGTCTGGAGGGTGAAGCAGAAGAAACAGAAGAAGGAGAAGGAGAAGGTGAAGACTGGAGGGTGAATCAGAAGAAGTAGAAGAAGGAGAAGGAGAAGGTGAAGTCTGGAGGGTGAATCAGAAGAAGTAGAAGAAGGAGAAGGAGAAGTTGAAGTCTGGAGGGTGAATCAGAAGAAGCAGAAGAAGGAGAAGGAGAAGGTGAAGACTGGAGGGTGAATCAGAAGAAGTAGAAGAAGGAGAAGGAGAAGGTGAAGTCTGGAGGGTGAATCAGAAGAAGTAGAAGAAGGAGAAGGAGAAGTTGAAGTCTGGAGGGTGAATCAGAAGAAGCAGAAGAAGGAGAAGGAGAAGGTGAAGTCTGGAGGGTGAATCAGAAGAAGCAGAAGAAGGAGAAGAAGAAGGTGAAGTCTGGAGTGTGAAGCAGAAGAAGCAGAAGAAGGAGAAGGAGAAGGTGAAGTCTGGAGGGCGCAGCAGAAGAAGCAGAAGAAGGAGAATGAGAAGGTGAAGTCTGGAGGGTGAATCAGAAGAAGCAGAAGAAGGAGAAGGAGAAGGTGAAGTCTGGAGGTTGAATCAGAAGAAGTAGAAGAAGGAGAAGGAGAAGGTGAAGTCTGGAGGGTGAAGCAGAAGAAGTAGAAGAAGGAGAAGGAGAAGGTGAAGTCAGGAGGGTGAATCAGAAGAAGTAGAAGAAGGAGAAGGAGAAGGTGAAGTCAGGAGGGTGAATCAGAAGAAGCAGAAGAAGGAGAAGGAGAAGGTGAAGTCTGGAGGGTGAATCAGAAGAATCAGAAGAAGGAGAAGGAGAAGGTGAAGTCTGGAGGGTGAATCAGAAGAAGCAGAAGAAAGAGAAGGAGAAGGTGAAGTCTGGAGGGTGAAGCAGAAGAAACAGAAGAAGGAGAAGGAGAAGGTGAAGACTGGAGGGTGAATCAGAAGAAGTAGAAGAAGGAGAAGGAGAAGGTGAAGTCTGGAGGGTGAATCAGAAGAAGTAGAAGAAGGAGAAGGAGAAGTTGAAGTCTGGAGGGTGAATCAGAAGAAGCAGAAGAAGGAGAAGGAGAAGGTGAAGTCTGGAGGGTGAATCAGAAGAAGCAGAAGAAGGAGAAGGAGAAGATGAAGTCTGGAGGGTGAATCAGAAGAAGTAGAAGAAGGAGAAGGAGAAGGTGAAGTCTGGAGGGTGAATCAGAAGAAGTAGAAGAAGGAGAAAGAGAAGACGAAGTCTGGAGGGTGAATCAGAAGAAACAGAAGAAGGAGAAGGAGAAGGTGAAGTCTGGAGGGTGAATCAGAAGAAGTAGAAGAAGGAGAAGGAGAAGGTGAAGTCTGGAAGGTGAATCAGAAGAAGCAGAAGAAGGAGAAGGAGAAGGTGAAGTCTGGAGGGTGAATCAGATGAAGTAGAAGAAGGAGAAGGAGAAGGTGAAGTCTGGAGGGTGAATCAGAAGAAGCAGAAGAAGGAGAAGGAGAAGGTGAAGTCTGGAGGGTGAATCAGAAGAAGTAGAAGAAGGAGAAGGAGAAGGTGAAGTCTGGAGGGTGAATCAGAAGAAGCAGAAGAAAGAGAAGGAGAAGGTGAAGTCTGGAGGGTGAAGCAGAAGAAACAGAAGAAGGAGAAGGAGAAGGTGAAGACTGGAGGGTGAATCAGAAGAAGTAGAAGAAGGAGAAGGAGAAGGTGAAGTCTGGAGGGTGAATCAGAAGAAGTAGAAGAAGGAGAAGGAGAAGTTGAAGTCTGGAGGGTGAATCAGAAGAAGCAGAAGAAGGAGAAGGAGAAGGTGAAGTCTGGAGGGTGAATCAGAAGAAGCAGAAGAAGGAGAAGGAGAAGATGAAGTCTGGAGGGTGAATCAGAAGAAGTAGAAGAAGGAGAAGGAGAAGGTGAAGTCTGGAGGGTGAATCAGAAGAAGTAGAAGAAGGAGAAAGAGAAGACGAAGTCTGGAGGGTGAATCAGAAGAAACAGAAGAAGGAGAAGGAGAAGGTGAAGTCTGGAGGGTGAATCAGAAGAAGTAGAAGAAGGAGAAGGAGAAGGTGAAGTCTGGAAGGTGAATCAGAAGAAGCAGAAGAAGGAGAAGGAGAAGGTGAAGTCTGGAGGGTGAATCAGATGAAGTAGAAGAAGGAGAAGGAGAAGGTGAAGTCTGGAGGGTGAATCAGAAGAAGCAGAAGAAGGAGAAGGAGAAGGTGAAGTCTGGAGGGTGAATCAGAAGAAGTAGAAGAAGGAGAAGGAGAAGGTGAAGTCTGGAGGGTGAATCAGAAGAAGCAGAAGAAGGAGAAGGAGAAGGTGAAGTCTGGAGGGTGAATCAGAAGAAGCAGAAGAAGGAGAAGGAGAAGATGAAGTCTGGAGGGTGAATCAGAAGAAGTAGAAGAAGGAGAAGGAGAAGGTGAGGTCTGGAGGGTGAATCAGAAGAAGCAGAAGAAGGAGAAGGAGAAGGTGAAGTCTGGAGGGTGAATCAGAAGAAGCAGAAGAAGGAGAAGGAGAAGGTGAAGTCTGGAGGGTGAATCAGAAGAAGCAGAAGAAGGAGAAGGAGAAGGTGAAGTCAGGAGGGTGAATCAGAAGAAGCAGAAGAAGGAGAAGGAGAAGGTGAAGTTAGGAGGGTGAATCAGAAGAAGCAGAAGAAGGAGAAGGAGCAGGTGAAGTCAGGGGGGTGTAGCAGAAGAAGTAGAAGAAGGAGAAGGAGAAGGTGAAGTCAGGACGGTGAAGCAGAAGAAGCAGAAGAAGGAGAAGGAGAAGGTGAAGCCTGGAGGGCGCAGCAGAGGAAGCAGAAGAAGGAGAAGGAGAAGGTGAAGTCTGGAGTGTGAAGCAGAAGAAGCAGAAGAAGGAGAAGGAGAAGGTGAAGTCTGGAGGGCGCAGCAGAAGAAGCAGAAGAAGGAGAATGAGAAGGTGAAGTCTGGAGGGTGAATCAGAAGAAGCAGAAGAAGGAGAAGGAGAAGGTGAAGTCTGGAGGGTGAATCAGAAGAAGTAGAAGAAGGAGAAGGAGAAGGTGAAGTCAGGAGGGTGAATCAGAAGATGTAGAAGAAGGAGAAGGAGAAGGTGAAGTCAGGAGGGTGAATCAGAAGAAGCAGAAGAAGGAGAAGGAGAAGGTGAAGTCTGGAGGGTGAATCAGAAGAAGTAGAAGAAGGAGAAGGAGAAGGTGAAGTCTGGAGGGTGAATCAGAAGAAGCAGAAGAAGGAGAAGGAGAAGGTGAAGTCTGGAGGGTGAATCAGAAGAAGCAGAAGAAGGAGAAGGAGAAGGTGAAGTCTGGAGGGTGAATCAGAAGAAGCAGAAGAAGGAGAAGGAGAAGGTGAAGTCTGGAGGGCGCAGCAGAAGAAGCAGAAGAAGGAGAATGAGAAGGTGAAGTCTGGAGGGTGAATCAGAAGAAGCAGAAGAAGGAGAAGGAGAAGGTGAAGTCTGGAGGTTGAATCAGAAGAAGTAGAAGAAGGAGAAGGAGAAGGTGAAGTCTGGAGGGTGAAGCAGAAGAAGTAGAAGAAGGAGAAGGAGAAGGTGAAGTCAGGAGGGTGAATCAGAAGAAGTAGAAGAAGGAGAAGGAGAAGGTGAAGTCAGGAGGGTGAATCAGAAGAAGCAGAAGAAGGAGAAGGAGAAGGTGAAGTCTGGAGGGTGAATCAGAAGAATCAGAAGAAGGAGAAGGAGAAGGTGAAGTCTGGAGGGTGAATCAGAAGAAGCAGAAGAAAGAGAAGGAGAAGGTGAAGTCTGGAGGGTGAAGCAGAAGAAACAGAAGAAGGAGAAGGAGAAGGTGAAGACTGGAGGGTGAATCAGAAGAAGTAGAAGAAGGAGAAGGAGAAGGTGAAGTCTGGAGGGTGAATCAGAAGAAGTAGAAGAAGGAGAAGGAGAAGTTGAAGTCTGGAGGGTGAATCAGAAGAAGCAGAAGAAGGAGAAGGAGAAGGTGAAGTCTGGAGGGTGAATCAGAAGAAGCAGAAGAAGGAGAAGGAGAAGATGAAGTCTGGAGGGTGAATCAGAAGAAGTAGAAGAAGGAGAAGGAGAAGGTGAAGTCTGGAGGGTGAATCAGAAGATAGAAGAAGGAGAAGGAGAACATGAAGTCTGGAGGGTGAATCAGAAGAAACAGAAGAAGGAGAAGGAGAAGGTGAAGTCTGGAGGGTGAATCAGAAGAAGTAGAAGAAGGAGAAGGAGAAGGTGTAGTCTGGAGGGTGAATCAGAAGAAGTAGACGAAGGAGAAGGAGAAGGTGAAGTCTGGAGGGTGAATCAGAAGAAGCAGAAGAAGGAGAAGGAGAAGGTGAAGTCTGGAGGGTGAATCAGATGAAGTAGAAGAAGGAGAAGGAGAAGGTGAAGTCTGGAGGGTGAATCGGAAGAAGCAGAAGAAGGAGAAGGAGAAGGTGAAGTCTGGAGGGTGAATCAGAAGAAGCAGAAGAAGGAGAAGGAGAAGGTGAAGTCTGGAGGGTGAATCAGAAGAAGTAGAAGAAGGAGAAGGAGAAGTTGAAGTCTGGAGGGTGAAGCAGAGGAAGTAGAAGATGGAGAAGGAGAAGGTGAAGTCAGGAGGGTGAATCAGAAGATGTAGAAGAAGGAGAAGGAGAAGGTGAAGTCAGGAGGGTGAATCAGAAGAAGCAGAAGAAGGAGAAGGAGAAGGTGAAGTCTGGAGGGTGAATCAGAAGAAGTAGAAGAAGGAGAAGGTGAAGTCTGGAGGGTGAATCAGAAGAAGCAGAAGAAGGAGAAGGAGAAGGTGAAGTCTGGAGGGTGAATCAGAAGAAGCAGAAGAAGGAGAAGGAGAAGGTGAAGTCTGGAGGGTGAATCAGAAGAAGCAGAATAAGGAGAAGGAGATGGTTAAGTCTGGAGGGTGAATCAGAAGAAGCAGAAGAAGGAGAAGGAGAAGGTGAAGTCTGGAGGGTGAAGCAGAAGAAGTAGAAGAAGGAGAAGGAGAAGGTGAAGTCAGGAGGGTGAATCAGAAGAAGTAGAAGAAGGAGAAGGAGAAGGTGAAGTCAGGAGGGTGAATCAGAAGAAGCAGAAGAAGGAGATAGAGAAGGTGAAGTCTGGAGGGTGAATCAGAAGAATCAGAAGAAGGAGAAGGAGAAGGTGAAGTCTGGAGGGTGAAGCAGAAGAAGCAGAAGAAAGAGAAGGAGAAGGTGAAGTCTGGAGGGTGAAGCAGAAGAAACAGAAGAAGGAGAAGGAGAAGGTGAAGACTGGAGGGTGAATCAGAAGAAGTAGAAGAAGGAGAAGGAGAAGGTGAAGTCTGGAGGGTGAATCAGAAGAAGTAGAAGAAGGAGAAGGAGAAGGTGAAGTCTGGAGGGTGAATCAGAAGAAGCAGAAGAAGGAGAAGGAGAAGGTGAAGTCTGGAGGGTGAATCAGAAGAAGCAGAAGAAGGAGAAGGAGAAGATGAAGTCTGGAGGGTGAATCAGAAGAAGTAGAAGAAGGAGAAGTAGAAGGTGAGGTCTGGAGGGTGAATCAGAAGAAGCAGAAGAAGGAGAAGGAGAAGGTGAAGTCTGGAGGGTGAATCAGAAGAAGCAGAAGAAGGAGAAGGAGAAGGTGAAGTCTGGAAGGTGAATCAGAAGAAGCAGAAGAAGGAGAAGGAGAAGGTGAAGTCAGGAGGGTGAATCAGAAGAAGCAGAATAAGGAGAAGGAGAAGGTGAAGTTAGGAGGGTGAATCAGAAGAAGCAGAAGAAGGAGAAGGAGCAGGTGAAGTCAGGGGGGTGTAGCAGAAGAAGTAGAAGAAGGAGAAGGAGAAGGTGAAGTCAGGACGGTGAAGCAGAAGAAGCAGAAGAAGGAGAAGGAGAAGGTGAAGCCTGGAGGGCGCAGCAGAAGAAGAAGAAGAAGGAGTAGGAGAAGGTGAAGTCTGGAGTGTGAAGCAGAAAAAGCAGAAGAAGGAGAAGGAGAAGGTGAAGTCTGGAGGGCGCAGCAGAAGAAGCAGAAGAAGGAGAATGAGAAGGTGAAGTCTGGAGGGTGAATCAGAAGAAGCAGAAGAAGGAGAAGGAGAAGGTGAAGTCTGGAGGTTGAATCAGAAGAAGTAGAAGAAGGAGAAGGAGAAGGTGAAGTCTGGAGGGTGAAGCAGAAGAAGTAGAAGAAGGAGAAGGAGAAGGTGAAGTCAGGAGGGTGAATCAGAAGAAGTAGAAGAAGGAGAAGGAGAAGGTGAAGTCAGGAGGGTGAATCAGAAGAAGCAGAAGAAGGAGAAGGAGAAGTGAAGTCTGGAGGGTGAATCAGAAGAATCAGAAGAAGGAGAAGGAGAAGGTGAAGTCTGGAGGGTGAATCAGAAGAAGCAGAAGAAAGAGAAGGAGAAGGTGAAGTCTGGAGGGTGAAGCAGAAGAAACAGAAGAAGGAGAAGGAGAAGGTGAAGACTGGAGGGTGAATCAGAAGAAGTAGAAGAAGGAGAAAGAGAAGGTGAAGTCTGGAGGGTGAATCAGAAGAAGTAGAAGAAGGAGAAGGAGAAGGTGAAGTCTGGAGGGTGAATCAGCAGAAGCAGAAGAAGGAGAAGGAGAAGGTGAAGTCTGGAGGGTGAATCAGAAGAAGCAGAAGAAGGAGAAGGAGAAGATGAAGTCTGGAGGGTGAATCAGAAGAAGTAGAAGAAGGAGAAGGAGAAGGTGAAGTCTGGAGGGTGAATCAGAAGTAGTAGAAGAAGGAGAAGGAGAAGGTGAAGTCTGGAGGGTGAATCAGAAGAAACAGAAGAAGGAGAAGGAGAAGGTGAAGTCTGGAGGGTGAATCAGAAGAAGTAGAAGAAGGAGAAGGAGAAGGTGTAGTCTGGAGGGTGAATCAGAAGAAGTAGACGAAGGAGAAGGAGAAGGTGAAGTCTGGAGGGTGAATCAGAAGAAGCAGAAGAAGGAGATGGAGAAGGTGAAGTCTGGAGGGTGAATCAGAAGAAGTAGAAGAAGGAGAAGGAGAAGGTGAAGTCTGGAGGGTGAATCAGAAGAAGCAGAAGAAGGAGAAGGAGAAGGTGAAGTCTGGAGGGTGAATCAGAAGAAGCAGAAGAAGGAGAAGGAGAAGGTGAAGTCTGGAGGGTGGTTCAGAAGAAGCAGAATAAGGAGAAGGAGAAGGTGATGTCTGGAGGGTGAATCTGAAGAAGCAGAAGAAGGAGAAGGAGAAGGTGAAGTCTGGAGGGTGAATCAGAAGAAGTAGAAGAAGGAGAAGGAGAAGGTGAATTCTGGAGGGTGAATCAGAAGAAGTAGAAGAAGGAGAAGGAGAAGGTGAAGTCTGGATGTGAATCAGAAGAAGTAGAAGAAGGAGAAGGAGAAGGTGAAGTCTGGAGGGGGAAGCAGAAGAAGTAGAAGAAGGAGAAGGAGAAGGTGAAGTCAGGAGGGTGAATCAGAAGATGTAGAAGAAGGAGAAGGAGAAGGTGAAGTCAGGAGGGTGAATCAGAAGAAGCAGAAGAAGGAGAAGGAGAAGGTGAAGTCTGGAGGGTGAATCAGAAGAATCAGAAGAAGGAGAAGGAGAAGGTGAAGTCTGGAGGGTGAATCAGAAGAAGTAGAAGAAGGAGAAGGAGAAGGTGAAGTCTGGAGGGTGAATCAGAAGAAGCAGAAGAAGGAGAAGGAGAAGGTGAAGTCTGGAGGGTGAATCAGAAGAAGTAGACGAAGGAGAAGGAGAAGGTGAAGTCTGGAGGGTGAATCAGAAGAAGCAGAAGAAGGAGATGGAGAAGGTGAAGTCTGGAGGGTGAATCAGAAGAAGTAGAAGAAGGAGAAGGTGAAGGTGAAGTCTGGAGGGTGAATCAGAAGAAGCAGAAGAAGGAGAATGAGAAGGTGAAGTCTGGAGGGTGAATCAGAAGAAGCAGAAGAAGGAGACGGAGAAGGTGAAGTCTGGAGGGTGATTCAGAAGAAGCAGAATAAGGAGAAGGAGAAGGTGAAGTCTGGAGGGTGACTCAGAAGAAGCAGAAGAAGGAGAAGGAGAAGGTGAAGTCTGGAGGGTGAATCAGAAGAAACAGAAGAAGGAGAAGGAGAAGGTGAAGTCTGGAGGGTGAATCAGAAGAAGTAGAAGAAGGAGAAGGAGAAGGTGTAGTCTGGAGGGTGAATCAGAAGAAGTAGACGAAGGAGAAGGAGAAGGTGAAGTCTGGAGGGTGAATCAGAAGAAGCAGAAGAAGGAGAAGGAGAAGGTGAAGTCTGGAGGGTGAATCAGATGAAGTAGAAGAAGGAGAAGGAGAAGGTGAAGTCTGGAGGGTGAATCGGAAGAAGCAGAAGAAGGAGAAGGAGAAGGTGAAGTCTGGAGGGTGAATCAGAAGAAGCAGAAGAAGGAGAAGGAGAAGGTGAAGTCTGGAGGGTGAATCAGAAGAAGTAGAAGAAGGAGAAGGAGAAGTTGAAGTCTGGAGGGTGAAGCAGAGGAAGTAGAAGATGGAGAAGGAGAAGGTGAAGTCAGGAGGGTGAATCAGAAGATGTAGAAGAAGGAGAAGGAGAAGGTGAAGTCAGGAGGGTGAATCAGAAGAAGCAGAAGAAGGAGAAGGAGAAGGTGAAGTCTGGAGGGTGAATCAGAAGAAGTAGAAGAAGGAGAAGGTGAAGTCTGGAGGGTGAATCAGAAGAAGCAGAAGAAGGAGAAGGAGAAGGTGAAGTCTGGAGGGTGAATCAGAAGAAGCAGAAGAAGGAGAAGGAGAAGGTGAAGTCTGGAGGGTGAATCAGAAGAAGCAGAATAAGGAGAAGGAGATGGTTAAGTCTGGAGGGTGAATCAGAAGAAGCAGAAGAAGGAGAAGGAGAAGGTGAAGTCTGGAGGGTGAAGCAGAAGAAGTAGAAGAAGGAGAAGGAGAAGGTGAAGTCAGGAGGGTGAATCAGAAGAAGTAGAAGAAGGAGAAGGAGAAGGTGAAGTCAGGAGGGTGAATCAGAAGAAGCAGAAGAAGGAGATAGAGAAGGTGAAGTCTGGAGGGTGAATCAGAAGAATCAGAAGAAGGAGAAGGAGAAGGTGAAGTCTGGAGGGTGAAGCAGAAGAAGCAGAAGAAAGAGAAGGAGAAGGTGAAGTCTGGAGGGTGAAGCAGAAGAAACAGAAGAAGGAGAAGGAGAAGGTGAAGACTGGAGGGTGAATCAGAAGAAGTAGAAGAAGGAGAAGGAGAAGGTGAAGTCTGGAGGGTGAATCAGAAGAAGTAGAAGAAGGAGAAGGAGAAGGTGAAGTCTGGAGGGTGAATCAGAAGAAGCAGAAGAAGGAGAAGGAGAAGGTGAAGTCTGGAGGGTGAATCAGAAGAAGCAGAAGAAGGAGAAGGAGAAGATGAAGTCTGGAGGGTGAATCAGAAGAAGTAGAAGAAGGAGAAGTAGAAGGTGAGGTCTGGAGGGTGAATCAGAAGAAGCAGAAGAAGGAGAAGGAGAAGGTGAAGTCTGGAGGGTGAATCAGAAGAAGCAGAAGAAGGAGAAGGAGAAGGTGAAGTCTGGAAGGTGAATCAGAAGAAGCAGAAGAAGGAGAAGGAGAAGGTGAAGTCAGGAGGGTGAATCAGAAGAAGCAGAATAAGGAGAAGGAGAAGGTGAAGTTAGGAGGGTGAATCAGAAGAAGCAGAAGAAGGAGAAGGAGCAGGTGAAGTCAGGGGGGTGTAGCAGAAGAAGTAGAAGAAGGAGAAGGAGAAGGTGAAGTCAGGACGGTGAAGCAGAAGAAGCAGAAGAAGGAGAAGGAGAAGGTGAAGCCTGGAGGGCGCAGCAGAAGAAGAAGAAGAAGGAGTAGGAGAAGGTGAAGTCTGGAGTGTGAAGCAGAAAAAGCAGAAGAAGGAGAAGGAGAAGGTGAAGTCTGGAGGGCGCAGCAGAAGAAGCAGAAGAAGGAGAATGAGAAGGTGAAGTCTGGAGGGTGAATCAGAAGAAGCAGAAGAAGGAGAAGGAGAAGGTGAAGTCTGGAGGTTGAATCAGAAGAAGTAGAAGAAGGAGAAGGAGAAGGTGAAGTCTGGAGGGTGAAGCAGAAGAAGTAGAAGAAGGAGAAGGAGAAGGTGAAGTCAGGAGGGTGAATCAGAAGAAGTAGAAGAAGGAGAAGGAGAAGGTGAAGTCAGGAGGGTGAATCAGAAGAAGCAGAAGAAGGAGAAGGAGAAGTGAAGTCTGGAGGGTGAATTAGAAGAATCAGAAGAAGGAGAAGGAGAAGGTGAAGTCTGGAGGGTGAATCAGAAGAAGCAGAAGAAAGAGAAGGAGAAGGTGAAGTCTGGAGGGTGAAGCAGAAGAAACAGAAGAAGGAGAAGGAGAAGGTGAAGACTGGAGGGTGAATCAGAAGAAGTAGAAGAAGGAGAAGGAGAAGGTGAAGTCTGGAGGGTGAATCAGAAGAAGTAGAAGAAGGAGAAGGAGAAGGTGAAGTCTGGAGGGTGAATCAGCAGAAGCAGAAGAAGGAGAAGGAGAAGGTGAAGTCTGGAGGGTGAATCAGAAGAAGCAGAAGAAGGAGAAGGAGAAGATGAAGTCTGGAGGGTGAATCAGAAGAAGTAGAAGAAGGAGAAGGAGAAGGTGAAGTCTGGAGGGTGAATCAGAAGTAGTAGAAGAAGGAGAAGGAGAAGGTGAAGTCTGGAGGGTGAATCAGAAGAAACAGAAGAAGGAGAAGGAGAAGGTGAAGTCTGGAGGGTGAATCAGAAGAAGTAGAAGAAGGAGAAGGAGAAGGTGTAGTCTGGAGGGTGAATCAGAAGAAGTAGACGAAGGAGAAGGAGAAGGTGAAGTCTGGAGGGTGAATCAGAAGAAGCAGAAGAAGGAGATGGAGAAGGTGAAGTCTGGAGGGTGAATCAGAAGAAGTAGAAGAAGGAGAAGGAGAAGGTGAAGTCTGGAGGGTGAATCAGAAGAAGCAGAAGAAGGAGAAGGAGAAGGTGAAGTCTGGAGGGTGAATCAGAAGAAGCAGAAGAAGGAGAAGGAGAAGGTGAAGTCTGGAGGGTGGTTCAGAAGAAGCAGAATAAGGAGAAGGAGAAGGTGATGTCTGGAGGGTGAATCTGAAGAAGCAGAAGAAGGAGAAGGAGAAGGTGAAGTCTGGAGGGTGAATCAGAAGAAGTAGAAGAAGGAGAAGGAGAAGGTGAAGTCTGGAGGGTGAATCAGAAGAAGTAGAAGAAGGAGAAGGAGAAGGTGAAGTCTGGATGTGAATCAGAAGAAGTAGAAGAAGGAGAAGGAGAAGGTGAAGTCTGGAGGGGGAAGCAGAAGAAGTAGAAGAAGGAGAAGGAGAAGGTGAAGTCAGGAGGGTGAATCAGAAGATGTAGAAGAAGGAGAAGGAGAAGGTGAAGTCAGGAGGGTGAATCAGAAGAAGCAGAAGAAGGAGAAGGAGAAGGTGAAGTCTGGAGGGTGAATCAGAAGAATCAGAAGAAGGAGAAGGAGAAGGTGAAGTCTGGAGGGTGAATCAGAAGAAGTAGAAGAAGGAGAAGGAGAAGGTGAAGTCTGGAGGGTGAATCAGAAGAAGCAGAAGAAGGAGAAGGAGAAGGTGAAGTCTGGAGGGTGAATCAGAAGAAGTAGACGAAGGAGAAGGAGAAGGTGAAGTCTGGAGGGTGAATCAGAAGAAGCAGAAGAAGGAGATGGAGAAGGTGAAGTCTGGAGGGTGAATCAGAAGAAGTAGAAGAAGGAGAAGGTGAAGGTGAAGTCTGGAGGGTGAATCAGAAGAAGCAGAAGAAGGAGAATGAGAAGGTGAAGTCTGGAGGGTGAATCAGAAGAAGCAGAAGAAGGAGACGGAGAAGGTGAAGTCTGGAGGGTGATTCAGAAGAAGCAGAATAAGGAGAAGGAGAAGGTGAAGTCTGGAGGGTGACTCAGAAGAAGCAGAAGAAGGAGAAGGAGAAGGTGAAGTCTGGAGGGTGAATCAGAAGAAGTAGAAGAAGGAGAAGGAGAAGGTGAAGTCTGGAGGGTGAATCAGAAGAAGTAGAAGAAGGAGAAGGAGAAGGTGAAGTCTGGAGGGTGAATCAGATGAAGTAGAAGAAGGAGAAGGAGAAGGTGAAGTCTGGAGGTTGAAGCAGAAGAAGTAGAAGAAGGAGAAGGAGAAGGTGAAGTCAGGAGGGTGAATCAGAAGATGTAGAAGAAGGAGAAGGACAAGGTGAAGTCAGGAGGGTGAATTAGAAGAAGCAGAAGAAGGAGAAGGAGAAGGTGAAGTCTGGAGGGTGAATCAGAAGAAGTAGAAGAAGGAGAAGGAGAAGGTGAAGTCAGGACGGTGAAGCAGAAGAAGCAGAAGAAGGAGAAGGAGAAGGTGAAGCCTGGAGGGCGCAGCAGAAGAAGCAGAAGAAGGAGAAGAAGAAGGTGAAGTCTGGAGTGTGAAGCAGAAGAAGCAGAAGAAGGAGAAGGAGAAGGTGAAGTCTGGAGGGCGCAGCAGAAGAAGCAGAAGAAGGAGAATGAGAAGGTGAAGTCTGGAGGGTGAATCAGAAGAAGCAGAAGAAGGAGAAGGAGAAGGTGAAGTCTGGAGGTTGAATCAGAAGAAGTAGAAGAAGGAGAAGGAGAAGGTGAAGTCTGGAGGGTGAAGCAGAAGAAGTAGAAGAAGGAGAAGGAGATGGTGAAGTCAGGAGGGTGAATCAGAAGAAGTAGAAGAAGGAGAAGGAGAAGGTGAAGTCAGGAGGGTGAATCAGAAGAAGCAGAAGAAGGAGAAGGAGAAGGTGAAGTCTGGAGGGTGAATCAGAAGAATCAGAAGAAGGAGAAGGAGAAGGTGAAGTCTGGAGGGTGAATCAGAAGAAGCAGAAGAAAGAGAAGGAGAAGGTGAAGTCTGGAGGGTGAAGCAGAAGAAACAGAAGAAGGAGAAGGAGAAGGTGAAGACTGGAGGGTGAATCAGAAGAAGTAGAAGAAGGAGAAGGAGAAGGTGAAGTCTGGAGGGTGAATCAGAAGAAGTAGAAGAAGGAGAAGGAGAAGTTGAAGTCTGGAGGGTGAATCAGAAGAAGCAGAAGAAGGAGAAGGAGAAGGTGAAGTCTGGAGGGTGAATCAGAAGAAGCAGAAGAAGGAGAAGGAGAAGATGAAGTCTGGAGGGTGAATCAGAAGAAGTAGAAGAAGGAGAAGGAGAAGGTGAAGTCTGGAGGGTGAATCAGAAGAAGTAGAAGAAGGAGAAAGAGAAGACGAAGTCTGGAGGGTGAATCAGAAGAAACAGAAGAAGGAGAAGGAGAAGGTGAAGTCTGGAGGGTGAATCAGAAGAAGTAGAAGAAGGAGAAGGAGAAGGTGTAGTCTGGAGGGTGAATCAGAAGAAGTAGACGAAGGAGAAGGAGAAGGTGAAGTCTGGAAGGTGAATCAGAAGAAGCAGAAGAAGGAGAAGGAGAAGGTGAAGTCTGGAGGGTGAATCAGATGAAGTAGAAGAAGGAGAAGGAGAAGGTGAAGTCTGGAGGGTGAATCAGAAGAAGCAGAAGAAGGAGAAGGAGAAGGTGAAGTCTGGAGGGTGAATCAGAAGAAGTAGAAGAAGGAGAAGGAGAAGGTGAAGTCTGGAGGGTGAATCAGAAGAAGCAGAAGAAGGAGCAGGAGAAGGTGAAGTCTGGAGGGTGAATCAGAAGAAGCAGAAGAAGGAGAAGGAGAAGATGACGTCTGGAGGGTGAATCAGAAGAAGTAGAAGAAGGAGAAGGAGAAGGTGAGGTCTGGAGGGTGAATCAGAAGAAGCAGAAGAAGGAGAAGGAGAAGGTGAAGTCTGGAGGGTGAATCAGAAGAAGCAGAAGAAGGAGAAGGAGAAGGTGAAGTCTGGAGGGTGAATCAGAAGAAGCAGAAGAAGGAGAAGGAGAAGGTGAAGTCAGGAGGGTGAATCAGAAGAAGCAGAAGAAGGAGAAGGAGAAGGTGAAGTTAGGAGGGTGAATCAGAAGAAGCAGAAGAAGGAGAAGGAGCAGGTGAAGTCAGGGGGGTGTAGCAGAAGAAGTAGAAGAAGGAGAAGGAGAAGGTGAAGTCAGGACGGTGAAGCAGAAGAAGCAGAAGAAGGAGAAGGAGAAGGTGAAGCCTGGAGGGCGCAGCAGAGGAAGCAGAAGAAGGAGAAGGAGAAGGTGAAGTCTGGAGTGTGAAGCAGAAGAAGCAGAAGAAGGAGAAGGAGAAGGTGAAGTCTGGAGGGCGCAGCAGAAGAAGCAGAAGAAGGAGAATGAGAAGGTGAAGTCTGGAGGGTGAATCAGAAGAAGCAGAAGAAGGAGAAGGAGAAGGTGAAGTCTGGAGGGTGAATCAGAAGAAGTAGAAGAAGGAGAAGGAGAAGGTGAAGTCAGGAGGGTGAATCAGAAGATGTAGAAGAAGGAGAAGGAGAAGGTGAAGTCAGGAGGGTGAATCAGAAGAAGCAGAAGAAGGAGAAGGAGAAGGTGAAGTCTGGAGGGTGAATCAGAAGAAGTAGAAGAAGGAGAAGGAGAAGGTGAAGTCTGGAGGGTGAATCAGAAGAAGCAGAAGAAGGAGAAGGAGAAGGTGAAGTCTGGAGGGTGAATCAGAAGAAGCAGAAGAAGGAGAAGGAGAAGGTGAAGTCTGGAGGGTGAATCAGAAGAAGCAGAAGAAGGAGAAGGAGAAGGTGAAGTCTGGAGGGCGCAGCAGAAGAAGCAGAAGAAGGAGAATGAGAAGGTGAAGTCTGGAGGGTGAATCAGAAGAAGCAGAAGAAGGAGAAGGAGAAGGTGAAGTCTGGAGGTTGAATCAGAAGAAGTAGAAGAAGGAGAAGGAGAAGGTGAAGTCTGGAGGGTGAAGCAGAAGAAGTAGAAGAAGGAGAAGGAGAAGGTGAAGTCAGGAGGGTGAATCAGAAGAAGTAGAAGAAGGAGAAGGAGAAGGTGAAGTCAGGAGGGTGAATCAGAAGAAGCAGAAGAAGGAGAAGGAGAAGGTGAAGTCTGGAGGGTGAATCAGAAGAATCAGAAGAAGGAGAAGGAGAAGGTGAAGTCTGGAGGGTGAATCAGAAGAAGCAGAAGAAAGAGAAGGAGAAGGTGAAGTCTGGAGGGTGAAGCAGAAGAAACAGAAGAAGGAGAAGGAGAAGGTGAAGACTGGAGGGTGAATCAGAAGAAGTAGAAGAAGGAGAAGGAGAAGGTGAAGTCTGGAGGGTGAATCAGAAGAAGTAGAAGAAGGAGAAGGAGAAGTTGAAGTCTGGAGGGTGAATCAGAAGAAGCAGAAGAAGGAGAAGGAGAAGGTGAAGTCTGGAGGGTGAATCAGAAGAAGCAGAAGAAGGAGAAGGAGAAGATGAAGTCTGGAGGGTGAATCAGAAGAAGTAGAAGAAGGAGAAGGAGAAGGTGAAGTCTGGAGGGTGAATCAGAAGAAGTAGAAGAAGGAGAAGGAGAACATGAAGTCTGGAGGGTGAATCAGAAGAAACAGAAGAAGGAGAAGGAGAAGGTGAAGTCTGGAGGGTGAATCAGAAGAAGTAGAAGAAGGAGAAGGAGAAGGTGTAGTCTGGAGGGTGAATCAGAAGAAGTAGACGAAGGAGAAGGAGAAGGTGAAGTCTGGAGGGTGAATCAGAAGAAGCAGAAGAAGGAGAAGGAGAAGGTGAAGTCTGGAGGGTGAATCAGATGAAGTAGAAGAAGGAGAAGGAGAAGGTGAAGTCTGGAGGGTGAATCGGAAGAAGCAGAAGAAGGAGAAGGAGAAGGTGAAGTCTGGAGGGTGAATCAGAAGAAGCAGAAGAAGGAGAAGGAGAAGGTGAAGTCTGGAGGGTGAATCAGAAGAAGTAGAAGAAGGAGAAGGAGAAGTTGAAGTCTGGAGGGTGAAGCAGAGGAAGTAGAAGATGGAGAAGGAGAAGGTGAAGTCAGGAGGGTGAATCAGAAGATGTAGAAGAAGGAGAAGGAGAAGGTGAAGTCAGGAGGGTGAATCAGAAGAAGCAGAAGAAGGAGAAGGAGAAGGTGAAGTCTGGAGGGTGAATCAGAAGAAGTAGAAGAAGGAGAAGGTGAAGTCTGGAGGGTGAATCAGAAGAAGCAGAAGAAGGAGAAGGAGAAGGTGAAGTCTGGAGGGTGAATCAGAAGAAGCAGAAGAAGGAGAAGGAGAAGGTGAAGTCTGGAGGGTGAATCAGAAGAAGCAGAATAAGGAGAAGGAGATGGTTAAGTCTGGAGGGTGAATCAGAAGAAGCAGAAGAAGGAGAAGGAGAAGGTGAAGTCTGGAGGGTGAAGCAGAAGAAGTAGAAGAAGGAGAAGGAGAAGGTGAAGTCAGGAGGGTGAATCAGAAGAAGTAGAAGAAGGAGAAGGAGAAGGTGAAGTCAGGAGGGTGAATCAGAAGAAGCAGAAGAAGGAGATAGAGAAGGTGAAGTCTGGAGGGTGAATCAGAAGAATCAGAAGAAGGAGAAGGAGAAGGTGAAGTCTGGAGGGTGAAGCAGAAGAAGCAGAAGAAAGAGAAGGAGAAGGTGAAGTCTGGAGGGTGAAGCAGAAGAAACAGAAGAAGGAGAAGGAGAAGGTGAAGACTGGAGGGTGAATCAGAAGAAGTAGAAGAAGGAGAAGGAGAAGGTGAAGTCTGGAGGGTGAATCAGAAGAAGTAGAAGAAGGAGAAGGAGAAGGTGAAGTTTGGAGGGTGAATCAGAAGAAGCAGAAGAAGGAGAAGGTGAAGTCTGGAGGGTGAATCAGAAGAAGCAGAAGAAGGAGAAGGAGAAGATGAAGTCTGGAGGGTGAATCAGAAGAAGTAGAAGAAGGAGAAGTAGAAGGTGAGGTCTGGAGGGTGAATCAGAAGAAGCAGAAGAAGGAGAAGGAGAAGGTGAAGTCTGGAGGGTGAATCAGAAGAAGCAGAAGAAGGAGAAGGAGAAGGTGAAGTCTGGAAGGTGAATCAGAAGAAGCAGAAGAAGGAGAAGGAGAAGGTGAAGTCAGGAGGGTGAATCAGAAGAAGCAGAATAAGGAGAAGGAGAAGGTGAAGTTAGGAGGGTGAATCAGAAGAAGCAGAAAAAGGAGAAGGAGCAGGTGAAGTCAGGGGGGTGTAGCAGAAGAAGTAGAAGAAGGAGAAGGAGAAGGTGAAGTCAGGACGGTGAAGCAGAAGAAGCAGAAGAAGGAGAAGGAGAAGGTGAAGCCTGGAGGGCGCAGCAGAAGAAGAAGAAGAAGGAGTAGGAGAAGGTGAAGTCTGGAGTGTGAAGCAGAAAAAGCAGAAGAAGGAGAAGGAGAAGGTGAAGTCTGGAGGGCGCAGCAGAAGAAGCAGAAGAAGGAGAATGAGAAGGTGAAGTCTGGAGGGTGAATCAGAAGAAGCAGAAGAAGGAGAAGGAGAAGGTGAAGTCTGGAGGTTGAATCAGAAGAAGTAGAAGAAGGAGAAGGAGAAGGTGAAGTCTGGAGGGTGAAGCAGAAGAAGTAGAAGAAGGAGAAGGAGAAGGTGAAGTCAGGAGGGTGAATCAGAAGAAGTAGAAGAAGGAGAAGGAGAAGGTGAAGTCAGGAGGGTGAATCAGAAGAAGCAGAAGAAGGAGAAGGAGAAGTGAAGTCTGGAGGGTGAATCAGAAGAATCAGAAGAAGGAGAAGGAGAAGGTGAAGTCTGGAGGGTGAATCAGAAGAAGCAGAAGAAAGAGAAGGAGAAGGTGAAGTCTGGAGGGTGAAGCAGAAGAAACAGAAGAAGGAGAAGGAGAAGGTGAAGACTGGAGGGTGAATCAGAAGAAGTAGAAGAAGGAGAAGGAGAAGGTGAAGTCTGGAGGGTGAATCAGAAGAAGTAGAAGAAGGAGAAGGAGAAGGTGAAGTCTGGAGGGTGAATCAGCAGAAGCAGAAGAAGGAGAAGGAGAAGGTGAAGTCTGGAGGGTGAATCAGAAGAAGCAGAAGAAGGAGAAGGAGAAGATGAAGTCTGGAGGGTGAATCAGAAGAAGTAGAAGAAGGAGAAGGAGGTGAAGTCTGGAGGGTGAATCAGAAGTAGTAGAAGAAGGAGAAGGAGAAGGTGAAGTCTGGAGGGTGAATCAGAAGAAACAGAAGAAGGAGAAGGAGAAGGTGAAGTCTGGAGGGTGAATCAGAAGAAGTAGAAGAAGGAGAAGGAGAAGGTGTAGTCTGGAGGGTGAATCAGAAGAAGTAGACGAAGGAGAAGGAGAAGGTGAAGTCTGGAGGGTGAATCAGAAGAAGCAGAAGAAGGAGATGGAGAAGGTGAAGTCTGGAGGGTGAATCAGAAGAAGTAGAAGAAGGAGAAGGAGAAGGTGAAGTCTGGAGGGTGAATCAGAAGAAGCAGAAGAAGGAGAAGGAGAAGGTGAAGTCTGGAGGGTGAATCAGAAGAAGCAGAAGAAGGAGAAGGAGAAGGTGAAGTCTGGAGGGTGGTTCAGAAGAAGCAGAATAAGGAGAAGGAGAAGGTGATGTCTGGAGGGTGAATCTGAAGAAGCAGAAGAAGGAGAAGGAGAAGGTGAAGTCTGGAGGGTGAATCAGAAGAAGTAGAAGAAGGAGAAGGAGAAGGTGAAGTCTGGAGGGTGAATCAGAAGAAGTAGAAGAAGGAGAAGGAGAAGGTGAAGTCTGGATGTGAATCAGAAGAAGTAGAAGAAGGAGAAGGAGAAGGTGAAGTCTGGAGGGGGAAGCAGAAGAAGTAGAAGAAGGAGAAGGAGAAGGTGAAGTCAGGAGGGTGAATCAGAAGATGTAGAAGAAGGAGAAGGAGAAGGTGAAGTCAGGAGGGTGAATCAGAAGAAGCAGAAGAAGGAGAAGGAGAAGGTGAAGTCTGGAGGGTGAATCAGAAGAATCAGAAGAAGGAGAAGGAGAAGGTGAAGTCTGGAGGGTGAATCAGAAGAAGTAGAAGAAGGAGAAGGAGAAGGTGAAGTCTGGAGGGTGAATCAGAAGAAGCAGAAGAAGGAGAAGGAGAAGGTGAAGTCTGGAGGGTGAATCAGAAGAAGTAGACGAAGGAGAAGGAGAAGGTGAAGTCTGGAGGGTGAATCAGAAGAAGCAGAAGAAGGAGATGGAGAAGGTGAAGTCTGGAGGGTGAATCAGAAGAAGTAGAAGAAGGAGAAGGTGAAGGTGAAGTCTGGAGGGTGAATCAGAAGAAGCAGAAGAAGGAGAATGAGAAGGTGAAGTCTGGAGGGTGAATCAGAAGAAGCAGAAGAAGGAGACGGAGAAGGTGAAGTCTGGAGGGTGATTCAGAAGAAGCAGAATAAGGAGAAGGAGAAGGTGAAGTCTGGAGGGTGACTCAGAAGAAGCAGAAGAAGGAGAAGGAGAAGGTGAAGTCTGGAGGGTGAATCAGAAGAAGTAGAAGAAGGAGAAGGAGAAGGTGAAGTCTGGAGGGTGAATCAGAAGAAGTAGAAGAAGGAGAAGGAGAAGGTGAAGTCTGGAGGGTGAATCAGATGAAGTAGAAGAAGGAGAAGGAGAAGGTGAAGTCTGGAGGTTGAAGCAGAAGAAGTAGAAGAAGGAGAAGGAGAAGGTGAAGTCAGGAGGGTGAATCAGAAGATGTAGAAGAAGGAGAAGGAGAAGGTGAAGTCAGGAGGGTGAATTAGAAGAAGCAGAAGAAGGAGAAGGAGAAGGTGAAGTCTGGAGGGTGAATCAGAAGAAGTAGAAGAAGGAGAAGGAGAAGGTGAAGTCTGGAGGGTGAATCAGAAGAAGCAGAAGAAGGAGAAGGAGAAGGTGAAGTCTGGAGGGTGAATCAGAGGAAGCAGAAGAAGGAGAAGGAGAAGGTGAAGTCTGGAGGGTGAATCAGAAATAGCAGAAGAAGGAGAAGGAGAAGGTGAAGTCTGGAGGGTGAAGCAGAAGAAGTAGAAGAAGGAGAAGGAGAAGGTGAAGTCAGGAGAGTGAAGCAGAAGAATCAGAAGAAGGAGAAGGAGAAGGTGAAGTCTGGAGGGTGAATCAGAAGAAGCAAAGGAAGGAGAAGGAGAAGGTGAAGTCTGGAGGGTGAATCAGAAGAAGCAGAAGAAGGAGAAGGAGAAGGTGAAGTCTGGAGGTTGAATCAGAAGAAGTAGAAGAAGGAGAAGGAGAAGGTGAAGTCTGGAGGGTGAAGCAGAAGAAGTAGAAGAAGGAGAAGGAGAAGGTGAAGTCAGGAGGGTGAATCAGAAGAAGTAGAAGAAGGAGAAGGAGAAGGTGAAGTCAGGAGGGTGAATCAGAAGAAGCAGAAGAAGGAGAAGGAGAAGGTGAAGTCTGGAGGGTGAATCAGAAGAATCAGAAGAAGGAGAAGGAGAAGGTGAAGTCTGGAGGGTGAATCAGAAGAAGCAGAAGAAAGAGAAGGAGAAGGTGAAGTCTGGAGGGTGAAGCAGAAGAAACAGAAGAAGGAGAAGGAGAAGGTGAAGACTGGAGGGTGAATCAGAAGAAGTAGAAGAAGGAGAAGGAGAAGGTGAAGTCTGGAGGGTGAATCAGAAGAAGTAGAAGAAGGAGAAGGAGAAGGTGAAGTCTGGAGGGTGAATCAGAAGAAGCAGAAGAAGGAGAAGGAGAAGGTGAAGTCTTGAGGGTGAATCAGAAGAAGCAGAAGAAGGAGAAGGAGAAGATGAAGTCTGGAGGGTGAATCAGAAGAAGTAGAAGAAGGAGAAGGAGAAGGTGAAGTCTGGAGGGTGAATCAGAAGTAGTAGAAGAAGGAGAAGGAGAAGGTGAAGTCTGGAGGGTGAATCAGAAGAAACAGAAGAAGGAGAAGGAGAAGGTGAAGTCTGTAGGGTGAATCAGAAGAAGTAGAAGAAGGAGAAGGAGAAGGTGTAGTCTGGAGGGTGAATCAGAAGAAGTAGACGAAGGAGAAGGAGAAGGTGAAGTCTGGAGGGGACGGTGAAGCAGAAGAAGCAGAAGAAGGAGAAGGAGAAGGTGAAGCCTGGAGGGCGCAGCAGAAGAAGCAGAAGAAGGAGTAGGAGAAGGTGAAGTCTGGAGTGTGAAGCAGAAGAAGCAGAAGAAGGAGAAGGAGAAGGTGAAGTCTGGAGGGCGCAGCAGAAGAAGCAGAAGAAGGAGAATGAGAAGGTGAAGTCTGGAGGGTGAATCAGAAGAAGCAGAAGAAGGAGAAGGAGAAGGTGAAGTCTGGAGGGTGAAGCAGAAGAAGTAGAAGAAGGAGAAGGAGAAGGTGAATTCAGGAGGGTGAATCAGAAGAAGTAGAAGAAGGAGAAGGAGAAGGTGAAGTCAGGAGGGTGAATCAGAAGAAGCAGAAGAAGGAGAAGGAGAAGGTAAAGTCTGGAGGGTGAATCAGAAGAATCAGAAGAAGGAGAAGGAGAAGGTGAAGTCTGGAGGGTGAATCAGAAGAAGCAGAAGAAAGAGAAGGAGAAGGTGAAGTCTGGAGGGTGAAGCAGAAGAAACAGAAGAAGGAGAAGGAGAAGGTGAAGACTGGAGGGTGAATCAGAAGAAGTAGAAGAAGGAGAAGGAGAAGGTGAAGTCTGGAGGGTGAATCAGAAGAAGTAGAAGAAGGAGAAGGAGAAGGTGAAGTCTGGAGGGTGAATCAGAAGAAGCAGAAGAAGGAGAAGGAGAAGGTGAAGTCTGGAGGGTGAATCAGAAGAAGCAGAAGAAGGAGAAGGAGAAGATGAAGTCTGGAGGGTGAATCAGAAGAAGTAGAAGAAGGAGAAGGAGAAGGTGAAGTCTGGAGGGTGAATCAGAAGTAGTAGAAGAAGGAGAAGGAGAAGTTGAAGTCTGGAGGGTGAATCAGAAGAAACAGAAGAAGGAGAAGGAGAAGGTGAAGTCTGGAGGGTGAATCAGAAGAAGTAGAAGAAGGAAAAGGAGAAGGTGTAGTCTGGAGGGTGAATCAGAAGAAGTAGACGAAGGAGAAGGAGAAGGTGAAGTCTGGAGGGTGAATCAGAAGAAGCAGAAGAAGGAGATGGAGAAGGTGAAGTCTGGAGGGTGAATCAGAAGAAGTAGAAGAAGGAGAAGGAGAAGGTGAAGTCTGGAGGGTGAATCAGAAGAAGCAGAAGAAGGAGAAGGAGAAGGTGAAGTCTGGAGGGTGAATCAGAAGAAGCAGAAGAAGGAGAAGGAGAAGGTGAAGTCTGGAGGGTGATTCAGAAGAAGCAGAATAAGGAGAAGGAGAAGGTGATGTCTGGAGGGTGAATCTGAAGAAGCAGAAGAAGGAGAAGGAGAAGGTGAAGTCTGGAGGGTGAATCAGAAGAAGTAGAAGAAGGAGAAGGAGAAGGTGAAGTCTGGAGGGTGAATCAGAAGAAGTAGAAGAAGGAGAAGGAGAAGGTGAAGTCTGGAGGGTGAATCAGAAGAAGTAGAAGAAGGAGAAGGAGAAGGTGAAGTCTGGAGGGGGAAGCAGAAGAAGTCGAAGAAGGAGAAGGAGAAGGTGAAGTCAGGAGGGTGAATCAGAAGATGTAGAAGAAGGAGAAGGAGAAGGTGAAGTCAGGAGGGTGAATCAGAAGAAGCAGAAGAAGGAGAAGGAGAAGGTGAAGTCTGGAGGGTGAATCAGAAGAATCAGAAGAAGGAGAAGGAGAAGGTGAAGTCTGGAGGGTGAATCAGAAGAAGTAGAAGAAGGAGAAGGAGAAGGTGAAGTCTGGAGGGTGAATCAGAAGAAGCAGAAGAAGGAGAAGGAGAAGGTGAAGTCTGGAGGGTGAATCAGAAGAAGTAGACGAAGGAGAAGGAGAAGGTGAAGTCTGGAGGGTGAATCAGAAGAAGCAGAAGAAGGAGATGGAGAAGGTGAAGTCTGGAGGGTGAATCAGAAGAAGTAGAAGAAGGAGAAGGTGAAGGTGAAGTCTGGAGGGTGAATCAGAAGAAGCAGAAGAAGGAGAATGAGAAGGTGAAGTCTGGAGGGTGAATCAGAAGAAGCAGAAGAAGGAGAAGGAGAAGGTGAAGTCTGGAGGGTGATTCAGAAGAAGCAGAATAAGGAGAAGGAGAAGGTGAAGTCTGGAGGGTGACTCAGAAGAAGCAGAAGAAGGAGAAGGAGAAGGTGAAGTCTGGAGGGTGAATCAGAAGAAGTAGAAGAAGGAGAAGGAGAAGGTGAAGTCTGGAGGGTGAATCAGAAGAAGTAGAAGAAGGAGAAGGAGAAGGTGAAGTCTGGAGGGTGAATCAGAAGAAGTAGAAGAAGGAGAAGGAGAAGGTGAAGTCTGGAGGTTGAAGCAGAAGAAGTAGAAGAAGGAGAAGGAGAAGGTGAAGTCAGGATGGTGAATCAGAAGATGTAGAAGAAGGAGAAGGAGAAGGTGAAGTCAGGAGGGTGAATTAGAAGAAGCAGAAGAAGGAGAAGGAGAAGGTGAAGTCTGGAGGGTGAATCAGAAGAAGTAGAAGAAGGAGAAGGAGAAGGTGAAGTCTGGAGGGTGAATCAGAAGAAGCAGAAGAAGGAGAAGGAGAAGGTGAAGTCTGGAGGGTGAATCAGAAGAAGCAGAAGAAGGAGAAGCAGAAGGTGAAGTCTGGAGGGTGAATCAGAAATAGCAGAAGAAGGAGAAGGAGAAGGTGAAGTCTGGAGGGTGAATCAGAAGAAGCAGAATAAGTAGAAGGAGAAGGTGAAGTCTGGAGGGTGAATCAGAAGAAGCAGAAGAAGGAGAAGGAGAAGGTGAAGTCTGGAGGGTGAATCAGAAGAAGTAGGAGAAGGTGAAGTCTGGAGGGTGAAGCAGAAGAAGTAGAAGAAGGAGAAGGAGAAGGTGAAGTCAGGAGGGTGAATCAGAAGAAGTAGAAGAAGGAGAAGGAGAAGGTGAAGTCAGGAGGGTGAAACAGAAGAAGCAGAAGAAGGAGATAGAGAAGGTGAAGTCTGGAGGGTGAATCAGAAGAATCAGAAGAAGGAGAAGGAGAAGGTGAAGTCTGGAGGGTGAAGCAGAAGAAGCAGAAGAAAGAGAAGGAGAAGGTGAAGTCTGGAGGGTGAAGCAGAAGAAACAGAAGAAGGAGAAGGAGAAGGTGAAGACTGGAGGGTGAATCAGAAGAAGTAGAAGAAGGAGAAGGAGAAGGTGAAGTCTGGAGGGTGAATCAGAAGAAGTAGAAGAAGGAGAAGGAGAAGGTGAAGTCTGGAGGGTGAATCAGAAGAAGCAGAAGAAGGAGAAGGAGAAGGTGATGTCTGGAGGGTGAATCAGAAGAAGCAGAAGAAGGAGAAGGAGAAGATGAAGTCTGGAGGGTGAATCAGAAGAAGTAGAAGAAGGAGAAGGAGAAGGTGAGGTCTGGAGGGTGAATCAGAAGAAGCAGAAGAAGGAGAAGGAGAAGGTGAAGTCTGGAGGGTGAATCAGAAGAAGCAGAAGAAGGAGAAGGAGAAGGTGAAGTCTGGAGGGTGAATCAGAAGAAGCAGAAGAAGGAGAAGGAGAAGGTGAAGTCAGGAGGGTGAATCAGAAGAAGCAGAAGAAGGAGAAGGAGTAGGTGAAGTCTGGAGGGTGAATCAGAAGAAGTAGAAGAAGGAGAAGGAGAAGGTGAAGTCAGGAGAGTGAAGCAGAAGAATCAGAAGAAGGAGAAGGAGAAGGTGAAGTCTGGAGGGTGAATCAGAAGAAGCAAAGGAAGGAGAAGGAGAAGGTGAAGTCTGGAGGGTGAATCAGAAGAAGCAGAATAAGGAGAAGGAGAAGGTGAAGTCTGGAGGGTGAATCAGAAGAAGCAGAATAAGGAGAAGGAGAAGTTGAAGTCTGGAGGGTGAATCAGAAGACGCAGAATAAGGAGAAGGAGGAGGTGAAGTCTGGAGGGTGAATCAGAAGAAGCAGAAGAAGGAGAAGGAGAAGGTGAAGTCTGGAGGGTGAATCAGAAGAAGTAGAAGAAGGAGAAGGAGAAGGTGAAGTCTGGAGGGTGAAGCAGAAGAAGTAGAAGAAGGAGAAGGAGAAGGTGAAGTCAGGAGGGTGAATCAGAAGAAGTAGAAGAAGGAGAAGGAGAAGGTGAAGTCAGGAGGGTGAATCAGAAGAAGCAGAAGAAGGAGAAGGAGAAGGTGAAGTCTGGAGGGTGAATCAGAAGAATCAGAAGAAGGAGAAGGAGAAGGTGAAGTCTGGAGGGTGAATCAGAAGAAGCAGAAGAAAGAGAAGGAGAAGGTGAAGTCTGGAGGGTGAAGCAGAAGAAACAGAAAAAGGAGAAGGAGAAGGTGAAGACTGGAGGGTGAATCAGAAGAAGTAGAAGAAGGAGAAGGAGAAGGTGAAGTCTGGAGGGTGAATCAGAAGAAGTAGAAGAAGGAGAAGGAGAAGATGAAGTCTGGAGGGTGACTCAGAAGAAACAGAAGAAGGAGGAGGAGAAGGTGAAGTCTGGAGGGTGAATCAGAAGAAGTAGAAGAAGGAGAAGGAGAAGGTGTAGTCTGGAGGGTGAATCAGAAGAAGTAGACGAAGGAGAAGGAGAAGGTGAAGTCTGGAGGGTGAATCAGAAGAAGCAGAAGAAGGAGAAGGAGAAGGTGAAGTCTGGAGGGTGAATCAGAAGAAGTAGAAGAAGGAGAAGGATAAGGTGAAGTCTGGAGGGTGAATCAGATGAAGTAGAAGAAGGAGAAGGAGAAGTTGAAGTCTGGAGGGTGAAGCAGAAGAAGTAGAAGATGGAGAAGGAGAAGGTGAAGTCAGGAGGGTGAATCAGAAGAAGTAGAAGAAGGAGAAGGAGAAGGTGAAGTCAGGAGGGTGAATCAGAAGAAGCAGAAGATGGAGAAGGAGAAGGTGAAGTCTGGAGGGTGAATCAGAAGAATCAGAAGAAGGAGAAGGAGAAGGTGAAGTCTGGAGGGTGAATCAGAAGAAGCAAAGGAAGGAGAAGGAGAAGGTGAAGTCTGGAGGGTGAATCAGAAGAAGCAGAATAAGGAGAAGGAGAAGGTGAAGTCTGGAGGGTGAATCAGAAGAAGCAGAATAAGGAGAAGGAGAAGGTGAAGTCTGGAGGGTGAATCAGAAGAAGTAGAAGAAGGAGAAGGAGAAGGTGAAGTCTGGAGGGTGAAGCAGAAGAAGTAGAAGAAGGAGAAGGAGAAGCTGAAGTCAGGAGGGTGAATCAGAAGAAGTAGAAGAAGGAGAAGGAGAAGGTGAAGTCAGGAGGGTGAATCAGAAGAAGCAGAAGAAGGAGAAGGAGTAGGTGAAGTCTGGAGGGTGAATCAGAAGAATCAGAAGAAGGAGAAGGAGAAGGTGAGGTCTGGAGGGTGAATCAGAAGAAGCAGAAGAAAGAGAAGGAGAAGGTGAAGTCTGGAGGGTGAAGCAGAAGAAACAGAAGAAGGAGAAGGAGAAGGTGAAGACTGGAGGGTGAATCAGAAGAAGTAGAAGAAGGAGAAGGAGAAGGTGAAGTCTGGAGGGTGAATCAGAAGAAGTAGAAGAAGGAGAAGGAGAAGGTGAAGTCTGGAGGGTGAATCAGAAGAAGCAGAAGAAGGAGAAGGAGAAGGTGAAGTCTGGAGGGTGAATCAGAAGAAGCAGAAGAAGGAGAAGGAGAAGATGAAGTCTGGAGGGTGAAACAGAAGAAGTAGAAGAAGGAGAAGGAGAAGGTGAAGTCTGGAGGGTGAATCAGAAGTAGTAGAAGAAGGAGAAGGAGAAGGTGAAGTCTGGAGGGTGAATCAGAAGAAACAGAAGAAGGAGAAGGAGAAGGTGAAGTCTGGAGGGTGAATCAGAAGAAGTAGAAGAAGGAGAAGGAGAAGGTGTAGTCTGGAGGGTGAATCAGAAGAAGTAGACGAAGGAGAAGGAGAAGGTGAAGTCTGGAGGGTGAATCAGAAGAAGCAGAAGAAGGAGATGGAGAAGGTGAAGTCTGGAGGGTGAATCAGAAGAAGTAGAAGAAGGAGAAGGAGAAGGTGAAGTCTGGAGGGTGAATCAGAAGAAGCAGAAGAAGGAGAAGGAGAAGGTGAAGTCTGGAGGGTGAATCAGAAGAAGCAGAAGAAGGAGAAGGAGAAGGTGAAGTCTGGAGGGTGAATCAGAAGAAGTAGAAGAAGGAGAAGGAGAAGGTGAAGTCTGGAGGGTGAATCAGAAGAAGTAGAAGAAGGAGAAGAAGAAGGTGAAGTCTGGAGGGTGAATCAGAAGAAGTAGAAGAAGGAGAAGGAGAAGGTGAAGTCTGGAGGGGGAAGCAGAAGAAGTAGAAGAAGGAGAAGGAGAAGGTGAAGTCAGGAGGGTGAATCAGAAGATGTAGAAGAAGGAGAAGGAGAAGGTGAAGTCAGGAGGGTGAATCAGAAGAAGCAGAAGAAGGAGAAGGAGAAGGTGAAGTCTGGAGGGTGAATCAGAAGAATCAGAAGAAGGAGAAGGAGAAGGTGAAGTCTGGAGGGTGAATCAGAAGAAGTAGAAGAAGGAGAAGGAGAAGGTGAAGTCTGGAGGGTGAATCAGAAGAAGCAGAAGAAGGAGAAGGAGAAGGTGAAGTCTGGAGGGTGAATCAGAAGAAGTAGACGAAGGAGAAGGAGAAGGTGAAGTCTGGAGGGTGAATCAGAAGAAGCAGAAGAAGGAGATGGAGAAGGTGAAGTCTGGAGGGTGAATCAGAAGAAGTAGAAGAAGGAGAAGGTGAAGGTGAAGTCTGGAGGGTGAATCCGAAGAAGCAGAAGGAGAAGGAGAAGGTGAAGTCTGGAGGGTGAATCAGAAGAAGCAGAAGAAGGAGAAGGAGAAGGTGAAGTCTGGAGGGTGATTCAGAAGAAGCAGAATAAGGAGAAGGAGAAGGTGAAGTCTGGAGGGTGAATCAGAAGAAGCAGAAGAAGGAGAAGTAGAAGGTGAAGTCTGGAGGGTGAATCAGAAGAATCAGAAGAAGGAGAAGGAGAAGGTGAAGTCTGGAGGGTGAAGCAGAAGAAGCAGAAGAAAGAGAAGGAGAAGGTGAAGTCTGGAGGGTGAAGCAGAAGAAACAGAAGAAGGAGAAGGAGAAGGTGAAGACTGGAGGGTGAATCAGAAGAAGTAGAAGAAGGAGAAGGAGAAGGTGAAGTCTGGAGGGTGAATCAGAAGAAGTAGAAGAAGGAGAAGGAGAAGGTGAAGTCTGGAGGGTGAAGCAGAAGAAGTAGAAGAAGGAGAAGGAGAAGGTGAAGTCAGGAGGGTGAATCAGAAGAAGTAGAAGAAGGAGAAGGAGAAGGTGAAGTCAGGAGGGTGAATCAGAAGAAGCAGAAGAAGGAGATAGAGAAGGTGAAATCTGGAGGGTGAATCAGAAGAATCAGAAGAAGGAGAAGGAGAAGGTGAAGTCTGGAGGGTGAAGCAGAAGAAGCAGAAGAAAGAGAAGGAGAAGGTGAAGTCTGGAGGGTGAAGCAGAAGAAACAGAAGAAGGAGAAGGAGAAGGTGAAGACTGGAGGGTGAATCAGAAGAAGTAGAAGAAGGAGAAGGAGAAGGTGAAGTCTGGAGGGTGAATCAGAAGAAGTAGAAGAAGGAGAAGGAGAAGGTGAAGTCTGGAGGGTGAATCAGAAGAAGCAGAAGAAGGAGAAGTAGAAGGTGATGTCTGGAGGGTGAATCAGAAGAAGCAGAAGAAGGAGAAGGAGAAGATGAAGTCTGGAGGGTGAATCAGAAGAAGTAGAAGAAGGAGAAGGAGAAGGTGAGGTCTGGAGGGTGAATCAGAAGAAGCAGAAGAAGGAGAAGGAGAAGGTGAAGTCTGGAGGGTGAATCAGAAGAAGCAGAAGAAGGAGAAGGAGAAGGTGAAGTCTGGAGGGTGAATCAGAAGAAGCAGAAGAAGGAGAAGGAGAAGGTGAAGTCAGGAGGGTGAATCAGAAGAAGCAGAAGAAGGAGAAGGAGTAGGTGAAGTCTGGAGGGTGAATCAGAAGAAGTAGAAGAAGGAGAAGGAGAAGGTGAAGTCAGGAGAGTGAAGCAGAAGAATCAGAAGAAGGAGAAGGAGAAGGTGAAGTCTGGAGGGTGAATCAGAAGAAGCAAAGGAAGGAGAAGGAGAAGGTGAAGTCTGGAGGGTGAATCAGAAGAAGCAGAATAAGGAGAAGGAGAAGGTGAAGTCTGGAGGGTGAATCAGAAGAAGCAGAATAAGGAGAAGGAGAAGTTGAAGTCTGGAGGGTGAATCAGAAGACGCAGAATAAGGAGAAGGAGGAGGTGAAGTCTGGAGGGTGAATCAGAAGAAGCAGAAGAAGGAGAAGGAGAAGGTGAAGTCTGGAGGGTGAATCAGAAGAAGTAGAAGAAGGAGAAGGAGAAGGTGAAGTCTGGAGGGTGAAGCAGAAGAAGTAGAAGAAGGAGAAGGAGAAGGTGAAGTCAGGAGGGTGAATCAGAAGAAGTAGAAGAAGGAGAAGGAGAAGGTGAAGTCAGGAGGGTGAATCAGAAGAAGCAGAAGAAGGAGAAGGAGAAGGTGAAGTCTGGAGGGTGAATCAGAAGAATCAGAAGAAGGAGAAGGAGAAGGTGAAGTCTGGAGGGTGAATCAGAAGAAGCAGAAGAAAGAGAAGGAGAAGGTGAAGTCTGGAGGGTGAAGCAGAAGAAACAGAAGAAGGAGAAGGAGAAGGTGAAGACTGGAGGGTGAATCAGAAGAAGTAGAAGAAGGAGAAGGAGAAGGTGAAGTCTGGAGGGTGAATCAGAAGAAGTAGAAGAAGGAGAAGGAGAAGATGAAGTCTGGAGGGTGACTCAGAAGAAACAGAAGAAGGAGGAGGAGAAGGTGAAGTCTGGAGGGTGAATCAGAAGAAGTAGAAGAAGGAGAAGGAGAAGGTGTAGTCTGGAGGGTGAATCAGAAGAAGTAGACGAAGGAGAAGGAGAAGGTGAAGTCTGGAGGGTGAATCAGAAGAAGCAGAAGAAGGAGAAGGAGAAGGTGAAGTCTGGAGGGTGAATCAGAAGAAGTAGAAGAAGGAGAAGGATAAGGTGAAGTCTGGAGGGTGAATCAGATGAAGTAGAAGAAGGAGAAGGAGAAGTTGAAGTCTGGAGGGTGAAGCAGAAGAAGTAGAAGATGGAGAAGGAGAAGGTGAAGTCAGGAGGGTGAATCAGAAGAAGAAGAAGAAGGAGAAGGAGAAGGTGAAGTCAGGAGGGTGAATCAGAAGAAGCAGAAGATGGAGAAGGAGAAGGTGAAGTCTGGAGGGTGAATCAGAAGAATCAGAAGAAGGAGAAGGAGAAGGTGAAGTCTGGAGGGTGAATCAGAAGAAGCAAAGGAAGGAGAAGGAGAAGGTGAAGTCTGGAGGGTGAATCAGAAGAAGCAGAATAAGGAGAAGGAGAAGGTGAAGTCTGGAGGGTGAATCAGAAGAAGCAGAATAAGGAGAAGGAGAAGGTGAAGTCTGGAGGGTGAATCAGAAGAAGTAGAAGAAGGAGAAGGAGAAGGTGAAGTCTGGAGGGTGAAGCAGAAGAAGTAGAAGAAGGAGAAGGAGAAGCTGAAGTCAGGAGGGTGAATCAGAAGAAGTAGAAGAAGGAGAAGGAGAAGGTGAAGTCAGGAGGGTGAATCAGAAGAAGCAGAAGAAGGAGAAGGAGTAGGTGAAGTCTGGAGGGTGAATCAGAAGAATCAGAAGAAGGAGAAGGAGAAGGTGAGGTCTGGAGGGTGAATCAGAAGAAGCAGAAGAAAGAGAAGGAGAAGGTGAAGTCTGGAGGGTGAAGCAGAAGAAACAGAAGAAGGAGAAGGAGAAGGTGAAGACTGGAGGGTGAATCAGAAGAAGTAGAAGAAGGAGAAGGAGAAGGTGAAGTCTGGAGGGTGAATCAGAAGAAGTAGAAGAAGGAGAAGGAGAAGGTGAAGTCTGGAGGGTGAATCAGAAGAAGCAGAAGAAGGAGAAGGAGAAGGTGAAGTCTGGAGGGTGAATCAGAAGAAGCAGAAGAAGGAGAAGGAGAAGATGAAGTCTGGAGGGTGAATCAGAAGAAGTAGAAGAAGGAGAAGGAGAAGGTGAAGTCTGGAGGGTGAATCAGAAGTAGTAGAAGAAGGAGAAGGAGAAGGTGAAGTCTGCAGGGTGAATCAGAAGAAACAGAAGAAGGAGAAGGAGAAGGTGAAGTCTGGAGGGTGAATCAGAAGAAGTAGAAGAAGGAGAAGGAGAAGGTGTAGTCTGGAGGGTGAATCAGAAGAAGTAGACGAAGGAGAAGGAGAAGGTGAAGTCTGGAGGGTGAATCAGAAGAAGCAGAAGAAGGAGATGGAGAAGGTGAAGTCTGGAGGGTGAATCAGAAGAAGTAGAAGAAGGAGAAGGAGAAGGTGAAGTCTGGAGGGTGAATCAGAAGAAGCAGAAGAAGGAGAAGGAGAAGGTGAAGTCTGGAGGGTGAATCAGAAGAAGCAGAAGAAGGAGAAGGAGAAGGTGAAGTCTGGAGGGTGAATCAGAAGAAGTAGAAGAAGGAGAAGGAGAAGGTGAAGTCTGGAGGGTGAATCAGAAGAAGTAGAAGAAGGAGAAGAAGAAGGTGAAGTCTGGAGGGTGAATCAGAAGAAGTAGAAGAAGGAGAAGGAGAAGGTGAAGTCTGGAGGGGGAAGCAGAAGAAGTAGAAGAAGGAGAAGGAGAAGGTGAAGTCAGGAGGGTGAATCAGAAGATGTAGAAGAAGGAGAAGGAGAAGGTGAAGTCAGGAGGGTGAATCAGAAGAAGCAGAAGAAGGAGAAGGAGAAGGTGAAGTCTGGAGGGTGAATCAGAAGAATCAGAAGAAGGAGAAGGAGAAGGTGAAGTCTGGAGGGTGAATCAGAAGAAGTAGAAGAAGGAGAAGGAGAAGGTGAAGTCTGGAGGGTGAATCAGAAGAAGCAGAAGAAGGAGAAGGAGAAGGTGAAGTCTGGAGGGTGAATCAGAAGAAGTAGACGAAGGAGAAGGAGAAGGTGAAGTCTGGAGGGTGAATCAGAAGAAGCAGAAGAAGGAGATGGAGAAGGTGAAGTCTGGAGGGTGAATCAGAAGAAGTAGAAGAAGGAGAAGGTGAAGGTGAAGTCTGGAGGGTGAATCAGAAGAAGCAGAAGAAGGAGAAGGAGAAGGTGAAGTCTGGAGGGTGAATCAGAAGAAGCAGAAGAAGGAGAAGGAGAAGGTGAAGTCTGGAGGGTGATTCAGAAGAAGCAGAATAAGGAGAAGGAGAAGGTGAAGTCTGGAGGGTGAATCAGAAGAAGCAGAAGAAGGAGAAGTAGAAGGTGAAGTCTGGAGGGTGAATCAGAAGAAGTAGAAGAAGGAGAAGGAGAAGGTGAAGTCTGGAGGGTGAATCAGAAGAAGTAGAAGTAGGAGAAGGAGAAGGTGAAGTCTGGAGGGTGAATCAGAAGAAGTAGAAGAAGGAGAAGGAGAAGGTGAAGTCTGGAGGGTGAAGCAGAAGAAGTAGAAGAAGGAGAAGGAGAAGGTGAAGTCAGGAGGGTGAATCAGAAGATGTAGAAGAAGGAGAAGGAGAAGGTGAAGTCAGGAGGGTGAATCAGAAGAAGCAGAAGAAGGAGAAGGAGAAGGTGAAGTCTGGAGGGTGAATCAGAAGAAGTAGAAGAAGGAGAAGGAGAAGGTGAAGTCCGGAGGGTGAATCAGAAGAAGCAGAAGAAGGAGAAGGAGAAGGTGAAGTCTGGAGGGTGAATCAGAAGAAGCAGAAGAAGGAGAAGGAGAAGGTGAAGTCTGGAGGGTGAATCAGAAGAAGCAGAAGAAGGAGAAGGAGAAGGTGAAGTCTGGAGGGAGAATCAGAAGAAGCAGAATAAGGAGAAGGAGAAGGTGAAGTCTGGAGGGTGAATCAGAAGAAGCAGAAGAAGGAGAAGTAGAATGTGAAGTCTGGAGGGTGAATCAGAAGAAGTAGAAGAAGGAGAAGGAGAAGGTGAAGTCTGGAGGGTGAATCAGAAGAAGTAGAAGAAGGAGAAGGAGAAGGTGAAGTCTGGAGGGTGATTCAGAAGAAGTAGAAGAAGGAGAAGGAGAAGGTGAAGTCTGGAGGGTGAAGCAGAAGAAGTAGAAGAAGGAGAAGGAGAAGGTGAAGTCAGGAGGGTGAATCAGAAGATGTAGAAGAAGGAGAAGGAGAAGGTGAAGTCAGGAGGGTGAATCAGAAGAAGCAGAAGAAGGAGAAGGAGAAGGTGAAGTCTGGAGGGTGAATCAGAAGAAGTAGAAGAAGGAGAAGGAGAAGGTGAAGTCTGGAGGGTGAATCAGAAGAAGCAGAAGAAGGAGAAGGAGAAGGTGAAGTCTGGAGGGTGAATCAGAAGAAGCAGAAGAAGGAGAAGGAGAAGGTGAAGTCTGGAGGGTGAATCAGAAGAAGCAGAAGAAGGAGAAGGAGAAGGTGAAGTCTGGAGGGTGAATCAGAAGAAGCAGAATAAGGAGAAGGAGAAGGTGAAGTCTGGAGGGTGAATCAGAAGAAGCAGAAGAAGGAGAAGGAGAAGGTGAAGTCTGGAGGGTGAATCAGAAGAAGTAGAAGAAGGAGAAGGAGAAGGTGAAGTCTGGAGGGTGAAGCTGAAGAAGTAGAAGAAGGAGAAGGAGAAGGTGAAGTCAGGAGGGTGAATCAGAAGAAGTAGAAGAAGGAGAAGGAGAAGGTGAAGTCAGGAGGGTGAATCAGAAGAAGCAGAAGAAGGAGATAGAGAAGGTGAAGTCTGGAGGGTGAATCAGAAGAATCAGAAGAAGGAGAAGGAGAAGGTGAAGTCTGGAGGGTGAAGCAGAAGAAGCAGAAGAAAGAGAAGGAGAAGGTGAAGTCTGGAGGGTGAAGCAGAAGAAACAGAAGAAGGAGAAGGAGAAGCTGAAGACTGGAGGGTGAATCAGAAGAAGTAGAAGAAGGAGAAGGAGAAGGTGAAGTCTGGAGGGTGAATCAGAAGAAGTAGAAGAAGGAGAAGGAGAAGGTGAAGTCTGGAGGGTGAATCAGAAGAAGCAGAAGAAGGAGAAGGAGAAGATGAAGTCTGGAGGGTGAATCAGAAGAAGTAGAAGAAGGAGAAGGAGAAGGTGAAGTCTGGAGGGTGAATCAGAAGTAGTAGAAGAAGGAGAAGGAGAAGGTGAAGTCTGGAGGGTGAATCAGAAGAAACAGAAGAAGGAGAAGGAGAAGGTGAAGTCTGGAGGGTGAATCAGAAGAAGTAGAAGAAGGAGAAGGAGAAGGTGTAGTCTGGAGGGTGAATCAGAAGAAGTAGACGAAGGAGAAGGAGAAGGTGAAGTCTGGAGGGTGAATCAGAAGAAGCAGAAGAAGGAGATGGAGAAGGTGAAGTCTGGAGGGTGAATCAGAAGAAGTAGAAGAAGGAGAAGGAGAAGGTGAAGTCTGGAGGGTGAATCAGAAGAAGCAGAAGAAGGAGAAGGAGAAGGTGAAGTCTGGAGGGTGAATCAGAAGAAGCAGAAGAAGGAGAAGGAGAAGGTGAAGTCTGGAGGGTGAATCAGAAGAAGTAGAAGAAGGAGAAGGAGAAGGTGAAGTCTGGAGGGTGAATCAGAAGAAGTAGAAGAAGGAGAAGAAGAAGGTGAAGTCTGGAGGGTGAATCAGAAGAAGTAGAAGAAGGAGAAGGAGAAGGTGAAGTCTGGAGGGGGAAGCAGAAGAAGTAGAAGAAGGAGAAGGAGAAGGTGAAGTCAGGAGGGTGAATCAGAAGATGTAGAAGAAGGAGAAGGAGAAGGTGAAGTCAGGAGGGTGAATCAGAAGAAGCAGAAGAAGGAGAAGGAGAAGGTGAAGTCTGGAGGGTGAATCAGAAGAATCAGAAGAAGGAGAAGGAGAAGGTGAAGTCTGGAGGGTGAATCAGAAGAAGTAGAAGAAGGAGAAGGAGAAGGTGAAGTCTGGAGGGTGAATCAGAAGAAGCAGAAGAAGGAGAAGGAGAAGGTGAAGTCTGGAGGGTGAATCAGAAGAAGTAGACGAAGGAGAAGGAGAAGGTGAAGTCTGGAGGGTGAATCAGAAGAAGCAGAAGAAGGAGATGGAGAAGGTGAAGTCTGGAGGGTGAATCAGAAGAAGTAGAAGAAGGAGAAGGTGAAGGTGAAGTCTGGAGGGTGAATCAGAAGAAGCAGAAGAAGGAGAAGGAGAAGGTGAAGTCTGGAGGGTGAATCAGAAGAAGCAGAAGAAGGAGAAGGAGAAGGTGAAGTCTGGAGGGTGATTCAGAAGAAGCAGAATAAGGAGAAGGAGAAGGTGAAGTCTGGAGGGTGAATCAGAAGAAGCAGAAGAAGGAGAAGTAGAAGGTGAAGTCTGGAGGGTGAATCAGAAGAAGTAGAAGAAGGAGAAGGAGAAGGTGAAGTCTGGAGGGTGAATCAGAAGAAGTAGAAGAAGGAGAAGGAGAAGGTGAAGTCTGGAGGGTGAATCAGAAGAAGTAGAAGAAGGAGAAGGAGAAGGTGAAGTCTGGAGGGTGAAGCAGAAGAAGTAGAAGAAGGAGAAGGAGAAGGTGAAGTCAGGAGGGTGAATCAGAAGATGTAGAAGAAGGAGAAGGAGAAGGTGAAGTCAGGAGGGTGAATCAGAAGAAGCAGAAGAAGGAGAAGGAGAAGGTGAAGTCTGGAGGGTGAATCAGAAGAAGTAGAAGAAGGAGAAGGAGAAGGTGAAGTCCGGAGGGTGAATCAGAAGAAGCAGAAGAAGGAGAAGGAGAAGGTGAAGTCTGGAGGGTGAATCAGAAGAAGCAGAAGAAGGAGAAGGAGAAGGTGAAGTCTGGAGGGTGAATCAGAAGAAGCAGAAGAAGGAGAAGGAGAAGGTGAAGTCTGGAGGGAGAATCAGAAGAAGCAGAATAAGGAGAAGGAGAAGGTGAAGTCTGGAGGGTGAATCAGAAGAAGCAGAAGAAGGAGAAGTAGAATGTGAAGTCTGGAGGGTGAATCAGAAGAAGTAGAAGAAGGAGAAGGAGAAGGTGAAGTCTGGAGGGTGAATCAGAAGAAGTAGAAGAAGGAGAAGGAGAAGGTGAAGTCTGGAGGGTGATTCAGAAGAAGTAGAAGAAGGAGAAGGAGAAGGTGAAGTCTGGAGGGTGAAGCAGAAGAAGTAGAAGAAGGAGAAGGAGAAGGTGAAGTCAGGAGGGTGAATCAGAAGATGTAGAAGAAGGAGAAGGAGAAGGTGAAGTCAGGAGGGTGAATCAGAAGAAGCAGAAGAAGGAGAAGGAGAAGGTGAAGTCTGGAGGGTGAATCAGAAGAAGTAGAAGAAGGAGAAGGAGAAGGTGAAGTCTGGAGGGTGAATCAGAAGAAGCAGAAGAAGGAGAAGGAGAAGGTGAAGTCTGGAGGGTGAATCAGAAGAAGCAGAAGAAGGAGAAGGAGAAGGTGAAGTCTGGAGGGTGAATCAGAAGAAGCAGAAGAAGGAGAAGGAGAAGGTGAAGTCTGGAGGGTGAATCAGAAGAAGCAGAATAAGGAGAAGGAGAAGGTGAAGTCTGGAGGGTGAATCAGAAGAAGCAGAAGAAGGAGAAGGAGAAGGTGAAGTCTGGAGGGTGAATCAGAAGAAGTAGAAGAAGGAGAAGGAGAAGGTGAAGTCTGGAGGGTGAAGCTGAAGAAGTAGAAGAAGGAGAAGGAGAAGGTGAAGTCAGGAGGGTGAATCAGAAGAAGTAGAAGAAGGAGAAGGAGAAGGTGAAGTCAGGAGGGTGAATCAGAAGAAGCAGAAGAAGGAGATAGAGAAGGTGAAGTCTGGAGGGTGAATCAGAAGAATCAGAAGAAGGAGAAGGAGAAGGTGAAGTCTGGAGGGTGAAGCAGAAGAAACAGAAGAAGGAGAAGGAGAAGCTGAAGACTGGAGGGTGAATCAGAAGAAGTAGAAGAAGGAGAAGGAGAAGGTGAAGTCTGGAGGGTGAATCAGAAGAAGTAGAAGAAGGAGAAGGAGAAGGTGAAGTCTGGAGGGTGAATCAGAAGAAGCAGAAGAAGGAGAAGGAGAAGGTGAAGTCTGGAGGGTGAATCAGAAGAAGCAGAAGAAGGAGAAGGAGAAGGTGAAGTCTGGAGGGTGAATCAGAAGAAGCAGAAGAAGGAGAAGGAGAAGGTGAAGTCTGGAGGGTGAATCAGAAGAAGCAGAAGAAGGAGAAGGAGAAGGTGAAGTCAGGAGGGTGAATCAGAAGAAGCAGAAGAAGGAGAAGGAGCAGGTGAAGTCAGGGGGGTGTAGCAGAAGAAGTAGAAGAAGGAGAAGGAGAAGGTGAAGTCAGGACGGTGAAGCAGAAGAAGCAGAAGAAGGAGAAGGAGAAGGTGAAGCCTGGAGGGCGCAGCAGAAGAAGCAGAAGAAGGAGAAGGAGAAGGTGAAGTCTGGAGTGTGAAGCAGAAGAAGCAGAAGAAGGAGAAGGAGAAGGTGAAGTCTGGAGGGCGCAGCAGAAGAAGGAGAAGAAGGAGAATGAGAAGGTGAAGTCTGGAGGGTGAATCAGAAGAAGCAGAAGAAGGAGAAGGAGAAGGTGAAGTCTGGAGGGTGAATCAGAAGAAGTAGAAGAAGGAGAAGGAGAAGGTGAAGTGTGGAGGGTGAAGCAGAAGAAGTAGAAGAAGGAGAAGGAGAAGGTGAAGTCAGGAGGGTGAATCAGAAGAAGTAGAAGAAGGAGAAGGAGAAGGTGAAGTCAGGAGGGTGAATCAGAAGAAGCAGAAGAAGGAGAAGGAGAAGGTGAAGTCTGGAGGGTGAATCAGAAGAATCAGAAGAAGGAGAAGGAGAAGGTGAAGTCTGGAGGGTGAATCAGAAGAAGCAGAAGAAAGAGAAGGAGAAGGTGAAGTCTGGAGGGTGAAGCAGAAGAAACAGAAGAAGGAGAAGGAGAAGGTGAAGACTGGAGGGTGAATCAGAAGAAGTAGAAGAAGGAGAAGGAGAAGGTGAAGTCTGGAGGGTGAATCAGAAGAAGTAGAAGAAGGAGAAGGAGAAGATGAAGTCTGGAGGGTGACTCAGAAGAAACAGAAGAAGGAGGAGGAGAAGGTGAAGTCTGGAGGGTGAATCAGAAGAAGTAGAAGAAGGAGAAGGAGAAGGTGTAGTCTGGAGGGTGAATCAGAAGAAGTAGACGAAGGAGAAGGAGAAGGTGAAGTCTGGAGGGTGAATCAGAAGAAGGAGAAGAAGGAGAAGGAGAAGGTGAAGTCTGGAGGGTGAATCAGAAGAAGTAGAAGAAGGAGAAGGATAAGGTGAAGTCTGGAGGGTGAATCAGAAGAAGCAGAAGAAGGAGAAGGAGAAGGTGAAGTCTGGAGGGTGAATCAGAAGAAGCAGAAGAAGGAGAAGGAGAAGGTGAAGTCTGGAGGGTGAATCAGAAGAAGCAGAAGAAGGAGAAGGAGAAGGTGAAGTCTGGAGGGTGAATCAGAAGAAGCAGAAGAATGAGAAGGAGAAGGTGAAGTCAGGAGGGTGAATCAGAAGAAGCAGAAGAAGGAGAAGGAGCAGGTGAAGTCAGGGGGGTGTAGCAGAAGAAGTAGAAGAAGGAGAAGGAGAAGGTGAAGTCAGGACGGTGAAGCAGAAGAAGCAGAAGAAGGAGAAGGAGAAGGTGAAGCCTGGAGGGCGCAGCAGAAGAAGCAGAAGAAGGAGAAGGAGAAGGTGAAGTCTGGAGTGTGAAGCAGAAGAAGCAGAAGAAGGAGAAGGAGAAGGTGAAGTCTGGAGGGCGCAGCAGAAGAAGGAGAAGAAGGAGAATGAGAAGGTGAAGTCTGGAGGGTGAATCAGAAGAAGCAGAAGAAGGAGAAGGAGAAGGTGAAGTCTGGAGGGTGAATCAGAAGAAGTAGAAGAAGGAGAAGGAGAAGGTGAAGTCTGGAGGGTGAAGCAGAAGAAGTAGAAGAAGGAGAAGGAGAAGGTGAAGTCAGGAGGGTGAATCAGAAGAAGTAGAAGAAGGAGAAGGAGAAGGTGAAGTCAGGAGGGTGAATCAGAAGAAGCAGAAGAAGGAGAAGGAGAAGGTGAAGTCTGGAGGGTGAATCAGAAGAATCAGAAGAAGGAGAAGGAGAAGGTGAAGTCTGGAGGGTGAATCAGAAGAAGCAGAAGAAAGAGAAGGAGAAGGTGAAGTCTGGAGGGTGAAGCAGAAGAAACAGAAGAAGGAGAAGGAGAAGGTGAAGACTGGAGGGTGAATCAGAAGAAGTAGAAGAAGGAGAAGGAGAAGGTGAAGTCTGGAGGGTGAATCAGAAGAAGTAGAAGAAGGAGAAGGAGAAGATGAAGTCTGGAGGGTGACTCAGAAGAAACAGAAGAAGGAGGAGGAGAAGGTGAAGTCTGGAGTGTGAATCAGAAGAAGTAGAAGAAGGAGAAGGAGAAGGTGTAGTCTGGAGGGTGAATCAGAAGAAGTAGACGAAGGAGAAGGAGAAGGTGAAGTCTGGAGGGTGAATCAGAAGAAGCAGAAGAAGGAGAAGGAGAAGGTGAAGTCTGGAGGGTGAATCAGAAGAAGTAGAAGAAGGAGAAGGATAAGGTGAAGTCTGGAGGGTGAATCAGAAGAAGCAGAAGAAGGAGAAGGAGAAGGTGAAGTCTGGAGGGTGAATCAGAAGAAGCAGAAGAAGGAGAAGGAGAAGGTGAAGTCTGGAGGGTGAATCAGATGAAGTAGAAGAAGGAGAAGGAGAAGTTGAAGTCTGGAGGGTGAAGCATAAGAAGTAGAAGATGGAGAAGGAGAAGGTGAAGTCAGGAGGGTGAATCAGAAGAAGTAGAAGATGGAGAAGGAGAAGGTGAAGTCTGGAGGGTGAATCAGAAGAAGCAGAAGATGGAGAAGGAGAAGGTGAAGTCTGGAGGGTGAATCAGAAGAACCAGAAGAAGGAGAAGGAGAAGGTGAAGTCTGGAGGGTGAATCAGAAGAAGCAAAGGAAGGAGAAGGAGAAGGTGAAGTCTGGAGGGTGAATCAGAAGAAGCAGAATAAGGAGAAGGAGAAGGTGAAGTCTGGAGGGTGAATCAGAAGAAGCAGAATAAGGAGAAGGAGAAGGTGAAGTCTGGAGGGTGAATCAGAAGAAGTAGAAGAAGGAGAAGGAGAAGGTGAAGTCTGGAGGGTGAAGCAGAAGAAGTAGAAGAAGGAGAAGGAGAAGCTGAAGTCAGGAGGGTGAATCAGAAGAAGTAGAAGAAGGAGAAGGAGAAGGTGAAGTCAGGAGGGTGAATCAGAAGAAGCAGAAGAAGGAGAAGGAGTAGGTGAAGTCTGGAGGGTGAATCAGAAGAATCAGAAGAAGGAGAAGGAGAAGGTGAAGTCTGGAGGGTGAATCAGAAGAAGCAGAAGAAAGAGAAGGAGAAGGTGAAGTCTGGAGGGTGAAGCAGAAGAAACAGAAGAAGGAGAAGGAGAAGGTGAAGACTGGAGGGTGAATCAGAAGAAGTAGAAGAAGGAGAAGGAGAAGGTGAAGTCTGGAGGGTGAATCAGAAGAAGTAGAAGAAGGAGAAGGAGAAGGTGAAGTCTGGAGGGTGAATCAGAAGAAGCAGAAGAAGGAGAAGGAGAAGGTGAAGTCTGGAGGGTGAATCAGAAGAAGCAGAAGAAGGAGAAGGAGAAGATGAAGTCTGGAGGGTGAATCAGAAGAAGTAGAAGAAGGAGAAGGAGAAGGTGAAGTCTGGAGGGTGAATCAGAAGTAGTAGAAGAAGGAGAAGGAGAAGGTGAAGTCTGGAGGGTGAATCAGAAGAAACAGAAGAAGGAGAAGGAGAAGGTGAAGTCTGGAGGGTGAATCAGAAGAAGTAGAAGAAGGAGAAGGAGAAGGTGTAGTCTGGAGGGTGAATCAGAAGAAGTAGACGAAGGAGAAGGAGAAGGTGAAGTCTGGAGGGTGAATCAGAAGAAGCAGAAGAAGGAGATGGAGAAGGTGAAGTCTGGAGGGTGAATCAGAAGAAGTAGAAGAAGGAGAAGGAGAAGGTGAAGTCTGGAGGGTGAATCAGAAGAAGCAGAAGAAGGAGAAGGAGAAGGTGAAGTCTGGAGGGTGAATCAGAAGAAGCAGAAGAAGGAGAAGGAGAAGGTGAAGTCTGGAGGGTGAATCAGAAGAAGTAGAAGAAGGAGAAGGAGAAGGTGAAGTCTGGAGGGTGAATCAGAAGAAGTAGAAGAAGGAGAAGAAGAAGGTGAAGTCTGGAGGGTGAATCAGAAGAAGTAGAAGAAGGAGAAGGAGATGGTGAAGTCTGGATGGGGAAGCAGAAGAAGTAGAAGAAGGAGAAGGAGAAGGTGAAGTCAGGAGGGTGAATCAGAAGATGTAGAAGAAGGAGAAGGAGAAGGTGAAGTCAGGAGGGTGAATCAGAAGAAGCAGAAGAAGGAGAAGGAGAAGGTGAAGTCTGGAGGGTGAATCAGAAGAATCAGAAGAAGGAGAAGGTGAAGTCTGGAGGGTGAATCAGAAGAAGTAGAAGAAGGAGAAGGAGAAGGTGAAGTCTGGAGGGTGAATCAGAAGAAGCAGAAGAAGGAGAAGGAGAAGGTGAAGTCTGGAGGGTGAATCAGAAGAAGTAGACGAAGGAGAAGGAGAAGGTGAAGTCTGGAGGGTGAATCAGAAGAAGCAGAAGAAGGAGATGGAGAAGGTGAAGTCTGGAGGGTGAATCAGAAGAAGTAGAAGAAGGAGAAGGTGAAGGTGAAGTCTGGAGGGTGAATCAGAAGAAGCAGAAGAAGGAGAAGGAGAAGGTGAAGTCTGGAGGGTGAATCAGAAGAAGCAGAAGAAGGAGAAGGAGAAGGTGAAGTCTGGAGGGTGATTCAGAAGAAGCAGAATAAGAAGAAGGAGAAGGTGAAGTCTGGAGGGTGAATCAGAAGAAGCAGAAGAAGGAGAAGTAGAAGGTGAAGTCTGGAGGGTGAATCAGAAGAAGTAGAAGAAGGAGAAGGAGAAGGTGAAGTCTGGAGGGTGAATCAGAAGAAGTAGAAGAAGGAGAAGGAGAAGGTGAAGTCTGGAGGGTGAAGCAGAAGAAGTAGAAGAAGGAGAAGGAGAAGGTGAAGTCAGGAGGGTGAATAAGAAGATGTAGAAGAAGGAGAAGGAGAAGGTGAAGTCAGGAGGGTGAATCAGAAGAAGCAGAAGAAGGAGAAGGAGAAGGTGAAGTCTGGAGGGTGAATCAGAAGAAGTAGAAGAAGGAGAAGGAGAAGGTGAAGTCCGGAGGGTGAATCAGAAGAAGCAGAAGAAGGAGAAGGAGAAGGTGAAGTCTGGAGGGTGAATCAGAAGAAACAGAAGAAGGAGAAGGAGAAGGTGAAGTCTGGAGGGTGAATCAGAAGAAGCAGAAGAAGGAGAAGGAGAAGGTGAAGTCTGGAGGGAGAATCAGAAGAAGCAGAATAAGGAGAAGGAGAAGGTGAAGTCTGGAGGGTGAATCAGAAGAAGCAGAAGAAGGAGAAGTAGAATGTGAAGTCTGGAGGGTGAATCAGAAGAAGTAGAAGAAGGAGAAGGAGAAGGTGAAGTCTGGAGGGTGAATCAGAAGAAGTAGAAGAAGGAGAAGGAGAAGGTGAAGTCTGGAGGGTGATTCAGAAGAAGTAGAAGAAGGAGAAGGAGAAGGTGAAGTCTGGAGGGTGAAGCAGAAGAAGTAGAAGAAGGAGAAGGAGAAGGTGAAGTCAGGAGGGTGAATCAGAAGATGTAGAAGAAGGAGAAGGAGAAGGTGAAGTCAGGAGGGTGAATCAGAAGAAGCAGAAGAAGGAGAAGGAGAAGGTGAAGTCTGGAGGGTGAATCAGAAGAAGTAGAAGAAGGAGAAGGAGAAGGTGAAGTCAGGAGGGTGAATCAGAAGAAGCAGAAGAAGGAGAAGGAGAAGGTGAAGTCTGGAGGGTGAATCAGAAGAATCAGAAGAAGGAGAAGGAGAAGGTGAAGTCTGGAGGGTGAATCAGAAGAAGCAGAAGAAAGAGAAGGAGAAGGTGAAGTCTGGAGGGTGAAGCAGAAGAAACAGAAGAAGGAGAAGGAGAAGGTGAAGACTGGAGGGTGAATCAGAAGAAGTAGAAGAAGGAGAAGGAGAAGGTGAAGTCTGGAGGGTGAATCAGAAGAAGTAGAAGAAGGAGAAGGAGAAGATGAAGTCTGGAGGGTGACTCAGAAGAAACAGAAGAAGGAGGAGGAGAAGGTGAAGTCTGGAGGGTGAATCAGAAGAAGTAGAAGAAGGAGAAGGAGAAGGTGTAGTCTGGAGGGTGAATCAGAAGAAGCAGAAGAAAGAGAAGGAGAAGGTGAAGTCTGGAGGGTGAAGCAGAAGAAACAGAAGAAGGAGAAGGAGAAGGTGAAGACTGGAGGGTGAATCAGAAGAAGTAGAAGAAGGAGAAGGAGAAGTTGAAGTCTGGAGGGTGAAGCAGAAGAAGTAGAAGATGGAGAAGGAGAAGGTGAAGTCAGGAGGGTGAATCAGAAGAAGTAGAAGAAGGAGAAGGAGAAGGTGAAGTCAGGAGGGTGATTCAGAAGAAGCAGAAGATGGAGAAGGAGAAGGTGAAGTCTGGAGGGTGAATCAGAAGAATCAGAAGAAGGAGAAGGAGAAGGTGAAGTCTGGAGGGTGAATCAGAAGAAGCAAAGGAAGGAGAAGGAGAAGGTGAAGTCTGGAGGGTGAATCAGAAGAAGCAGGATAAGGAGAAGGAGAAGGTGAAGTCTGGAGGGTGAATCAGAAGAAGCAGAATAAGGAGAAGGAGAAGGTGTAGTCTGGAGGGTGAATCAGAAGAAGTAGACGAAGGAGAAGGAGAAGGTGAAGTCTGGAGGGTGAATCAGAAGAAGCAGAAGAAGGAGAAGGAGAAGGTGAAGTCTGGAGGGTGCATCAGAAGAAGTAGAAGAAGGAGAAGGATAAGGTGAAGTCTGGAGGGTGAAACAGAAGAAGCAGAAGAAGGAGAAGGAGAAGGTGAAGTCTGGAGGGTGAATCAGAAGAAGCAGAAGAAGGAGAAGGAGAAGGTGAAGTCTGGAGGGTGAATCAGATGAAGTAGAAGAAGGAGAAGGAGAAGTTGAAGTCTGGAGGGTGAAGCAGAAGAAGTAGAAGATGGAGAAGGAGAAGGTGAAGTCAGGAGGGTGAATCAGAAGAAGTAGAAGAAGGAGAAGGAGAAGGTGAAGTCAGGAGGGTGAATCAGAAGAAGCAGAAGATGGAGAAGGAGAAGGTGAAGTCTGGAGGGTGAATCAGAAGAATCAGAAGAAGGAGAAGGAGAAGGTGAAGTCTGGAGGGTGAATCAGAAGAAGCAAAGGAAGGAGAAGGAGAAGGTGAAGTCTGGAGGGTGAATCAGAAGAAGCAGGATAAGGAGAAGGAGAAGGTGAAGTCTGGAGGGTGAATCAGAAGAAGCAGAATAAGGAGAAGGAGAAGGTGAAGTCTGGAGGGTGAATCAGAAGAAGTAGAAGAAGGAGAAGGAGAAGGTGAAGTCTGGAGGGTGAAGCAGAAGAAGTAGAAGAAGGAGAAGGAGAAGCTGAAGTCAGGAGGGTGAATCAGAAGAAGTAGAAGAAGGAGAAGGAGAAGGTGAAGTCAGGAGGGTGAATCAGAAGAAGCAGAAGAAGGAGAAGGAGTAGGTGAAGTCTGGAGGGTGAATCAGAAGAATCAGAAGAAGGAGAAGGAGAAGGTGAAGTCTGGAGGGTGAATCAGAAGAAGCAGAAGAAAGAGAAGGAGAAGGTGAAGTCTGGAGGGTGAAGCAGAAGAAACAGAAGAAGGAGAAGGAGAAGGTGAAGACTGGAGGGTGAATCAGAAGAAGTAGAAGAAGGAGAAGGAGAAGGTGAAGTCTGGAGGGTGAATCAGAAGAAGTAGAAGAAGGAGAAGGAGAAGGTGAAGTCTGGAGGGTGAATCAGAAGAAGCAGAAGAAGGAGAAGGAGAAGGTGAAGTCTGGAGGGTGAATCAGAAGAAGCAGAAGAAGGAGAAGGAGAAGATGAAGTCTGGAGGGTGAATCAGAAGAAGTAGAAGAAGGAGAAGGAGAAGGTGAAGTCTGGAGGGTGAATCAGAAGTAGTAGAAGAAGGAGAAGGAGAAGGTGAAGTCTGGAGGGTGAATCAGAAGAAACAGAAGAAGGAGAAGGAGAAGGTGAAGTCTGGAGGGTGAATCAGAAGAAGTAGAAGAAGGAGAAGGAGAAGGTGTAGTCTGGAGGGTGAATCAGAAGAAGTAGACGAAGGAGAAGGAGAAGGTGAAGTCTGGAGGGTGAATCAGAAGAAGCAGAAGAAGGAGATGGAGAAGGTGAAGTCTGGAGGGTGAATCAGAAGAAGTAGAAGAAGGAGAAGGAGAAGGTGAAGTCTGGAGGGTGAAGCAGAAGAAGTAGAAGAAGGAGAAGGAGAAGGTGAAGTCTGGAGGGTGAAGCAGAAGAAGTAGAAGAAGGAGAAGGAGAAGCTGAAGTCAGGAGGGTGAATCAGAAGAAGTAGAAGAAGGAGAAGGAGAAGGTGAAGTCAGGAGGGTGAATCAGAAGAAGCAGAAGAAGGAGAAGGAGTAGGTGAAGTCTGGAGGGTGAATCAGAAGAATCAGAAGAAGGAGAAGGAGAAGGTGAAGTCTGGAGGGTGAATCAGAAGAAGCAGAAGAAAGAGAAGGAGAAGGTGAAGTCTGGAGGGTGAAGCAGAAGAAACAGAAGAAGGAGAAGGAGAAGGTGAAGACTGGAGGGTGAATCAGAAGAAGTAGAAGAAGGAGAAGGAGAAGGTGAAGTCTGGAGGGTGAATCAGAAGAAGTAGAAGAAGGAGAAGGAGAAGGTGAAGTCTGGAGGGTGAATCAGAAGAAGCAGAAGAAGGAGAAGGAGAAGGTGAAGTCTGGAGGGTGAATCAGAAGAAGCAGAAGAAGGAGAAGGAGAAGATGAAGTCTGGAGGGTGAATCAGAAGAAGTAGAAGAAGGAGAAGGAGAAGGTGAAGTCTGGAGGGTGAATCAGAAGTAGTAGAAGAAGGAGAAGGAGAAGGTGAAGTCTGGAGGGTGAATCAGAAGAAACAGAAGAAGGAGAAGGAGAAGGTGAAGTCTGGAGGGTGAATCAGAAGAAGTAGAAGAAGGAGAAGGAGAAGGTGTAGTCTGGAGGGTGAATCAGAAGAAGTAGACGAAGGAGAAGGAGAAGGTGAAGTCTGGAGGGTGAATCAGAAGAAGCAGAAGAAGGAGATGGAGAAGGTGAAGTCTGGAGGGTGAATCAGAAGAAGTAGAAGAAGGAGAAGGAGAAGGTGAAGTCTGGAGGGTGAATCAGAAGAAGCAGAAGAAGGAGAAGGAGAAGGTGAAGTCTGGAGGGTGAATCAGAAGAAGCAGAAGAAGGAGAAGGAGAAGGTGAAGTCTGGAGGGTGAATCAGAAGAAGTAGAAGAAGGAGAAGGAGAAGGTGAAGTCTGGAGGGTGAATCAGAAGAAGTAGAAGAAGGAGAAGAAGAAGGTGAAGTCTGGAGGGTGAATCAGAAGAAGTAGAAGAAGGAGAAGGAGAAGGTGAAGTCTGGATGGGGAAGCAGAAGAAGTAGAAGAAGGAGAAGGAGAAGGTGAAGTCAGGAGGGTGAATCAGAAGATGTAGAAGAAGGAGAAGGAGAAGGTGAAGTCAGGAGGGTGAATCAGAAGAAGCAGAAGAAGGAGAAGGAGAAGGTGAAGTCTGGAGGGTGAATCAGAAGAATCAGAAGAAGGAGAAGGAGAAGGTGAAGTCTGGAGGGTGAATCAGAAGAAGTAGAAGAAGGAGAAGGAGAAGGTGAAGTCTGGAGGGTGAATCAGAAGAAGCAGAAGAAGGAGAAGGAGAAGGTGAAGTCTGGAGGGTGAATCAGAAGAAGTAGACGAAGGAGAAGGAGAAGGTGAAGTCTGGAGGGTGAATCAGAAGAAGCAGAAGAAGGAGATGGAGAAGGTGAAGTCTGGAGGGTGAATCAGAAGAAGTAGAAGAAGGAGAAGGTGAAGATGAAGTCTGGAGGGTGAATCAGAAGAAGCAGAAGAAGGAGAAGGAGAAGGTGAAGTCTGGAGGGTGAATCAGAAGAAGCAGAAGAAGGAGAAGGAGAAGGTGAAGTCTGGAGGGTGATTCAGAAGAAGCAGAATAAGGAGAAGGAGAAGGTGAAGTCTGGAGGGTGAATCAGAAGAAGCAGAAGAAGGAGAAGTAGAAGGTGAAGTCTGGAGGGTGAATCAGAAGAAGTAGAAGAAGGAGAAGGAGAAGGTGAAGTCTGGAGGGTGAATCAGAAGAAGTAGAAGAAGGAGAAGGAGAAGGTGAAGTCTGGAGGGTGAATCAGAAGAAGTAGAAGAAGGAGAAGGAGAAGGTGAAGTCTGGAGGGTGAAGCAGAAGAAGTAGAAGAAGGAGAAGGAGAAGGTGAAGTCAGGAGGGTGAATCAGAAGATGTAGAAGAAGGAGAAGGAGAAGGTGAAGTCAGGAGGGTGAATCAGAAGAAGCAGAAGAAGGAGAAGGAGAAGGTGAAGTCTGGAGGGTGAATCAGAAGAAGTAGAAGAAGGAGAAGGAGAAGGTGAAGTCCGGAGGGTGAATCAGAAGAAGCAGAAGAAGGAGAAGGAGAAGGTGAAGTCTGGAGGGTGAATCAGAAGAAGCAGAAGAAGGAGAAGGAGAAGGTGAAGTCTGGAGGGTGAATCAGAAGAAGCAGAAGAAGGAGAAGGAGAAGGTGAAGTCTGGAGGGAGAATCAGAAGAAGCAGAATAAGGAGAAGGAGAAGGTGAAGTCTGGAGGGTGAATCAGAAGAAGCAGAAGAAGGAGAAGTAGAATGTGAAGTCTGGAGGGTGAATCAGAAGAAGTAGAAGAAGGAGAAGGAGAAGGTGAAGTCTGGAGGGTGAATCAGAAGAAGTAGAAGAAGGAGAAGGAGAAGGTGAAGTCTGGAGGGTGATTCAGAAGAAGTAGAAGAAGGAGAAGGAGAAGGTGAAGTCTGGAGGGTGAAGCAGAAGAAGTAGAAGAAGGAGAAGGAGAAGGTGAAGTCAGGAGGGTGAATCAGAAGATGTAGAAGAAGGAGAAGGAGAAGGTGAAGTCAGGAGGGTGAATCAGAAGAAGCAGAAGAAGGAGAAGGAGAAGGTGAAGTCTGGAGGGTGAATCAGAAGAAGTAGAAGAAGGAGAAGGAGAAGGTGAAGTCTGGAGGGTGAATCAGAAGAAGCAGAAGAAGGAGAAGGAGAAGGTGAAGTCTGGAGGGTGAATCAGAAGAAGCAGAAGAAGGAGAAGGAGAAGGTGAAGTCTGGAGGGTGAATCAGAAGAAGCAGAAGAAGGAGAAGGAGAAGGTGAAGTCTGGAGGGTGAATCAGAAGAAGCAGAATAAGGAGAAGGAGAAGGTGAAGTCTGGAGGGTGAATCAGAAGAAGCAGAAGAAGGAGAAGGAGAAGGTGAAGTCTGGAGGGTGAATCAGAAGAAGTAGAAGAAGGAGAAGGAGAAGGTGAAGTCTGGAGGGTGAAGCTGAAGAAGTAGAAGAAGGAGAAGGAGAAGGTGAAGTCAGGAGGGTGAATCAGAAGAAGTAGAAGAAGGAGAAGGAGAAGGTGAAGTCAGGAGGGTGAATCAGAAGAAGCAGAAGAAGGAGATAGAGAAGGTGAAGTCTGGAGGGTGAATCAGAAGAATCAGAAGAAGGAGAAGGAGAAGGTGAAGTCTGGAGGGTGAATCAGAAGAAGCAGAAGAAAGAGAAGGAGAAGGTGAAGTCTGGAGGGTGAAGCAGAAGAAACAGAAGAAGGAGAAGGAGAAGCTGAAGACTGGAGGGTGAATCAGAAGAAGTAGAAGAAGGAGAAGGAGAAGGTGAAGTCTGGAGGGTGAATCAGAAGAAGTAGAAGAAGGAGAAGGAGAAGGTGAAGTCTGGAGGGTGAATCAGAAGAAGCAGAAGAAGGAGAAGGAGAAGGTGAAGTCTGGAGGGTGAATCAGAAGAAGCAGAAGAAGGAGAAGGAGAAGGTGAAGTCTGGAGGGTGAATCAGAAGAAGCAGAAGAAGGAGAAGGAGAAGGTGAAGTCTGGAGGGTGAATCAGAAGAAGCAGAAGAAGGAGAAGGAGAAGGTGAAGTCAGGAGGGTGAATCAGAAGAAGCAGAAGAAGGAGAAGGAGCAGGTGAAGTCAGGGGGGTGTAGCAGAAGAAGTAGAAGAAGGAGAAGGAGAAGGTGAAGTCAGGACGGTGAAGCAGAAGAAGCAGAAGAAGGAGAAGGAGAAGGTGAAGCCTGGAGGGCGCAGCAGAAGAAGCAGAAGAAGGAGAAGGAGAAGGTGAAGTCTGGAGTGTGAAGCAGAAGAAGCAGAAGAAGGAGAAGGAGAAGGTGAAGTCTGGAGGGCGCAGCAGAAGAAGGAGAAGAAGGAGAATGAGAAGGTGAAGTCTGGAGGGTGAATCAGAAGAAGCAGAAGAAGGAGAAGGAGAAGGTGAAGTCTGGAGGGTGAATCAGAAGAAGTAGAAGAAGGAGAAGGAGAAGGTGAAGTCTGGAGGGTGAAGCAGAAGAAGTAGAAGAAGGAGAAGGAGAAGGTGAAGTCAGGAGGGTGAATCAGAAGAAGTAGAAGAAGGAGAAGGAGAAGGTGAAGTCAGGAGGGTGAATCAGAAGAAGCAGAAGAAGGAGAAGGAGAAGGTGAAGTCTGGAGGGTGAATCAGAAGAATCAGAAGAAGGAGAAGGAGAAGGTGAAGTCTGGAGGGTGAATCAGAAGAAGCAGAAGAAAGAGAAGGAGAAGGTGAAGTCTGGAGGGTGAAGCAGAAGAAACAGAAGAAGGAGAAGGAGAAGGTGAAGACTGGAGGGTGAATCAGAAGAAGTAGAAGAAGGAGAAGGAGAAGGTGAAGTCTGGAGGGTGAATCAGAAGAAGTAGAAGAAGGAGAAGGAGAAGTTGAAGTCTGGAGCGTGAATCAGAAGAAGCAGAAGAAGGAGAAGGAGAAGGTGAAGTCTGGAGGGCGAATCAGAAGAAGCAGAAGAAGGAGAAGGAGAAGATGAAGTCCGGAGGGTGAATCAGAAGAAGTAGAAGAAGGAGAAGGAGAAGGTGAAGTCTGGAGGGTGAATCAGAAGAAGTAGAAGAAGGAGAAGGAGAAGATGAAGTCTGGAGGGTGAATCAGAAGAAACAGAAGAAGGAGAAGGAGAAGGTGAAGTCTGGAGGGTGAATCAGAAGAAGTAGAAGAAGGAGAAGGAGAAGGTGTCGTCTGGAGGGTGAATCAGAAGAAGTAGACGAAGGAGAAGGAGAAGGTGAAGTCTGGAGGGTGAATCAGAAGAAGCAGAAGAAGGAGAAGGAGAAGGTTAAGTCTGGAGGGTGAATCAGAAGAAGTAGAAGAAGGAGAAGGAGAAGGTGAAGTCTGGACGGTGAATCAGAAGAAGCAGAAGAAGGAGAAGGAGAAGGTGAAGTCTGGAGGGTGAATCAGAAGAAGCAGAAGAAGGAGAAGGAGAATGTGAAGACTGGAGGTGAATCAGAAGAAGCAGAATAAGGAGAAGGAGAAGGTGAAGTCTGGAGGGTGAATCAGAAGAAGCAGAAGAAGGAGAAGGAGAAGGTGATGTCTGGAGGGTGAATCAGAAGAAGTAGAAGAAGGAGAAGGAGAAGATGAAGTCTGGAGGGTGAATCAGAAGAAGTAGAAGAAGGAGAAGGAGAAGGTGAAGTCTGGAGGGTGAATCAGAAGAAGGAGAAGAAGGAGAAGGAGAAGATGAAGTCTGGAGGGTGAATCAGAAGAAACAGAAGAAGGAGAAGGAGAAGGTGAAGTCTGGAGGGTGAATCAGAAGAAGTAGAAGAAGGAGAAGGAGAAGGTGTAGACTGGAGGGTGAATCAGAAGAAGTAGACCAAGGAGAAGGAGAAGGTGAAGTCTGGAGGGTGAATCAGAAGAAGCAGAAGAAGGAGAAGGAGAAGGTGAAGTCTGGAGGGTGAATCAGAAGAAGTAGAAGAAGGAGAAGGAGAAGGTGAAGTCTGGAGGGTGAATCAGAAGAAGCAGAATAAGGAGAAGGAGAAGGTGAAGTCTGGAGGGTGAATCAGAAGAAGCAGAAGAAGGAGAAGGAGAAGGTGAAGTCTGGAGGGTGAATCAGAAGAAGTAGAAGAAGGAGAAATAGAAGATGAAGTCTGGAGGGTGAATCAGAAGAAGTAGAAGAAGGAGAAGGAGAAGGTGAAGTCTGGAGGGTGAATCAGAAGAAGTAGAAGAAGGAGAAGGAGAAGATGAAGTCTGGAGGGTGAATCAGAAGAAACAGAAGTATGAGAAGGAGAAGGTGAAGTCTGGAGGGTGAATCAGAAGAAGTAGAAGAAGGAGAAGGAGAAGGTGTAGTCTGGAGGGTGAATCAGAAGAAGGAGACGAAGGAGAAGGAGAAGGTGAAGTCTGGAGGGTGAATCAGAAGAATCAGAAGAAGGAGAAGGAGAAGGTGAAGTCTGGAGGGTGAATCAGAAGAAGCAAAGGAAGGAGAAGGAGAAGGTGAAGTCTGGAGGGTGAATCAGAAGAAGCAGAATAAGGAGAAGGAGAAGTTGAAGTCTGGAGGGTGAATCAGAAGAAGCAGAATAAGGAGAAGGAGAAGGTGAAGTCTGGAGGGTGAATCAGAAGAAGCAGAAGAAGGAGAAGGAGAAGGTGAAGTCTGGAGGGTGAATCAGAAGAAGTAGAAGAAGGAGAAGGAGAAGGTGAAGTCTGGAGGGTGAAGCAGAAGAAGTAGAAGAAGGAGAAGGAGAAGGTGAAGTCAGGAGGGTGAATCAGAAGAAGTAGAAGAAGGAGAAGGAGAAGGTGAAGTCAGGAGGGTGAATCAGAAGAAGCAGAAGAAGGAGAAGGAGAAGGTGAAGTCTGGAGGGTGAATCAGAAGAATCAGAAGAAGGAGAAGGAGAAGGTGAAGTCTGGAGGGTGAATCAGAAGAAGCAGAAGAAAGAGAAGGAGAAGATGAAGTCTGGAGGGTGAAGCAGAAGAAACAGAAGAAGGAGAAGGAGAAGGTGAAGACTGGAGGGTGAATCAGAAGAAGTAGAAGAAGGAGAAGGAGAAGGTGAAGTCTGGAGGGTGAATCAGAAGAAGTAGAAGAAGTAGAAGGAGAAGGTGAAGTCTGGAGGGTGAATCAGAAGAAGCAGAAGAAGGAGAAGGAGAAGATGAAGTCTGGAGGGTGAATCAGAAGAAGTAGAAGAAGGAGAAGGAGAAGGTGAAGTCTGGAGGGTGAATCAGAAGTAGTAGAAGAAGGAGAAGGAGAAGGTGAAGTCTGGAGGGTGAATCAGAAGAAACAGAAGAAGGAGAAGGAGAAGGTGAAGTCTGGAGGGTGAATCAGAAGAAGTAGAAGAAGGAGAAGGAGAAGGTGTAGTCTGGAGGGTGAATCAGAAGAAGTAGACGAAGGAGAAGGAGAAGGTGAAGTCTGGAGGGTGAATCAGAAGAAGCAGAAGAAGGAGATGGAGAAGGTGAAGTCTGGAGGGTGAATCAGAAGAAGTAGAAGAAGGAGAAGGAGAAAGTGAAGTCTGGAGGGTGAATTAGAAGAAGTAGAAGAAGGAGAAGGAGAAGGTGAAGTCTGGAGGGTGAAGCAGAAGAAGTAGAAGAAGGAGAAGGAGAAGGTGAAGTCAGGAGGGTGAATCAGAAGATGTAGAAGAAGGAGAAGGAGAAGGTGAAGTCAGGAGGGTGAATCAGAAGAAGCAGAAGAAGGAGAAGGAGAAGGTGAAGTCTGGAGGGTGAATCAGAAGAATCAGAAGAAGGAGAAGGAGAAGGTGAAGTCTGGAGGGTGAATCAGAAGAAGCAGAAGAAAGAGAAGGAGAAGGTGAAGTCTGGAGGGTGAATCAGAAGAAGTAGAAGAAGGAGAAGGAGAAGGTGAAGTCTGGAGGGTGAATCAGAAGAAGCAGAAGAAGGAGAAGGAGAAGGTGAAGTCTGGAGGGTGAATCAGAAGAAGCAGAAGAAGGAGAAGGAGAAGGTGAAGTCTGGAGGGTGATTCAGAAGAAGCAGAATAAGGAGAAGGAGAAGGTGATGTCTGGAGGGTGAATCAGAAGAAGCAGAAGAAGGAGAAGGAGAAGGTGAAGTCTGGAGGGTGAATCAGAAGAAGTAGAAGAAGGAGAAGGAGAAGGTGAAGTCTGGAGGGTGAATCAGAAGAAGTAGAAGAAGGAGAAGGAGAAGGTGAAGTCTGGAGGGTGAATCAGAAGAAGCAGAAGAAGGAGAAGGAGAAGGTGAAGTCTGGAGGGTGAATCAGAAGAAGCAGAATAAGGAGAAGGAGAAGGTGAAGTCTGGAGGGTGAATCAGAAGAAGCAGAAGAAGGAGAAGGAGAAGGTGAAGTCTGGAGGGTGAATCAGAAGAAGCAGAAGAAGGAGAAGGAGAAGGTGAAGTCAGGAGGGTGAATCAGAAGAAGCAGAAGAAGGAGAAGGAGAAGGTGAAGTTAGGAGGGTGAATCAGAAGAAGCAGAAGAAGGAGAAGGAGCAGGTGAAGTCAGGGGGGTGTAGCAGAAGAAGTAGAAGAAGGAGAAGGAGAAGGTGAAGTCAGGACGGTGAAGCAGAAGAAGCAGAAGAAGGAGAAGGAGAAGGTGAAGCCTGGAGGGCGCAGCAGAAGAAGCAGAAGAAGGAGAAGGAGAAGGTGAAGTCTGGAGTGTGAAGCAGAAGAAGCAGAAGAAGGAGAAGGAGAAGGTGAAGTCTGGAGGGCGCAGCAGAAGAAGCAGAAGAAGGAGAATGAGAAGGTGAAGTCTGGAGGGTGAATCAGAAGAAGCAGAAGAAGGAGAAGGAGAAGGTGAAGTCTGGAGGGTGAATCAGAAGAAGTAGAAGAAGGAGAAGGAGAAGGTGAAGTCTGGAGGGTGAAGCAGAAGAATTAGAAGAAGGAGAAGGAGAAGGTGAAGTCAGGAGGGTGAATCAGAAGAAGTAGAAGAAGGAGAAGGAGAAGGTGAAGTCAGGAGGTTGAATCAGAAGAAGCAGAAGAAGGAGAAGGAGAATGTGAAGTCTGGAGGGTGAATCAGAAGAAGTAGAAGAAGGAGAAGGAGAAGGTGAAGTCTGGAGGGTGAATCAGAAGAAGCAGAAGAAGGAGAAGGAGAAGGTGAAGTCTGGAGGGTGAATCAGAAGAAGCAGAAGAAGGAGAAGGAGAAGGTGAAGTCTGGAGGGTGAATCAGAAGAAGCAGAAGAAGGAGAAGGAGAATGTGAAGTCTGGAGGGTGAATCAGAAGAAGCAGAATAAGGAGAAGGAGAAGGTGAAGTCTGGAGGTTGAATCAGAAGAAGCAGAAGAAGGAGAAGGAGAAGGTGAAGTCTGGAGGGTGAATCAGAAGAAGTAGAAGAAGGAGAAGGAGAAGGTGAAGTCTGGAGGGTGAAGCAGAAGAAGTAGAAGAAGGAGAAGGAGAAGGTGAAGTCAGGAGGGTGAATCAGAAGAAGTAGAAGAAGGAGAAGGAGAAGGTGAAGTCAGGAGGGTGAATCAGAAGAAGCAGAAGAAGGAGATAGAGAAGGTGAAGTCTGGAGGGTGAATCAGAAGAATCAGAAGAAGGAGAAGGAGAAGGTGAAGTCTGGAGGGTGAAGCAGTAGAAGCAGAAGAAAGAGAAGGAGAAGGTGAAGTCTGGAGGGTGAAGCAGAAGAAACAGAAGAAGGAGAAGGAGAAGGTGAAGACTGGAGGGTGAATCAGAAGAAGTCGAAGAAGGAGAAGGAGAAGGTGAAGTCTGGAGGGTGAATCAGAAGAAGTAGAAGAAGGAGAAGGTGAAGGTGAAGTCTGGAGTGTGAATCAGAAGAAGCAGAAGAAGGAGAAGGAGAAGGTGAAGTCTGGAGGGTGAATCAGAAGAAGCAGAAGAAGGAGAAGGAGAAGGTGAAGTCTGGAGGGTGATTCAGAAGAAGCAGAATAAGGAGAAGGAGAAGGTGATGTCTGGAGGGTGAATCAGAAGAAGCAGAAGAAGGAGAAGGAGAAGGTGAAGTCTGGAGGGTGAATCAGAAGAAGTAGAAGAAGGAGAAGGAGAAGGTGAAGTCTGGAGGGTGAATCAGAAGAAGTAGAAGAAGGAGAAGGAGAAGGTGAAGTCTGGAGGGTGAATCAGAAGAAGTAGAAGAAGGAGAAGGAGAAGGTGAAGTCTGGAGGGTGAAGCAGAAGAAGTAGAAGAAGGAGAAGGAGAAGGTGAAGTCAGGAGGGTGAATCAGAAGATGTAGAAGAAGGAGAAGGAGAAGGTGAAGTCAGGAGGGTGAATCAGAAGAAGCAGAAGAAGGAGAAGGAGAAGGTGAAGTCTGGAGGGTGAATCAGAAGAAGTAGAAGAAGGAGAAGGAGAAGGTGAAGTCTGGAGGGTGAATCAGAAGAAGCAGAAGAAGGAGAAGGAGAAGGTGAAGTCTGGAGGGTGAATCAGAAGAAGCAGAAGAAGGAGAAGGAGAAGGTGAAGTCTGGAGGGTGAATCAGAAGAAGCAGAAGAAGGAGAAGGTGAAGTCTGGAGGGTGAATCAGAAGAAGCAGAATAAGGAGAAGGAGAAGGTGAAGTCTGGAGGGTGAATCAGAAGAAGCAGAAGAAGGAGAAGGAGAAGGTGAAGTCTGGAGGGTGAATCAGAAGAAGCAGAAGAAGGAGAAGGAGAAGGTGAAGTCAGGAGGGTGAATCAGAAGAAGCAGAAGAAGGAGAAGGAGAAGGTGAAGTTAGGAGGGTGAATCAGAAGAAGCAGAAGAAGGAGAAGGAGCAGGTGAAGTCAGGGGGTGTAGCAGAAGAAGTAGAAGAAGGAGAAGGAGAAGGTGAAGTCAGGACGGTGAAGCAGAAGAAGCAGAAGAAGGAGAAGGAGAAGGTGAAGCCTGGAGGGCGCAGCAGAAGAAGCAGAAGAAGGAGAAGCTGAAGGTGAAGTCTGGAGGGCGCAGCAGAAGAAGCAGAAGAAGGAGAATGAGAAGGTGAAGTCTGGAGGGTGAATCAGAAGAAGCAGAAGAAGGAGAAGGAGAAGGTGAAGTCTGGAGGGTGAATCAGAAGAAGTAGAAGAAGGAGAAGGAGAAGGTGAAGTCTGGAGGGTGAAGCAGAAGAATTAGAAGAAGGAGAAGGAGAAGGTGAAGTCAGGAGGGTGAATCAGAAGAAGTAGAAGAAGGAGAAGGAGAAGGTGAAGTCAGGAGGTTGAATCAGAAGAAGGAGAAGGAGAATGTGAAGTCTGGAGGGTGAATCAGAAGAAGTAGAAGAAGGAGAAGGAGAAGGTGAAGTCTGGAGGGTGAATCAGAAGAAGCAGAAGAAGGAGAAGGAGAAGGTGAAGTCTGGAGGGTGAATCAGAAGAAGCAGAAGAAGGAGAAGGAGAAGGTGAAGTCTGGAGGGTGAATCAGAAGAAGCAGAAGAAGGAGAAGGAGAATGTGAAGTCTGGAGGGTGAATCAGAAGAAGCAGAATAAGGAGAAGGAGAAGGTGAAGTCTGGAGGGTGAATCAGAAGAAGCAGAAGAAGGAGAAGGAGAAGGTGAAGTCTGGAGGGTGAATCAGAAGAAGTAGAAGAAGGAGAAGGAGAAGGTGAAGTCTGGAGGGTGAAGCAGAAGAAGTAGAAGAAGGAGAAGGAGAAGGTGAAGTCAGGAGGGTGAATCAGAAGAAGCAGAAGAAGGAGATAGAGAAGGTGAAGTCTGGAGGGTGAATCAGAAGAATCAGAAGAAGGAGAAGGAGAAGGTGAAGTCTGGAGGGTGAAGCAGTAGAAGCAGAAGAAAGAGAAGGAGAAGGTGAAGTCTGGAGGGTGAAGCAGAAGAAACAGAAGAAGGAGAAGGAGAAGGTGAAGACTGGAGGGTGAATCAGAAGAAGTCGAAGAAGGAGAAGGAGAAGGTGAAGTCTGGAGGGTGAATCAGAAGAAGTAGAAGAAGGAGAAGGAGAAGGTGAAGTCTGGAGGGTGAATCAGAAGAAGCAGAAGAAGGAGAAGGAGAAGGTGAAGTCTGGAGGGTGAATCAGAAGAAGCAGAAGAAGGAGAAGGAGAAGATGAAGTCTGGAGGGTGAATCAGAAGAAGTAGAAGAAGGAGAAGGAGAAGGTGAGGTCTGGAGGGTGAATCAGAAGAAGCAGAAGAAGGAGAAGGAGAAGGTGAAGTCTGGAGGGTGAATCAGAAGAAGCAGAAGAAGGAGAAGGTGAAGTCTGGAGGGTGAATCAGAAGAAGCAGAAGAAGGAGAAGGAGAAGGTGAAGTCAGGAGGGTGAATCAGAAGAAGCAGAAGAAGGAGAAGGAGAAGGTGAATTTAGGAGGGTGAATCAGAAGAAGCAGAAAAAGGAGAAGGAGCAGGTGAAGTCAAGGGGGTGTAGCAGAAGAAGTAGAAGAAGGAGAAGGAGAAGGTGAAGTCAGGACGGTGAAGCAGAAGAAGCAGAAGAAGGAGAAGGAGAAGGTGAAGCCTGGAGGGCGCAGCAGAAGAAGCAGAAGAAGGAGAAGCAGAAGGTGAAGTCTAGAGTGTGAAGCAGAAGAAGCAGAAGAAGGAGAAGGAGAAGGTGAAGTCTGGAGGGCGCAGCATAAGAAGCAGAAGAAGGAGAATGAGAAGGTGAAGTCTGGAGGGTGAATCAGAAGAAGCAGAAGAAGGAGAAGGAGAAGGTGAAGTCTGGAGGGTGAATCAGAAGAAGTAGAAGAAGGAGAAGGAGAAGGTGAAGTCTGGAGGGTGAAGCAGAAGAAGTAGAAGAAGGAGAAGGAGAAGGTGAAGTCAGGAGGGTGAATCAGAAGAAGCAGAAGATGGAGAAGGAGAAGGTGAAGTCTGGAGGGTGAATCAGAAGAATCAGAAGAAGGAGAAGGAGAAGGTGAAGTCTGGAGGGTGAATCAGAAGAAGCAGTAGAAAGAGAAGGAGAAGGTGAAGTCTGGAGGGTGAAGCAGAAGAAACAGAAAAAGGAGAAGGAGAAGGTGAAGACTGGAGGGTGAATCAGAAGAAGTAGAAGAAGGAGAAGGAGAAGGTGAAGTCTGGAGGGTGAATCAGAAGAAGTGGAAGAAGGAGAAGGAGAAGTTGAAGTCTGGAGGGTGAATCAGAAGAAGCAGAAGAAGGACCAGGAGAAGGTGAAGTCTGGAGGGTGAATCAGAAGAAGCAGAAGAAGGAGAAGGAGTAGATGAAGTCTGGAGGGTGAATCAGAAGAAGTAGAAGAAGGAGAAGGAGAAGGTGATATCTGGAGGGTGAATCAGAAGAAGTAGAAGAAGGAGAAGGAGAAGGTGAAGTCTGGAGGGTGAATCAGAAGAAGTAGAAGAAGGAGAAGGAGAAGGTGAAGTCTGGAGGGTGAATCAGAAGAAGTAGAAGAAGGAGAAGGAGAAGGTGTAGTCTGGAGGGTGAATCAGAAGAAGTAGACGAAGGAGAAGGAGAAGGTGACGTCTGGAGGGTGAATCAGAAGAAGCGGAAGAAGGAGAAGGAGAAGGTGAAGTCTGGAGGGTGAATCAGAAGAAGTAGAAGAAGGAGAAGGAGAAGGTGAAGTCTGGAGGGTGAATCAGAAGAAGCAGAATAAGGAGAAGGAGAAGGTGAAGTCTGGAGGGTGAATCAGAAGAAGTAGAAGAAGGAGAAGGAGAAGGTGAAGTCTGGAGGGTGAATCAGAAGAAGCAGAAGAAGGAGAAGGAGAAGGTGAAGTCTGGAGGGTGAATCAGAAGAAGCAGAAGAAGGAGAAGGAGAAGGTGAAGTCTGGAGGGTGAATCAGAAGAAGCAGAATAAGGAGAAGGAGAAGGTGAAGTCTGGAGGGTGAATCAGAAGAAGCAGAAGAAGGAGAAGGAGAAGGTGAAGTCTGGAGGGTGAATCAGATGAAGTAGAAGAAGGAGAAGGAGAAGGTGAAGTCTGGAGGGTGAATCAGAAGAAGTATAAGAAGGAGAAGGAGAAGGTGAAGTCTGGAGGGTGAATCAGAAGAAGTAGAAGAAGGACAAGGAGAAGGTGAAGTCTGGAGGGTGAAGCAGAAGAAGTAGATGAAGGAGAAGGAGAAGGTGAAGTCAGGAGGGTGAATCAGAAGAAGTAGAAGAAGGAGAAGGAGAAGGTGAGTTCTGCAGGGTGAATCAGAAGAAGCAGAAGAAGGAGAAGGAGAAGGTGAAGTCTGGAGGGTGAATCAGAAGAATCAGAAGAAGGAGAAGGAGAAGGTGAAGTCTGGAGGGTGAATCAGAAGAAGCAGAAGAAAGAGAAGGAGAAGGTGAAGTCTGGAGGGTGAAGCAGAAGAAACAGAAGAAGGAGAAGGAGAAGGTGTAGACTGGAGAGTGAATCAGAAGAAGTAGAAGAAGGAGAAGGAGAAGGTGAAGTCTGGAGGGTGAATCAGAAGAAGTAGAAGAAGGAGAAGGAGAAGGTGAAGTCTGGAGGGTGAATCAGAAGAAGCAGAAGAAGGAGAAGGAGAAGGTGAAGTCTGGAGGGTGAATCAGAAGAAGGAGAAGAAGGAGATGGAGAAGATGAAGTCTGGAGGGTGAATCAGAAGAAGTAGAAGAAGGAGAAGGAGAAGGTGAAGTCTGGAGGCTGAATCAGAAGAAGTAGAAGAAGGAGAAGGAGAAGGTGAAGTCTGGAGGGTGAATCAGAAGAAGCAGAAGAAGGAGAAGGAGAAGATGAAGTCTGGAGGGTGAATCAGAGGAAGTAGAAGAAGGAGAAGGAGAAGGTGAGGTCTGGAGGGTGATTCAGAAGAAGCAGAAGAAGGAGAAGGAGAAGGTGAAGTCTGGAGGGTGAATCAGAAGAAGCAGAAGAAGGAGAAGGAGAAGGGGAAGTCTGGAGGGTGAATCAGAAGAAGCAGAAGAAGGAGAAGGAGAAGGTGAAGCCTGGAGGGCGCAGCAGAAGAAGCAGAAGAAGGAGAAGGAGAAGGTGAAGTCTGGAGTGTGAAGCAGAAGAAGGAGAAGAAGGAGAAGGAGAAGGTGAAGTCTGGAGGGCGCAGCAGAAGAAGCAGAAGAAGGAGAATGAGAAGGTGAAGTCTGGAGGGTGAATCAGAAGAAGCAGAAGAAGGAGAAGGAGAAGGTGAAGTCTGGAGGGTGAATCAGAAGAAGTAGAAGAAGGAGAAGGAGAAGTTGAAGTCTGGAGGGTGAAGCAGAAGAATTAGAAGAAGGAGAAGGAGAAGGTGAAGTCAGGAGGGTGAATCAGAAGAAGTAGAAGAAGGAGAAGGAGAAGGTGAAGTCAGGAGGTTGAATCAGAAGAAGCAGAAGAAGGAGAAGGAGAATGTGAAGTCTGGAGGGTGAATCAGAAGAAGTAGAAGAAGGAGAAGGAGAAGGTGAAGTCTGGAGGGTGAATCAGAAGAAGCAGAAGAAGGAGAAGGAGAAGGTGAAGTCTGGAGGGTGAATCAGAAGAAGCAGAAGAAGGAGAAGGAGAAGGTGAAGTCTGGAGGGTGAATCAGAAGAAGCAGAAGAAGGAGAAGGAGAATGTGAAGTCTGGAGGGTGAATCAGAAGAAGCAGAATAAGGAGAAGGAGAAGGTGAAGTCTGGAGGTTGAATCAGAAGAAGCAGAAGAAGGAGAAGGAGAAGGTGAAGTCTGGAGGGTGAAGCAGAAGAAGTAGAAGAAGGAGAAGGAGAAGGTGAAGTCAGGAGGGTGAATCAGAAGAAGTAGAAGAAGGAGAAGGAGAAGGTGAAGTCAGGAGGGTGAATCAGAAGAAGCAGAAGAAGGAGATAGAGAAGGTGAAGTCTGGAGGGTGAATCAGAAGAATCAGAAGAAGGAGAAGGAGAAGGTGAAGTCTGGAGGGTGAAGCAGTAGAAGCAGAAGAAAGAGAAGGAGAAGTTGAAGTCTGGAGGGTGAAGCAGAAGAAACAGAAGAAGGAGAAGGAGAAGGTGAAGACTGGAGGGTGAATCAGAAGAAGTCGAAGAAGGAGAAGGAGAAGGTGAGGTCTGGAGGGTGAATCAGAAGAAGTAGAAGAAGGAGAAGGTGAAGGTGAAGTCTGGAGTGTGAATCAGAAGAAGCAGAAGAAGGAGAAGGAGAAGGTGAAGTCTGGAGGGTGAATCAGAAGAAGCAGAAGAAGGAGAAGGAGAAGGTGAAGTCTGGAGGGTGATTCAGAAGAAGCAGAATAAGGAGAAGGAGAAGGTGATGTCTGTAGGGTGAATCAGAAGAAGCAGAAGAAGGAGAAGGAGAAGGTGAAGTCTGGAGGGTGAATCAGAAGAAGTAGAAGAAGGAGAAGGAGAAGGTGAAGTCTGGAGGGTGAATCAGAAGAAGTAGAAGAAGGAGAAGGAGAAGGTGAAGTCTGGAGGGTGAATCAGAAGAAGTAGAAGAAGGAGAAGGAGAAGGTGAAGTCTGGAGGGTGAAGCAGAAGAAGTAGAAGAAGGAGAAGGAGAAGGTGAAGTCAGGAGGGTGAATCAGAAGATGTAGAAGAAGGAGAAGGAGAAGGTGAAGTCAGGAGGGTGAATCAGAAGAAGCAGAAGAAGGAGAAGGAGAAGGTGAAGTCTGGAGGGTGAATCAGAAGAAGTAGAAGAAGGAGAAGGAGAAGGTGAAGTCTGGAGGGTGAATCAGAAGAAGCAGAAGAAGGAGAAGGAGAAGGTGAAGTCTGGAGGGTGAATCAGAAGAAGCAGAAGAAGGAGAAGGAGAAGGTGAAGTCTGGAGGGTGAATCAGAAGAAGCAGAAGAAGGAGAAGGAGAAGGTGAAGTCTGGAGGGTGAATCAGAAGAAGCAGAATAAGGAGAAGGAGAAGGTGAAGTCTGGAGGGTGAATCAGAAGAAGCAGAAGAAGGAGAAGGAGAAGGTGAAGTCTGGAGGGTGAATCAGAAGAAGCAGAAGAAGGAGAAGGAGAAGGTGAAGTCAGGAGGGTGAATCAGAAGAAGCAGAAGAAGGAGAAGGAGAAGGTGAAGTTAGGAGGGTGAATCAGAAGAAGCAGAAGAAGGAGAAGGAGCAGGTGAAGTCAGGGGGGTGTAGCAGAAGAAGTAGAAGAAGGAGAAGGAGAAGGTGAAGTCAGGACGGTGAAGCAGAAGAAGCAGAAGAAGGAGAAGGAGAAGGTGAAGCCTGGAGGGCGCAGCAGAAGAAGCAGAAGAAGGAGAAGGAGAAGGTGAAGTCTGGAGGGCGCAGCAGAAGAAGCAGAAGAAGGAGAATGAGAAGGTGAAGTCTGGAGGGTGAATCAGAAGAAGCAGAAGAAGGAGAAGGAGAAGGTGAAGTCTGGAGGGTGAATCAGAAGAAGTAGAAGAAGGAGAAGGAGAAGGTGAAGTCTGGAGGGTGAAGCAGAAGAATTAGAAGAAGGAGAAGGAGAAGGTGAAGTCAGGAGGGTGAATCAGAAGAAGTAGAAGAAGGAGAAGGAGAAGGTGAAGTCAGGAGGTTGAATCAGAAGAAGCAGAAGAAGGAGAAGGAGAATGTGAAGTCTGGAGGGTGAATCAGAAGAAGTAGAAGAAGGAGAAGGAGAAGGTGAAGTCTGGAGGGTGAATCAGAAGAAGCAGAAGAAGGAGAAGGAGAAGGTGAAGTCTGGAGGGTGAATCAGAAGAAGCAGAAGAAGGAGAAGGAGAAGGTGAAGTCTGGAGGGTGAATCAGAAGAAGCAGAAGAAGGAGAAGGAGAAGGTGAAGTCTGGAGGGTGAATCAGAAGAAGTAGAAGAAGGAGAAGGAGAAGGTGAAGTCTGGAGGGTGAAGCAGAAGAAGTAGAAGAAGGAGAAGGAGAAGGTGAAGTCAGGAGGGTGAATCAGAAGATGTAGAAGAAGGAGAAGGAGAAGGTGAAGTCAGGAGGGTGAATCAGAAGAAGCAGAAGAAGGAGAAGGAGAAGGTGAAGTCTGGAGGGTGAATCAGAAGAAGTAGAAGAAGGAGAAGGAGAAGGTGAAGTCTGGAGGGTGAATCAGAAGAAGCAGAAGAAGGAGAAGGAGAAGGTGAAGTCTGGAGGGTGAATCAGAAGAAGCAGAAGAAGGAGAAGGTGAAGTCTGGAGGGTGAATCAGAAGAAGCAGAATAAGGAGAAGGAGAAGGTGAAGTCTGGAGGGTGAATCAGAAGAAGCAGAAGAAGGAGAAGGAGAAGGTGAAGTCTGGAGGGTGAATCAGAAGAAGCAGAAGAAGGAGAAGGAGAAGGTGAAGTCAGGAGGGTCAATCAGAAGAAGCAGAAGAAGGAGAAGGAGAAGGTGAAGTTAGGAGGGTGAATCAGAAGAAGCAGAAGAAGGAGAAGGAGCAGGTGAAGTCAGGGGGTGTAGCAGAAGAAGTAGAAGAAGGAGAAGGAGAAGGTGAAGTCAGGACGGTGAAGCAGAAGAAGCAGAAGAAGGAGAAGGAGAAGGTGAAGCCTGGAGGGCGCAGCAGAAGAAGCAGAAGAAGGAGAAGCTGAAGGTGAAGTCTGGAGGGCGCAGCAGAAGAAGCAGAAGAAGGAGAATGAGAAGGTGAAGTCTGGAGGGTGAATCAGAAGAAGCAGAAGAAGGAGAAGGAGAAGGTGAAGTCTGGAGGGTGAATCAGAAGAAGTAGAAGAAGGAGAAGGAGAAGGTGAAGTCTGGAGGGTGAAGCAGAAGAATTAGAAGAAGGAGAAGGAGAAGGTGAAGTCAGGAGGGTGAATCAGAAGAAGTAGAAGAAGGAGAAGGAGAAGGTGAAGTCAGGAGGTTGAATCAGAAGAAGGAGAAGGAGAATGTGAAGTCTGGAGGGTGAATCAGAAGAAGTAGAAGAAGGAGAAGGAGAAGGTGAAGTCTGGAGGGTGAATCAGAAGAAGCAGAAGAAGGAGAAGGAGAAGGTGAAGTCTGGAGGGTGAATCAGAAGAAGCAGAAGAAGGAGAAGGAGAAGGTGAAGTCTGGAGGGTGAATCAGAAGAAGCAGAAGAAGGAGAAGGAGAATGTGAAGTCTGGAGGGTGAATCAGAAGAAGCAGAATAAGGAGAAGGAGAAGGTGAAGTCTGGAGGGTGAATCAGAAGAAGCAGAAGAAGGAGAAGGAGAAGGTGAAGTCTGGAGGGTGAATCAGAAGAAGTAGAAGAAGGAGAAGGAGAAGGTGAAGTCTGGAGGGTGAAGCAGAAGAAGTAGAAGAAGGAGAAGGAGAAGGTGAAGTCAGGAGGGTGAATCAGAAGAAGCAGAAGAAGGAGATAGAGAAGGTGAAGTCTGGAGGGTGAATCAGAAGAATCAGAAGAAGGAGAAGGAGAAGGTGAAGTCTGGAGGGTGAAGCAGTAGAAGCAGAAGAAAGAGAAGGAGAAGGTGAAGTCTGGAGGGTGAAGCAGAAGAAACAGAAGAAGGAGAAGGAGAAGGTGAAGACTGGAGGGTGAATCAGAAGAAGTCGAAGAAGGAGAAGGAGAAGGTGAAGTCTGGAGGGTGAATCAGAAGAAGTAGAAGAAGGAGAAGGAGAAGGTGAAGTCTGGAGGGTGAATCAGAAGAAGCAGAAGAAGGAGAAGGAGAAGGTGAAGTCTGGAGGGTGAATCAGAAGAAGCAGAAGAAGGAGAAGGAGAAGATGAAGTCTGGAGGGTGAATCAGAAGAAGTAGAAGAAGGAGAAGGAGAAGGTGAGGTCTGGAGGGTGAATCAGAAGAAGCAGAAGAAGGAGAAGGAGAAGGTGAAGTCTGGAGGGTGAATCAGAAGAAGCAGAAGAAGGAGAAGGAGAAGGTGAAGTCTGGAGGGTGAATCAGAAGAAGCAGAAGAAGGAGAAGGAGAAGGTGAAGTCAGGAGGGTGAATCAGAAGAAGCAGAAGAAGGAGAAGGAGAAGGTGAATTTAGGAGGGTGAATCAGAAGAAGCAGAAAAAGGAGAAGGAGCAGGTGAAGTCAAGGGGGTGTAGCAGAAGAAGTAGAAGAAGGAGAAGGAGAAGGTGAAGTCAGGACGGTGAAGCAGAAGAAGCAGAAGAAGGAGAAGGAGAAGGTGAAGCCTGGAGGGCGCAGCAGAAGAAGCAGAAGAAGGAGAAGGAGAAGGTGAAGTCTGGAGTGTGAAGCAGAAGAAGCAGAAGAAGGAGAAGGAGAAGGTGAAGTCTGGAGGGTGAATCAGAAGAAGCAGAAGAAGGAGAAGGAGAAGGTGAAGTCTGGAGGGTGAATCAGAAGAAGCAGAAGAAGGAGAAGGAGAAGGTGAAGTCTGGAGGGTGAATCAGAAGAAGCAGAAGAAGGAGAAGGAGAAGGTGAAGTCTGGAGGGTGAATCAGAAGAAGTAGAAGAAGGAGAAGGAGAAGGTGAAGTCTGGAGGGTGAAGCAGAAGAAGTAGAAGAAGGAGAAGGAGAAGGTGAAGTCAGGAGGGTGAATCAGAAGATGTAGAAGAAGGAGAAGGAGAAGGTGAAGTCAGGAGGGTGAATCAGAAGAAGCAGAAGAAGGAGAAGGAGAAGGTGAAGTCTGGAGGGTGAATCAGAAGAAGTAGAAGAAGGAGAAGGAGAAGGTGAAGTCTGGAGGGTGAATCAGAAGAAGCAGAAGAAGGAGAAGGAGAAGGTGAAGTCTGGAGGGTGAATCAGAAGAAGCAGAAGAAGGAGAAGGAGAAGGTGAAGTCTGGAGGGTGAATCAGAAGAAGCAGAAGAAGGAGAAGGAGAAGGTGAAGTCTGGAGGGTGAATCAGAAGAAGCAGAATAAGGAGAAGGAGAAGGTGAAGTCTGGAGGGTGAATCAGAAGAAGCAGAAGAAGGAGAAGGAGAAGGTGAAGTCTGGAGGGTGAATCAGAAGAAGCAGAAGAAGGAGAAGGAGAAGGTGAAGTCAGGAGGGTGAATCAGAAGAAGCAGAAGAAGGAGAAGGAGAAGGTGAAGTTAGGAGGGTGAATCAGAAGAAGCAGAAGAAGGAGAAGGAGCAGGTGAAGTCAGGGGGGTGTAGCAGAAGAAGTAGAAGAAGGAGAAGGAGAAGGTGAAGTCAGGACGGTGAAGCAGAAGAAGCAGAAGAAGGAGAAGGAGAAGGTGAAGCCTGGAGGGCGCAGCAGAAGAAGCAGAAGAAGGAGAAGGAGAAGGTGAAGTCTGGAGGGCGCAGCAGAAGAAGCAGAAGAAGGAGAATGAGAAGGTGAAGTCTGGAGGGTGAATCAGAAGAAGCAGAAGAAGGAGAAGGAGAAGGTGAAGTCTGGAGGGTGAATCAGAAGAAGTAGAAGAAGGAGAAGGAGAAGGTGAAGTCTGGAGGGTGAAGCAGAAGAATTAGAAGAAGGAGAAGGAGAAGGTGAAGTCAGGAGGGTGAATCAGAAGAAGTAGAAGAAGGAGAAGGAGAAGGTGAAGTCAGGAGGTTGAATCAGAAGAAGCAGAAGAAGGAGAAGGAGAATGTGAAGTCTGGAGGGTGAATCAGAAGAAGTAGAAGAAGGAGAAGGAGAAGGTGAAGTCTGGAGGGTGAATCAGAAGAAGCAGAAGAAGGAGAAGGAGAAGGTGAAGTCTGGAGGGTGAATCAGAAGAAGCAGAAGAAGGAGAAGGAGAAGGTGAAGTCTGGAGGGTGAATCAGAAGAAGCAGAAGAAGGAGAAGGAGAAGGTGAAGTCTGGAGGGTGAATCAGAAGAAGTAGAAGAAGGAGAAGGAGAAGGTGAAGTCTGGAGGGTGAAGCAGAAGAAGTAGAAGAAGGAGAAGGAGAAGGTGAAGTCAGGAGGGTGAATCAGAAGATGTAGAAGAAGGAGAAGGAGAAGGTGAAGTCAGGAGGGTGAATCAGAAGAAGCAGAAGAAGGAGAAGGAGAAGGTGAAGTCTGGAGGGTGAATCAGAAGAAGTAGAAGAAGGAGAAGGAGAAGGTGAAGTCTGGAGGGTGAATCAGAAGAAGCAGAAGAAGGAGAAGGAGAAGGTGAAGTCTGGAGGGTGAATCAGAAGAAGCAGAAGAAGGAGAAGGAGAAGGTGAAGTCTGGAGGGTGAATCAGAAGAAGCAGAAGAAGGAGAAGGTGAAGTCTGGAGGGTGAATCAGAAGAAGCAGAATAAGGAGAAGGACAAGGTGAAGTCTGGAGGGTGAATCAGAAGAAGCAGAAGAAGGAGAAGGAGAAGGTGAAGTCTGGAGGGTGAATCAGAAGAAGCAGAAGAAGGAGAAGGAGAAGGTGAAGTCAGGAGGGTCAATCAGAAGAAGCAGAAGAAGGAGAAGGAGAAGGTGAAGTTAGGAGGGTGAATCAGAAGAAGCAGAAGAAGGAGAAGGAGCAGGTGAAGTCAGGGGGTGTAGCAGAAGAAGTAGAAGAAGGAGAAGGAGAAGGTGAAGTCAGGACGGTGAAGCAGAAGAAGCAGAAGAAGGAGAAGGAGAAGGTGAAGCCTGGAGGGCGCAGCAGAAGAAGCAGAAGAAGGAGAAGCTGAAGGTGAAGTCTGGAGGGCGCAGCAGAAGAAGCAGAAGAAGGAGAATGAGAAGGTGAAGTCTGGAGGGTGAATCAGAAGAAGCAGAAGAAGGAGAAGGAGAAGGTGAAGTCTGGAGGGTGAATCAGAAGAAGTAGAAGAAGGAGAAGGAGAAGGTGAAGTCTGGAGGGTGAAGCAGAAGAATTAGAAGAAGGAGAAGGAGAAGGTGAAGTCAGGAGGGTGAATCAGAAGAAGTAGAAGAAGGAGAAGGAGAAGGTGAAGTCAGGAGGTTGAATCAGAAGAAGGAGAAGGAGAATGTGAAGTCTGGAGGGTGAATCAGAAGAAGTAGAAGAAGGAGAAGGAGAAGGTGAAGTCTGGAGGGTGAATCAGAAGAAGCAGAAGAAGGAGAAGGAGAAGGTGAAGTCTGGAGGGTGAATCAGAAGAAGCAGAAGAAGGAGAAGGAGAAGGTGAAGTCTGGAGGGTGAATCAGAAGAAGCAGAAGAAGGAGAAGGAGAATGTGAAGTCTGGAGGGTGAATCAGAAGAAGCAGAATAAGGAGAAGGAGAAGGTGAAGTCTGGAGGGTGAATCAGAAGAAGCAGAAGAAGGAGAAGGAGAAGGTGAAGTCTGGAGGGTGAATCAGAAGAAGTAGAAGAAGGAGAAGGAGAAGGTGAAGTCTGGAGGGTGAAGCAGAAGAAGTAGAAGAAGGAGAAGGAGAAGGTGAAGTCAGGAGGGTGAATCAGAAGAAGCAGAAGAAGGAGATAGAGAAGGTGAAGTCTGGAGGGTGAATCAGAAGAATCAGAAGAAGGAGAAGGAGAAGGTGAAGTCTGGAGGGTGAAGCAGTAGAAGCAGAAGAAAGAGAAGGAGAAGGTGAAGTCTGGAGGGTGAAGCAGAAGAAACAGAAGAAGGAGAAGGAGAAGGTGAAGACTGGAGGGTGAATCAGAAGAAGTCGAAGAAGGAGAAGGAGAAGGTGAAGTCTGGAGGGTGAATCAGAAGAAGTAGAAGAAGGAGAAGGAGAAGGTGAAGTCTGGAGGGTGAATCAGAAGAAGCAGAAGAAGGAGAAGGAGAAGGAGAAGGTGAAGTCTGGAGGGTGAATCAGAAGAAGCAGAAGAAGGAGAAGGAGAAGATGAAGTCTGGAGGGTGAATCAGAAGAAGTAGAAGAAGGAGAAGGAGAAGGTGAGGTCTGGAGGGTGAATCAGAAGAAGCAGAAGAAGGAGAAGGAGAAGGTGAAGTCTGGAGGGTGAATCCAGAAGAAGCAGAAGAAGGAGAAGGAGAAGGTGTGAAGTCCTGGAGGGTGAATCAGAAGAAGCAGAAGAAGGAGAAGGAGAAGGTGAAGTCAGGAGGGGTGAATCAGAAGAAGCAGAAGAAGGAGAAGGAGAAGGTGAATTTAGGAGGGTGAATCAGAAGAAGCAGAAAAAGGAGAAGGAGCAGGTGAAAGTCAAGGGGGTGTAGCAGAAGAAGTAGAAGAAGGAGAAGGAGAAGGTGAAGTCAGGACGGTGAAGCAGAAGAAGCAGAAGAAGGAGAAGGAGAAGGTGAAGCCTGGAGGGCGCAGCAGAAGAAGCAGAAGAAGGAGAAGGAGAAGGTGAAGTCTGGAGTGTGAAGCAGAAGAAGCAGAAGAAGGAGAAGGAGAAGGTGAAGTCTGGAGGGCGCAGCATAAGAAAGGCAGAAGAAGGAGAATGAGAAGGTGAAGTCTGGAGGGTGAATCAGAAGAAGCAGAAGAAGGAGAAGGAGAAGGTGAAGTCTGGAGGGTGAATCAGAAGAAGTAGAAGAAGGAGAAGGGAGAAGGTGAAGTCTGGAGGGTGAAGCAGAAGAAGTAGAAGAAGGAGAAGGAAGAAGGAATCAGAAGAAGCAGAAGATGGAGAAGGAGAAGGTGAAGTCTGGAGGGTGAATCAGAAGAATCAGAAGAAGGAGAAGGAGAAGGTGAAGTCTGGAGGGTGAATCAGAAGAAGCAGTAGAAAGAGAAGGAGAAGGTGAAGTCTGGAGGGTGAAGCAGAAGAAACAGAAAAAGGAGAAGGAGAAGGTGAAGACTGGAGGGTGAATCAGAAGAAGTAGAAGAAGGAGAAGGAGAAGGTGAAGTCTGGAGGGTGAATCAGAAGAAGTGGAAGAAGGAGAAGGAGAAGTTGAAGTCTGGAGGGTGAATCAGAAGAAGCAGAAGAAGGACCAGGAGAAGGTGAAGTCTGGAGGGTGAATCAGAAGAAGCAGAAGAAGGAGAAGGAGTAGATGAAGTCTGGAGGGTGAATCAGAAGAAGTAGAAGAAGGAGAAGGAGAAGGTGATATCTGGAGGGTGAATCAGAAGAAGTAGAAGAAGGAGAAGGAGAAGGTGAAGTCTGGAGGGTGAATCAGAAGAAGTAGAAGAAGGAGAAGGAGAAGGTGAAGTCTGGAGGGTGAATCAGAAGAAGTAGAAGAAGGAGAAGGAGAAGGTGTAGTCTGGAGGGTGAATCAGAAGAAGTAGACGAAGGAGAAGGAGAAGGTGAAGTCTGGAGGGTGAATCAGAAGAAGCAGAAGAAGGAGAAGGAGAAGGTGAAGTCTGGAGGGTGAATCAGAAGAAGTAGAAGAAGGAGAAGGAGAAGGTGAAGTCTGGAGGGTGAATCAGAAGAAGCAGAAGAAGGAGAAGGAGAAGGTGAAGTCTGGAGGGTGAATCAGAAGAAGCAGAAGAAGGAGAAGGAGAAGGTGAATTCTGGAGGGTGAATCAGAAGAAGCAGAATAAGGAGAAGGAGAAGGTGAAGTCTGGAGGGTGAATCAGAAGAAGCAGAAGAAGGAGAAGGAGAAGGTGAAGTCTGGAGGGTGAATCAGATGAAGTAGAAGAAGGAGAAGGAGAAGGTGAATTCTGGAGGGGTGAATCAGAAGAAGTATAAGAAGGAGAAGGAGAAGGTGAAGTCTGGAGGGTGAATCAGAAGAAGTAGAAGAAGGACAAGGAGAAGGTGAAGTCTGGAGGGTGAATCAGAAGAAGCAGAAGAAGGAGAAGGAGAAGATGAAGTCTGGAGGGTGAATCAGAAGAAGTAGAAGAAGGAGAAGGAGAAGGTGAGGTCTGGAGGGTGAATCAGAAGAAGCAGAAGAAGGAGAAGGAGAAGGTGAATTTAGGAGGGTGAATCAGAAGAAGCAGAAAAAGGAGAAGGAGCAGGTGAAGTCAAGGGGGTGTAGCAGAAGAAGTAGAAGAAGGAGAAGGAGAAGGTGAAGTCAGGACGGTGAAGCAGAAGAAGCAGAAGAAGGAGAAGGAGAAGGTGAAGCCTGGAGGGCGCAGCAGAAGAAGCAGAAGAAGGAGAAGGAGAAGGTGAAGTCTGGAGTGTGAAGCAGAAGAAGCAGAAGAAGGAGAAGGAGAAGGTGAAGTCTGGAGGGCGCAGCATAAGAAGCAGAAGAAGGAGAATGAGAAGGTGAAGTCTGGAGGGTGAATCAGAAGAAGCAGAAGAAGGAGAAGGAGAAGGTGAAGTCTGGAGGGTGAATCAGAAGAAGTAGAAGAAGGAGAAGGAGAAGGTGAAGTCTGGAGGGTGAAGCAGAAGAAGTAGAAGAAGGAGAAGGAGAAGGTGAAGTCAGGAGGGTGAATCAGAAGAAGCAGAAGTTGGAGAAGGAGAAGGTGAAGTCTGGAGGGTGAATCAGAAGAATCAGAAGAAGGAGAAGGAGAAGGTGAAGTCTGGAGGGTGAATCAGAAGAAGCAGTAGAAAGAGAAGGAGAAGGTGAAGTCTGGAGGGTGAAGCAGAAGAAACAGAAAAAGGAGAAGGAGAAGGTGAAGACTGGAGGGTGAATCAGAAGAAGTAGAAGAAGGAGAAGGAGAAGGTGAAGTCTGGAGGGTGAATCAGAAGAAGTGGAAGAAGGAGAAGGAGAAGTTGAAGTCTGGAGGGTGAATCAGAAGAAGCAGAAGAAGGACCAGGAGAAGGTGAAGTCTGGAGGGTGAATCAGAAGAAGCAGAAGAAGGAGAAGGAGTAGATGAAGTCTGGAGGGTGAATCAGAAGAAGTAGAAGAAGGAGAAGGAGAAGGTGATATCTGGAGGGTGAATCAGAAGAAGTAGAAGAAGGAGAAGGAGAAGGTGAAGTCTGGAGGGTGAATCAGAAGAAGTAGAAGAAGGAGAAGGAGAAGGTGAAGTCTGGAGGGTGAATCAGAAGAAGTAGAAGAAGGAGAAGGAGAAGGTGTAGTCTGGAGGGTGAATCAGAAGAAGTAGACGAAGGAGAAGGAGAAGGTGAAGTCTGGAGGGTGAATCAGAAGAAGCAGAAGAAGGAGAAGGAGAAGGTGAAGTCTGGAGGGTGAATCAGAAGAAGTAGAAGAAGGAGAAGGAGAAGGTGAAGTCTGGAGGGTGAATCAGAAGAAGCAGAAGAAGGAGAAGGAGAAGGTGAAGTCTGGAGGGTGAATCAGAAGAAGCAGAAGAAGGAGAAGGAGAAGGTGAAGTCTGGAGGGTGAATCAGAAGAAGCAGAATAAGGAGAAGGAGAAGGTGAAGTCTGGAGGGTGAATCAGAAGAAGCAGAAGAAGGAGAAGGAGAAGGTGAAGTCTGGAGGGTGAATCAGATGAAGTAGAAGAAGGAGAAGGAGAAGGTGAAGTCTGGAGGGTGAATCAGAAGAAGTATAAGAAGGAGAAGGAGAAGGTGAAGTCTGGAGGGTGAATCAGAAGAAGTAGAAGAAGGACAAGGAGAAGGTGAAGTCTGGAGGGTGAAGCAGAAGAAGTAGATGAAGGAGAAGGAGAAGGTGAAGTCAGGAGGGTGAATCAGAAGAAGTAGAAGAAGGAGAAGGAGAAGGTGAGTTCTGCAGGGTGAATCAGAAGAAGCAGAAGAAGGAGAAGGAGAAGGTGAAGTCTGGAGGGTGAATCAGAAGAATCAGAAGAAGGAGAAGGAGAAGGTGAAGTCTGGAGGGTGAATCAGAAGAAGCAGAAGAAAGAGAAGGAGAAGGTGAAGTCTGGAGGGTGAAGCAGAAGAAACAGAAGAAGGAGAAGGAGAAGGTGTAGACTGGAGAGTGAATCAGAAGAAGTAGAAGAAGGAGAAGGAGAAGGTGAAGTCTGGAGGGTGAATCAGAAGAAGTAGAAGAAGGAGAAGGAGAAGGTGAAGTCTGGAGGGTGAATCAGAAGAAGCAGAAGAAGGAGAAGGAGAAGGTGAAGTCTGGAGGGTGAATCAGAAGAAGGAGAAGAAGGAGAAGGAGAAGATGAAGTCTGGAGGGTGAATCAGAAGAAGTAGAAGAAGGAGAAGGAGAAGGTGAAGTCTGGAGGCTGAATCAGAAGAAGTAGAAGAAGGAGAAGGAGAAGGTGAAGTCTGGAGGGTGTATCAGAAGAAGCAGAAGAAGGAGAAGGAGAAGATGAAGTCTGGAGGGTGAATCAGAGGAAGTAGAAGAAGGAGAAGGAGAAGGTGAGGTCTGGAGGGTGATTCAGAAGAAGCAGAAGAAGGAGAAGGAGAAGGTGAAGTCTGGAGGGTGAATCAGAAGAAGCAGAAGAAGGAGAAGGAGAAGGGGAAGTCTGGAGGGTGAATCAGAAGAAGCAGAAGAAGGAGAAGGAGAAGGTGAAGCCTGGAGGGCGCAGCAGAAGAAGCAGAAGAAGGAGAAGGAGAAGGTGAAGTCTGGAGTGTGAAGCAGAAGAAGCAGAAGAAGGAGAAGGAGAAGGTGAAGTCTGGAGGGCGCAGCAGAAGAAGCAGAAGAAGGAGAATGAGAAGGTGAAGTCTGGAGGGTGAATCAGAAGAAGCAGAAGAAGGAGAAGGAGAAGGTGAAGTCTGGAGGGTGAATCAGAAGAAGTAGAAGAAGGAGAAGGAGAAGGTGAAGTCTGGAGGGTGAAGCAGAAGAATTAGAAGAAGGAGAAGGAGAAGGTGAAGTCAGGAGGGTGAATCAGAAGAAGTAGAAGAAGGAGAAGGAGAAGGTGAAGTCAGGAGGTTGAATCAGAAGAAGCAGAAGAAGGAGAAGGAGAATGTGAAGTCTGGAGGGTGAATCAGAAGAAGTAGAAGAAGGAGAAGGAGAAGGTGAAGTCTGGAGGGTGAATCAGAAGAAGCAGAAGAAGGAGAAGGAGAAGGTGAAGTCTGGAGGGTGAATCAGAAGAAGCAGAAGAAGGAGAAGGAGAAGGTGAAGTCTGGAGGGTGAATCAGAAGAAGCAGAAGAAGGAGAAGGAGAATGTGAAGTCTGGAGGGTGAATCAGAAGAAGCAGAATAAGGAGAAGGAGAAGGTGAAGTCTGGAGGTTGAATCAGAAGAAGCAGAAGAAGGAGAAGGAGAAGGTGAAGTCTGGAGGGTGAATCAGAAGAAGTAGAAGAAGGAGAAGGAGAAGGTGAAGTCTGGAGGGTGAAGCAGAAGAAGTAGAAGAAGGAGAAGGAGAAGGTGAAGTCAGGAGGGTGAATCAGAAGAAGTAGAAGAAGGAGAAGGAGAAGGTGAAGTCAGGAGGGTGAATCAGAAGAAGCAGAAGAAGGAGATAGAGAAGGTGAAGTCTGGAGGGTGAATCAGAAGAATCAGAAGAAGGAGAAGGAGAAGGTGAAGTCTGGAGGGTGAAGCAGTAGAAGCAGAAGAAAGAGAAGGAGAAGTTGAAGTCTGGAGGGTGAAGCAGAAGAAACAGAAGAAGGAGAAGGAGAAGGTGAAGACTGGAGGGTGAATCAGAAGAAGTCGAAGAAGGAGAAGGAGAAGGTGAAGTCTGGAGGGTGAATCAGAAGAAGTAGAAGAAGGAGAAGGTGAAGGTGAAGTCTGGAGTGTGAATCAGAAGAAGCAGAAGAAGGAGAAGGAGAAGGTGAAGTCTGGAGGGTGAATCAGAAGAAGCAGAAGAAGGAGAAGGAGAAGGTGAAGTCTGGAGGGTGATTCAGAAGAAGCAGAATAAGGAGAAGGAGAAGGTGATGTCTGTAGGGTGAATCAGAAGAAGCAGAAGAAGGAGAAGGAGAAGGTGAAGTCTGGAGGGTGAATCAGAAGAAGTAGAAGAAGGAGAAGGAGAAGGTGAAGTCTGGAGGGTGAATCAGAAGAAGTAGAAGAAGGAGAAGGAGAAGGTGAAGTCTGGAGGGTGAATCAGAAGAAGTAGAAGAAGGAGAAGGAGAAGGTGAAGTCTGGAGGGTGAAGCAGAAGAAGTAGAAGAAGGAGAAGGAGAAGGTGAAGTCAGGAGGGTGAATCAGAAGATGTAGAAGAAGGAGAAGGAGAAGGTGAAGTCAGGAGGGTGAATCAGAAGAAGCAGAAGAAGGAGAAGGAGAAGGTGAAGTCTGGAGGGTGAATCAGAAGAAGTAGAAGAAGGAGAAGGAGAAGGTGAAGTCTGGAGGGTGAATCAGAAGAAGCAGAAGAAGGAGAAGGAGAAGGTGAAGTCTGGAGGGTGAATCAGAAGAAGCAGAAGAAGGAGAAGGAGAAGGTGAAGTCTGGAGGGTGAATCAGAAGAAGCAGAAGAAGGAGAAGGAGAAGGTGAAGTCTGGAGGGTGAATCAGAAGAAGCAGAATAAGGAGAAGGAGAAGGTGAAGTCTGGAGGGTGAATCAGAAGAAGCAGAAGAAGGAGAAGGAGAAGGTGAAGTCTGGAGGGTGAATCAGAAGAAGCAGAAGAAGGAGAAGGAGAAGGTGAAGTCAGGAGGGTGAATCAGAAGAAGCAGAAGAAGGAGAAGGAGAAGGTGAAGTTAGGAGGGTGAATCAGAAGAAGCAGAAGAAGGAGAAGGAGCAGGTGAAGTCAGGGGGGTGTAGCAGAAGAAGTAGAAGAAGGAGAAGGAGAAGGTGAAGTCAAGACGGTGAAGCAGAAGAAGCAGAAGAAGGAGAAGGAGAAGGTGAAGCCTGGAGGCGCAGCAGAAGAAGCAGAAGAAGGAGAAGGAGAAGGTGAAGTCTGGAGGGCGCAGCAGAAGAAGCAGAAGAAGGAGAATGAGAAGGTGAAGTCTGGAGGGTGAATCAGAAGAAGCAGAAGAAGGAGAAGGAGAAGGTGAAGTCTGGAGGGTGAATCAGAAGAAGTAGAAGAAGGAGAAGGAGAAGGTGAAGTCTGGAGGGTGAAGCAGAAGAATTAGAAGAAGGAGAAGGAGAAGGTGAAGTCAGGAGGGTGAATCAGAAGAAGTAGAAGAAGGAGAAGGAGAAGGTGAAGTCAGGAGGTTGAATCAGAAGAAGCAGAAGAAGGAGAAGGAGAATGTGAAGTCTGGAGGGTGAATCAGAAGAAGTAGAAGAAGGAGAAGGAGAAGGTGAAGTCTGGAGGGTGAATCAGAAGAAGCAGAAGAAGGAGAAGGAGAAGGTGAAGTCTGGAGGGTGAATCAGCAGAAGCAGAAGAAGGAGAAGGAGAAGGTGAAGTCTGGAGGGTGAATCAGAAGAAGCAGAAGAAGGAGAAGGAGAATGTGAAGTCTGGAGGGTGAATCAGAAGAAGCAGAATAAGGAGAAGGAGAAGGTGAAGTCTGGAGGGTGAATCAGAAGAAGCAGAAGAAGGAGAAGGAGAAGGTGAAGTCTGGAGGGTGAATCAGAAGAAGTAGAAGAAGGAGAAGGAGAAGGTGAAGTCTGGAGGGTGAAGCAGAAGAAGTAGAAGAAGGAGAAGGAGAAGGTGAAGTCAGGAGGGTGAATCAGAAGAAGTAGAAGAAGGAGAAGGAGAAGGTGAAGTCAGGAGGGTGAATCAGAAGAAGCAGAAGAAGGAGATAGAGAAGGTGAAGTCTGGAGGGTGAATCAGAAGAATCAGAAGAATGAGAAGGAGAAGGTGAAGTCTGGAGGGTGAAGCAGTAGAAGCAGAAGAAAGAGAAGGAGAAGGTGAAGTCTGGAGGGTGAAGCAGAAGAAACAGAAGAAGGAGAAGGAGAAGGTGAAGACTGGAGGGTGAATCAGAAGAAGTCGAAGAAGGAGAAGGAGAAGGTGAAGTCTGGAGGGTGAATCAGAAGAAGTAGAAGAAGGAGAAGGAGAAGGTGAAGTCTGGAGGGTGAATCAGAAGAAGCAGAAGAAGGAGAAGGAGAAGGTGAAGTCTGGAGGGTGAATCAGAAGAAGCAGAAGAAGGAGAAGGAGAAGATGAAGTCTGCAGGGTGAATCAGAAGAAGTAGAAGAAGGAGAAGGAGAAGGTGAGGTCTGGAGGGTGAATCAGAAGAAGCAGAAGAAGGAGAAGGAGAAGGTGAAGTCTGGAGGGTGAATCAGAAGAAGCAGAAGAAGGAGAAGGAGAAGGTGAAGTCAGGAGGGTGAATCAGAAGAAGCAGAAGAAGGAGAAGGAGAAGGTGAATTTAGGAGGGTGAATCAGAAGAAGCAGAAAAAGGAGAAGGAGCAGGTGAAGTCAAGGGGGTGTAGCAGAAGAAGTAGAAGAAGGAGAAGGAGAAGGTGAAGTCAGGACGGTGAAGCAGAAGAAGCAGAAGAAGGAGAAGGAGAAGGTGAAGCCTGGAGGGCGCAGCAGAAGAAGCAGAAGAAGGAGAAGGAGAAGGTGAAGTCTGGAGTGTGAAGCAGAAGAAGCAGAAGAAGGAGAAGGAGAAGGTGAAGTCTGGAGGGCGCAGCATAAGAATCAGAAGAAGGAGAATGAGAAGGTGAAGTCTGGAGGGTGAATCAGAAGAAGCAGAAGAAGGAGAAGGAGAAGGTGAAGTCTGGAGGGTGAATCAGAAGAAGTAGAAGAAGGAGAAGGAGAAGGTGAAGTCTGGAGGGTGAAGCAGAAGAAGTAGAAGAAGGAGAAGGAGAAGGTGAAGTCAGGAGGGTGAATCAGAAGAAGTAGAAGAAGGAGAAGGAGAAGGTGAAGTCAGGAGGGTGAATCAGAAGAAGCAGAAGATGGAGAAGGAGAAGGTGAAGTCTGGAGGGTGAATCAGAAGAATCAGAAGAAGGAGAAGGAGAAGGTGAAGTCTGGAGGGTGAATCAGAAGAAGCAGTAGAAAGAGAAGGAGAAGGTGAAGTCTGGAGGGTGAAGCAGAAGAAACAGAAAAAGGAGAAGGAGAAGGTGAAGACTGGAGGGTGAATCAGAAGAAGTAGAAGAAGGAGAAGGAGAAGGTGAAGTCTGGAGGGTGAATCAGAAGAAGTGGAAGAAGGAGAAGGAGAAGTTGAAGTCTGGAGGGTGAATCAGAAGAAGCAGAAGAAGTACCAGGAGAAGGTGAAGTCTGGAGGGTGAATCAGAAGAAGCAGAAGAAGGAGAAGGAGAAGATGAAGTCTGGAGGGTGAATCAGAAGAAGTAGAAGAAGGAGAAGGAGAAGGTGATATCTGGAGGGTGAATCAGAAGAAGTAGAAGAAGGAGAAGGAGAAGGTGAAGTCTGGAGGGTGAATCAGAAGAAGTAGAAGAAGGAGAAGGAGAAGGTGAAGTCTGGAGGGTGAATCAGAAGAAGTAGAAGAAGGAGAAGGAGAAGGTGTAGTCTGGAGGGTGAATCAGAAGAAGTAGACGAAGGAGAAGGAGAAGGTGAAGTCTGGAGGGTGAATCAGAAGAAGCAGAAGAAGGAGAAGGAGAAGGTGAAGTCTGGAGGGTGAATCAGAAGAAGTAGAAGAAGGAGAAGGAGAAGGTGAAGTCTGGAGGGTGAATCAGAAGAAGCAGAAGAAGGAGAAGGAGAAGGTGAAGTCTGGAGGGTGAATCAGAAGAAGCAGAAGAAGGAGAAGGAGAAGGTGAAGTCTGGAGGGTGAATCAGAAGAAGCAGAATAAGGAGAAGGAGAAGGTGAAGTCTGGAGGGTGAATCAGAAGAAGCAGAAGAAGGAGAAGGAGAAGGTGAAGTCTGGAGGGTGAATCAGATGAAGTAGAAGAAGGAGAAGGAGAAGGTGAAGTCTGGAGGGTGAATCAGAAGAAGTATAAGAAGGAGAAGGAGAAGGTGAAGTCTGGAGGGTGAATCAGAAGAAGTAGAAGAAGGAGAAGGAGAAGGTGAAGTCTGGAGGGTGAAGCAGAAGAAGTAGATGAAGGAGAAGGAGAAGGTGAAGTCAGGAGGGTGAATCAGAAGAAGTAGAAGAAGGAGAAGGAGAAGGTGAGTTCTGCAGGGTGAATCCGAAGAAGCAGAAGAAGGAGAAGGAGAAGGTGAAGTCTGGAGGGTGAATCAGAAGAATCAGAAGAAGGAGAAGGAGAAGGTGAAGTCTGGAGGGTGAATCAGAAGAAGCAGAAGAAAGAGAAGGAGAAGGTGAAGTCTGGAGGGTGAAGCAGAAGAAACAGAAGAAGGAGAAGGAGAAGGTGTAGACTGGAGAGTGAATCAGAAGAAGTAGAAGAAGGAGAAGGAGAAGGTGAAGTCTGGAGGGTGAATCAGAAGAAGTAGAAGAAGGAGAAGGAGAAGGTGAAGTCTGGAGGGTGAATCAGAAGAAGCAGAAGAAGGAGAAGGAGAAGGTGAAGTCTGGAGGGTGAATCAGAAGAAGGAGAAGAAGGAGAAGGAGAAGATGAAGTCTGGAGGGTGAATCAGAAGAAGTAGAAGAAGGAGAAGGAGAAGGTGAAGTCTGGAGGCTGAATCAGAAGAAGTAGAAGAAGGAGAAGGAGAAGGTGAAGTCTGGAGGGTGAATCAGAAGAAGCAGAAGAAGGAGAAGGAGAAGATGAAGTCTGGAGGGTGAATCAGAGGAAGTAGAAGAAGGAGAAGGAGAAGGTGAGGTCTGGAGGGTGATTCAGAAGAAGCAGAAGAAGGAGAAGGAGAAGGTGAAGTCTGGAGGGTGAATCAGAAGAAGCAGAAGAAGGAGAAGGAGAAGGGGAAGTCTGGAGGGTGAATCAGAAGAAGCAGAAGAAGGAGAAGGAGAAGGTGAAGTCAGGAGGGTGAATCAGAAGAAGCAGAAGAAGGAGAAGGAGAAGGTGAATTTAGGAGGGTGAAACAGAAGAAGCAGAAGAAGGAGAAGGAGCAGGTGAAGTCAGGGGGCGTAGCAGAAGAAGTAGAAGAAGGAGAAGGAGAAGGTGAAGTCAGGACGGTGAAGCAGAAGAAGCAGAAGAAGGAGAAGGAGAAGGTGAAGCCTGGAGGGCGCAGCAGAAGAAGCAGAAGAAGGAGAAGGAGAAGGTGAAGTCTGGAGTGTGAAGCAGAAGAAGCAGAAGAAGGAGAAGGAGAAGGTGAAGTCTGGAGGGCGCAGCAGAAGAAGCAGTAGAAGGAGAATGAGAAGGTGAAGTCTGGAGGGTGAATCAGAAGAAGCAGAAGAAGGAGAAGGAGAAGGTGAAGTCTGGAGGGTGAATCAGAAGAAGTAGAAGAAGGAGAAGGAGAAGGTGAAGTCTGGAGGGTGAAGCAGAAGAAGTAGAAGAAGGAGAAGGAGAAGGTGAAGTCAGGAGGGTGAATCAGAAGAAGTAGAAGAAGGAGAAGGAGAAGGTGAAGTCAGGAGGGTGAATCAGAAGAAGCAGATGAAGGAGAAGGAGAAGGTGAAGTCTGGAGGGTGAATCAGAAGAATCAGAAGAAGGAGAAGGAGAAGGTGAAGTCTGGAGGGAGAATCAGAAGAAGCAGAAGAAAGTGAAGGAGAAGGTGAAGTCTGGAGGGTGAAGCAGAAGAAACAAAAAAAGGAGAAGGAGAAGGTGAAGACTGGAGGGTGAATCAGAAGAAGTAGAAGAAGGAGAAGGAGAAGGTGAAGTCTGGAGGGTGGATCAGAAGAAGCAGAAGAAGGAGAAGGAGAAGATGAAGTCTGGAGGGTGAATCAGAAGAAGTAGAAGAAGGAGAAGGAGAAGGTGAAGTCTGGAGGGTGAATCAGAAGAAGTAGAAGAAGGAGAAGGAGAAGATGAAGTCTGGAGGGTGAATCAGAAGAAACAGAAGAAGGAGAAGGAGAAGGTGAAGTCTGGAGGGTGAATCAGAAGAAGGAGAAGGTGTAGTCTGGAGGGTGAATCAGAAGAAGTAGACGAAGGAGAAGGAGAAGGTGAAGTCTGGAGGGTGAATCAGAAGAAGCAGAAGAAGGAGAAGGAGAAGGTGAAGTCTGGAGGGTGAATCAGAAGAAGTAGAAGAAGGAGAAGGAGAAGGTGAAGTCTGGAGGGTGAATCAGAAGAAGCAGAAGAAGGAGAAGGAGAAGGTGAAGTCTGGAGGGTGAATCAGAAGAAGCAGAAGAAGGAGAAGGAGAAGGTGAAGTCTGGAGGGTGAATCAGAAGAAGCAGAAGAAGGAGAAGGAGAAGGTGAAGTCTGGAGGGTGAATCGGAAGAAGCAGAAGAAGGAGAAGGAGAAGGTGAAGTCTGGAGGGTGAATCAGAAGAAGTAGAAGAAGGAGAAGGAGAAGGTGAAGTCTGGAGGGTGAATCAGAAGAAGTATAAGAAGGAGAAGGAGAAGGTGAAGTCTGGAGGGTGAATCAGAAGAAGTAGAAGAAGGAGAAGGAGAAGGTGAAGTCTGGAGGGTGAAGCAGAAGAAGTAGATGAAGGAGAAGGAGAAGGTGAAGTCAGGAGGGTGAATCAGAAGAAGTAGAAGAAGGAGAAGGAGAATGTGAGTTCTGGAGGGTGAATCAGAAGAAGCAGAAGAAGGAGAAGGAGAAGGTGAAGTCTGGAGGGTGAATCAGATGAATCAGAAGAAGGAGAAGGAGAAGGTGAAGTCTGGAGGGTGAATCAGAAGAAGCAGAAGAAAGAGAAGGAGAAGGTGCAGTCTGGAGGGTGAAGCAGAAGAAACAGAAGAAGGAGAAGGAGAAGGTGAAGACTGGAGGGTGAATCAGAAGAAGTAGAAGAAGGAGAAGGAGAAGGTGAAGTCTGGAGGGTGAATCAGAAGAAGTAGAAGAAGGAGAAGGAGAAGGTGAAGTCTGGAGGGTGAATCAGAAGAAGCAGAAGAAGGAGAAGGAGAAGGTGAAGTCTGGAGGGTGAATCAGAAGAAGGAGAAGAAGGAGAAGGAGAAGATGAAGTCTGGAGGGTGAATCAGAAGAAGTAGAAGAAGGAGAAGGAGAAGGTGAAGTCTGGAGGCTGAATCAGAAGAAGTAGAAGAAGGAGAAGGAGAAGGTGAAGTCTGGAGGGTGAATCAGAAGAAGCAGAAGAAGGAGAAGGAGAAGATGAAGTCTGGAGGGTGAATCAGAAGAAGTAGAAGAAGGAGAAGGAGAAGGTGAGGTCTGGAGGGTGAATCAGAAGAAGCAGAAGAAGGAGAAGCAGAAGGTGAAGTCTGGAGGGTGAATCAGAAGAAGCAGAAGAAGGAGAAGGAGAAGGTGAAGTCTGGAGGGTGAATCAGAAGAAGCAGAAGAAGGAGAAGGAGAAGGTGAAGTCTGGAGGGTGAATCAGAAGAAGCAGAATAAGGAGAAGGAGAAGGTGAAGTCTGGAGGGTGAATCAGAAGAAGCAGAAGAAGGAGAAGGAGAAGGTGAAGTCTGGAGGGTGAATCAGAAGAAGTAGAAGAAGGAGAAGGAGAAGGTGAAGTCTGGAGGGTGAATCAGAAGAAGTATAAGAAGGAGAAGGAGAAGGTGAAGTCTGGAGGGTGAATCAGAAGAAGTAGAAGAAGGAGAAGGAGAAGGTGAAGTCTGGAGGGTGAAGCAGAAGAAGTAGATGAAGGAGAAGGAGAAGGTGAAGTCAGGAGGGTGAATCAGAAGAAGTAGAAGAAGGAGAAGGAGAATGTGAGTTCTGGAGGGTGAATCAGAAGAAGCAGAAGAAGGAGAAGGAGAAGGTGAAGTCTGGAGGGTGAATCAGATGAATCAGAAGAAGGAGAAGGAGAAGGTGATGTCTGGAGGGTGAATCAGAAGAAGCAGAAGAAAGAGAAGGAGAAGGTGCAGTCTGGAGGGTGAAGCAGAAGAAACAGAAGAATGAGAAGGAGAAGGTGAAGACTGGAGGGTGAATCAGAAGAAGTAGAAGAAGGAGAAGGAGAAGGTGAAGTCTGGAGGGTGAATCAGAAGAAGTAGAAGAAGGAGAAGGAGAAGGTGAAGTCTGGAGGGTGAATCAGAAGAAGCAGAAGAAGGAGAAGGAGAAGGTGAAGTCTGGAGGGTGAATCAGAAGAAGGAGAAGAAGGAGAAGGAGAAGATGAAGTCTGGAGGGTGAATCAGAAGAAGTAGAAGAAGGAGAAGGAGAAGGTGAAGTCTGGAGGCTGAATCAGAAGAAGTAGAAGAAGGAGAAGGAGAAGGTGAAGTCTGGAGGGTGAATCAGAAGAAGCAGAAGAAGGAGAAGGAGAAGATGAAGTCTGGAGGGTGAATCAGAAGAAGTAGAAGAAGGAGAAGGAGAAGGTGAGGTCTGGAGGGTGAATCAGAAGAAGCAGAAGAAGGAGAAGCAGAAGGTGAAGTCTGGAGGGTGAATCAGAAGAAGCAGAAGAAGGAGAAGGAGAAGGTGAAGTCTGGAGGGTGAATCAGAAGAAGCAGAAGAAGGAGAAGGAGAAGGTGAAGTCAGGAGGGTGAATCAGAAGAAGCAGAAGAAGGAGAAGGAGAAGGTGAATTTAGGAGGGTGAATCAGAAGAAGCAGAAGAAGGAGAAGGAGCAGGTGAAGTCAGGGGGGTGTAGCAGAAGAAGTAGAAGAAGGAGAAGGAGAAGGTGAAGTCAGGACGGTGAAGCAGAAGAAGCAGAAGAAGGAGAAGGAGATGGTGAAGCCTGGAGGGCGCAGCAGAAGAAGCAGAAGAAGGAGAAGGAGAAGGTGAAGTCTGGAGTGTGAAGCAGAAGAAGCAGAAGAAGGAGAAGGAGAAGGTGAAGTCTGGAGGGCGCAGCAGAAGAAGCAGAAGAAGGAGAATGAGAAGGTGAAGTCTGGAGGGTGAATCAGAAGAAGCAGAAGAAGGAGAAGGAGAAGTTGAAGTCTGGAGGGTGAATCAGAAGAAGTAGAAGAAGGAGAAGGAGAAGGTGAAGTCTGGAGGGTGAAGCAGAAGAAGTAGAAGAAGGAGAAGGAGAAGGTGAAGTCAGGAGGGTGAATCAGAAGAAGTAGAAGAAGGAGAAGGAGAAGGTGAAGTCAGGAGGGTGAATCAGAAGAAGCAGAAGAAGGAGAAGGAGAAGGTGAAGTCTGGAGGGTGAATCAGAAGAATCAGAAGAAGGAGAAGGAGAAGGTGAAGTCTGGAGGGTGAATCAGAAGAAGCAGAAGAAAGAGAAGGAGAAGGTGAAGTCTGGAGGGTGAAGCAGAAGAAACAAAAAAAGGAGAAGTAGAAGGTGAAGACTGGAGGGTGAATCAGAAGACGTAGAAGAAGGAGAAGGAGAAGGTGAAGTCTGGAGGGTGAATCAGAAGAAGTGGAAGAAGGAGAAGGAGAAGTTGAAGTCTGGAGGGTGAATCAGAAGAAGCAGAAGAAGGAGAAGGAGAAGGTGAAGTCTGGAGGGTGAATCAGAAGAAGCAGAAGAAGGAGAAGGAGAAGATGAAGTCTGGAGGGTGAATCAGAAGAAGTAGAAGAAGGAGAAGGAGAAGGTGAAGTCTAGAGGGTGAATCAGAAGAAGTAGAAGAAGGAGAAGGAGAAGGTGAAGTCTGGAGGGTGAAGCAGAAGAAGTAGAAGAAGGAGTAGGAGAAGGTGAAGTCAGGAGGGTGAATCAGAAGAAGTAGAAGAAGGAGAAGGAGAAGGTGAAGTCAGGAGGGTGAATCAGAAGAAGCAGAAGAAGGAGAAGGAGAAGGTGAAGTCTGGAGGGTGAATCAGAAGAATCAGAAGAAGGAGAAGGAGAAGGTGAAGTCTGGAGGGTGAATCAGAAGAAGCAGAAGAAAGAGAAGGAGAAGGTGAAGTCTGGAGGGTGAAGCAGAAGAAACAAAAAAAGGAGAAGGAGAAGTTGAAGACTGGAGGGTGAATCAGAAGAAGTAAAAGAAGGAGAAGGAGAAGGTGAAGTCTGGAGGGTGAATCAGAAGAAGTGGAAGAAGGAGAAGGAGAAGTTGAAGTCTGGAGGGTGAATCAGAAGAAGCAGAAGAAGGAGAAGGAGAAGGTGAAGTCTGGAGGGTGAATCAGAAGAAGCAGAAGAAGGAGAAGGAGAAGATGAAGTCTGGAGGGTGAATCAGAAGAAGTAGAAGAAGGAGAAGGAGAAGGTGAAGTCTGGAGGGTGAATCAGAAGAAGTAGAAGAAGGAGAAGGAGAAGATGAAGTCTGGAGGGTGAATCAGAAGAAACAGAAGAAGGAGAAGGAGAAGGTGAAGTCTGGAGGGTGAATCAGAAGAAGTAGAAGAAGGAGAAGGAGAAGGTGTAGTCTGGAGGGTGAATCAGAAGAAGTAGACGAAGGAGAAGGAGAAGGTGAAGTCTGGAGGGTGAATCAGAAGAAGCAGAAGAAGGAGAAGGAGAAGGTGAAGTCTGGAGGGTGAATCAGAAGAAGTAGAAGAAGGAGAAGGAGAAGGTGAAGTCTGGAGGGTGAATCAGAAGAAGCAGAAGAAGGAGAAGGAGAAGGTGAAGTCTGGAGGGTGAATCAGAAGAAGCAGAAGAAGGAGAAGGAGAAGGTGAAGTCTGGAGGGTGAATCAGAAGAAGCAGAATAAGGAGAAGGAGAAGGTGAAGTCTGGAGGGTGAATCAGAAGAAGCAGAAGAAGGAGAAGGAGAAGGTGAAGTCTGGAGGGTGAATCAGAAGAAGTAGAAGAAGGAGAAGGAGAAGGTGAAGTCTGGAGGGTGAATCAGAAGCAGTATAAGAAGGAGAAGGAGAAGGTGAAGTCTGGAGGGTGAATCAGAAGAAGTAGAAGAAGGAGAAGGAGAAGGTGAAGTCTGGAGGGTGAAGCAGAAGGAGTAGATGAAGGAGAAGGAGAAGGTGAAGTCAGGAGGGTGAACCAGAAGAAGTAGAAGAAGGAGAAGGAGAAGGTGAGGTCTGGAGGGTGAATCAGAAGAAGCAGAAGAAGGAGAGGGAGAAGGTGAAGTCTGGAGGGTGAATCAGAAGAATCAGAAGAAGGAGAAGGAGAAGGTGAAGTGTGGAGGGTGAATCAGAAGAAGCAGAAGAAAGAGAAGGAGAAGGTGAAGTCTGGAGGGTGAAGCAGAAGAAACAGAAGAAGGAGAAGGAGAAGGTGAAGACTGGAGGGTGAATCAGAAGAAGTAGAAGAAGGAGAAGGTGAAGTCTGGAGGGTGAATCAGAAGAAGTAGAAGAAGGAGAAGGAGAAGGTGAAGTCTGGAGGGTGAATCAGAAGAAGCAGAAGAAGGAGAAGGAGAAGGTGAAGTCTGGAGGGTGAATCAGAAGAAGGAGAAGAAGGAGAAGGAGAAGATGAAGTCTGGAGGGTGAATCAGAAGAAGTAGAAGAAGGAGAAGGAGAAGGTGAAGTCTGGAGGCTGAATCAGAAGAAGTAGAAGAAGGAGAAGGAGAAGGTGAAGTCTGGAGGGTGAATCAGAAGAAACAGAAGAAGGAGAAGGAGAAGGTGAAGTCTGGAGGGTGTATCAGAAGAAGTAGAAGAAGGAGAAGGAGAAGGTGTAGTCTGGAGGGTGAATCAGAAGAAGTAGACGAAGGAGAAGGAGAAGGTGAAGTCTGGAGGGTGAATCAGAAGAAGCAGAAGAAGGAGAAGGAGAAGGTGAAGTCTGGAGGGTGAATCAGAAGAAGTAGAAGAAGGAGAAGGAGAAGGTGAAGTCTGGAGGGTGAATCAGAAGAAGCAGAAGAAGGAGAAGGAGAAGGTGAAGTCTGGAGGGTGAATCAGAAGAAGCAGAAGAAGGAGAAGGAGAAGGTGAAGTCTGGAGGGTGAATCAGAAGAAACAGTAGAAGGAGAAGGAGAAGGTGAAGTCTGGAGGGTGAATCAGAAGAAGTAGAAGAAGGAGAAGGAGAAGGTGTAGTCTGGAGGGTGAATCAGAAGAAGTAGACGAAGGAGAAGGAGAAGGTGAAGTCTGGAGGGTGAATCAGAAGAAGTAGAAGAAGGAGAAGGAGAAGGTGAAGTCTGGAGGGTGAATCAGAAGAAACAGAAGAAGGAGAAGGAGAAGGTGAAGTCTGGAGGGTGAATCAGAAGAAGTAGAAGAAGGAGAAGGAGAAGGTGTAGTCTGGAGGGTGAATCAGAAGAAGTAGACGAAGGAGAAGGAGAAGGTGAAGTCTGGAGGGTGAATCAGAAGAAGCAGAAGAAGGAGAAGGAGAAGGTGAAGTCTGGAGGGTGAATCAGAAGAAGTAGAAGAAGGAGAAGGAGAAGGTGAAGTCTGGAGGGTGAATCAGAAGAAGCAGAAGAAGGAGAAGGAGAAGGTGAAGTCTGGAGGGTGAATCAGAAGAAGCAGAAGAAGGAGAAGGAGAAGGTGAAGTCTGGAGGGTGAATCAGAAGAAGCAGAATAAGGAGAAGGAGAAGGTGAAGTCTGGAGGGTGAATCAGAAGAAGCAGAAGAAGGAGAAGGAGAAGGTGAAGTCTGGAGGATGAATCAGAAGAATTAGAAGAAGGAGAAGGAGAAGGTGAAGTCTGGAGGCTGAATCAGAAGAAGTAGAAGAAGGAGAAGGAGAAGGTGAAGTCTGGAGGGTGAATCAGAAGAAACAGAAGAAGGAGAAGGAGAAGGTGAAGTCTGGAGGGTGTATCAGAAGAAGTAGAAGAAGGAGAAGGAGAAGGTGTAGTCTGGAGGGTGAATCAGAAGAAGTAGACGAAGGAGAATGAGAAGGTGAAGTCTGGAGGGTGAATCAGAAGAAGCAGAAGAAGCAGAAGGAGAAGGTGAAGTCTGGAGGGTGAATCAGAAGAAGTAGAAGAAGGAGAAGGAGAAGGTGAAGTCTGGAGGGTGAATCAGAAGAAGCAGAAGAAGGAGAAGGAGAAGGTGAAGTCTGGAGGGTGAATCAGAAGAAGCAGAAGAAGGAGAAGGAGAAGGTGAAGTCTGGAGGGTGAATCAGAAGAAACAGAAGAAGGAGAAGGAGAAGGTAAAGTCTGGAGGGTGAATCAGAAGAAGTAGAAGAAGGAGAAGGAGAAGGTGTAGTCTGGAGGGTGAATCAGAAGAAGTAGACGAAGGAGAAGGAAAAGGTGAAGTCTGGAGGGTGAATCAGAAGAAGTAGAAGAAGGAGAAGGAGAAGGTGAAGTCTGGAGGGTGAATCAGAAGAAACAGAAGAAGGAGAAGGAGAAGGTGAAGTCTGGAGGGTGAATCAGAAGAAGTAGAAGAAGGAGAAGGAGAAGGTGTAGTCTGGAGGGTGAATCAGAAGAAGTAGACGAAGGAGAAGGAGAAGGTGAAGTCTGGAGGGTGAATCAGAAGAAGCAGAAGAAGGAGAAGGAGAAGATGAAGTCTGGAGGGTGAATCAGAAGAAGTAGAAGAAGGAGAAGGAGAAGGTGAAGTCTGGAGGGTGAATCAGAAGAAGCAGAAGAAGGAGAAGGAGAAGGTGAAGTCTGGAGGGTGAATCAGAAGAAGCAGAAGAAGGAGAAGGTGAAGTCTGGAGGGTGAATCAGAAGAAGCAGAATAAGGAGAAGGAGAAGGTGAAGTCTGGAGGGTGAATCAGAAGAAGCAGAAGAAGGAGAAGGAGAAGGTGAAGTCTGGAGGATGAATCCGAAGAAGTAGAAGAAGGAGAAGGAGAAGGTGAAGTCTGGAGGGTGAATCAGAAAAAGTAGAAGAAGGAGAAGGAGAAGGTGAAGTCTGGAGGGTGAATCAGAAGAAGTAGAAGAAGGAGAAGGAGAAGGTGAAGTCTGGAGGGTGAAGCAGAAGAAGTAGAAGAAGGAGAAGGAGAAGGTGAAGTCAGGGGGGTGAAGCAGAAGAAGCAGAAGAAGGAGAAGGAGAAGGTGAAGTCTGGAGGGTGAAGCAGAAGAAGCAGAAGAAGGAGAAGGAGAAGGTGAAGTCTGGAGGGTGAATCAGAAGAAGCAGAAGAAGGAGAAGGTGAAGGTGAAGTCTGGAGGGTGAATCAGAAGAAGCAGAAGAAGGAGAAGGAGAAGGTGAAGTCAGGAGGGTGAATCAGAAGAAGCAGAAGAAGGAGAAGGAGAAGGTGAATTTAGGAGGGTGAATCAGAAGAAGCAGAAGAAGGAGAAGGAGCAGGTGAAGTCAGGGGGGTGTAGCAGAAGAAGTAGAAGAAGGAGAAGGAGAAGGTGAAGTCAGGACGGTGAAGCAGAAGAAGCAGAAGAAGGAGAAGGAGAAGGTGAAGCCTGGAGGGCGCAGCAGAAGAAGCAGAAGAAGGAGAAGGAGAAGGTGAAGTCTGGAGTGTGAAGCAGAAGAAGCAGAAGAAGGAGAAGGAGAAGGTGAAGTCTGGAGGGCGCAGCAGAAGAAGCAGAAGAAGGAGAATGAGAAGGTGAAGTCTGGAGGGTGAATCAGAAGAAGCAGAAGAAGGAGAAGGAGAAGGTGAAGTCTGGAGGGTGAATCAGAAGAAGTAGAAGAAGGAGAAGGAGAAGGTGAAGTCAGGAGGGTGAATCAGAAGAAGTAGAAGAAGGAGAAGGAGAAGGTGAAGTCAGGAGGGTGAATCAGAAGAAGCAGAAGAAGGAGAAGGAGAAGGTGAAGTCTGGAGGGCGAATCAGAAGAAACAGAAGAAGGAGAAGGAGAAGGTGAAGTCTGGAGGGTGAATCAGAAGAAGCAGAAGAAGGAGAAGGAGAAGGTGAAGTCTGGAGGTTGAATCAGAAGAAGCAGAATAACGAGAAGGAGAAGGTGAAGTCTGGAGGGTGAATCAGAAGAAGCAGAATAAGGAGAAGGAGAAGGTGAAGTCTGGAGGGTGAATCAGAAGAAGCAGAAGAAGGAGAAGGAGAAGGTGAAGTCTGGAGGGTGAATCAGAAGAGGTAGAAGAAGGAGAAGGAGAAGGTGAAGTCTGGAGGGTGAAGCAGAAGAAGGAGAAGAAGGAGAAGGAGAAGGTGAAGTCAGGAGGGTGAATCAGAAGAAGTAGAAGAAGGAGAAGGAGAAGGTGAAGCCAGGAGGGTGAATCAGAAGAAGCAGAAGAAGGAGAAGGAGAAGGTGAAGTCTGGAGGGTGAATCAGAAGAATCAGAAGAAGGAGAAGGAGAAGGTGAAGTCTGGAGGGTGAATCAGAAGAATCAGAAGAAAGAGAAGGAGAAGGTGAAGTCTGGAGGCTGAAGCAGAAGAAACAGAAGAAGGAGAAGGAGAATGTGAAGACTGGAGGGTGAATCAGAAGAAGTAGAAGAAGGAGAAGGAGAAGGTGAAGTCTGGAGGGTGAATCAGAAGCAGTATAAGAAGGAGAAGGAGAAGGTGAAGTCTGGAGGGTGAATCAGAAGAAGTAGAAGAAGGAGAAGGAGAAGGTGAAGTCTGGAGGGTGAAGCAGAAGGAGTAGATGAAGGAGAAGGAGAAGGTGAAGTCAGGAGGGTGAACCAGAAGAAGTAGAAGAAGGAGAAGGAGAAGGTGAGGTCTGGAGGGTGAATCAGAAGAAGCAGAAGAAGGAGAGGGAGAAGGTGAAGTCTGGAGGGTGAATCAGAAGAATCAGAAGAAGGAGAAGGAGAAGGTGAAGTCTGGAGGGTGAATCAGAAGAAGCAGAAGAAAGAGAAGGAGAAGGTGAAGTCTGGAGGGTGAAGCAGAAGAAACAGAAGAAGGAGAAGGAGAAGGTGAAGACTGGAGGGTGAATCAGAAGAAGTAGAAGAAGGAGAAGGAGAAGGTGAAGTCTGGAGGGTGAATCAGAAGAAGTAGAAGAAGGAGAAGGAGAAGGTGAAGTCTGGAGGGTGAATCAGAAGAAGCAGAAGAAGGAGAAGGAGAAGGTGAAGTCTGGAGGGTGAATCAGAAGAAGGAGAAGAAGGAGAAGGAGAAGATGAAGTCTGGAGGGTGAATCAGAAGAAGTAGAAGAAGGAGAAGGAGAAGGTGAAGTCTGGAGGCTGAATCAGAAGAAGTAGAAGAAGGAGAAGGAGAAGGTGAAGTCTGGAGGGTGAATCAGAAGAAACAGAAGAAGGAGAAGGAGAAGGTGAAGTCTGGAGGGTGTATCAGAAGAAGTAGAAGAAGGAGAAGGAGAAGGTGTAGTCTGGAGGGTGAATCAGAAGAAGTAGACGAAGGAGAAGGAGAAGGTGAAGTCTGGAGGGTGAATCAGAAGAAGCAGAAGAAGGAGAAGGAGAAGGTGAAGTCTGGAGGGTGAATCAGAAGAAGTAGAAGAAGGAGAAGGAGAAGGTGAAGTCTGGAGGGTGAATCAGAAGAAGCAGAAGAAGGAGAAGGAGAAGGTGAAGTCTGGAGGGTGAATCAGAAGAAGCAGAAGAAGGAGAAGGAGAAGGTGAAGTCTGGAGGGTGAATCAGAAGAAACAGTAGAAGGAGAAGGAGAAGGTGAAGTCTGGAGGGTGAATCAGAAGAAGTAGAAGAAGGAGAAGGAGAAGGTGTAGTCTGGAGGGTGAATCAGAAGAAGTAGACGAAGGAGAAGGAGAAGGTGAAGTCTGGAGGGTGAATCAGAAGAAGTAGAAGAAGGAGAAGGAGAAGGTGAAGTCTGGAGGGTGAATCAGAAGAAACAGAAGAAGGAGAAGGAGAAGGTGAAGTCTGGAGGGTGAATCAGAAGAAGTAGAAGAAGGAGAAGGAGAAGGTGTAGTCTGGAGGGTGAATCAGAAGAAGTAGACGAAGGAGAAGGAGAAGGTGAAGTCTGGAGGGTGAATCAGAAGAAGCAGAAGAAGGAGAAGGAGAAGGTGAAGTCTGGAGGGTGAATCAGAAGAAGTAGAAGAAGGAGAAGGAGAAGGTGAAGTCTGGAGGGTGAATCAGAAGAAGCAGAAGAAGGAGAAGGAGAAGGTGAAGTCTGGAGGGTGAATCAGAAGAAGCAGAAGAAGGAGAAGGAGAAGGTGAAGTCTGGAGGGTGAATCAGAAGAAGCAGAATAAGGAGAAGGAGAAGGTGAAGTCTGGAGGGTGAATCAGAAGAAGCAGAAGAAGGAGAAGGAGAAGGTGAAGTCTGGAGGATGAATCAGAAGAAGTAGAAGAAGGAGAAGGAGAAGGTGAAGTCTGGAGGCTGAATCAGAAGAAGTAGAAGAAGGAGAAGGAGAAGGTGAAGTCTGGAGGGTGAATCAGAAGAAACAGAAGAAGGAGAAGGAGAAGGTGAAGTCTGGAGGGTGTATCAGAAGAAGTAGAAGAAGGAGAAGGAGAAGGTGTAGTCTGGAGGGTGAATCAGAAGAAGTAGACGAAGGAGAATGAGAAGGTGAAGTCTGGAGGGTGAATCAGAAGAAGCAGAAGAAGCAGAAGGAGAAGGTGAAGTCTGGAGGGTGAATCAGAAGAAGTAGAAGAAGGAGAAGGAGAAGGTGAAGTCTGGAGGGTGAATCAGAAGAAGCAGAAGAAGGAGAAGGAGAAGGTGAAGTCTGGAGGGTGAATCAGAAGAAGCAGAAGAAGGAGAAGGAGAAGGTGAAGTCTGGAGGGTGAATCAGAAGAAACAGAAGAAGGAGAAGGAGAAGGTGAAGTCTGGAGGGTGAATCAGAAGAAGTAGAAGAAGGAGAAGGAGAAGGTGTAGTCTGGAGGGTGAATCAGAAGAAGTAGACGAAGGAGAAGGAGAAGGTGAAGTCTGGAGGGTGAATCAGAAGAAGTAGAAGAAGGAGAAGGAGAAGGTGAAGTCTGGAGGGTGAATCAGAAGAAACAGAAGAAGGAGAAGGAGAAGGTGAAGTCTGGAGGGTGAATCAGAAGAAGTAGATGAAGGAGAAGGAGAAGGTGTAGTCTGGAGGGTGAATCAGAAGAAGTAGACGAAGGAGAAGGAGAAGGTGAAGTCTGGAGGGTGAATCAGAAGAAGCAGAAGAAGGAGAAGGAGAAGATGAAGTCTGGAGGGTGAGTCAGAAGAAGTAGAAGAAGGAGAAGGAGAAGGTGAAGTCTGGAGGGTGAATCAGAAGAAGCAGAAGAAGGAGAAGGAGAAGGTGAAGTCTGGAGGGTGAATCAGAAGAAGCAGAAGAAGGAGAAGGTGAAGTCTGGAGGGTGAATCAGAAGAAGCAGAATAAGGAGAAGGAGAAGGTGAAGTCTGGAGGGTGAATCAGAAGAAGCAGAAGAAGGAGAAGGAGAAGGTGAAGTCTGGAGGATGAATCAGAAGAAGTAGAAGAAGGAGAAGGAGAAGGTGAAGTCTGGAGGGTGAATCAGAAAAAGTAGAAGAAGGAGAAGGAGAAGGTGAAGTCTGGAGGGTGAATCAGAAGAAGTAGAAGAAGGAGAAGGAGAAGGTGAAGTCTGGAGGGTGAGCAGAAGAAGTAGAAGAAGGAGAAGGAGAAGGTGAAGTCAGGAGGGTGAATCAGAAGAAGTAGAAGAAGGAGAAGGAGAAGGTGAAGTCAGGAGGGTGAAGCAGAAGAAGCAGAAGAAGGAGAAGGAGAAGGTGAAGTCTGGAGGGTGAAGCAGAAGAAGCAGAAGAAGGAGAAGGAGAAGGTGAAGTCTGGAGGGTGAATCAGAAGAAGCAGAAGAAGGAGAAGGTGAAGGTGAAGTCTGGAGGGTGAATCAGAAGAAGCAGAAGAAGGAGAAGGAGAAGGTGAAGTCAGGAGGGTGAATCAGAAGAAGCAGAAGAAGGAGAAGGAGAAGGTGAATTTAGGAGGGTGAATCAGAAGAAGCAGAAGAAGGAGAAGGAGCAGGTGAAGTCAGGGGGGTGTAGCAGAAGAAGTAGAAGAAGGAGAAGGAGAAGGTGAAGTCAGGACGGTGAAGCAGAAGAAGCAGAAGAAGGAGAAGGAGAAGGTGAAGCCTGGAGGGCGCAGCAGAAGAAGCAGAAGAAGGAGAAGGAGAAGGTGAAGTCTGGAGTGTGAAGCAGAAGAAGCAGAAGAAGGAGAAGGTGAAGTCTGGAGGGTGAATCAGAAGAAGCAGAATAAGGAGAAGGAGAAGGTGAAGTCTGGAGGGTGAATCAGAAGAAGCAGAAGAAGGAGAAGGAGAAGGTGAAGTCTGGAGGGTGAATCAGAAGAAGCAGAATAAGGAGAAGGAGAAGGTGAAGTCTGGAGGGTGAATCAGAAGAAGCAGAAGAAGGAGAAGGAGAAGGTGAAGTCTGGAGGATGAATCAGAAGAAGTAGAAGAAGGAGAAGGAGAAGGTGAAGTCTGGAGGGTGAATCAGAAAAAGTAGAAGAAGGAGAAGGAGAAGGTGAAGTCTGGAGGGTGAATCAGAAGAAGTAGAAGAAGGAGAAGGAGAAGGTGAAGTCTGGAGGGTGAAGCAGAAGAAGTAGAAGAACGAGAAGGAGAAGGTGAAGTCAGGAGGGTGAATCAGAAGAAGTAGAAGAAGGAGAAGGAGAAGGTGAAGTCAGGAGGGTGAAGCAGAAGAAGCAGAAGAAGGAGAAGGAGAAGGTGAAGTCTGGAGGGTGAAGCAGAAGAAGCAGAAGAAGGAGAAGGAGAAGGTGAAGTCTGGAGGGTGAATCAGAAGAAGCAGAAGAAGGAGAAGGTGAAGGTGAAGTCTGGAGGGTGAATCAGAAGAAGCAGAAGAAGGAGCAGGAGAAGGTGAAGTCAGGAGGGTGAATCAGAAGAAGCAGAAGAAGGAGAAGGAGAAGGTGAATTTAGGAGGGTGAATCAGAAGAAGCAGAAGAAGGAGAAGGAGCAGGTGAAGTCAGGGGGGTGTAGCAGAAGAAGTAGAAGAAGGAGAAGGAGAAGGTGAAGTCAGGACGGTGAAGCAGAAGAAGCAGAAGAAGGAGAAGGAGAAGGTGAAGCCTGGAGGGCGCAGCAGAAGAAGCAGAAGAAGGAGAAGGAGAAGGTGAAGTCTGGAGTGTGAAGCAGAAGAAGCAGAAGAAGGAGAAGGAGAAGGTGAAGTCTGGAGGGCGCAGCAGAAGAAGCAGAAGAAGGAGAATGAGAAGGTGAAGTCTGGAGGGTGAATCAGAAGAAGCAGAAGAAGGAGAAGGAGAAGGTGAAGTCTGGAGGGTGAATCAGAAGAAGTAGAAGAAGGAGAAGGAGAAGGTGAAGTCAGGAGGGTGAATCAGAAGAAGTAGAAGAAGGAGAAGGAGAAGGTGAAGTCAGGAGGGTGAATCAGAAGAAGCAGAAGAAGGAGAAGGAGAAGGTGAAGTCTGGAGGGCGAATCAGAAGAAACAGAAGAAGGAGAAGGAGAAGGTGAAGTCTGGAGGGTGAATCAGAAGAAGCAGAAGAAGGAGAAGGAGAAGGTGAAGTCTGGAGGTTGAATCAGAAGAAGCAGAATAACGAGAAGGAGAAGGTGAAGTCTGGAGGGTGAATCAGAAGAAGCAGAATAAGGAGAAGGAGAAGGTGAAGTCTGGAGGGTGAATCAGAAGAAGCAGAAGAAGGAGAAGGAGAAGGTGAAGTCTGGAGGGTGAATCAGAAGAGGTAGAAGAAGGAGAAGGAGAAGGTGAAGTCTGGAGGGTGAAGCAGAAGAAGGAGAAGAAGGAGAAGGAGAAGGTGAAGTCAGGAGGGTGAATCAGAAGAAGTAGAAGAAGGAGAAGGAGAAGGTGAAGCCAGGAGGGTGAATCAGAAGAAGCAGAAGAAGGAGAAGGAGAAGGTGAAGTCTGGAGGGTGAATCAGAAGAATCAGAAGAAGGAGAAGGAGAAGGTGAAGTCTGGAGGGTGAATCAGAAGAATCAGAAGAAAGAGAAGGAGAAGGTGAAGTCTGGAGGCTGAAGCAGAAGAAACAGAAGAAGGAGAAGGAGAATGTGAAGACTGGAGGGTGAATCAGAAGAAGTAGAAGAAGGAGAAGGAGAAGGTGAAGTCTGGAGGGTGAATCAGAAGCAGTATAAGAAGGAGAAGGAGAAGGTGAAGTCTGGAGGGTGAATCAGAAGAAGTAGAAGAAGGAGAAGGAGAAGGTGAAGTCTGGAGGGTGAAGCAGAAGGAGTAGATGAAGGAGAAGGAGAAGGTGAAGTCAGGAGGGTGAACCAGAAGAAGTAGAAGAAGGAGAAGGAGAAGGTGAGGTCTGGAGGGTGAATCAGAAGAAGCAGAAGAAGGAGAGGGAGAAGGTGAAGTCTGGAGGGTGAATCAGAAGAATCAGAAGAAGGAGAAGGAGAAGGTGAAGTCTGGAGGGTGAATCAGAAGAAGCAGAAGAAAGAGAAGGAGAAGGTGAAGTCTGGAGGGTGAAGCAGAAGAAACAGAAGAAGGAGAAGGAGAAGGTGAAGACTGGAGGGTGAATCAGAAGAAGTAGAAGAAGGAGAAGGAGAAGGTGAAGTCTGGAGGGTGAATCAGAAGAAGTAGAAGAAGGAGAAGGAGAAGGTGAAGTCTGGAGGGTGAATCAGAAGAAGCAGAAGAAGGAGAAGGAGAAGGTGAAGTCTGGAGGGTGAATCAGAAGAAGGAGAAGAAGGAGAAGGAGAAGATGAAGTCTGGAGGGTGAATCAGAAGAAGTAGAAGAAGGAGAAGGAGAAGGTGAAGTCTGGAGGCTGAATCAGAAGAAGTAGAAGAAGGAGAAGGAGAAGGTGAAGTCTGGAGGGTGAATCAGAAGAAACAGAAGAAGGAGAAGGAGAAGGTGAAGTCTGGAGGGTGTATCAGAAGAAGTAGAAGAAGGAGAAGGAGAAGGTGTAGTCTGGAGGGTGAATCAGAAGAAGTAGACGAAGGAGAAGGAGAAGGTGAAGTCTGGAGGGTGAATCAGAAGAAGCAGAAGAAGGAGAAGGAGAAGGTGAAGTCTGGAGGGTGAATCAGAAGAAGTAGAAGAAGGAGAAGGAGAAGGTGAAGTCTGGAGGGTGAATCAGAAGAAGCAGAAGAAGGAGAAGGAGAAGGTGAAGTCTGGAGGGTGAATCAGAAGAAGCAGAAGAAGGAGAAGGAGAAGGTGAAGTCTGGAGGGTGAATCAGAAGAAACAGTAGAAGGAGAAGGAGAAGGTGAAGTCTGGAGGGTGAATCAGAAGAAGTAGAAGAAGGAGAAGGAGAAGGTGTAGTCTGGAGGGTGAATCAGAAGAAGTAGACGAAGGAGAAGGAGAAGGTGAAGTCTGGAGGGTGAATCAGAAGAAGTAGAAGAAGGAGAAGGAGAAGGTGAAGTCTGGAGGGTGAATCAGAAGAAACAGAAGAAGGAGAAGGAGAAGGTGAAGTCTGGAGGGTGAATCAGAAGAAGTAGAAGAAGGAGAAGGAGAAGGTGTAGTCTGGAGGGTGAATCAGAAGAAGTAGACGAAGGAGAAGGAGAAGGTGAAGTCTGGAGGGTGAATCAGAAGAAGCAGAAGAAGGAGAAGGAGAAGGTGAAGTCTGGAGGGTGAATCAGAAGAAGTAGAAGAAGGAGAAGGAGAAGGTGAAGTCTGGAGGGTGAATCAGAAGAAGCAGAAGAAGGAGAAGGAGAAGGTGAAGTCTGGAGGGTGAATCAGAAGAAGCAGAAGAAGGAGAAGGAGAAGGTGAAGTCTGGAGGGTGAATCAGAAGAAGCAGAATAAGGAGAAGGAGAAGGTGAAGTCTGGAGGGTGAATCAGAAGAAGCAGAAGAAGGAGAAGGAGAAGGTGAAGTCTGGAGGATGAATCAGAAGAAGTAGAAGAAGGAGAAGGAGAAGGTGAAGTCTGGAGGCTGAATCAGAAGAAGGAGAAGAAGGAGAAGGAGAAGGTGAAGTCTGGAGGGTGAATCAGAAGAAACAGAAGAAGGAGAAGGAGAAGGTGAAGTCTGGAGGGTGTATCAGAAGAAGTAGAAGAAGGAGAAGGAGAAGGTGTAGTCTGGAGGGTGAATCAGAAGAAGTAGACGAAGGAGAATGAGAAGGTGAAGTCTGTAGGGTGAATCAGAAGAAGCAGAAGAAGCAGAAGGAGAAGGTGAAGTCTGGAGGGTGAATCAGAAGAAGTAGAAGAAGGAGAAGGAGAAGGTGAAGTCTGGAGGGTGAATCAGAAGAAGCAGAAGAAGGAGAAGGAGAAGGTGAAGTCTGGAGGGTGAATCAGAAGAAGCAGAAGAAGGAGAAGGAGAAGGTGAAGTCTGGAGGGTGAATCAGAAGAAACAGAAGAAGGAGAAGGAGAAGGTGAAGTCTGGAGGGTGAATCAGAAGAAGTAGAAGAAGGAGAAGGAGAAGGTGTAGTCTGGAGGGTGAATCAGAAGAAGTAGACGAAGGAGAAGGAGAAGGTGAAGTCTGGAGGGTGAATCAGAAGAAGTAGAAGAAGGAGAAGGAGAAGGTGAAGTCTGGAGGGTGAATCAGAAGAAGTAGAAGAAGGAGAAGGAGAAGGTGAAGTCTGGAGGGTGAATCAGAAGAAGTAGAAGAAGGAGAAGGAGAAGGTGAAGTCTGGAGGGTGAAGCAGAAGAAGTAGAAGAAGGAGAAGGAGAAGGTGAAGTCAGGAGGGTGAATCAGAAGAAGTAGAAGAAGGAGAAGGAGAAGGTGAAGTCAGGAGGGTGAAGCAGAAGAAGCAGAAGAAGGAGAAGGAGAAGGTGAAGTCTGGAGGGTGAAGCAGAAGAAGCAGAAGAAGGAGAAGGAGAAGGTGAAGTCTGGAGGGTGAATCAGAAGAAGCAGAAGAAGGAGAAGGTGAAGGTGAAGTCTGGAGGGTGAATCAGAAGAAGCAGAAGAAGGAGAAGGAGAAGGTGAAGTCAGGAGGGTGAATCAGAAGAAGCAGAAGAAGGAGAAGGAGAAGGTGAATTTAGGAGGGTGAATCAGAAGAAGCAGAAGAAGGAGAAGGAGCAGGTGAAGTCAGGGGGGTGTAGCAGAAGAAGTAGAAGAAGGAGAAGGAGAAGGTGAAGTCAGGACGGTGAAGCAGAAGAAGCAGAAGAAGGAGAAGGAGAAGGTGAAGCCTGGAGGGCGCAGCAGAAGAAGCAGAAGAAGGAGAAGGAGAAGGTGAAGTCTGGAGTGTGAAGCAGAAGAAGCAGAAGAAGGAGAAGGAGAAGGTGAAGTCTGGAGGGCGCAGCAGAAGAAGCAGAAGAAGGAGAATGAGAAGGTGAAGTCTGGAGGGTGAATCAGAAGAAGTAGAAGAAGGAGAAGGAGAAGGTGAAGTCTGGAGGGTGAATCAGAAGAAGTAGAAGAAGGAGAAGGAGAAGGTGAAGTCAGGAGGGTGAATCAGAAGAAGTAGAAGAAGGAGAAGGAGAAGGTGAAGTCAGGAGGGTGAATCAGAAGAAGCAGAAGAAGGAGAAGGAGAAGGTGAAGTCTGGAGGGCGAATCAGAAGAAACAGAAGAAGGAGAAGGAGAAGGTGAAGTCTGGAGGGTGAATCAGAAGAAGCAGAAGAAGGAGAAGGAGAAGGTGAAGTCTGGAGGTTGAATCAGAAGAAGCAGAATAACGAGAAGGAGAAGGTGAAGTCTGGAGGGTGAATCAGAAGAAGCAGAATAAGGAGAAGGAGAAGGTGAAGTCTGGAGGGTGAATCAGAAGAAGCAGAAGAAGGAGAAGGAGAAGGTGAAGTCTGGAGGGTGAATCAGAAGAGGTAGAAGAAGGAGAAGGAGAAGGTGAAGTCTGGAGGGTGAAGCAGAAGAAGGAGAAGAAGGAGAAGGAGAAGGTGAAGTCAGGAGGGTGAATCAGAAGAAGTAGAAGAAGGAGAAGGAGAAGGTGAAGCCAGGAGGGTGAATCAGAAGAAGCAGAAGAAGGAGAAGGAGAAGGTGAAGTCTGGAGGGTGAATCAGAAGAATCAGAAGAAGGAGAAGGAGAAGGTGAAGTCTGGAGGGTGAATCAGAAGAATCAGAAGAAAGAGAAGGAGAAGGTGAAGTCTGGAGGCTGAAGCAGAAGAAACAGAAGAAGGAGAAGGAGAATGTGAAGACTGGAGGGTGAAACAGAAGAAGTAGAAGAAGGAGAAGGAGAAGGTGAAGTCTGGAGGGTGAATCAGAAGAAGTAGAAGAAGGAGAAGGAGAAGGTGAAGTCTGGAGGGTGAATCAGAAGAAGCAGAAGAAGGAGAAGGAGAAGGTGAAGTCTGGAGGGTGAATCAGAAGATGCAGAAGAAGGAGAAGGAGAAGATGAAGTCTGGAGGGTGAATCAGAAGAAGTAGAAGAAGGAGAAGGAGAAGGTGAAGTCTGGAGGGTGAATCAGAAGAAGTAGAAGAAGGAGAAGGAGAAGGTGAAGTCTGGAGTGTGAATCAGAAGAGGTAGAAGAAGGAGAAGGAGAAGGTGAAGTCTGGAGGGTGAAGCAGAAGAAGGAGAAGAAGGAGAAAGAGAAGGTGAAGTCAGGAGGGTGAATCAGAAGAAGCAGAAGAAGGAGAAGGAGAAGGTGAAGTCTGGAGGTTGAATCAGAAGAAGCAGAATAACGAGAAGGAGAAGGTGAAGTCTGGAGGGTGAATCAGAAGAAGCAGAATAAGGAGAAGGAGAAGGTGAAGTCTGGAGGGTGAATCAGAAGAGGTAGAAGAAGGAGAAGGAGAAGGTGAAGTCAGGAGGGTGAAGCAGAAGAAGCAGAAGAAGGAGAAGGAGAAGGTGAAGTCTGGTGGGTGAAGCAGAAGAAGCAGAAGAAGGAGAAGGAGAAGGTGAAGTCTGGAGGGTGAAGCAGAAGAAGCAGAAGAAGGAGAAGGAGAAGGTGAAGTCAGGAGGGTGGATCAGAAGAAGTAGAAGAAGGAGAAGGAGAAGGTGAAGTCTGGAGGGTGAATCAGATGAAGCAGAAGAAGGAGAAGGAGAAGGTGAAGTCTGGAGGGCGCAGCAGAAAAAGCAGAAGAAGGAGAAAGAGAAGGTGAAGTCTGGAGGGTGAAGCAGAAGAAGCAAAAGAAGGAGAAGGAGAGGGTGAAGTCTGGAGGGTGAATCAGAAGAAGTAGAAGAAGGAGAAGGAGAAGGTGAAGTCAGGAGAGTGAAGCAGAAGAAGCAGAAGAAGGAGAAGGAGAAGGTGAAGTCTGGAGGGTGAATCAGAAGAAGCAGAAGAAGGAGAAGGTGAAGTCTGGAGGGTGAATCAGAAGAAGCAGAATAAGGAGAAGGAGAAGGTGAAGTCTGGAGGGTGAATCAGAAGAAGCAGAAGAAGGAGAAGGAGAAGGTGAAGTCTGGAGGATGAATCAGAAGAAGTAGAAGAAGGAGAAGGAGAAGGTGAAGTCTGGAGGGAGAATCAGAAAAAGTAGAAGAAGGAGAAGGAGAAGGTGAAGTCTGGAGGGTGAATCAGAAGAAGTAGAAGAAGGAGAAGGAGAAGGTGAAGTCTGGAGGGTGAAGCAGAAGAAGTAGAAGAAGGAGAAGGAGAAGGTGAAGTCAGGAGGGTGAATCAGAAGAAGTAGAAGAAGGAGAAGGAGAAGGTGAAGTCAGGAGGGTGAAGCAGAAGAAGCAGAAGAAGGAGAAGGAGAAGCTGAAGTCTGGAGGGTGAAGCAGAAGAAGCAGAAGAAGGAGAAGGAGAAGGTGAAGTCTGGAGGGTGAATCAGAAGAAGCAGAAGAAGGAGAAGGTGAAGGTGAAGTCTGGAGGGTGAATCAGAAGAAGCAGAAGAAGGAGAAGGAGAAGGTGAAGTCAGGAGGGTGAATCAGAAGAAGCAGAAGAAGGAGAAGGAGAAGGTGAATTTAGGAGGGTGAATCAGAAGAAGCAGAAGAAGGAGAAGGAGCAGGTGAAGTCAGGGGGGTGTAGCAGAAGAAGTAGAAGAAGGAGAAGGAGAAGGTGAAGTCAGGACGGTGAAGCAGAAGAAGCAGAAGAAGGAGAAGGAGAAGGTGAAGCCTGGAGGGCGCAGCAGAAGAAGCAGAAGAAGGAGAAGGAGAAGGTGAAGTCTGGAGTGTGAAGCAGAAGAAGCAGAAGAAGGAGAAGGAGAAGGTGAAGTCTGGAGGGCGCAGCAGAAGAAGCAGAAGAAGGAGAATGAGAAGGTGAAGTCTGGAGGGTGAATCAGAAGAAGCAGAAGAAGGAGAAGGAGAAGGTGAAGTCTGGAGGGTGAATCAGAAGAAGTAGAAGAAGGAGAAGGAGAAGGTGAAGTCAGGAGGGTGAATCAGAAGAAGTAGAAGAAGGAGAAGGAGAAGGTGAAGTCAGGAGGGTGAATCAGAAGAAGCAGAAGAAGGAGAAGGAGAAGGTGAAGTCTGGAGGGCGAATCAGAAGAAACAGAAGAAGGAGAAGGAGAAGGTGAAGTCTGGAGGGTGAATCAGAAGAAGCAGAAGAAGGAGAAGGAGAAGGTGAAGTCTGGAGGTTGAATCAGAAGAAGCAGAATAACGAGAAGGAGAAGGTGAAGTCTGGAGGGTGAATCAGAAGAAGCAGAATAAGGAGAAGGAGAAGGTGAAGTCTGGAGGGTGAATCAGAAGAATCAGAAGAAAGAGAAGGAGAAGGTGAAGTCTGGAGGCTGAAGCAGAAGAAACAGAAGAAGGAGAAGGAGAATGTGAAGACTGGAGGGTGAATCAGAAGAAGTAGAAGAAGGAGAAGGAGAAGGTGAAGTCTGGAGGGTGAATCAGAAGAAGTAGAAGAAGGAGAAGGAGAAGGTGAAGTCTGGAGGGTGAATCAGAAGAAGCAGAAGAAGGAGAAGGAGAAGGTGAAGTCTGGAGGGTGAATCAGAAGATGCAGAAGAAGGAGAAGGAGAAGATGAAGTCTGGAGGGTGAATCAGAAGAAGTAGAAGAAGGAGAAGGAGAAGGTGAAGTCTGGAGGGTGAATCAGAAGAAGTAGAAGAAGGAGAAGGAGAAGGTGAAGTCTGGAGTGTGAATCAGAAGAGGTAGAAGAAGGAGAAGGAGAAGGTGAAGTCTGGAGGGTGAAGCAGAAGAAGGAGAAGAAGGAGAAAGAGAAGGTGAAGTCAGGAGGGTGAATCAGAAGAAGCAGAAGAAGGAGAAGGAGAAGGTGAAGTCTGGAGGTTGAATCAGAAGAAGCAGAATAACGAGAAGGAGAAGGTGAAGTCTGGAGGGTGAATCAGAAGAAGCAGAATAAGGAGAAGGAGAAGGTGAAGTCTGGAGGGTGTATCAGAAGAAGCAGAAGAAGGAGAAGGAGAAGGTGAAGTCTGGAGGGTGAATCAGAAGAGGTAGAAGAAGGAGAAGGAGAAGGTGAAGTCAGGAGGGTGAAGCAGAAGAAGCAGAAGAAGGAGAAGGAGAAGGTGAAGTCTGGTGGGTGAAGCAGAAGAAGCAGAAGAAGGAGAAGGAGAAGGTGAAGTCTGGAGGGTGAAGCAGAAGAAGCAGAAGAAGGAGAAGGAGAAGGTGAAGTCAGGAGGGTGGATCAGAAGAAGTAGAAGAAGGAGAAGGAGAAGGTGAAGTCTGGAGGGTGAATCAGATGAAGCAGAAGAAGGAGAAGGAGAAGGTGAAGTCTGGAGGGCGCAGCAGAAGAAGCAGAAGAAGGAGAAAGAGAAGGTGAAGTCTGGAGGGTGAAGCAGAAGAAGCAGAAGAAGGAGAAGGAGAGGGTGAAGTCTGGAGGGTGAATCAGAAGAAGTAGAAGAAGGAGAAGGAGAAGGTGAAGTCAGGAGAGTGAAGCAGAAGAAGCAGAAGAAGGAGAAGGAGAAGGTGAAGTCTGGAGGGCGAAGCAGAAGAAGCAGAAGAAGGAGAAGGAGAAGGTGAAGTCTGGAGGGTGAAGCAGAAGAAGCAGAAGAAGGAGAAGGAGTAGGTGAAGTCTGGAGGGTGAATCAGAAGAAGTAGAAGAAGGAGAAGGAGAAGGTGAAGTCAGGAGGGTGAAGCAGAAGAAGCAGAAGAAGGAGAAGGAGAAGGTGAAGTCTGGAGGGTGAAGCAGAAGAAGCAGAAGAAGGAGAAGGAGAAGGTGAAGTCTGGAGGGAGAATCAGAAGAAGCAGAAGAAGGAGAAGGAGAAGGTGAAGTCTGGAGGGTGAATCAGAAGAAGCAGAAGAAGGAGAAGGAGAAGGTGAATTTAGGAGGGTGAATCAGAAGAAGCAGAAGAAGGAGAAGGAGCAGGTGAAGTCAGGGGGGTGTAGCAGAAGAAGTAGAAGAAGGAGAAGGAGAAGGTGAAGTCAGGACGGTGAAGCAGAAGAAGCAGAAGAAGGAGAAGGAGAAGGTGAAGCCTGGAGGGCGCAGCAGAAGAAGCAGAAGAAGGAGAAGGAGAAGGTGAAGTCTGGAGTGTGAAGCAGAAGAAGCAGAAGAAGGAGAAGGAGAAGGTGAAGTCTGGAGGGCGCAGCAGAAGAAGCAGAAGAAGGAGAATGAGAAGGTGAAGTCTGGAGGGAGAATCAGAAGAAGCAGAAGAAGGAGAAGGAGAAGGTGAAGTCTGGAGGGTGAATCAGAAGAAGTAGAAGAAGGAGAAGGAGAAGGTGAAGTCAGGAGGGTGAATCAGAAGAAGTAGAAGAAGGAGAAGGAGAAGGTGAAGTCAGGAGGGTGAATCAGAAGAAGCAGAAGAAGGAGAAGGAGAAGGTGAAGTCTGGAGGGCGAATCAGAAGAAACAGAAGAAGGAGAAGGAGAAGGTGAAGTCTGGAGGGTGAATCAGAAGAAGCAGAAGAAGGAGAAGTAGAAGGTGAAGTCTGGAGGTTGAATCAGAAGAAGCAGAATAACGAGAAGGAGAAGGTGAAGTCTGGAGGATGAATCAGAAGAAGCAGAATAAGGAGAAGGAGAAGGTGAAGTCTGGAGGGTGAATCAGAAGAAGCAGAAGAAGGAGAAGGAGAAGGTGAAGTCTGGAGGGTGAATCAGAAGAGGTAGAAGAAGGAGAAGGAGAAGGTGAAGTCTGGAGGGTGAAGCAGAAGAAGGAGAAGAAGGAGAAGGAGAAGGTGAAGTCAGGAGGGTGAATCAGAAGAAGTAGAAGAAGGAGAAGGAGAAGGTGAAGCCAGGAGGGTGAATCAGAAGAAGCAGAAGAAGGAGAAGGAGAAGGTGAAGTCTGGAGGGTGAATCAGAAGAATCAGAAGAAGGAGAAGTAGAAGGTGAAGTCTGGAGGGTGAATCAGAAGAATCAGAAGAAAGAGAAGGAGAAGGTGAAGTCTGGAGGCTGAAGCAGAAGAAACAGAAGAAGGAGAAGGAGAATGTGAAGACTGGAGGGTGAATCAGAAGAAGTAGAAGAAGGAGAAGGAGAAGGTGAAGTCTGGAGGGTGAATCAGAAGAAGTAGAAGAAGGAGAAGGAGAAGGTGAAGTCTGGAGGGTGAATCAGAAGAAGCAGAAGAAGGAGAAGGAGAAGGTGAAGTCTGGAGAGTGAATCAGAAGATGCAGAAGAAGGAGAAGGAGAAGATGAAGTCTGGAGGGTGAATCAGAAGAAGTAGAAGAAGGAGAAGGAGAAGGTGAAGTCTGGAGGGTGAATCAGAAGAAGTAGAAGAAGGAGAAGGAGAAGGTGAAGTCTGGAGTGTGAATCAGAAGAGGTAGAAGAAGGAGAAGGAGAAGGTGAAGTCTGGAGGGTGAAGCAGAAGAAGGAGAAGAAGGAGAAGAAGAAGGAGAAGTCAGGAGGGTGAATCAGAAGAAGCAGAAGAAGGAGAAGGAGAAGGTGAAGTCTGGAGGTTGAATCAGAAGAAGCAGAATAACGAGAAGGAGAAGGTGAAGTCTGGAGGGTGAATCAGAAGAAGCAGAATAAGGAGAAGGAGAAGGTGAAGTCTGGAGGGTGAATCAGAAGAAGCAGAAGAAGGAGAAGGAGAAGGTGAAGTCTGGAGGGTGAATCAGAAGAGGTAGAAGAAGGAGAAGGAGAAGGTGAAGTCAGGAGGGTGAAGCAGAAGAAGCAGAAGAAGGAGAAGGAGAAGGTGAAGTCTGGTGGGTGAAGCAGAAGAAGCAGAAGAAGGAGAAGGAGAAGGTGAAGTCTGGAGGGTGAAGCAGAAGAAGCAGAAGAAGGAGAAGGAGAAGGTGAAGTCAGGAGGGTGGATCAGAAGAAGTAGAAGAAGGAGAAGGAGAAGGTGAAGTCTGGAGGGTGAATCAGATGAAGCAGAAGAAGGAGAAGGAGAAGGTGAAGTCTGGAGGGCGCAGCAGAAGAAGCAGAAGAAGGAGAAAGAGAAGGTGAAGTCTGGAGGGTGAAGCAGAAGAAGCAGAAGAAGGAGAAGGAGAGGGTGAAGTCTGGAGGGTGAATCAGAAGAAGTAGAAGAAGGAGAAGGAGAAGGTGAAGTCAGGAGAGTGAAGCAGAAGAAGGAGAAGGAGAAGGTGAAGTCTGGAGGGCGAAGCAGAAGAAGCAGAAGAAGGAGAAGGAGAAGGTGAAGTCTGGAGGGTGAAGCAGAAGAAGCAGAAGAAGGAGAAGGAGTAGGTGAAGTCTGGAGGGTGAATCAGAAGAAGTAGAAGAAGGAGAAGGAGAAGGTGAAGTCAGGAGGGTGAAGCAGAAGAAGCAGAAGAAGGAGAAGGAGAAGGTGAAGTCTGGAGGGTGAAGCAGAAGAAGCAGAAGAAGGAGAAGGAGAAGGTGAAGTCTGGAGGGAGAATCAGAAGAAGCAGAAGAAGGAGAAGGAGAAGGTGAAGTCTGGAGGGTGAATCAGAAGAAGCAGAAGAAGGAGAAGGAGAAGGTGAAGTCAGGAGGGTGAATCAGAAGAAGCAGAAGAAGGAGAAGGAGAAGGTGAATTTAGGAGGGTGAATCAGAAGAAGCAGAAGAAGGAGAAGGAGCAGGTGAAGTCAGGGGGGTGTAGCAGAAGAAGTAGAAGAAGGAGAAGGAGAAGGTGAAGTCAGGACGGTGAAGCAGAAGAAGCAGAAGAAGGAGAAGGAGAAGGTGAAGCCTGGAGGGTGCAGCAGAAGAAGCAGAAGAAGGAGAAGGAGAAGGTGAAGTCTGGAGTGTGAAGCAGAAGAAGCAGAAGAAGGAGAAGGAGAAGGTGAAGTCTGGAGGGCGCAGCAGAAGAAGCAGAAGAAGGAGAATGAGAAGGTGAAGTCTGGAGGGTGAATCAGAAGAAGAAGAAGAAGGAGAAGGAGAAGGTGAAGTCTGGAGGGTGAATCAGAAGAAGTAGAAGAAGGAGAAGGAGAAGGTGAAGTCAGGAGGGTGAATCAGAAGAAGTAGAAGAAGGAGAAGGAGAAGGTGAAGTCAGGAGGGTGAATCAGAAGAAGCAGAAGAAGGAGAAGGAGAAGGTGAAGTCTGGAGGGCGAATCAGAAGAAACAGAAGAAGGAGAAGGAGAAGGTGAAGTCTGGAGGGTGAATCAGAAGAAGCAGAAGAAGGAGAAGGAGAAGGTGAAGTCTGGAGGTTGAATCAGAAGAAGCAGAATAACGAGAAGGAGAAGGTGAAGTCTGGAGGGTGAATCAGAAGAAGCAGAATAAGGAGAAGGAGAAGGTGAAGTCTGGAGGGTGAATCAGAAGAAGCAGAAGAAGGAGAAGGAGAAGGTGAAGTCTGGAGGGTGAATCAGAAGAGGTAGAAGAAGGAGAAGGAGAAGGTGAAGTCTGGAGGGTGAAGCAGAAGAAGGAGAAGAAGGAGAAGGAGAAGGTGATGTCAGGAGGGTGAATCAGAAGAAGTAGAAGAAGGAGAAGGAGAAGGTGAAGCCAGGAGGGTGAATCAGAAGAAGCAGAAGAAGGAGAAGGAGAAGGTGAAGTCAGGAGGGTGGATCAGAAGAAGTAGAAGAAGGAGAAGGAGAAGGTGCAGTCTGGAGGGTGAATCAGAAGAAGCAGAAGAAGGAGAAAGAGAAGGTGAAGTCTGGAGGTTGAATCAGAAGAAGCAGAATAACGAGAAGGAGAAGGTGAAGTCTGGAGGGTGAATCAGAAGAAGCAGAATAAGGAGAAGGAGAAGGTGAAGTCTGGAGGGTGAATCAGAAGAAGCAGAAGAAGGAGAAGGAGAAGGTGAAGTCTGGAGGGTGAATCAGAAGAGGTAGAAGAAGGAGAAGGAGAAGGTGAAGTCAGGAGGGTGAAGCAGAAGAAGCAGAAGAAGGAGAAGGAGAAGATGAAGTCTGGAGGGTGAATCAGAAGAAGTAGAAGAAGGAGAAGGAGAAGGTGAAGTCAGGAGGGTGAATCAGAAGAAGCAGAAGAAGGAGAAGGAGAAGGTGAAGTCTGGAGGGCGAATCAGAAGAAACAGAAGAAGGAGAAGGAGAAGGTGAAGTCTGGAGGGTGAATCAGAAGAAGCAGAAGAAGGAGAAGGAGAAGGTGAAGTCTGGAGGTTGAATCAGAAGAAGCAGAATAACGAGAAGGAGAAGGTGAAGTCTGGAGGGTGAATCAGAAGAAGCAGAATAAGGAGAAGGAGAAGGTGAAGTCTGGAGGGTGAATCAGAAGAAGCAGAAGAAGGAGAAGGAGAAGGTGAAGTCTGGAGGGTGAATCAGAAGAGGTAGAAGAAGGAGAAGGAGAAGGTGATGTCTGGAGGGTGAAGCAGAAGAAGGAGAAGAAGGAGAAGGAGAAGGTGAAGTCAGGAGGGTGAATCAGAAGAAGTAGAAGAAGGAGAAGGAGAAGGTGAAGCAAGGAGGGTGAATCAGAAGAAGCAGAAGAAGGAGAAGGAGAAGGTGAAGTCAGGAGGGTGAATCAGAAGAAGCAGAAGAAGGAGAAGGAGAAGGTGAAGTCTGGAGGTTGAATCAGAAGAAGCAGAATAACGAGAAGGAGAAGGTGAAGTCTGGAGGGTGAATCAGAAGAAGCAGAATAAGGAGAAGGAGAAGGTGAAGTCTGGAGGGTGAATCAGAAGAAGCAGAAGAAGGAGAAGGAGAAGGTGAAGTCTGGAGGGTGAATCAGAAGAGGTAGAAGAAGGAGAAGGAGAAGGTGAAGTCAGGAGGGTGAAGCAGAAGAAGCAGAAGAAGGAGAAGGAGAAGATGAAATCTGGAGGGTGAATCAGAAGAAGTAGAAGAAGGAGAAGGAGAAGGTGAAGTCTGGAGGGTGAATCAGAAGAAGCAGAAAAAGGAGAAGGAGAAGGTGAAGTCTGGAGGGTGAATCAGAAGAAGCAGAAGAAGGAGAAGGAGAAGGTGAAGTCTGGAGGGTGAATCAGAAGAAGCAGAATAAGGAGAAGGAGAAGGTGAAGTCTGGAGGGTGAATCAGAAGAAGCAGAAGAAGGAGAAGGAGAAGGTGAAGTCTGGAGGATGAATCAGAAGAAGTAGAAGAAGGAGAAGGAGAAGGTGAAGTCTGGAGGGTGAATCAGAAGAAGTAGAAGAAGGAGAAGGAGAAGGTGAAGTCTGGAGGGTGAATCAGAAGAAGTAGAAGATGGAGAAGGAGAAGGTGAAGTCTGGAGGGTGAAGCAGAAGAAGTAGAAGAAGGAGAAGGAGAAGGTGAAGTCAGGAGGGTGAATCAGAAGAAGTAGAAGAAGGAGAAGGAGAAGGTGAAGTCAGGAGGGTGAAGCAGAAGAAGCAGAAGAAGGAGAAGGAGAAGGTGAAGTCTGGAGGGTGAAGCAGAAGAAGCAGAAGAAGGAGAAGGAGAAGGTGAAGTCTGGAGGGTGAATCAGAAGAAGCAGAAGAAAGAGAAGGAGAAGGTGAAGTCTGGAGGGTGAATCAGAAGAAGTAGAAGAAGGAGAAGGAGAAGGTGAAGTCTGGAGGGTGAATCAGAAGAAGCAGAAGAAGGAGAAGGAGAAGGTGAAGTCTGGAGAGTGAATCAGAAGAAGCAGAAGAAGGAGAAGGAAAAGGTGAAGTCTGGAGGGTGAATCAGAAGAAGCAGAAGAAGGAGAAGGAGAAGGTGAAGTCTGGAGGGTGAATCAGAAGAAGCAGAATAAGGAGAAGGAGAAGGTGAAGTCTGGAGGGTGAATCAGAAGAAGCAGAAGAAGGAGAAGGAGAAGGTGAAGTCTGGAGGGTGAATCAGAAGAAGCAGAAGAAGGAGAAGGAGAAGGTGAAGTCTGGAGGTTGAATCAGAAGAAGCAGAATAACGAGAAGGAGAAGGTGAAGTCTGGAGGGTGAATCAGAAGAAGCAGAATAAGGAGAAGGAGAAGTGAAGTCTGGAGGGTGAATCAGAAGAAGCAGAAGAAGGAGAAGGAGAAGGTGAAGTCTGGAGGGTGAATCAGAAGAGGTAGAAGAAGGAGAAGGAGAAGGTGAAGTCTGGAGGGTGAAGCAGAAGAAGGAGAAGAAGGAGAAGGAGAAGGTGAAGTCAGGAGGGTGAATCAGAAGAAGTAGAAGAAGGAGAAGGAGAAGGTGAAGCCAGGAGGGTGAATCAGAAGAAGCAGAAGAAGGAGAAGGAGAAGGTGAAGTCTGGAGGGTGAATCAGAAGAATCAGAAGAAGGAGAAGGCGAAGGTGAAGTCTGGAGGGTGAATCAGAAGAATCAGAAGAAAGAGAAGGAGAAGGTGAAGTCTGGAGGCTGAAGCAGAAGAAACAGAAGAAGGAGAAGGAGAATGTGAAGACTGGAGGGTGAATCAGAAGAAGTAGAAGAAGGAGAAGGAGAAGGTGAAGTCTGGAGGGTGAATCAGAAGAAGTAGAAGAAGGAGAAGGAGAAGGTGAAGTCTGGAGGGTGAATCAGAAGAAGCAGAAGAAGGAGAAGGAGAAGGTGAAGTCTGGAGGGTGAATCAGAAGATGCAGAAGAAGGAGAAGGAGAAGATGAAGTCTGGAGGGTGAATCAGAAGAAGTAGAAGAAGGAGAAGGAGAAGGTGAAGTCTGGAGGGTGAATCAGAAGAAGTAGAAGAAGGAGAAGGAGAAGGTGAAGTCTGGAGGGTGAATCAGAAGAAACAGAAGAAGGAGAAGGAGAAGGTGAAGTCTGGAGGGTGAATCAGAAGAAGTAGAAGAAGGAGAAGGAGAAGGTGTAGTCTGGAGGGTGAATCAGAAGATGTAGACGAAGGAGAAGGAGAAGGTGAAGTCTGGAGGGTGAATCAGAAGAAGCAGAAGAAGGAGAAGGAGAAGATGAAGTCTGGAGGGTGAATCAGAAGAAGTAGAAGAAGGAGAAGGAGAAGGTGAAGTCTGGAGGGTGAATCAGAAGAAGCAGAAGAAGGAGAAGGAGAAGGTGAAGTCTGGAGGGTGAATCAGAAGAAGCAGAAGAAGGAGAAGGAGAAGGTGAAGTCTGGAGGGTGAATCAGAAGAAGCAGAATAAGGAGAAGGAGAAGGTGAAGTCTGGAGGGTGAATCAGAAGAAGCAGAAGAAGGAGAAGGAGAAGGTGAAGTCTGGAGGATGAATCAGAAGAAGTAGAAGAAGGAGAAGGAGAAGGTGAAGTCTGGAGGGTGAATCAGAAGAAGTAGAAGAAGGAGAAGGAGAAGGTGAAGTCTGGAGGGTGAATCAGAAGAAGTAGAAGAAGGAGAAGGAGAAGGTGAAGTCTGGAGGGTGAAGCAGAAGAAGTAGAAGAAGGAGAAGGAGAAGGTGAAGTCAGGAGGGTGAATCAGAAGAAGTAGAAGAAGGAGAAGGAGAAGGTGAAGTCAGGAGGGTGAAGCAGAAGAAGCAGAAGAAGGAGAAGGAGAAGGTGAAGTCTGGAGGGTGAATCAGAAGAAGCAGAAGAAAGAGAAGGAGAAGGTGAAGTCTGGAGGGTGAATCAGAAGAAGTAGAAGAAGGAGAAGGAGAAGGTGAAGTCTGGAGGGTGAATCGGAAGAAGCAGAATAAGGAGAAGGAGAAGGAGAAGTCTGGAGGGTGAATCAGAAGAAGCAGAAGAAGGAGAAGGAGAAGGTGAAGTCTGGAGGGTGAATCAGAAGAAGTAGAAGAAGGAGAAGGAGAAGGTGAAGTCTGGAGGGTGAAGCAGAAGAAGTAGAAGAAGGAGAAGGAGAAGGTGAAGTCAGGAGGGTGAATCAGAAGAAGCAGAAGAAGGAGAAGGAGAAGGTGAGGTCTGGAGGGTGAATCAGAAGAATCAGAAGAAGGAGAAGGAGAAGATGAAGTCTGGAGGGTGAATCAGAAGATGCAGAAGAAAGAGAAGGAGAAGGTGAAGTCTGGAGGGTGAAGCAGAAGAAACAGAAGAAGGAGAAGGAGTAGGTGAAGACTGGAGGGTGAATCAGAAGAAGTAGAAGAAGGAGAAGGAGAAGGTGAAGTCTGGAGGGTGAATCAGACGAAGTAGAAGAAGGAGAAGGAGAAGGTGAAATCTGGAGGGTGAATCAGAAGAAGCAGAAGAAGGAGAAGGAGAAGGTGAAGTTAGGAGGGTGAATCAGAAGAAGCAGAAGAAGGAGAAGGAGCAGGTGAAGTCAGGGGGGTGAAGCAGAAGAAGTAGAAGAAGGAGAAGGAGAAGGTGAAGTCAGGACGGTGAAGCAGAAGAAGCAGAAGAAGGAGAAGGAGAAGGTGAAGTCTGGAGGGTGAATCAGAAGAAGTAGAAGAAGGAGAAGGAGAAGGTGAAGTCTGGAGGGTGAATCAGAAGAGGTAGAAGAAGGAGAAGGAGAAGGTGAAGTCAGGAGGGTGAAGCAGAAGAAGCAGAAGAAGGAGAAGGAGAAGATGAAGTCTGGAGGGTGAATCAGAAGAAGCAGAAGAAGGAGAAGGAGAAGGTGAAGTCTGGAGGGTGAATCAGAAGAAGTAGAAGAAGGAGAAGGAGAAGGTGAAGTCTGGAGGGTGAAGCAGAATAAGTAGAAGAAGGAGAAGGAGAAGGTGAAGTCAGGAGGGTGAATCAGAAGAAGCAGAAGAAGGAGAAGGAGAAGGTGAAGTCTGGAGGGTGAATCAGAAGAATCAGAAGAAGGAGAAGGAGAAGATGAAGTCTGGAGGGTGAATCAGAAGATGCAGAAGAAAGAGAAGGAGAAGGTGAAGTCTGGAGGGTGAAGCAGAAGAAACAGAAGAAGGAGAAGGAGTAGGTGAAGACTGGAGGGTGAATCAGAAGAAGTAGAAGAAGAGAAGGAGAAGGTGAAGTCTGGAGGGTGAATCAGACGAAGTAGAAGAAGGAGAAGAAGAAGGTGAAATCTGGAGGGTGAATCAGAAGAAGCAGAAGAAGGAGAAGGAGAAGGTGAAGTTAGGAGGGTGAATCAGAAGAAGCAGAAGAAGGAGAAGGAGCAGGTGAAGTCAGGGGGGTGAAGCAGAAGAAGTAGAAGAAGGAGAAGGAGAAGGTGAAGTCAGGACGGTGAAGCAGAAGAAGCAGAAGAAGGAGAAGGAGAAGGTGAAGTCTGGAGGGTGAAGCAGAAGAAGCAGAAGAAGGAGAAGGAGAGGGTGAAGTCTGGAGGGTGAATCAGAAGAAGTAGAAGAAGGAGAAGGAGAAGGTGAAGTCAGGAGAGTGAAGCAGAAGAAGCAGAAGAAGGAGAAGGAGAAGGTGAAGTCTGGAGGGCGAAGCAGAAGAAGCAGAAGAAGGAGAAGGAGAAGGTGAAGTCTGGGGGGTGAAGCAGAAGAAGCAGAAGAAGGAGAAGGAGTAGGTGAAGTCTGGAGGGTGAATCAGAAGAAGTAGAAGAAGGAGAAGGAGAAGGTGAAGTCTGGAGGGTGAATCAGAAGAGGTAGAAGAAGGAGAAGGAGAAGGTGAAGTCAGGAGGGTGAAGCAGAAGAAGCAGAAGAAGGAGAAGGAGAAGATGAAGTCTGGAGGGTGAATCAGAAGAAGTAGAAGAAGGAGAAGGAGAAGGTGAAGTCTGGAGGGTGAATCAGAAGAAGCAGAAGAAGGAGAAGGAGAAGGTGAAGTCTGGAGGGTGAATCAGAAGAAGCAGAAGAAGGAGAAGGAGAAGGTGAAGTCTGGAGGGTGAATCAGAAGAAGCAGAATAAGGAGAAGGAGAAGGTGAAGTCTGGAGGGTGAATCAGAAGAAGCAGAAGAAGGAGAAGGAGAAGGTGAAGTCTGGAGGATGAATCAGAAGAAGTAGAAGAAGGAGAAGGAGAAGGTGAAGTCTGGAGGGTGAATCAGAAGAAGTAGAAGAAGGAGAAGGAGAAGGTGAAGTCTGGAGGGTGAATCAGAAGAAGTAGAAGAAGGAGAAGGAGAAGGTGAAGTCTGGAGGGTGAAGCAGAAGCAGTAGAAGAAGGAGAAGGAGAAGGTGAAGTCAGGAGGGTGAATCAGAAGAAGTAGAAGAAGGAGAAGGAGAAGGTGAAGTCAGGAGGGTGAAGCAGAAGAAGCAGAAGAAGGAGAAGGAGAAGGTGAAGTCTGGAGGGTGAAGCAGAAGAAGCAGAAGAAGGAGAAGGAGAAGGTGAAGTCTGGAGGGTGGATCAGAAGAAGCAGAAGAAAGAGAAGGAGAAGGTGAAGTCTGGAGGGTGAATCAGAAGAAGTAGAAGAAGGAGAAGGAGAAGGTGAAGTCTGGAGGGTGAATCAGAAGAAGCAGAAGAAGGAGAAGGAGAAGGTGAAGTCTGGAGAGTGAATCAGAAGAAGCAGAAGAAGGAGAAGGAAAAGGTGAAGTCTGGAGGGTGAATCAGAAGAAGCAGAAGAAGGAGAAGGAGAAGGTGAAGTCTGGAGGGTGAATCAGAAGAAGCAGAATAAGGAGAAGGAGAAGGTGAAGTCTGGAGGGTGAATCAGAAGAAGCAGAAGAAGGAGAAGGAAAAGGTGAAGTCTGGAGGGTGAATCAGATGAAGCAGAAGAAGGAGAAGGAGAAGGTGAAGTCTGGAGGTTGAATCAGAAGAAGCAGAATAAGGAGAAGGAGAAGGTGAAGTCTGGAGGGTGAATCAGAAGAAGCAGAATAAGGAGAAGGAGAAGGTGAAGTCTGGAGGGTGAATCAGAAGAAGCAGAAGAAGGAGAAGGAGAAGGTGAAGTCTGGAGGGTGAATCAGAAGAGGTAGAAGAAGGAGAAGGAGAAGGTGAAGTCTGGAGGGTGAAGCAGAAGAAGGAGAAGAAGGAGAAGGAGAAGGTGAAGTCAGGAGGGTGAATCAGAAGAAGTAGAAGAAGGAGAAGGAGAAGGTGAAGCCAGGAGGGTGAATCAGAAGAAGCAGAAGAAGGAGAAGGAGAAGGTGAAGTCTGGAGGGTGAATCAGAAGATTCAGAAGAAGGAGAAGGCGAAGGTGAAGTCTGGAGGGTGAATCAGAAGAATCAGAAGAAAGAGAAGGAGAAGGTGAAGTCTGGAGGCTGAAGCAGAAGAAACAGAAGAAGGAGAAGGAGAATGTGAAGACTGGAGGGTGAATCAGAAGAAGTAGAAGAAGGAGAAGGAGAAGGTGAAGTCTGGAGGGTGAATCAGAAGAAGTAGAAGAAGGAGAAGGAGAAGGTGAAGTCTGGAGGGTGAATCAGAAGAAGCAGAAGAAGGAGAAGGAGAAGGTGAAGTCTGGAGGGTGAATCAGAAGATGCAGAAGAAGGAGAAGGAGAAGATGAAGTCTGGAGGGTGAATCAGAAGAAGTAGAAGAAGGAGAAGGAGAAGGTGAAGTCTGGAGGGTGAATCAGAAGAAGTAGAAGAAGGAGAAGGAGAAGGTGAAGTCTGGAGGGTGAATCAGAAGAAACAGAAGAAGGAGAAGGAGAAGGTGAAGTCTGGAGGGTGAATCAGAAGAAGTAGAAGAAGGAGAAGGAGAAGGTGAAGTCTGGAGGGTGAATCAGAAGAAACAGAAGAAGGAGAAGGAGAAGGTGAAGTCTGGAGGGTGAATCAGAAGAAGTAGAAGAAGGAGAAGGAGAAGGTGTAGTCTGCAGGATGAATCAGAAGAAGTAGACGAAGGAGAAGGAGAAGGTGGAGTCTGGAGGGTGTATCAGAAGAAGCAGAAGAAGGAGAAGGAGAAGATGAAGTCTGGAGGGTGAATCAGAAGAAGTAGAAGAAGGAGAAGGAGAAGGTGAAGTCTGGAGGGTGAATCAGAAGAAGCAGAAGAAGGAGAAGGAGAAGGTGAAGTCTGGAGGGTGAATCAGAAGAAGCAGAAGAAGGAGAAGGAGAAGGTGAAGTCTGGAGGGTGAATCAGAAGAAGCAGAATAAGGAGAAGGAGAAGGTGAAGTCTGGAGGGTGAATCAGAAGAAGCAGAAGAAGGAGAAGGAGAAGGTGAAGTCTGGAGGATGAATCAGAAGAAGTAGAAGAAGGAGAAGGAGAAGGTGAAGTCTGGAGGGTGAATCAGAAGAAGTAGAAGAAGGAGAAGGAGAAGGTGAAGTCTGGAGGGTGAATCAGAAGAAGTAGAAGAAGGAGAAGGAGAAGGTGAAGTCTGGAGGGTGAAGCAGAAGAAGCAGAAGAAGGAGAAGGAGAAGGTGAAGTCTGGAGGGTGAAGCAGAAGAAGCAGAAGAAGGAGAAGGAGAAGGTGAAGTCTGGAGGGTGAATCAGAAGAAGCAGAAGAAAGAGAAGGAGAAGGTGAAGTCTGGAGGGTGAATCAGAAGAAGCAGAAGAAGGAGAAGGAGAAGGTGAAGTCTGGAGGGTGAAGCAGAAGAAGCAGAAGAAGGAGAAGGAGAAGGTGAAGTCTGGAGGGTGAATCAGAAGAAGCAGAAGAAAGAGAAGGAGAAGGTGAAGTCTGGAGGGTGAATCAGAAGAAGTAGAAGAAGGAGAAGGAGAAGGCGAAGTCTGGAGGGTGAATCAGAAGAAGCAGAAGAAGGAGAAGGAGAAGGTGAAGTCTGGAGGGTGAATCAGAAGAAGCAGAAGAAGGAGAAGGAAAAGGTGAAGTCTGGAGGGTGAATCAGAAGAAGCAGAAGAAGGAGAAGGAGAAGGTGAAGTCTGGAGGGTGAATCAGAAGAAGCAGAATAAGGAGAAGGAGAAGGTGAAGTCTGGAGGGTGAATCAGAAGAAGCAGAAGAAGGAGAAGGAGAAGGTGAAGTCTGGAGGGTGAATCAGAAGAAGTAGAAGAAGGAGAAGGAGAAGGTGAAGTCTGGAGGGTGAAGCAGAAGAAGTAGAAGAAGGAGAAGGAGAGGGTGAAGTCAGGAGGGTGAATCAGAAGAAGCAGAAGAAGGAGAAGGAGAAGGTGAAGTCTGGAGGGTGAATCAGAAGAATCAGAAGAAGGAGAAGGAGAAGATGAAGTCTGGAGGGTGAATCAGAAGATGCAGAAGAAAGAGAAGGAGAAGGTGAAGTCTGGAGGGTGAAGCAGAAGAAACAGAAGAAGGAGAAGGAGTAGGTGAAGACTGGAGGGTGAATCAGAAGAAGTAGAAGAAGGAGAAGGAGAAGGTGAAGTCTGGAGGGTGAATCAGACGAAGTAGAAGAAGGAGAAGGAGAAGGTGAAATCTGGAGGGTGAATCAGAAGAAGCAGAAGAAGGAGAAGGAGAAGGTGAAGTTAGGAGGGTGAATCAGAAGAAGCAGAAGAAGGAGAAGGAGCAGGTGAAGTCAGGGGGGTGAAGCAGAAGAAGTAGAAGAAGGAGAAGGAGAAGGTGAAGTCAGGACGGTGAAGCAGAAGAAGCAGAAGAAGGAGAAGGAGAAGGTGAAGTCTGGAGGGTGAAGCAGAAGAAGCAGAAGAAGGAGAAGGAGAGGGTGAAGTCTGGAGGGTGAATCAGAAGAAGTAGAAGAAGGAGAAGGAGAAGGTGAAGTCAGGAGAGTGAAGCAGAAGAAGCAGAAGAAGGAGAAGGAGAAGGTGAAGTCTGGAGGGCGAAGCAGAAGAAGCAGAAGAAGGAGAAGGAGAAGGTGAAGTCTGGAGGGCGAAGCAGAAGAAGCAGAAGAAGGAGAAGGAGAAGGTGAAGTCTGGGGGGTGAAGCAGAAGAAGCAGAAGAAGGAGAAGGAGTAGGTGAAGTCTGGAGGGTGAATCAGAAGAAGTAGAAGAAGGAGAAGGAGAAGGTGAAGTCTGGAGGGTGAATCAGAAGAGGTAGAAGAAGGAGAAGGAGAAGGTGAAGTCAGGAGGGTGAAGCAGAAGAAGCAGAAGAAGGAGAAGGAGAAGATGAAGTCTGGAGGGTGAATCAGAAGAAGCAGAAGAAGGAGAAGGAGAAGGTGAAGTCTGGAGGGTGAATCAGAAGAAGTAGAAGAAGGAGAAGGAGAAGGTGAAGTCTGGAGGGTGAAGCAGAAGAAGTAGAAGAAGGAGAAGGAGAAGGTGAAGTCAGGAGGGTGAATCAGAAGAAGCAGAAGAAGGAGAAGGAGAAGGTGAAGTCTGGAGGGTGAATCAGAAGAATCAGAAGAAGGAGAAGGAGAAGATGAAGTCTGGAGGGTGAATCAGAAGATGCAGAAGAAAGAGAAGGAGAAGGTGAAGTTAGGAGGGTGAATCAGAAGAAGCAGAAGAAGGAGAAGGAGCAGGTGAAGTCAGGGGGGTGAAGCAGAAGAAGTAGAAGAAGGAGAAGGAGAAGGTGAAGTCAGGACGGTGAAGCAGAAGAAGCAGAAGAAGGAGAAGGAGAAGGTGAAGTCTGGAGGGTGAAGCAGAAGAAGCAGAAGAAGGAGAAGGAGAGGGTGAAGTCTGGAGGGTGAATCAGAAGAAGTAGAAGAAGGAGAAGGAGAAGGTGAAGTCAGGAGAGTGAAGCAGAAGAAGCAGAAGAAGGAGAAGGAGAAGGTGAAGTCTGGAGGGCGAAGCAGAAGAAGCAGAAGAAGGAGAAGGAGAAGGTGAAGTCTGGGGGGTGAAGCAGAAGAAGCAGAAGAAGGAGAAGGAGTAGGTGAAGTCTGGAGGGTGAATCAGAAGAAGTAGAAGAAGGAGAAGGAGAAGGTGAAGTCTGGAGGGTGAATCAGAAGAGGTAGAAGAAGGAGAAGGAGAAGGTGAAGTCAGGAGGGTGAAGCAGAAGAAGCAGAAGAAGGAGAAGGAGAAGATGAAGTCTGGAGGGTGAATCAGAAGAAGTAGAAGAAGGAGAAGGAGAAGGTGAAGTCTGGAGGGTGAATCAGAAGAAGCAGAAGAAGGAGAAGTAGAAGGTGAAGTCTGGAGGGTGAATCAGAAGAAGCAGAAGAAGGAGAAGGAGAAGGTGAAGTCTGGAGGGTGAATCAGAAGAAGCAGAATAAGGAGAAGGAGAAGGTGAAGTCTGGAGGGTGAATCAGAAGAAGCAGAAGAAGGAGAAGGAGAAGGTGAAGTCTGGAGGATGAATCAGAAGAAGTAGAAGAAGGAGAAGGAGAAGGTGAAGTCTGGAGGGTGAATCAGAAGAAGTAGAAGAAGGAGAAGGAGAAGGTGAAGTCTGGAGGGTGAATCAGAAGAAGTAGAAGAAGGAGAAGGAGAAGCTGAAGTCTGGAGGGTGAAGCAGAAGAAGTAGAAGAAGGAGAAGGAGAAGGTGAAGTCAGGAGGGTGAATCAGAAGAAGTAGAAGAAGGAGAAGGAGAAGGTGAAGTCAGGAGGGTGAAGCAGAAGAAGCAGAAGAAGGAGAAGGAGAAGGTGAAGTCTGGAGGGTGAAGCAGAAGAAGCAGAAGAAGGAGAAGGAGAAGGTGAAGTCTGGAGGGTGAATCAGAAGAAGCAGAAGAAAGAGAAGGAGAAGGTGAAGTCTGGAGGGTGAATCAGAAGAAGTAGAAGAAGGAGAAGGAGAAGGTGAAGTCTGGAGGGTGAATCAGAAGAAGCAGAATAAGGAGAAGGAGAAGGTGAAGTCTGGAGGGTGAATCAGAAGAAGCAGAAGAAGGAGAAGGAAAAGGTGAAGTCTGGAGGGTGAATCAGAAGAAGCAGAAGAAGGAGAAGGAGAAGGTGAAGTCTGGAGGTTGAATCAGAAGAAGCAGAATAAGGAGAAGGAGAAGGTGAAGTCTGGAGGGTGAATCAGAAGAAGCAGAATAAGGAGAAGGAGAAGGTGAAGTCTGGAGGGTGAATCAGAAGAAGCAGAAGAAGGAGAAGGAGAAGGTGAAGTCTGGAGGGTGAATCAGAAGAGGTAGAAGAAGGAGAAGGAGAAGGTGAAGTCTGGAGGGTGAAGCAGAAGAAGGAGAAGAAGGAGAAGGAGAAGGTGAAGTCAGGAGGGTGAATCAGAAGAAGTAGAAGAAGGAGAAGGAGAAGGTGAAGCCAGGAGGGTGAATCAGAAGAAGCAGAAGAAGGAGAAGGAGAAGGTGAAGTCTGGAGGGTGAATCAGAAGATTCAGAAGAAGGAGACGGCGAAGGTGAAGTCTGGAGGGTGAATCAGAAGAATCAGAAGAAAGAGAAGGAGAAGGTGAAGTCTGGAGGCTGAAGCAGAAGAAACAGAAGAAGGAGAAGGAGAATGTGAAGACTGGAGGGTGAATCAGAAGAAGTAGAAGAAGGAGAAGGAGAAGGTGAAGTCTGGAGGGTGAATCAGAAGAAGTAGAAGAAGGAGAAGGAGCAGGTGAAGTCTGGAGGGTGAATCAGAAGAAGCAGAAGAAGGAGAAGGAGAAGGTGAAGTCTGGAGGGTGAATCAGAAGATGCAGAAGAAGGAGAAGGAGAAGATGAAGTCTGGAGGGTGAATCAGAAGAAGTAGAAGAAGGAGAAGGAGAAGGTGAAGTCTGGAGGGTGAATCAGAAGAAGTAGAAGAAGGAGAAGGAGAAGGTGAAGTCTGGAGGGTGAATCAGAAGAAACAGAAGAAGGAGAAGGAGAAGGTGAAGTCTGGAGGGTGAATCAGAAGAAGCAGAAGAAGGAGAAGGAGAAGGTGAAGTCTGGAGGGTGAATCAGAAGAAACAGAAGAAGGAGAAGGAGAAGGTGAAGTCTGGAGGGTGAATCAGAAGAAGTAGAAGAAGGAGAAGGAGAAGGTGTAGTCTGCAGGATGAATCAGAAGAAGTAGACGAAGGAGAAGGAGAAGGTGAAGTCTGGAGGGTGAATCAGAAGAAGCAGAAGAAGGAGAAGGAGAAGATGAAGTCTGGAGGGTGAATCAGAAGAAGTAGAAGAAGGAGAAGGAGAAGGTGAAGTCTGGAGGGTGAATCAGAAGAAGCAGAAGAAGGAGAAGGAGAAGGTGAAGTCTGGAGGGTGAATCAGAAGAAGCAGAAGAAGGAGAAGGAGAAGGTGAAGTCTGGAGGGTGAATCAGAAGAAGCAGAATAAGGAGAAGGAGAAGGTGAAGTCTGGAGGGTGAATCAGAAGAAGCAGAAGAAGGAGAAGGAGAAGGTGAAGTCTGGAGGATGAATCAGAAGAAGTAGAAGAAGGAGAAGGAGAAGGTGAAGTCTGGAGGGTGAATCAGAAGAAGTAGAAGAAGGAGAAGGAGAAGGTGAAGTCTGGAGGGTGAATCAGAAGAAGTAGAAGAAGGAGAAGGAGAAGGTGAAGTCTGGAGGGTGAAGCAGAAGAAGCAGAAGAAGGAGAAGGAGAAGGTGAAGTCTGGAGGGTGAAGCAGAAGAAGCAGAAGAAGGAGAAGGAGAAGGTGAAGTCTGGAGGGTGAATCAGAAGAAGCAGAAGAAAGAGAAGGAGAAGGTGAAGTCTGGAGGGTGAATCAGAAGAAGCAGAAGAAGGAGAAGGAGAAGGTGAAGTCTGGAGGGTGAAGCAGAAGAAGCAGAAGAAGGAGAAGGAGAAGGTGAAGTCTGGAGGGTGAATCAGAAGAAGCAGAAGAAAGAGAAGGAGAAGGTGAAGTCTGGAGGGTGAATCAGAAGAAGTAGAAGAAGGAGAAGGAGAAGGCGAAGTCTGGAGGGTGAATCAGAAGAAGCAGAAGAAGGAGAAGGAGAAGGTGAAGTCTGGAGGGTGAATCAGAAGAAGCAGAAGAAGGAGAAGGAAAAGGTGAAGTCTGGAGGGTGAATCAGAAGAAGCAGAAGAAGGAGAAGGAGAAGGTGAAGTCTGGAGGGTGAATCAGAAGAAGCAGAATAAGGAGAAGGAGAAGGTGAAGTCTGGAGGGTGAATCAGAAGAAGCAGAAGAAGGAGAAGGAGAAGGTGAAGTCTGGAGGGTGAATCAGAAGAAGTAGAAGAAGGAGAAGGAGAAGGTGAAGTCTGGAGGGTGAAGCAGAAGAAGTAGAAGAAGGAGAAGGAGAGGGTGAAGTCAGGAGGGTGAATCAGAAGAAGCAGAAGAAGGAGAAGGAGAAGGTGAAGTCTGGAGGGTGAATCAGAAGAATCAGAAGAAGGAGAAGGAGAAGATGAAGTCTGGAGGGTGAATCAGAAGATGCAGAAGAAAGAGAAGGAGAAGGTGAAGTCTGGAGGGTGAAGCAGAAGAAACAGAAGAAGGAGAAGGAGTAGGTGAAGACTGGAGGGTGAATCAGAAGAAGTAGAAGAAGGAGAAGGAGAAGGTGAAGTCTGGAGGGTGAATCAGACGAAGTAGAAGAAGGAGAAGGAGAAGGTGAAATCTGGAGGGTGAATCAGAAGAAGCAGAAGAAGGAGAAGGAGAAGGTGAAGTTAGGAGGGTGAATCAGAAGAAGCAGAAGAAGGAGAAGGAGCAGGTGAAGTCAGGGGGGTGAAGCAGAAGAAGTAGAAGAAGGAGAAGGAGAAGGTGAAGTCAGGACGGTGAAGCAGAAGAAGCAGAAGAAGGAGAAGGAGAAGGTGAAGTCTGGAGGGTGAAGCAGAAGAAGCAGAAGAAGGAGAAGGAGAGGGTGAAGTCTGGAGGGTGAATCAGAAGAAGTAGAAGAAGGAGAAGGAGAAGGTGAAGTCAGGAGAGTGAAGCAGAAGAAGCAGAAGAAGGAGAAGGAGAAGGTGAAGTCTGGAGGGCGAAGCAGAAGAAGCAGAAGAAGGAGAAGGAGAAGGTGAAGTCTGGGGGTGAAGCAGAAGAAGCAGAAGAAGGAGAAGGAGTAGGTGAAGTCTGGAGGGTGAATCAGAAGAAGTAGAAGAAGGAGAAGGAGAAGGTGAAGTCTGGAGGGTGAATCAGAAGAGGTAGAAGAAGGAGAAGGAGAAGGTGAAGTCAGGAGGGTGAAGCAGAAGAAGCAGAAGAAGGAGAAGGAGAAGATGAAGTCTGGAGGGTGAATCAGAAGAAGTAGAAGAAGGAGAAGGAGAAGGTGAAGTGTGGAGGGTGAATCAGAAGAAGCAGAAGAAGGAGAAGGAGAAGGTGAAGTCTGGAGGGTGAATCAGAAGAAGCAGAAGAAGGAGAAGGAGGTGGTGAAGTCTGGAGGGTGAATCAGAAGAAGCAGAATAAGGAGAAGGAGAAGGTGAAGTCTGGAGGGTGAATCAGAAGAAGCAGAAGAAGGAGAAGGAGAAGGTGAAGTCTGGAGGATGAATCAGAAGAAGTAGAAGAAGGAGAAGGAGAAGGTGAAGTCTGGAGGGTGAATCAGAAGAAGTAGAAGAAGGAGAAGGAGAAGGTGAAGTCTGGAGGGTGAATCAGAAGAAGTAGAAGAAGGAGAAGGAGAAGGTGAAGTCTGGAGGGTGAAGCAGAAGAAGTAGAAGAAGGAGAAGGAGAAGGTGAAGTCAGGAGGGTGAATCAGAAGAAGTAGAAGAAGGAGAAGGAGAAGGTGAAGTCAGGAGGGTGAAGCAGAAGAAGCAGAAGAAGGAGAAGGAGAAGGTGAAGTCTGGAGGGTGAAGCAGAAGAAGCAGAAGAAGGAGAAGGAGAAGGTGAAGTCTGGAGGGTGAATCAGAAGAAGCAGAAGAAAGAGAAGGAGAAGGTGAAGTCTGGAGGGTGAATCAGAAGAAGTAGAAGAAGGAGAAGGAGAAGGTGAAGTCTGGAAGGTGAATCAGAAGAAGCAGAAGAAGGAGAAGGAGAAGGTGAAGTCTGGAGAGTGAATCAGAAGAAGCAGAAGAAGGAGAAGGAAAAGGTGAAGTCTGGAGGGTGAATCAGAAGAAGCAGAAGAAGGAGAAGGAGAAGGTGAAGTCTGGAGGGTGAATCAGAAGAAGCAGAATAAGGAGAAGGAGAAGGTGAAGTCTGGAGGGTGAATCAGAAGAAGCAGAAGAAGGAGAAGGAAAAGGTGAAGTCTGGAGGGTGAATCAGAAGAAGCAGAAGAAGGAGAAGGAGAAGGTGAAGTCTGGAGGTTGAATCAGAAGAAGCAGAATAACGAGAAGGAGAAGGTGAAGTCTGGAGGGTGAATCAGAAGAAGCAGAATAAGGAGAAGGAGAAGGTGAAGTCTGGAGGGTGAATCAGAAGAAGCAGAAGAAGGAGAAGGAGAAGGTGAAGTCTGGAGGGTGAATCAGAAGAGGTAGAAGAAGGAGAAGGAGAAGGTGAAGTCTGGAGGGTGAAGCAGAAGAAGGAGAAGAAGGAGAAGGAGAAGGTGAAGTCAGGAGGGTGAATCAGAAGAAGTAGAAGAAGGAGAAGGAGAAGATGAAGCCAGGAGGGTGAATCAGAAGAAGCAGAAGAAGGAGAAGGAGAAGGTGAAGTCTGGAGGGTGAATCAGAAGAATCAGAAGAAGGAGAAGGCGAAGGTGAAGTCTGGAGGGTGAATCAGAAGAATCAGAAGAAAGAGAAGGAGAAGGTGAAGTCTGGAGGCTGAAGCAGAAGAAGTAGAAGAAGGAGAAGGAGAAGGTGAAGTCTGGAGGCTGAAGCAGAAGAAGTAGAAGAAGGAGAAGGAGAAGGTGAAGTCTGGAGGGTGAATCAGAAGAAGTAGAAGAAGGAGAAGGAGAAGGTGAAGTCTGGAGGGTGAATCAGAAGAAGCAGAAGAAGGAGAAGGAGAAGGTGAAGTCTGGAGGGTGAATCAGAAGATGCAGAAGAAGGAGAAGGAGAAGATGAAGTCTGGAGGGTGAATCAGAAGAAGTAGAAGAAGGAGAAGGAGAAGGTGAAGTCTGGAGGGTGAATCAGAAGAAGTAGAAGAAGGAGAAGGAGAAGGTGTAGTCTGGAGGGTGAATCAGAAGAAGTAGACGAAGGAGAAGGAGAAGGTGAAGTCTGGAGGGTGAATCAGAAGAAGCAGAAGAAGGAGAAGGAGAAGATGAAGTCTGGAGGGTGAATCAGAAGAAGTAGAAGAAGGAGAAGGAGAAGGTGAAGTCTGGAGGGTGAATCAGAAGAAGCAGAAGAAGGAGAAGGAGAAGGTGAAGTCTGGAGGGTGAATCAGAAGAAGTAGAAGAAGGAGAAGGAGAAGGTGAAGTCTGGAGGGTGAATCAGAAGAAGTAGAAGAAGGAGAAGGAGAAGGTGAAGTCTGGAGGGTGAAGCAGAAGAAGCAGAAGAAGGAGAAGGAGAAGGTGAAGTCTGGAGGGTGAAGCAGAAGAAGCAGAAGAAGGAGAAGGAGAAGGTGAAGTCTGGAGGGTGAATCAGAAGAAGCAGAAGAAAGAGAAGGAGAAGGTGAAGTCTGGAGGGTGAATCAGAAGAAGCAGAAGAAGGAGAAGGAGAAGGTGAAGTCTGGAGGGTGAAGCAGAAGAAGCAGAAGAAGGAGAAGGAGAAGGTGAAGTCTGGAGGGTGAATCAGAAGAAGCAGAAGAAAGAGAAGGAGAAGGTGAAGTCTGGAGGGTGAATCAGAAGAAGTAGAAGAAGGAGAAGGAGAAGGCGAAGTCTGGAGGGTGAATCAGAAGAAGCAGAAGAAGGAGAAGGAGAAGGTGAAGTCTGGAGGGTGAATCAGAAGAAGCAGAAGAAGGAGAAGGAAAAGGTGAAGTCTGGAGGGTGAATCAGAAGAAGCAGAAGAAGGAGAAGGAGAAGGTGAAGTCTGGAGGGTGAATCAGAAGAAGCAGAATAAGGAGAAGGAGAAGGTGAAGTCTGGAGGGTGAATCAGAAGAAGCAGAAGAAGGAGAAGGAGAAGGTGAAGTCTGGAGGGTGAATCAGAAGAAGTAGAAGAAGGAGAAGGAGAAGGTGAAGTCTGGAGGGTGAAGCAGAAGAAGTAGAAGAAGGAGAAGGAGAGGGTGAAGTCAGGAGGGTGAATCAGAAGAAGCAGAAGAAGGAGAAGGAGAAGGTGAAGTCTGGAGGGTGAATCAGAAGAATCAGAAGAAGGAGAAGGAGAAGATGAAGTCTGGAGGGTGAATCAGAAGATGCAGAAGAACGAGAAGGAGAAGGTGAAGTCTGGAGGGTGAAGCAGAAGAAACAGAAGAAGGAGAAGGAGTAGGTGAAGACTGGAGGGTGAATCAGAAGAAGTAGAAGAAGGAGAAGGAGAAGGTGAAGTCTGGAGGGTGAATCAGACGAAGTAGAAGAAGGAGAAGGAGAAGGTGAAATCTGGAGGGTGAATCAGAAGAAGCAGAAGAAGGAGAAGGAGAAGGTGAAGTTAGGAGGGTGAATCAGAAGAAGCAGAAGAAGGAGAAGGAGCAGGTGAAGTCAGGGGGGTGAAGCAGAAGAAGTAGAAGAAGGAGAAGGAGAAGGTGAAGTCAGGACGGTGAAGCAGAAGAAGCAGAAGAAGGAGAAGGAGAAGGTGAAGTCTGGAGGGTGAAGCAGAAGAAGCAGAAGAAGGAGAAGGAGAGGGTGAAGTCTGGAGGGTGAATCAGAAGAAGTAGAAGAAGGAGAAGGAGAAGGTGAAGTCAGGAGAGTGAAGCAGAAGAAGCAGAAGAAGGAGAAGGAGAAGGTGAAGTCTGGAGGGCGAAGCAGAAGAAGCAGAAGAAGGAGAAGGAGAAGGTGAAGTCTGGGGGTGAAGCAGAAGAAGCAGAAGAAGGAGAAGGAGTAGGTGAAGTCTGGAGGGTGAATCAGAAGAAGTAGAAGAAGGAGAAGGAGAAGGTGAAGTCTGGAGGGTGAATCAGAAGAGGTAGAAGAAGGAGAAGGAGAAGGTGAAGTCAGGAGGGTGAAGCAGAAGAAGCAGAAGAAGGAGAAGGAGAAGATGAAGTCTGGAGGGTGAATCAGAAGAAGTAGAAGAAGGAGAAGGAGAAGGTGAAGTGTGGAGGGTGAATCAGAAGAAGCAGAAGAAGGAGAAGGAGAAGGTGAAGTCTGGAGGGTGAATCAGAAGAAGCAGAAGAAGGAGAAGGAGGTGGTGAAGTCTGGAGGGTGAATCAGAAGAAGCAGAATAAGGAGAAGGAGAAGGTGAAGTCTGGAGGGTGAATCAGAAGAAGCAGAAGAAGGAGAAGGAGAAGGTGAAGTCTGGAGGATGAATCAGAAGAAGTAGAAGAAGGAGAAGGAGAAGGTGAAGTCTGGAGGGTGAATCAGAAGAAGTAGAAGAAGGAGAAGGAGAAGGTGAAGTCTGGAGGGTGAATCAGAAGAAGTAGAAGAAGGAGAAGGAGAAGGTGAAGTCTGGAGGGTGAAGCAGAAGAAGTAGAAGAAGGAGAAGGAGAAGGTGAAGTCAGGAGGGTGAATCAGAAGAAGTAGAAGAAGGAGAAGGAGAAGGTGAAGTCAGGAGGGTGAAGCAGAAGAAGCAGAAGAAGGAGAAGGAGAAGGTGAAGTCTGGAGGGTGAAGCAGAAGAAGCAGAAGAAGGAGAAGGAGAAGGTGAAGTCTGGAGGGTGAATCAGAAGAAGCAGAAGAAAGAGAAGGAGAAGGTGAAGTCTGGAGGGTGAATCAGAAGAAGTAGAAGAAGGAGAAGGAGAAGGTGAAGTCTGGAAGGTGAATCAGAAGAAGCAGAAGAAGGAGAAGGAGAAGGTGAAGTCTGGAGAGTGAATCAGAAGAAGCAGAAGAAGGAGAAGGAAAAGGTGAAGTCTGGAGGGTGAATCAGAAGAAGCAGAAGAAGGAGAAGGAGAAGGTGAAGTCTGGAGGGTGAATCAGAAGAAGCAGAATAAGGAGAAGGAGAAGGTGAAGTCTGGAGGGTGAATCAGAAGAAGCAGAAGAAGGAGAAGGAAAAGGTGAAGTCTGGAGGGTGAATCAGAAGAAGCAGAAGAAGGAGAAGGAGAAGGTGAAGTCTGGAGGTTGAATCAGAAGAAGCAGAATAACGAGAAGGAGAAGGTGAAGTCTGGAGGGTGAATCAGAAGAAGCAGAATAAGGAGAAGGAGAAGGTGAAGTCTGGAGGGTGAATCAGAAGAAGCAGAAGAAGGAGAAGGAGAAGGTGAAGTCTGGAGGGTGAATCAGAAGAGGTAGAAGAAGGAGAAGGAGAAGGTGAAGTCTGGAGGGTGAAGCAGAAGAAGGAGAAGAAGGAGAAGGAGAAGGTGAAGTCAGGAGGGTGAATCAGAAGAAGTAGAAGAAGGAGAAGGAGAAGATGAAGCCAGGAGGGTGAATCAGAAGAAGCAGAAGAAGGAGAAGGAGAAGGTGAAGTCTGGAGGGTGAATCAGAAGAATCAGAAGAAGGAGAAGGCGAAGGTGAAGTCTGGAGGGTGAATCAGAAGAATCAGAAGAAAGAGAAGGAGAAGGTGAAGTCTGGAGGCTGAAGCAGAAGAAGTAGAAGAAGGAGAAGGAGAAGGTGAAGTCTGGAGGCTGAAGCAGAAGAAGTAGAAGAAGGAGAAGGAGAAGGTGAAGTCTGGAGGGTGAATCAGAAGAAGTAGAAGAAGGAGAAGGAGAAGGTGAAGTCTGGAGGGTGAATCAGAAGAAGCAGAAGAAGGAGAAGGAGAAGGTGAAGTCTGGAGGGTGAATCAGAAGATGCAGAAGAAGGAGAAGGAGAAGATGAAGTCTGGAGGGTGAATCAGAAGAAGTAGAAGAAGGAGAAGGAGAAGGTGAAGTCTGGAGGGTGAATCAGAAGAAGTAGAAGAAGGAGAAGGAGAAGGTGTAGTCTGGAGGGTGAATCAGAAGAAGTAGACGAAGGAGAAGGAGAAGGTGAAGTCTGGAGGGTGAATCAGAAGAAGCAGAAGAAGGAGAAGGAGAAGATAAAGTCTGGAGGGTGAATCAGAAGAAGTAGAAGAAGGAGAAGGAGAAGGTGAAGTCTGGAGGGTGAATCAGAAGAAGCAGAAGAAGGAGAAGGAGAAGGTGAAGTCTGGAGGGTGAATCAGAAGAAGCAGAAGAAGGAGAAGGAGAAGGTGAAGTCTGGAGGGTGAATCAGAAGAAGCAGAATAAGGAGAAGGAGAAGGTGAAGTCTGGAGGGTGAATCAGAAGAAGCAGAAGAAGGAGAAGGAGAAGGTGAAGTCTGGAGGATGAATCAGAAGAAGTAGAAGAAGGAGAAGGAGAAGGTGAAGTCTGGAGGGTGAATCAGAAGAAGTAGAAGAAGGAGAAGGAGAAGGTGAAGTCTGGAGGGTGAATCAGAAGAAGTAGAAGAAGGAGAAGGAGAAGGTGAAGTCTGGAGGGTGAAGCAGAAGAAGTAGAAGAAGGAGAAGGAGAAGGTGAAGTCAGGAGGGTGAATCAGAAGAAGTAGAAGAAGGAGAAGGAGAAGGTGAAGTCTGGAGGGTGAAGCAGAAGAAGTAGAAGAAGGAGAAGGAGAAGGTGAAGACAGGAGGGTGAATCAGAAGAAGCAGAAGAAGGAGAAGGAGAAGGTGAAGTCTGGAGGGTGAATCAGAAGAATCAGAAGAAGGAGAAGGAGAAGATGAAGTCTGGAGGGTGAATCAGAAGATGCAGAAGAAAGAGAAGGAGAAGGTGAAGTCTGGAGGGTGAAGCAGAAGAAACAGAAGAAGGTGAAGGAGTTGGTGAAGACTGGAGTGTGAATCAGAAGAAGTAGAAGAAGGAGAAGGAGAAGGTGAAGTCTGGAGGGTGAATCAGACGAAGTAGAAGAAGGAGAAGGAGAAGGTGAAATCTGGAGGGTGAATCAGAAGAAGCAGAAGAAGGAGAAGGAGAAGGTGAAGTTAGGAGGGTGAATCAGAAGAAGCAGAAGAAGGAGAAGGAGCAGGTGAAGTCAGGGGGGTGAAGCAGAAGAAGTAGAAGAAGGAGAAGGAGAAGGTGAAGTCAGGACGGTGAAGCAGAAGAAGCAGAAGAAGGAGAAGGAGAAGGTGAAGTCTGGAGGGTGAAGCAGAAGAAGCAGAAGAAGGAGAAGGAGAGGGTGAAGTCTGGAGGGTGAATCAGAAGAAGTAGAAGAAGGAGAAGGAGAAGGTGAAGTCAGGAGAGTGAAGCAGAAGAAGCAGAAGAAGGAGAAGGAGAAGGTGAAGTCTGGAGGGCGAAGCAGAAGAAGCAGAAGAAGGAGAAGGAGAAGGTGAAGTCTGGGGGGTGAAGCAGAAGAAGCAGAAGAAGGAGAAGGAGTAGGTGAAGTCTGGAGGGTGAATCAGAAGAAGTAGAAGAAGGAGAAGGAGAAGGTGAAGTCTGGAGGGTGAATCAGAAGAGGTAGAAGAAGGAGAAGGAGAAGGTGAAGTCAGGAGGGTGAAGCAGAAGAAGCAGAAGAAGGAGAAGGAGAAGATGAAGTCTGGAGGGTGAATCAGAAGAAGTAGAAGAAGGAGAAGGAGAAGGTGAAGTCTGGAGGGTGAATCAGAAGAAGCAGAAGAAGGAGAAGGAGAAGGTGAAGTCTGGAGGGTGAATCAGAAGAAGCAGAAGAAGGAGAAGGAGAAGGTGAAGTCTGGAGGGTGAATCAGAAGAAGCAGAATAAGGAGAAGGAGAAGGTGAAGTCTGGAGGGTGAATCAGAAGAAGTAGAAGAAGCAGAAGGAGAAGGTGAAGTCTGGAGGGTGAATCAGAAGAAGCAGAAGAAGGAGAAGGAGAAGGTGAAGTCTGGAGGGTGAATCAGAAGAAGCAGAATAAGGAGAAGGAGAAGGTGAAGTCTGTAGGGTGAATCAGAAGAAGCAGAAGAAGGAGAAGGAGAAGGTGAAGTCTGGAGGATGAATCAGAAGAAGTAGAAGAAGGAGAAGGAGAAGGTGAAGTCTGGAGGGTGAATCAGAAGAAGTAGAAGAAGGAGAAGGAGAAGGTGAAGTCTGGAGGGTGAATCAGAAGAAGTAGAAGAAGGAGAAGGAGAAGGTGAAGTCTGGAGGGTGAAGCAGAAGAAGTAGAAGAAGGAGAAGGAGAAGGTGAAGTCAGGAGGGTGAATCAGAAGAAGTAGAAGAAGGAGAAGGAGAAGGTGAAGTCTGGAGGGTGAAGCAGAAGAAGTAGAAGAAGGAGAAGGAGAAGGTGAAGTCAGGAGGGTGAATCAGAAGAAGCAGAAGAAGGAGAAGGAGAAGGTGAAGTCTGGAGGGCGAATCAGAAGAATCAGAAGAAGGAGAAGGAGAAGATGAAGTCTGGAGGGTGAATCAGAAGATGCAGAAGAAAGAGAAGGAGAAGGTGAAGTCTGGAGGGTGAAGCAGAAGAAACAGAAGAAGGAGAAGGAGTAGGTGAAGACTGGAGGGTGAATCAGAAGAAGTAGAAGAAGGAGAAGGAGAAGGTGAAGTCTGGAGGGTGAATCAGACGAAGTAGAAGAAGGAGAAGGAGAAGGTGAAATCTGGAGGGTGAATCAGAAGAAGCAGAAGAAGGAGAAGGAGAAGGTGAAGTTAGGAGGGTGAATCAGAAGAAGCAGAAGAAGGAGAAGGAGCAGGTGAAGTCAGGGGGGTGAAGCAGAAGAAGTAGAAGAAGGAGAAGGAGAAGGTGAAGTCAGGACGGTGAAGCAGAAGAAGCAGAAGAAGGAGAAGGAGAAGGTGAAGTCTGGAGGGTGAAGCAGAAGAAGCAGAAGAAGGAGAAGGAGAGGGTGAAGTCTGGAGGGTGAATCAGAAGAAGTAGAAGAAGGAGAAGGAGAAGGTGAAGTCAGGAGAGTGAAGCAGAAGAAGCAGAAGAAGGAGAAGGAGAAGGTGAAGTCTGGAGGGCGAAGCAGAAGAAGCAGAAGAAGGAGAAGGAGAAGGTGAAGTCTGGGGGGTGAAGCAGAAGAAGCAGAAGAAGGAGAAGGAGTAGGTGAAGTCTGGAGGGTGAATCAGAAGAAGTAGAAGAAGGAGAAGGAGAAGGTGAAGTCTGGAGGGTGAATCAGAAGAGGTAGAAGGAGGAGAAGGAGAAGGTGAAGTCAGGAGGGTGAAGCAGAAGAAGCAGAAGAAGGAGAAGGAGAAGATGAAGTCTGGAGGGTGAATCAGAAGAAGTAGAAGAAGGAGAAGGAGAAGGTGAAGTCTGGAGGGTGAATCAGAAGAAGCAGAAGAAGGAGAAGGAGAAGGTGAAGTCTGGAGGGTGAATCAGAAGAAGCAGAAGAAGGAGAAGGAGAAGGTGAAGTCTGGAGGGTGAATCAGAAGAAGCAGAATAAGGAGAAGGAGAAGGTGAAGTCTGGAGGGTGAATCAGAAGAAGCAGAAGAAGGAGAAGGTGAAGTCTGGAGGATGAATCAGAAGAAGTAGAAGAAGGAGAAGGAGAAGGTGAAGTCTGGAGGGTGAATCAGAAGAAGTAGAAGAAGGAGAAGGAGAAGGTGAAGTCTGGAGGGTGAATCAGAAGAAGTAGAAGAAGGAGAAGGAGAAGGTGAAGTCTGGAGGGTGAAGCAGAAGAAGTAGAAGAAGGAGAAGGAGAAGGTGAAGTCAGGAGGGTGAATCAGAAGAAGTAGAAGAAGGAGAAGGAGAAGGTGAAGTCAGGAGGGTGAAGCAGAAGAAGCAGAAGAAGGAGAAGGAGAAGGTGAAGTCTGGAGGGTGAAGCAGAAGAAGCAGAAGAAGGAGAAGGAGAAGGTGAAGTCTGGAGGGTGAATCAGAAGAAGCAGAAGAAAGAGAAGGAGAAGGTGAAGTCTGGAGGGTGAATCAGAAGAAGTAGAAGAAGGAGAAGGAGAAGGTGAAGTCTGGAGGGTGAATCAGAAGAAGCAGAAGAAGGAGAAGGAGAAGGTGAAGTCTGGAGAGTGAATCAGAAGAAGCAGAAGAAGGAGAAGGAAAAGGTGAAGTCTGGAGGGTGAATCAGAAGAAGCAGAAGAAGGAGAAGGAGAAGGTGAAGTCTGGAGGGTGAATCAGAAGAAGCAGAATAAGGAGAAGGAGAAGGTGAAGTCTGGAGGGTGAATCAGAAGAAGCAGAAGAAGGAGAAGGAAAAGGTGAAGTCTGGAGGGTGAATCAGAAGAAGCAGAAGAAGGAGAAGGAGAAGGTGAAGTCTGGAGGTTGAATCAGAAGAAGCAGAATAACGAGAAGGAGAAGGTGAAGTCTGGAGGGTGAATCAGAAGAAGCAGAATAAGGAGAAGGAGAAGGTGAAGTCTGGAGGGTGAATCAGAAGAAGCAGAAGAAGGAGAAGGAGAAGGTGAAGTCTGGAGGGTGAATCAGAAGAGGTAGAAGAAGGAGAAGGAGAAGGTGAAGTCTGGAGGGTGAAGCAGAAGAAGGAGAAGAAGGAGAAGGAGAAGGTGAAGTCAGGAGGGTGAATCAGAAGAAGTAGAAGAAGGAGAAGGAGAAGTTGAAGCCAGGAGGGTGAATCAGAAGATGCAGAAGAAGGAGAAGGAGAAGGTGAAGTCTGGAGGGTGAATCAGAAGAATCAGAAGAAGGAGAAGGCGAAGGTGAAGTCTGGAGGGTGAATCAGAAGAATCAGAAGAAAGAGAAGGAGAAGGTGAAGTCTGGAGGCTGAAGCAGAAGAAACAGAAGAAGGAGAAGCAGAATGTGAAGACTGGAGGGTGAATCAGAAGAAGTAGAAGAAGGAGAAGGAGAAGGTGAAGTCTGGAGGGTGAATCAGAAGAAGTAGAAGAAGGAGAAGGAGAAGGTGAAGTCTGGAGGGTGAATCAGAAGAAGCAGAAGAAGGAGAAGGAGAAGGTGAAGTCTGGAGAGTGAATCAGAAGATGCAGAAGAAGGAGAAGGAGAAGATGAAGTCTGGAGGGTGAATCAGAAGAAGTAGAAGAAGGAGAAGGAGAAGGTGAAGTCTGGAGGGTGAATCAGAAGAAGCAGAAGAAGGAGAAGGAGAAGGTGAAATCTGGAGGGTGAATCAGAAGAAGCAGAAGAAGGAGAAGGAGAAGGTGAAGTCTGGAGGGTGAATCAGAAGAAGCAGAATAAGGAGAAGGAGAAGGTGAAGTCTGGAGGGTGAATCAGAAGAAGCAGAAGAAGGAGAAGAAGAAGGTGAAGTCTGGAGGATGAATCAGAAGAAGTAGAAGAAGGAGAAGGAGAAGGTGAAGTCTGGAGGGTGAATCAGAAGAAGTAGAAGAAGGAGAAGGAGAAGGTGAAGTCTGGAGGGTGAATCAGAAGAAGTAGAAGAAGGAGAAGTAGAAGGTGAAGTCTGGAGGGTGAAGCAGAAGAAGTAGAAGAAGGAGAAGGAGAAGGTGAAGTCAGGAGGGTGAATCAGAAGAAGTAGAAGAAGGAGAAGGAGAAGGTGAAGTCAGGAGGGTGAAGCAGAAGAAGCAGAAGAAGGAGAAGGAGAAGGTGAAGTCTGGAGGGTGAAGCAGAAGAAGCAGAAGAAGGAGAAGGAGAAGGTGAAGTCTGGAGGGTGAATCAGAAGAAGCAGAAGAAAGAGAAGGAGAAGGTGAAGTCTGGAGGGTGAATCAGAAGAAGTAGAAGAAGGAGAAGGGGAAGGCGAAGTCTGGAGGGTGAATCAGAAGAAGCAGAAGAAGGAGAAGGAGAAGGTGAAGTCTGGAGGGTGAATCAGAAGAAGCAGAAGAAGGAGAAGGAAAAGGTGAAGTCTGGAGGGTGAATCAGAAGAAGCAGAAGAAGGAGAAGGAGAAGGTGAAGTCTGGAGGGTGAATCAGAAGAAGCAGAATAAGGAGAAGGAGAAGGTGTAGTCTGGAGGGTGAATCAGAAGAAGCAGAAGAAGGAGAAGGAGAAGGTGAAGTCTGGAGGGTGAATCAGAAGAAGTAGAAGAAGGAGAAGGAGAAGGTGAAGTCTGGAGGGTGAATCAGAAGAAGTAGAAGAAGCAGAAGGAGAAGGTGAAGTCTGGAGGGTGAATCAGAAGAAGCAGAAGAAGGAGAAGGAGAAGGTGAAGTCTGGAGGGTGAATCAGAAGAAGCAGAATAAGGAGAAGGAGAAGGTGAAGTCTGGAGGGTGAATCAGAAGAAGCAGAAGAAGGAGAAGGAGAAGGTGAAGTCTGGAGGATGAATCAGAAGAAGTAGAAGAAGGAGAAGGAGAAGGTGAAGTCTGGAGGGTGAATCAGAAGAAGTAGAAGAAGGAGAAGGAGAAGGTGAAGTCTGGAGGGTGAATCAGAAGAAGTAGAAGAAGGAGAAGGAGAAGGTGAAGTCTGGAGGGTGAAGCAGAAGAAGTAGAAGAAGGAGAAGGAGAAGGTGAAGTCAGGAGGGTGAATCAGAAGAAGTAGAAGAAGGAGAAGGAGAAGGTGAAGTCTGGAGGGTGAAGCAGAAGAAGTAGAAGAAGGAGAAGGAGAAGGTGAAGTCAGGAGGGTGAATCAGAAGAAGCAGAAGAAGGAGAAGGAGAAGGTGAAGTCTGGAGGGTGAATCAGAAGAATCAGATGAAGGAGAAGGAGAAGATGAAGTCTGGAGGGTGAATCAGAAGATGCAGAAGAAAGAGAAGGAGAAGGTGAAGTCTGGAGGGTGAAGCAGAAGAAACAGAAGAAGGAGAAGGAGTAGGTGAAGACTGGAGGGTGAATCAGAAGAAGTAGAAGAAGGAGAAGGAGAAGCTGAAGTCTGGAGGGTGAATCAGACGAAGTAGAAGAAGGAGAAGGAGAAGGTGAAATCTGGAGGGTGAATCAGAAGAAGCAGAAGAAGGAGAAGGAGAAGGTGAAGTTAGGAGGGTGAATCAGAAGAAGCAGAAGAAGGAGAAGGAGCAGGTGAAGTCAGGGGGGTGAAGCAGAAGAAGTAGAAGAAGGAGAAGGAGAAGGTGAAGTCAGGACGGTGAAGCAGAAGAAGCAGAAGAAGGAGAAGGAGAAGGTGAAGTCTGGAGGGTGAAGCAGAAGAAGCAGAAGAAGGAGAAGGAGAGGGTGAAGTCTGGAGGGTGAATCAGAAGAAGTAGAAGAAGGAGAAGGAGAAGGTGAAGTCAGGAGAGTGAAGCAGAAGAAGCAGAAGAAGGAGAAGGAGAAGGTGAAGTCTGGAGGGCGAAGCAGAAGAAGCAGAAGAAGGAGAAGGAGAAGGTGAAGTCTGGGGGGTGAAGCAGAAGAAGCAGAAGAAGGAGAAGGAGTAGGTGAAGTCTGGAGGGTGAATCAGAAGAAGTAGAAGAAGGAGAAGGAGAAGGTGAAGTCTGGAGGGTGAATCAGAAGAGGTAGAAGAAGGAGAAGGAGAAGGTGAAGTCAGGAGGGTGAAGCAGAAGAAGCAGAAGAAGGAGAAGGAGAAGATGAAGTCTGGAGGGTGAATCAGAAGAAGTAGAAGAAGGAGAAGGAGAAGGTGAAGTCTGGAGGGTGAATCAGAAGAAGCAGAAGAAGGAGAAGGAGAAGGTGAAGTCTGGAGGGTGAATCAGAAGAAGCAGAAGAAGGAGAAGGAGAAGGTGAAGTCTGGAGGGTGAATCAGAAGAAGCAGAATAAGGAGAAGGAGAAGGTGAAGTCTGGAGGGTGAATCAGAAGAAGCAGAAGAAGGAGAAGGAGAAGGTGAAGTCTGGAGGATGAATCAGAAGAAGTAGAAGAAGGAGAAGGAGAAGGTGAAGTCTGGAGGGTGAATCAGAAGAAGTAGAAGAAGGAGAAGGAGAAGGTGAAGTCTGGAGGGTGAATCAGAAGAAGTAGAAGAAGGAGAAGGAGAAGGTGAAGTCTGGAGGGTGAAGCAGAAGAAGTAGAATAAGGAGAAGGAGAAGGTGAAGTCAGGAGGGTGAATCAGAAGAAGTAGAAGAAGGAGAAGGAGAAGGTGAAGTCAGGAGGGTGAAGCAGAAGAAGCAGAAGAAGGAGAAGGAGAAGGTGAAGTCTGGAGGGTGAAGCAGAAGAAGCAGAAGAAGGAGAAGGAGAAGGTGAAGTCTGGAGGGTGAATCAGAAGAAGCAGAAGAAAGAGAAGGAGAAGGTGAAGTCTGGAGGGTGAATCAGAAGAAGTAGAAGAAGGAGAAGGAGAAGGTGAAGTCTGGAGGGTGAATCAGAAGAAGCAGAAGAAGGAGAAGGAGAAGGTGAAGTCTGGAGAGTGAATCAGAAGAAGCAGAAGAAGGAGAAGGAAAAGGTGAAGTCTGGAGGGTGAATCAGAAGAAGCAGAAGATGGAGAAGGAGAAGGTGAAGTCTGGAGGGTGAATCAGAAGAAGCAGAATAAGGAGAAGGAGAAGGTGAAGTCTGGAGGGTGAATCAGAAGAAGCAGAAGAAGGAGAAGGAAAAGGTGAAGTCTGGAGGGTGAATCAGAAGAAGCAGAAGAAGGAGAAGGAGAAGGTGAAGTCTGGAGGTTGAATCAGAAGAAGCAGAATAACGAGAAGGAGAAGGTGAAGTCTGGAGGGTGAATCAGAAGAAGCAGAATAAGGAGAAGGAGAAGGTGAAGTCTGGAGGGTGAATCAGAAGAAGCAGAAGAAGGAGAAGGAGAAGGTGAAGTCTGGAGGGTGAATCAGAAGAGGTAGAAGAAGGAGAAGGAGAAGGTGAAGTCTGGAGGGTGAAGCAGAAGAAGGAGAAGAAGGAGAAGGAGAAGGTGAAGTCAGGAGGGTGAATCAGAAGAAGTAGAAGAAGGAGAAGGAGAAGGTGAAGCCAGGAGGGTGAATCAGAAGAAGCAGAAGAAGGAGAAGGAGAAGGTGAAGTCTGGAGGGTGAATCAGAAGAATCAGAAGAAGGAGAAGGCGAAGGTGAAGTCTGGAGGGTGAATCAGAAGAATCAGAAGAAAGAGAAGGAGAAGGTGAAGTCTGGAGGCTGAAGCAGAAGAAACAGAAGAAGGAGAAGGAGAATGTGAAGACTGGAGGGTGAATCAGAAGAAGTAGAAGAAGGAGAAGGAGAAGGTGAAGTCTGGAGGGTGAATCAGAAGAAGTAGAAGAAGGAGAAGGAGAAGGTGAAGTCTGGAGGGTGAATCAGAAGAAGCAGAAGAAGGAGAAGGAGAAGGTGAAGTCTGGAGGGTGAATCAGAAGATGCAGAAGAAGGAGAAGGAGAAGATGAAGTCTGGAGGGTGAATCAGAAGAAGTAGAAGAAGGAGAAGGAGAAGGTGAAGTCTGGAGGGTGAATCAGAAGAAGTAGAAGAAGGAGAAGGAGAAGGTGAAGTCTGGAGGGTGAATCAGAAGAAACAGAAGAAGGAGAAGGAGAAGGTGAAGTCTGGAGGGTGAATCAGAAGAAGTAGAAGAAGGAGAAGGAGAAGGTGAAGTCTGGAGGGTGAATCAGAAGAAACAGAAGAAGGAGAAGGAGAAGGTGAAGTCTGGAGGGTGAATCAGAAGAAGTAGAAGACGGAGAAGGAGAAGGTGTAGTCTGGAGGGTGAATCAGAAGAAGTAGACGAAGGAGAAGGAGAAGGTGAAGTCTGGAGGGTGAATCAGAAGAAGCAGAAGAAGGAGAAGGAGAAGATGAAGTCTGGAGGGTGAATCAGAAGAAGTAGAAGAAGGAGAAGGAGAAGGTGAAGTCTGGAGGGTGAATCAGAAGAAGCAGAAGAAGGAGAAGGAGAAGGTGAAGTCTGGAGGGTGAATCAGAAGAAGCAGAATAAGGAGAAGGAGAAGGTGAAGTCTGGAGGGTGAATCAGAAGAAGCAGAAGAAGGAGAAGGAGAAGGTGAAGTCTGGAGGGTGAATCAGAAGAAGCAGAAGAAGGAGAAGGAAAAGGTGAAGTCTGGAGGGTGAAGCAGAAGAAGCAGAAGAAGGAGAAGGAGAAGGTGAAGTCTGGAGGGTGAATCAGAAGAAGCAGAATAAGGAGAAGGAGAAGGTGAAGTCTGGAGGGTGAATCAGAAGAAGCAGAAGAAGGAGAAGGAAAAGGTGAAGTCTGGAGGGTGAATCAGAAGAAGCAGAAGAAGGAGAAGGAGAAGGTGAAGTCTGGAGGTTGAATCAGAAGAAGCAGAATAACGAGAAGGAGAAGGTGAAGTCTGGAGGGTGAATCAGAAGAAGCAGAATAAGGAGAAGGAGAAGGTGAAGTCTGGAGGGTGAATCAGAAGAAGCAGAAGAAGGAGAAGGAGAAGGTGAAGTCTGGAGGGTGAATCAGAAGAGGTAGAAGAAGGAGAAGGAGAAGGTGAAGTCTGGAGGGTGAAGCAGAAGAAGGAGAAGAAGGAGAAGGAGAAGGTGAAGTCAGGAGGGTGAATCAGAAGAAGTAGAAGAAGGAGAAGGAGAAGGTGAAGCCAGGAGGGTGAATCAGAAGAAGCAGAAGAAGGAGAAGGAGAAGGTGAAGTCTCTAGGGTGAATCAGAAGAATCAGAAGAAGGAGAAGGCGAAGGTGAAGTCTGGAGGGTGAATCAGAAGAATCAGAAGAAAGAGAAGGAGAAGGTGAAGTCTGGAGGCTGAAGCAGAAGAAGTAGAAGAAGGAGAAGGAGAAGGTGAAGTCTGGAGGCTGAAGCAGAAGAAGCAGAATAAGGAGAAGGAGAAGGTAAAGTCTGTAGGGTGAATCAGAAGAAGCAGAAGAAGGAGAAGGAGAAGGTGAAGTCTGGAGGGTGAATCAGAAGAAGCAGAAGAAAGAGAAGGAGAAGGTGAAGTCTGGAGGGTGAATCAGAAGAAGTAGAAGAAGGAGAAGGAGAAGGCGAAGTCTGGAGGGTGAATCAGAAGAAGCAGAAGAAGGAGAAGGAGAAGGTGAAGTCTGGAGGGTGAATCAGAAGAAGCAGAAGAAGGAGAAGGAAAAGGTGAAGTCTGGAGGGTGAATCAGAAGAAGCAGAAGAAGGAGAAGGAGAAGGTGAAGTCTGGAGGGTGAATCAGAAGAAGCAGAATAAGGAGAAGGAGAAGGTGAAGTCTGGAGGGTGAATCAGAAGAAGCAGAAGAAGGAGAAGGAGAAGGTGAAGTCTGGAGGGTGAATCAGAAGAAGTAGAAGAAGGAGAAGGAGAAGGTGAAGTCTGGAGGGTGAATCAGAAGAAGTAGAAGAAGCAGAAGGAGAAGGTGAAGTCTGGAGGGTGAATCAGAAGAAGCAGAAGAAGGAGAAGGAGAAGGTGAAGTCTGGAGGGTGAATCAGAAGAAGCAGAATAAGGAGAAGGAGAAGGGGAAGTCTGGAGGGTGAATCAGAAGAAGCAGAAGAAGGAGAAGGAGAAGGTGAAGTCTGGAGGATGAATCAGAAGAAGTAGAAGAAGGAGAAGGAGAAGGTGAAGTCTGGAGGGTGAATCAGAAGAAGTAGAAGAAGGAGAAGGAGAAGGTGAAGTCTGGAGGGTGAATCAGAAGAAGTAGAAGAAGGAGAAGGAGGAGGTGAAGTCTGGAGGGTGAAGCAGAAGAAGTAGAAGAAGGAGAAGGAGAAGGTGAAGTCAGGAGGGTGAATCAGAAGAAGTAGAAGAAGGAGAAGGAGAAGGTGAAGTCTGGAGGGTGAAGCAGAAGAAGTAGAAGAAGGAGAAGGAGAAGGTGAAGTCAGGAGGGTGAATCAGAAGAAGCAGAAGAAGGAGAAGGAGAAGGTGAAGTCTGGAGGGTGAATCAGAAGAATCAGAAGAAGGAGAAGGAGAAGATGAAGTCTGGAGGGTGAATCAGAAGATGCAGAAGAAAGAGAAGGAGAAGGTGAAGTCTGGAGGGTGAAGCAGAAGAAACAGAAGAAGGAGAAGGAGTAGGTGAAGACTGGAGGGTGAATCAGAAGAAGTAGAAGAAGGAGAAGGAGAAGGTGAAGTCTGGAGGGTGAATCAGACGAAGTAGAAGAAGGAGAAGGAGAAGGTGAAATCTGGAGGGTGAATCAGAAGAAGCAGAAGAAGGAGAAGGAGAAGGTGAAGTTAGGAGGGTGAATCAGAAGAAGCAGAAGAAGGAGAAGGAGCAGGTGAAGTCAGGGGGGTGAAGCAGAAGAAGTAGAAGAAGGAGAAGGAGAAGGTGAAGTCAGGACGGTGAAGCAGAAGAAGCAGAAGAAGGAGAAGGAGAAGGTGAAGTCTGGAGGGTGAAGCAGAAGAAGCAGAAGAAGGAGAAGGAGAGGGTGAAGTCTGGAGGGTGAATCAGAAGAAGTAGAAGAAGGAGAAGGAGAAGGTGAAGTCAGGAGAGTGAAGCAGAAGAAGCAGAAGAAGGAGAAGGAGAAGGTGAAGTCTGGAGGGCGAAGCAGAAGAAGCAGAAGAAGGAGAAGGAGAAGGTGAAGTCTGGGGGGTGAAGCAGAAGAAGCAGAAGAAGGAGAAGGAGTAGGTGAAGTCTGGAGGGTGAATCAGAAGAAGTAGAAGAAGGAGAAGGAGAAGGTGAAGTCTGGAGGGTGAATCAGAAGAGGTAGAAGAAGGAGAAGGAGAAGGTGAAGTCAGGAGGGTGAAGCAGAAGAAGCAGAAGAAGGAGAAGTAGAAGATGAAGTCTGGAGGGTGAATCAGAAGAAGTAGAAGAAGGAGAAGGAGAAGGTGAAGTCTGGAGGGTGAATCAGAAGAAGCAGAAGAAGGAGAAGGAGAAGGTGAAGTCTGGAGGGTGAATCAGAAGAAGCAGAAGAAGGAGAAGGAGAAGGTGAAGTCTGGAGGGTGAATCAGAAGAAGCAGAATAAGGAGAAGGAGAAGGTGAAGTCAGGAGGGTGAATCAGAAGAAGCAGAAGAAGGAGAAGGAGAAGGTGAAGTCTGGAGGGTGAATCAGAAGAAGTAGAAGAAGGAGAAGGAGAAGGTGAAGTCTGGAGGGTGAAGCAGAAGAAGTAGAAGAAGGAGAAGGAGAAGGTGAAGTCAGGAGGGTGAATCAGAAGAAGTAGAAGAAGGAGAAGGAGAAGGTGAAGTCAGGAGGGTGAAGCAGAAGAAGCAGAAGAAGGAGAAGGAGAAGGTGAAGTCTGGAGGGTGAAGCAGAAGAAGCAGAAGAAGGAGAAGGAGAAGGTGAAGTCTGGAGGGTGAATCAGAAGAAGCAGAAGAAAGAGAAGGAGAAGGTGAAGTCTGGAGGGTGAATCAGAAGAAGTAGAAGAAGGAGAAGGAGAAGGTGAAGTCTGGAGGGTGAATCAGAAGAAGCAGAAGAAGGAGAAGGAGAAGGTGAAGTCTGGAGAGTGAATCAGAAGAAGCAGAAGAAGGAGAAGGAAAAGGTGAAGTCTGGAGGGTGAATCAGAAGAAGCAGAAGAAGGAGAAGGAGAAGGTGAAGTCTGGAGGGTGAATCAGAAGAAGCAGAATAAGGAGAAGGAGAAGGTGAAGTCTGGAGGGTGAATCAGAAGAAGCAGAAGAAGGAGAAGGAAAAGGTGAAGTCTGGAGGGTGAATCAGAAGAAGCAGAAGAAGGAGAAGGAGAAGGTGAAGTCTGGAGGTTGAATCAGAAGAAGCAGAATAACGAGAAGGAGAAGGTGAAGTCTGGAGGGTGAATCAGAAGAAGCAGAATAAGGAGAAGGAGAAGGTGAAGTCTGGAGGGTGAATCAGAAGAAGCAGAAGAAGGAGAAGGAGAAGGTGAAGTCTGGAGGGTGAATCAGAAGAAGTAGAAGAAGGAGAAGGAGAAGGTGAAGTCTGGAGGGTGAATCAGAAGAAGCAGAAGAAGGAGAAGGAGAAGGTGAAGTCTGGAGGGTGAATCAGAAGAAGCAGAAGAAGGAGAAGGAGAAGGTGAAGTCTGGAGGGTGAATCAGAAGAAGCAGAATAAGGAGAAGGAGAAGGTGAAGTCAGGAGGGTGAATCAGAAGAAGCAGAAGAAGGAGAAGGAGAAGGTGAAGTCTGGAGGGTGAATCAGAAGAAGTAGAAGAAGGAGAAGGAGAAGGTGAAGTCTGGAGGGTGAAGCAGAAGAAGTAGAAGAAGGAGAAGGAGAAGGTGAAGTCAGGAGGGTGAATCAGAAGAAGTAGAAGAAGGAGAAGGAGAAGGTGAAGTCAGGAGGGTGAAGCAGAAGAAGCAGAAGAAGGAGAAGGAGAAGGTGAAGTCTGGAGGGTGAAGCAGAAGAAGCAGAAGAAGGAGAAGGAGAAGGTGAAGTCTGGAGGGTGAATCAGAAGAAGCAGAAGAAAGAGAAGGAGAAGGTGAAGTCTGGAGGGTGAATCAGAAGAAGTAGAAGAAGGAGAAGGAGAAGGTGAAGTCTGGAGGGTGAATCAGAAGAAGCAGAAGAAGGAGAAGGAGAAGGTGAAGTCTGGAGAGTGAATCAGAAGAAGCAGAAGAAGGAGAAGGAAAAGGTGAAGTCTGGAGGGTGAATCAGAAGAAGCAGAAGAAGGAGAAGGAGAAGGTGAAGTCTGGAGGGTGAATCAGAAGAAGCAGAATAAGGAGAAGGAGAAGGTGAAGTCTGGAGGGTGAATCAGAAGAAGCAGAAGAAGGAGAAGGAAAAGGTGAAGTCTGGAGGGTGAATCAGAAGAAGCAGAAGAAGGAGAAGGAGAAGGTGAAGTCTGGAGGTTGAATCAGAAGAAGCAGAATAACGAGAAGGAGAAGGTGAAGTCTGGAGGGTGAATCAGAAGAAGCAGAATAAGGAGAAGGAGAAGGTGAAGTCTGGAGGGTGAATCAGAAGAAGCAGAAGAAGGAGAAGGAGAAGGTGAAGTCTGGAGGGTGAATCAGAAGAGGTAGAAGAAGGAGAAGGAGAAGGTGAAGTCTGGTGGGTGAAGCAGAAGAAGGAGAAGAAGGAGAAGGAGAAGGTGAAGTCAGGAGGGTGAATCAGAAGAAGTAGAAGAAGGAGAAGGAGAAGGTGAAGCCAGGAGGGTGAATCAGAAGAAGCAGAAGAAGGAGAAGGAGAAGGTGAAGTCTGGAGGGTGAATCAGAAGAATCAGAAGAAGGAGAAGGCGAAGGTGAAGTCTGGAGGGTGAATCAGAAGAATCAGAAGAAAGAGAAGGAGAAGGTGAAGTCTGGAGGCTGAAGCAGAAGAAACAGAAGAAGGAGAAGGAGAATGTGAAGACTGGAGGGTGAATCAGAAGAAGTAGAAGAAGGAGAAGGAGAAGGTGAAGTCTGGAGGGTGAATCAGAAGAAGTAGAAGAAGGAGAAGGAGAAGGTGAAGTCTGGAGGGTGAATCAGAAGAAGCAGAAGAAGGAGAAGGAGAAGGTGAAGTCTGGAGGGTGAATCAGAAGATGCAGAAGAAGGAGAAGGAGAAGATGAAGTCTGGAGGGTGAATCAGAAGAAGTAGAAGAAGGAGAAGGAGAAGGTGAAGTCTGGAGGGTGAATCAGAAGAAGTAGAAGAAGGAGAAGGAGAAGGTGAAGTCTGGAGGGTGAATCAGAAGAAACAGAAGAAGGAGAAGGAGAAGGTGAAGTCTGGAGGGTGAATCAGAAGAAGTAGAAGAAGGAGAAGGAGAAGGTGAAGTCTGGAGGGTGAATCAGAAGAAACAGAAGAAGGAGAAGGAGAAGGTGAAGTCTGGAGGGTGAATCAGAAGAAGTAGAAGAAGGAGAAGGAGAAGGTGTAGTCTGGAGGGTGAATCAGAAGAAGTAGACGAAGGAGAAGGAGAAGGTGAAGTCTGGAGGGTGAATCAGAAGAAGCAGAAGAAGGAGAAGGAGAAGATGAAGTCTGGAGGGTGAATCAGAAGAAGTAGAAGAAGGAGAAGGAGAAGGTGAAGTCTGGAGGGTGAATCAGAAGAAGCAGAAGAAGGAGAAGGAGAAGGTGAAGTCTGGAGGGTGAATCAGAAGAAGCAGAAGAAGGAGAAGGAGAAGGTGAAGTCTGGAGGGTGAATCAGAAGAAGGAGAATAAGGAGAAGGAGAAGGTGAAGTCTGGAGGGTGAATCAGAAGAAGCAGAAGAAGGAGAAGGAGAAGGTGAAGTCTGGAGGATGAATCAGAAGAAGTAGAAGAAGGAGAAGGAGAAGGTGAAGTCTGGAGGGTGAATCAGAAGAAGTAGAAGAAGGAGAAGGAGAAGGTGAAGTCTGGAGGGTGAATCAGAAGAAGTAGAAGAAGGAGAAGGAGAAGGTGAAGTCTGGAGGGTGAAGCAGAAGAAGTAGAAGAAGGAGAAGGAGAAGGTGAAGTCAGGAGGGTGAATCAGAAGAAGTAGAAGAAGGAGAAGGAGAAGGTGAAGTCAGGAGGGTGAAGCAGAAGAAGCAGAAGAAGGAGAAGGAGAAGGTGAAGTCTGGAGGGTGAAGCAGAAGAAGCAGAAGAAGGAGAAGGAGAAGGTGAAGTCTGGAGGGTGAATCAGAAGAAGCAGAAGAAAGAAAAGGAGAAGGTGAAGTCAGGAGGGTGAATCAGAAGAAGTAGAAGAAGGAGAAGGAGAAGGCGAAGTCTGGAGGGTGAATCAGAAGAAGCAGAAGTAGGAGAAGGAGAAGGTGAAGTCTGGAGGGTGAATCAGAAGAAGCAGAAGAAGGAGAAGGAAAAGGTGAAGTCCGGAGGGTGAATCAGAAGAAGCAGAAGAAGGAGAAGGAGAAGGTGAAGTCTGGAGGGTGAATCAGAAGAAGCAGAATAAGGAGAAGGAGAAGGTGAAGTCTGGAGGGTGAATCAGAAGAAGCAGAAGAAGGAGAAGGAGAAGGTGAAGTCTGGAGGGTGAATCAGAAGAAGTAGAAGAAGGAGAAGGAGAAGGTGAAGTCTGGAGGGTGAAGCAGAAGAAGTAGAAGAAGGAGAAGGAGAAGGTGAAGTCAGGAGGGTGAATCAGAAGAAGCAGAAGAAGGAGAAGGAGAAGGTGAAGTCTGGAGGGTGAATCAGAAGAATCAGAAGAAGGAGAAGGAGAAGATGAAGTCTGGAGGGTGAATCAGAAGATGCAGAAGAAAGAGAAGGAGAAGGTGAAGTCTGGAGGGTGAAGCAGAAGAAGTAGAAGAAGGAGAAGGAGAAGGTGAAGTCAGGAGGGTGAATCAGAAGAATCAGAAGAAGGAGAAGGAGAAGATGAAGTCTGGAGGGTGAATCAGAAGAAGCAGAAGAAGGAGAAGGAGAAGGTGAAGTCTGGAGGTTGAATCAGAAGAAGCAGAATAACGAGAAGGAGAAGGTGAAGTCTGGAGGGTGAATCAGAAGAAGCAGAATAAGGAGAAGGAGAAGGTGAAGTCTGGAGGGTGAATCAGAAGAAGCAGAAGAAGGAGAAGGAGAAGGTGAAGTCTGGAGGGTGAATCAGAAGAGGTAGAAGAAGGAGAAGGAGAAGGTGAAGTCTGGAGGGTGAAGCAGAAGAAGGAGAAGAAGGAGAAGGAGAAGGTGAAGTCAGGAGGGTGAATCAGAAGAAGTAGAAGAAGGAGAAGGAGAAGGTGAAGCCAGGAGGGTGAATCAGAAGAAGCAGAAGAAGGAGAAGGAGAAGGTGTAGTCTCTAGGGTGAATCAGAAGAATCAGAAGAAGGAGAAGGCGAAGGTGAAGTCTGGAGGGTGAATCAGAAGAATCAGAAGAAAGAGAAGGAGAAGGTGAAGTCTGGAGGCTGAAGCAGAAGAAGTAGAAGAAGGAGAAGGAGAAGGTGAAGTCTGGAGGCTGAAGCAGAAGAAGCAGAATAAGGAGAAGGAGAAGGTGAAGTCTGGAGGGTGAATCAGAAGAAGCAGAAGAAGGAGAAGGAGAAGGTGAAGTCTGGAGGATGAATCAGAAGAAGTAGAAGAAGGAGAAGGAGAAGGTGAAGTCTGGAGGGTGAATCAGAAGAAGTAGAAGAAGGAGAAGGAGAAGGTGAAGTCTGGAGGGTGAATCAGAAGAAGTAGAAGAAGGAGAAGGAGAAGGTGAAGTCTGGAGGTTGAATCAGAAGAAGCAGAATAACGAGAAGGAGAAGGTGAAGTCTGGAGGGTGAATCAGAAGAAGCAGAATAAGGAGAAGGAGAAGGTGAAGTCTGGAGGGTGAATCAGAAGAAGCAGAAGAAGGAGAAGGAGAAGGTGAAGTCTGGAGGGTGAATCAGAAGAAGTAGAAGAAGGAGAAGGAGAAGGTGAAGTCTGGAGGGTGAATCAGAAGAAGCAGAAGAAGGAGAAGGAGAAGGTGAAGTCTGGAGGGTGAATCAGAAGAAGCAGAAGAAGGAGAAGGAGAAGGTGAAGTCTGGAGGGTGAATCAGAAGAAGCAGAATAAGGAGAAGGAGAAGGTGAAGTCAGGAGGGTGAATCAGAAGAAGCAGAAGAAGGAGAAGGAGAAGGTGAAGTCTGGAGGGTGAATCAGAAGAAGTAGAAGAAGGAGAAGGAGAAGGTGAAGTCTGGAGGGTGAAGCAGAAGAAGTAGAAGAAGGAGAAGGAGAAGGTGAAGTCAGGAGGGTGAATCAGAAGAAGTAGAAGAAGGAGAAGGAGAAGGTGAAGTCAGGAGGGTGAAGCAGAAGAAGCAGAAGAAGGAGAAGGAGAAGGTGAAGTCTGGAGGGTGAAGCAGAAGAAGCAGAAGAAGGAGAAGGAGAAGGTGAAGTCTGGAGGGTGAATCAGAAGAAGCAGAAGAAAGAGAAGGAGAAGGTGAAGTCTGGAGGGTGAATCAGAAGAAGTAGAAGAAGGAGAAGGAGAAGGTGAAGTCTGGAGGGTGAATCAGAAGAAGCAGAAGAAGGAGAAGGAGAAGGTGAAGTCTGGAGAGTGAATCAGAAGAAGCAGAAGAAGGAGAAGGAAAAGGTGAAGTCTGGAGGGTGAATCAGAAGAAGCAGAAGAAGGAGAAGGAGAAGGTGAAGTCTGGAGGGTGAATCAGAAGAAGCAGAATAAGGAGAAGGAGAAGGTGAAGTCTGGAGGGTGAATCAGAAGAAGCAGAAGAAGGAGAAGGAAAAGGTGAAGTCTGGAGGGTGAATCAGAAGAAGCAGAAGAAGGAGAAGGAGAAGGTGAAGTCTGGAGGTTGAATCAGAAGAAGCAGAATAACGAGAAGGAGAAGGTGAAGTCTGGAGGGTGAATCAGAAGAAGCAGAATAAGGAGAAGGAGAAGGTGAAGTCTGGAGGGTGAATCAGAAGAAGCAGAAGAAGGAGAAGGAGAAGGTGAAGTCTGGAGGGTGAATCAGAAGAGGTAGAAGAAGGAGAAGGAGAAGGTGAAGTCTGGTGGGTGAAGCAGAAGAAGGAGAAGAAGGAGAAGGAGAAGGTGAAGTCAGGAGGGTGAATCAGAAGAAGTAGAAGAAGGAGAAGGAGAAGGTGAAGCCAGGAGGGTGAATCAGAAGAAGCAGAAGAAGGAGAAGGAGAAGGTGAAGTCTGGAGGGTGAATCAGAAGAATCAGAAGAAGGAGAAGGCGAAGGTGAAGTCTGGAGGGTGAATCAGAAGAATCAGAAGAAAGAGAAGGAGAAGGTGAAGTCTGGAGGCTGAAGCAGAAGAAACAGAAGAAGGAGAAGGAGAATGTGAAGACTGGAGGGTGAATCAGAAGAAGTAGAAGAAGGAGAAGGAGAAGGTGAAGTCTGGAGGGTGAATCAGAAGAAGTAGAAGAAGGAGAAGGAGAAGGTGAAGTCTGGAGGGTGAATCAGAAGAAGCAGAAGAAGGAGAAGGAGAAGGTGAAGTCTGGAGGGTGAATCAGAAGATGCAGAAGAAGGAGAAGGAGAAGATGAAGTCTGGAGGGTGAATCAGAAGAAGTAGAAGAAGGAGAAGGAGAAGGTGAAGTCTGGAGGGTGAATCAGAAGAAGTAGAAGAAGGAGAAGGAGAAGGTGAAGTCTGGAGGGTGAATCAGAAGAAACAGAAGAAGGAGAAGGAGAAGGTGAAGTCTGGAGGGTGAATCAGAAGAAGTAGAAGAAGGAGAAGGAGAAGGTGAAGTCTGGAGGGTGAATCAGAAGAAACAGAAGAAGGAGAAGGAGAAGGTGAAGTCTGGAGGGTGAATCAGAAGAAGTAGAAGAAGGAGAAGGAGAAGGTGTAGTCTGGAGGGTGAATCAGAAGAAGTAGACGAAGGAGAAGGAGAAGGTGAAGTCTGGAGGGTGAATCAGAAGAAGCAGAAGAAGGAGAAGGAGAAGATGAAGTCTGGAGGGTGAATCAGAAGAAGTAGAAGAAGGAGAAGGAGAAGGTGAAGTCTGGAGGGTGAATCAGAAGAAGCAGAAGAAGGAGAAGGAGAAGGTGAAGTCTGGAGGGTGAATCAGAAGAAGCAGAAGAAGGAGAAGGAGAAGGTGAAGTCTGGAGGGTGAATCAGAAGAAGGAGAATAAGGAGAAGGAGAAGGTGAAGTCTGGAGGGTGAATCAGAAGAAGCAGAAGAAGGAGAAGGAGAAGGTGAAGTCTGGAGGATGAATCAGAAGAAGTAGAAGAAGGAGAAGGAGAAGGTGAAGTCTGGAGGGTGAATCAGAAGAAGTAGAAGAAGGAGAAGGAGAAGGTGAAGTCTGGAGGGTGAATCAGAAGAAGTAGAAGAAGGAGAAGGAGAAGGTGAAGTCTGGAGGGTGAAGCAGAAGAAGTAGAAGAAGGAGAAGGAGAAGGTGAAGTCAGGAGGGTGAATCAGAAGAAGTAGAAGAAGGAGAAGGAGAAGGTGAAGTCAGGAGGGTGAAGCAGAAGAAGCAGAAGAAGGAGAAGGAGAAGGTGAAGTCTGGAGGGTGAAGCAGAAGAAGCAGAAGAAGGAGAAGGAGAAGGTGAAGTCTGGAGGGTGAATCAGAAGAAGCAGAAGAAAGAAAAGGAGAAGGTGAAGTCAGGAGGGTGAATCAGAAGAAGTAGAAGAAGGAGAAGGAGAAGGCGAAGTCTGGAGGGTGAATCAGAAGAAGCAGAAGTAGGAGAAGGAGAAGGTGAAGTCTGGAGGGTGAATCAGAAGAAGCAGAAGAAGGAGAAGGAAAAGGTGAAGTCCGGAGGGTGAATCAGAAGAAGCAGAAGAAGGAGAAGGAGAAGGTGAAGTCTGGAGGGTGAATCAGAAGAAGCAGAATAAGGAGAAGGAGAAGGTGAAGTCTGGAGGGTGAATCAGAAGAAGCAGAAGAAGGAGAAGGAGAAGGTGAAGTCTGGAGGGTGAATCAGAAGAAGTAGAAGAAGGAGAAGGAGAAGGTGAAGTCTGGAGGGTGAAGCAGAAGAAGTAGAAGAAGGAGAAGGAGAAGGTGAAGTCAGGAGGGTGAATCAGAAGAAGCAGAAGAAGGAGAAGGAGAAGGTGAAGTCTGGAGGGTGAATCAGAAGAATCAGAAGAAGGAGAAGGAGAAGATGAAGTCTGGAGGGTGAATCAGAAGATGCAGAAGAAAGAGAAGGAGAAGGTGAAGTCTGGAGGGTGAAGCAGAAGAAGTAGAAGAAGGAGAAGGAGAAGGTGAAGTCAGGAGGGTGAATCAGAAGAATCAGAAGAAGGAGAAGGAGAAGATGAAGTCTGGAGGGTGAATCAGAAGAAGCAGAAGAAGGAGAAGGAGAAGGTGAAGTCTGGAGGTTGAATCAGAAGAAGCAGAATAACGAGAAGGAGAAGGTGAAGTCTGGAGGGTGAATCAGAAGAAGCAGAATAAGGAGAAGGAGAAGGTGAAGTCTGGAGGGTGAATCAGAAGAAGCAGAAGAAGGAGAAGGAGAAGGTGAAGTCTGGAGGGTGAATCAGAAGAGGTAGAAGAAGGAGAAGGAGAAGGTGAAGTCTGGAGGGTGAAGCAGAAGAAGGAGAAGAAGGAGAAGGAGAAGGTGAAGTCAGGAGGGTGAATCAGAAGAAGTAGAAGAAGGAGAAGGAGAAGGTGAAGCCAGGAGGGTGAATCAGAAGAAGCAGAAGAAGGAGAAGGAGAAGGTGTAGTCTCTAGGGTGAATCAGAAGAATCAGAAGAAGGAGAAGGCGAAGGTGAAGTCTGGAGGGTGAATCAGAAGAATCAGAAGAAAGAGAAGGAGAAGGTGAAGTCTGGAGGCTGAAGCAGAAGAAGTAGAAGAAGGAGAAGGAGAAGGTGAAGTCTGGAGGCTGAAGCAGAAGAAGCAGAATAAGGAGAAGGAGAAGGTGAAGTCTGGAGGGTGAATCAGAAGAAGCAGAAGAAGGAGAAGGAGAAGGTGAAGTCTGGAGGATGAATCAGAAGAAGTAGAAGAAGGAGAAGGAGAAGGTGAAGTCTGGAGGGTGAATCAGAAGAAGTAGAAGAAGGAGAAGGAGAAGGTGAAGTCTGGAGGGTGAATCAGAAGAAGTAGAAGAAGGAGAAGGAGAAGTTGAAGTCTGGAGGGTGAAGCAGAAGAAGTAGAAGAAGGAGAAGGAGAAGGTGAAGTCAGGAGGGTGAAGCAGAAGAAGTAGAAGAAGGAGAAGGAGAAGGTGGTCTGGAGGGTGAATCAGAAGAAGCAGAAGAAGGAGAAGGAGAAGGTGAAGTCTGGAGGGTGAATCAGAAGAAGCAGAAGAAGGAGAAGGAGAAGGTGAAGTCTGGAGGGTGAATCAGAAGAAGCAGAATAAGGAGAAGGAGAAGGTGAAGTCTGGAGGGTGAATCAGAAGAAGCAGAAGAAGGAGAAGGAGAAGGTGAAGTCTGGAGGATGAATCAGAAGAAGTAGAAGAAGGAGAAGGAGAAGGTGAAGTCTGGAGGGTGAATCAGAAGAAGAAAAGAAGGAGAAGGAGAAGGTGAAGTCTGGAGGGTGAATCAGAAGAAGTAGAAGAAGGAGAAGGAGAAGGTGAAGTCTGGAGTGTGAAGCAGAAGAAGTAGAAGAAGGAGAAGGAGAAGGTGAAGTCAGGAGGGTGAATCAGAAGAAGTAGAAGAAGGAGAAGGAGAAGGTGAAGTCAGGAGGGTGAAGCAGAAGAAGCAGAAGAAGGAGAAGGAGAAGGTGAAATCTGGAGGGTGAAGCAGAAGAAGCAGAAGAAGGAGAAGGAGAAGGTGAAGTCTGGAGGGTGAATCAGAAGAAGCAGAAGAAAGAGAAGGAGAAGGTGAAGTCTGGAGGGTGAATCAGAAGAAGTAGAAGAAGGAGAAGGAGAAGGTGAAGTCTGGAGGGTGAATCAGAAGAAGCAGAAGAAGGAGAAGGAGAAGGTGAAGTCTGGAGGGTGAATCAGAAGAAGCAGAAGAAGGAGAAGGAGAAGGTGAAGTCTGGAGGGTGAATCAGAAGAAGCAGAAGAAGGAGAAGGAGAAGGTGAAGTCTGGAGGGTGAATCAGAAGAAGCAGAATAAGGAGAAGGAGAAGGTGAAGTCTGGAGGGTGAATCAGAAGAAGCAGAAGAAGGAGAAGGAGAAGATGAAGTCTGGAGGGTGAATCAGAGGAAGTAGAAGAAGGAGAAGGAGAAGGTGAAGTCTGGAGGGTGAAGCAGAAGAAGTAGAAGAAGGAGAAGGAGAAGGTGAAGTCAGGAGGGTGAATCAGAAGAAGCAGAAGAAGGAGAAGGAGAAGGTGAAGTCTGGTGGGTGAAGCAGAAGAAGGAGAAGGAGAAGGTGAAATCTGCAGGGTGAAGCAGAAGAAGCAGAAGAAGGAGAAGGAGAAGGTGAAGTCTGGAGGGTGAATCAGAAGAAGCAGAATAAGGAGAAGGAGAAGGTGAAGTCTGGAGGGTGAATCAGAAGAAGCAGAAGAAGGAGAAGGAGAAGGTGAAGTCTGGAGGGTGAATCAGAAGAAGTAGAAGAAGGAGAAGGAGAAGGTGAAGTCTGGAGGGTGAAGCAGAAGAAGTAGAAGAAGGAGAAGGAGAAGGTGAAGTCAGGAGGGTGAAGCAGAAGAAGCAGAAGAAGGAGAAGGAGAAGGTGAAGTCTGGTGGGTGAAGCAGAAGAAGCAGAAGAAGGAGAAGGAGAAGGTGAAGTCTGGAGGGTGAAGCAGAAGAAGCAGAAGAAGGAGAAGGAGAAGGTGAAGTCAGGAGGGTGGATCAGAAGAAGTAGAAGAAGGAGAAGGAGAAGGTGAAGTCTGGAGGGTGAATCAGAAGAATCAGAAGAAGGAGAAGGAGAAGATGAAGTCTGGAGGGTGAATCAGAAGATGCAGAATAAAGAGAAGGAGAAGATGAAGTCTGGAGGGTGAAGCAGAAGAAACAGAAGAAGGAGAAGGGGTAGGTGAAGACTGGAGGGTGAATCAGAAGAAGTAGAAGAAGGAGAAGGAGAAGGTGAAGTCTGGAGGGTGAATCAGACGAAGTAGAAGAAGGAGAAGGAGAAGGTGAAATCTGGAGGGTGAATCAGAAGAAGCAGAAGAAGGAGAAGGAGAAGGTGAAGTTAGGAGGGTGAATCAGAAGAAGCAGAAGAAGGAGAAGGAGCAGGTGAAGTCAGGGGGGTGAAGCAGAAGAAGTAGAAGAAGGAGAAGGAGAAGGTGAAGTCAGGACGGTGAAGCAGAAGAAGCAGAAGAAGGAGAAGGAGAAGGTGAAGTCTGGAGGGTGAAGCAGAAGAAGGAGAAGGAGAGGGTGAAGTCTGGAGGGTGAATCAGAAGAAGTAGAAGAAGGAGAAGGAGAAGGTGAAGTCAGGAGAGTGAAGCAGAAGAAGCAGAAGAAGGAGAAGGAGAAGGTGAAGTCCGGAGGGCGAAGCAGAAGAAGCAGAAGAAGGAGAAGGAGATGGTGAAGTCTGGGGGGTGAAGCAGAAGAAGCAGAAGAAGGAGAAGGAGTAGGTGAAGTCTGGAGGGTGAATCAGAAGAAGTAGAAGAAGGAGAAGGATAAGGTGAAGTCAGGAGGGTGTAGCAGAAGAAGCAGAAGAAGGAGAAGGAGAAGGTGAAGTCTGGTGGGTGAAGCAGAAGAAGCAGAAGAAGGAGAAGGAGAAGGTGAAGTCTGGAGGGTGAAGCAGAAGAAGCAGAAGAAGGAGAAGGAGAAGGTGAAGTCAGGAGGGTGGATCAGAAGAAGTAGAAGAAGGAGAAGGAGAAGGTGAAGTCTGGAGGGTGAATCAGAAGAAGCAGAAGAAGGAGAAGGAGAAGGTGAAGTCTGGAGGGCGCAGCAGAAGAAGCAGAAGAAGGAGAAAGAGAAGGTGAAGTCTGGAGGGTGAAGCAGAAGAAGCAGAAGAAGGAGAAGGAGAGGGTGAAGTCTGGAGGGTGAATCAGAAGAAGTAGAAGAAGGAGAAGAAGAAGGTGAAGTCTGGAGGGTGAAGCAGAAGAAGTAGAAGAAGGAGAAGGAGAAGGTGAAGTCAGGAGGGTGAATCAGAAGAAGCAGAAGAAGGAGAAGGAGAAGGTGAAGTCTGGAGGGTGAATCAGAAGAATCAGAAGAAGGAGAAGGAGAAGATGAAGTCTGGAGGGTGAATCAGAAGAAGCAGAAGAAAGAGAAGGAGAAGGTGAAGTCTGGAGGGTGAAGCAGAAGAAACAGAAGAAGGAGAAGGAGTAGGTGAAGACTGGAGGGTGAATCAGAAGAAGTAGAAGAAGGAGAAGGAGAAGGTGAAGTCTGGAGGGTGAATCAGACGAAGTAGAAGAAGGAGAAGGAGAAGGTGAAGTCTGGAGGGTGAATCAGAAGAAGCAGAAGAAGGAGAAGGAGAAGGTGAAGTTAGGAGGGTGAATCAGAAGAAGCAGAAGAAGGAGAAGGAGCAGGTGAAGTCAGGGGGGTGAAGCAGAAGAAGTAGAAGAAGGAGAAGGAGAAGGTGAAGTCAGGACGGTGAAGCAGAAGAAGCAGAAGAAGGAGAAGGAGAAGGTGAAGTCTGGAGGGTGAAGCAGAAGAAGCAGAAGAAGGAGAAGGAGAGGGTGAAGTCTGGAGGGTGAATCAGAAGAAGTAGAAGAAGGAGAAGGAGAAGGTGAAGTCAGGAGAGTGAAGCAGAAGAAGCAGAAGAAGGAGAAGGAGAAGGTGAAGTCTGGAGGGCGAAGCAGAAGAAGCAGAAGAAGGAGAAGGAGAAGGTGAAGTCAGGAGGGTGAAGCAGAAGAAGCAGAAGAAGGAGAAGGAGAAGGTGAAGTCTGGTGGGTGAAGCAGAAGAAGCAGAAGAAGGAGAAGGAGAAGGTGACGTCTGGAGGGTGAAGCAGAAGAAGCAGAAGAAGGAGAAGGAGAAGGTGAAGTCAGGAGGGTGGATCAGAAGAAGTAGAAGAAGGAGAAGGAGAAGGTGAAGTCTGGAGGGTGAATCAGAAGAATCAGAAGAAGGAGAAGGAGAAGATGAAGTCTGGAGGGTGAATCAGAAGATGCAGAATAAAGAGAAGGAGAAGATGAAGTCTGGAGGGTGAAGCAGAAGAAACAGAAGAAGGAGAAGGGGTAGGTGAAGACTGGAGGGTGAATCAGAAGAAGTAGAAGAAGGAGAAGGAGAAGGTGAAGTCTGGAGGGTGAATCAGACGAAGTAGAAGAAGGAGAAGGAGAAGGTGAAATCTGGAGGGTGAATCAGAAGAAGCAGAAGAAGGAGAAGGAGAAGGTGAAGTTAGGAGGGTGAATCAGAAGAAGCAGAAGAAGGAGAAGGAGCAGGTGAAGTCAGGGGGGTGAAGCAGAAGAAGTAGAAGAAGGAGAAGGAGAAGGTGAAGTCAGGACGGTGAAGCAGAAGAAGCAGAAGAAGGAGAAGGAGAAGGTGAAGTCTGGAGGGTGAAGCAGAAGAAGCAGAAGAAGGAGAAGGAGAGGGTGAAGTCTGGAGGGTGAATCAGAAGAAGTAGAAGAAGGAGAAGGAGAAGGTGAAGTCAGGAGAGTGAAGCAGAAGAAGCAGAAGAAGGAGAAGGAGAAGGTGAAGTCTGGAGGGCGAAGCAGAAGAAGGAGAAGGAGAAGGTGAAGTCTGGGGGGTGAAGCAGAAGAAGCAGAAGAAGGAGAAGGAGTAGGTGAAGTCTGGAGGGTGAATCAGAAGAAGTAGAAGAAGGAGAAGGATAAGGTGAAGTCAGGAGGGTGAAGCAGAAGAAGCAGAAGAAGGAGAAGGAGAAGGTGAAGTCTGGTGGGTGAAGCAGAAGAAGCAGAAGAAGGAGAAGGAGAAGGTGAAGTCTGGAGGGTGAAGCAGAAGAAGCAGAAGAAGGAGAAGGAGAATGTGAAGTCAGGAGGGTGGATCAGAAGAAGTAGAAGAAGGAGAAGGAGAAGGTGAAGTCTGGAGGGTGAATCAGAAGAAGCAGAAGAAGGAGAAGGAGAAGGTGAAGTCTGGAGGGCGCAGCAGAAGAAGCAGAAGAAGGAGAAAGAGAAGGTGAAGTCTGGAGGGTGAAGCAGAAGAAGCAGAAGAAGGAGAAGGAGAGGGTGAAGTCTGGAGGGTGAATCAGAAGAAGCAGAAGAAGGAGAAGGAGAAGGTGAAGTCTGGAGGGCGAAGCAGAAGAAGCAGAAGAAGGAGAAGGAGAAGGTGAAGTCAGGAGGGTGAAGCAGAAGAAGCAGAAGAAGGAGAAGGAGAAGGTGAAGTCTGGTGGGTGAAGCAGAAGAAGCAGAAGAAGGAGAAGGAGAAGGTGACGTCTGGAGGGTGAAGCAGAAGAAGCAGAAGAAGGAGAAGGAGAAGTTGAAGTCAGGAGGGTGGATCAGAAGAAGTAGAAGAAGGAGAAGGAGAAGGTGAAGTCTGGAGGGTGAATCAGAAGAATCAGAAGAAGGAGAAGGAGAAGATGAAGTCTGGAGGGTGAATCAGAAGATGCAGAATAAAGAGAAGGAGAAGATGAAGTCTGGAGGGTGAAGCAGAAGAAACAGAAGAAGGAGAAGGGGTAGGTGAAGACTGGAGGGTGAATCAGAAGAAGTAGAAGAAGGAGAAGGAGAAGGTGAAGTCTGGAGGGTGAATCAGACGAAGTAGAAGAAGGAGAAGGAGAAGGTGAAATCTGGAGGGTGAATCAGAAGAAGCAGAAGAAGGAGAAGGAGAAGGTGAAGTTAGGAGGGTGAATCAGAAGAAGCAGAAGAAGGAGAAGGAGCAGGTGAAGTCAGGGGGGTGAAGCAGAAGAAGTAGAAGAAGGAGAAGGAGAAGGTGAAGTCAGGACGGTGAAGCAGAAGAAGCAGAAGAAGGAGAAGGAGAAGGTGAAGTCTGGAGGGTGAAGCAGAAGAAGCAGAAGAAGGAGAAGGAGAGGGTGAAGTCTGGAGGGTGAATCAGAAGAAGTAGAAGAAGGAGAAGGAGAAGGTGAAGTCAGGAGAGTGAAGCAGAAGAAGCAGAAGAAGGAGAAGGAGAAGGTGAAGTCTGGAGGGCGAAGCAGAAGAAGCAGAAGAAGGAGAAGGAGAAGGTGAAGTCTGGGGGGTGAAGCAGAAGAAGCAGAAGAAGGAGAAGGAGTAGGTGAAGTCTGGAGGGTGAATCAGAAGAAGTAGAAGAAGGAGAAGGATAAGGTGAAGTCAGGAGGGTGAAGCAGAAGAAGCAGAAGAAGGAGAAGGAGAAGGTGAAGTCTGGTGGGTGAAGCAGAAGAAGCAGAAGAAGGAGAAGGAGAAGGTGAAGTCTGGAGGGTGAAGCAGAAGAAGCAGAAGAAGGAGAAGGAGAAGGTGAAGTCAGGAGGGTGGATCAGAAGAAGTAGAAGAAGGAGAAGGAGAAGGTGAAGTCTGGAGGGTGAATCAGAAGAAGCAGAAGAAGGAGAAGGAGAAGGTGAAGTCTGGAGGGCGCAGCAGAAGAAGCAGAAGAAGGAGAAAGAGAAGGTGAAGTCTGGAGGGTGAAGCAGAAGAAGCAGAAGAAGGAGAAGGAGAGGGTGAAGTCTGGAGGGTGAATCAGAAGAAGTAGAAGAAGGAGAAGAAGAAGGTGAAGTCTGGAGGGTGAAGCAGAAGAAGTAGAAGAAGGAGAAGGAGAAGGTGAAGTCAGGAGGGTGAATCAGAAGAAGCAGAAGAAGGAGAAGGAGAAGGTGAAGTCTGGAGGGTGAATCAGAAGAATCAGAAGAAGGAGAAGGAGAAGATGAAGTCTGGAGGGTGAATCAGAAGAAGCAGAAGAAAGAGAAGGAGAAGGTGAAGTCTGGAGGGTGAAGCAGAAGAAACAGAAGAAGGAGAAGGAGTAGGTGAAGACTGGAGGGTGAATCAGAAGAAGTAGAAGAAGGAGAAGGAGAAGGTGAAGTCTGGAGGGTGAATCAGACGAAGTAGAAGAAGGAGAAGGAGAAGGTGAAGTCTGGAGGGTGAATCAGAAGAAGCAGAAGAAGGAGAAGGAGAAGGTGAAGTTAGGAGGGTGAATCAGAAGAAGCAGAAGAAGGAGAAGGAGCAGGTGAAGTCAGGGGGGTGAAGCAGAAGAAGTAGAAGAAGGAGAAGGAGAAGGTGAAGTCAGGACGGTGAAGCAGAAGAAGCAGAAGAAGGAGAAGGAGAAGGTGAAGTCTGGAGGGTGAAGCAGAAGAAGCAGAAGAAGGAGAAGGAGAGGGTGAAGTCTGGAGGGTGAATCAGAAGAAGTAGAAGAAGGAGAAGGAGAAGGTGAAGTCAGGAGAGTGAAGCAGAAGAAGCAGAAGAAGGAGAAGGAGAAGGTGAAGTCTGGAGGGCGAAGCAGAAGAAGCAGAAGAAGGAGAAGGAGAAGGTGAAGTCTGGAGGGTGAAGCAGAAGAAGCAGAAGAAGGAGAAGGATTAGGTGAAGTCTGGAGGGTGAATCAGAAGAAGTAGAAGAAGGAGAAGGATAAGGTGAAGTCAGGAGGGTGAAGCAGAATAAGCAGAAGAAGGAGAAGGAGAAGGTGAAGTCTGGTGGGTGAAGCAGAAGAAGCAGAAGAAGGAGAAGGAGAAGGTGAAGTCTGGAGGGTGAAGCAGAAGAAGCAGAAGAAGGAGAAGGAGAAGGTGAAGTCAGGAGGGTGGATCAGAAGAAGTAGAAGAAGGAGAAGTTGAAGGTGAAGTCTGGAGGGTGAATCAGAAGAAGCAGAAGAAGGAGAAGGAGAAGGTGAAGTCTGGAGGGCGCAGCAGAAGAAGCAGAAGAAGGAGAAAGAGAAGGTGAAGTCTGGAGGGTGAAGCAGAAGAAGCAGAAGAAGGAGAAGGAGAGGGTGAAGTCTGGAGGGTGAATCAGAAGAAGTAGAAGAAGGAGAAGGAGAAGGTGAAGTCAGGAGAGTGAAGCAGAAGAAGCAGAAGAAGGAGAAGGAGAAGGTGAAGTCTGGAGGGCGAAGCAGAAGAAGCAGAAGAAGTAGAAGGAGTAGGTGAAGTCTGGAGGGTGAAGCAGAAGAAGCAGAAGAAGGAGAAGGAGGAGGTGAAGTCAGGAGGGTGAAGCAGAAGAAGCAGAAGAAGGAGAAGGAGAAGGTGAAGTCTGGTGGGTGAAGCAGAAGAAACAGAAGAAGGAGAAGGAGAAGGTGAAGTCTGGAGGGTGAAGCAGAAGAAGCAGAAGAAGGAGAAGGAGAAGGTGAAGTCAGGAGGGTGGATCAGAAGAAGTAGAAGAAGGAGAAGGAGAAGGTGAAGTCTGGAGGGTGAATCAGAAGAAGCAGAAGAAGGAGAAGGAGAAGGTGAAGTCTGGAGGGCACAGCAGAAGAAGCAAAAGAAGGAGAAAGAGAAGGTGAAGTCTGGAGGGTGAAGCAGAAGAAGCAGAAGAAGGAGAAGGAGAGGGTGAAGTCTGGAGGGTGAATCAGAAGAAGTAGAAGAAGGAGAAGGAGAAGGTGAAGTCAGGAGAGTGAAGCAGAAGAAGCAGAAGAAGGAGAAGGAGAAGTTGAAGTCTGGAGGGCGAAGCAGAAGAAGCAGAAGAAGGAGAAGGAGAAGGTGAAGTCTGGAGGGTGAAGCAGAAGAAGCAGAAGAAGGAGAAGGAGTAGGTGAAGTCTGGAGGGTGAATCAGAAGAAGTCGAAGAAGGAGAAGGAGAAGGTGAAGTCAGGAGGGTGAAGCAGAAGAAGCAGAAGAAGGAGAAGGAGAAGGTGAAGTCTGGAGGGTGAATCAGAAGAAGCAGAAGAAGGAGAAGGAGAAGGTGAAGTTAGGAGGGTGAATCAGAAGAAGCAGAAGAAGGAGAAGGAGCAGGTGAAGTCAGGGGGGTGAAGCAGAAGAAGTAGAAGAAGGAGAAGGAGAAGGTGAAGTCAGGACGGTGAAGCAGAAGAAGCAGAAGAAGGAGAAGGAGAAGGTGAAGTCTGGAGGGTGAAGCAGAAGAAGGAGAAGGAGAGGGTGAAGTCTGGAGGGTGAATCAGAAGAAGTAGAAGAAGGAGAAGGAGAAGGTGAAGTCAGGAGAGTGAAGCAGAAGAAGCAGAAGAAGGAGAAGGAGAAGGTGAAATCTGGAGGGTGAATCAGAAGAAGTAGAAGAAGGAGAAGGAGAAGGTGAAGTCTGGAGGGTGAATCAGACGAAGTAGAAGAAGGAGAAGGAGAAGGTGAAATCTGGAGGGTGAATCAGAAGAAGCAGAAGAAGGAGAAGGAGAAGGTGAAGTTAGGAGGGTGAATCAGAAGAAGCAGAAGAAGGAGAAGGAGCAGGTGAAGTCAGGGGGGTGAAGCAGAAGAAGTAGAAGAAGGAGAAGGAGAAGGTGAAGTCAGGACGGTGAAGCAGAAGAAGCAGAAGAAGGAGAAGGAGAAGGTGAAGTCTGGAGGGTGAAGCAGAAGAAGGAGAAGGAGAGGGTGAAGTCTGGAGGGTGAATCAGAAGAAGTAGAAGAAGGAGAAGGAGAAGGTGAAGTCAGGAGAGTGAAGCAGAAGAAGCAGAAGAAGGAGAAGGAGAAGGTGAAGTCCGGAGGGCGAAGCAGAAGAAGCAGAAGAAGGAGAAGGAGATGGTGAAGTCTGGGGGGTGAAGCAGAAGAAGCAGAAGAAGGAGAAGGAGTAGGTGAAGTCTGGAGGGTGAATCAGAAGAAGTAGAAGAAGGAGAAGGATAAGGTGAAGTCAGGAGGGTGTAGCAGAAGAAGCAGAAGAAGGAGAAGGAGAAGGTGAAGTCTGGTGGGTGAAGCAGAAGAAGCAGAAGAAGGAGAAGGAGAAGGTGAAGTCTGGAGGGTGAAGCAGAAGAAGCAGAAGAAGGAGAAGGAGAAGGTGAAGTCAGGAGGGTGGATCAGAAGAAGTAGAAGAAGGAGAAGGAGAAGGTGAAGTCTGGAGGGTGAATCAGAAGAAGCAGAAGAAGGAGAAGGAGAAGGTGAAGTCTGGAGGGCGCAGCAGAAGAAGCAGAAGAAGGAGAAAGAGAAGGTGAAGTCTGGAGGGTGAAGCAGAAGAAGCAGAAGAAGGAGAAGGAGAGGGTGAAGTCTGGAGGGTGAATCAGAAGAAGTAGAAGAAGGAGAAGAAGAAGGTGAAGTCTGGAGGGTGAAGCAGAAGAAGTAGAAGAAGGAGAAGGAGAAGGTGAAGTCAGGAGGGTGAATCAGAAGAAGCAGAAGAAGGAGAAGGAGAAGGTGAAGTCTGGAGGGTGAATCAGAAGAATCAGAAGAAGGAGAAGGAGAAGATGAAGTCTGGAGGGTGAATCAGAAGAAGCAGAAGAAAGAGAAGGAGAAGGTGAAGTCTGGAGGGTGAAGCAGAAGAAACAGAAGAAGGAGAAGGAGTAGGTGAAGACTGGAGGGTGAATCAGAAGAAGTAGAAGAAGGAGAAGGAGAAGGTGAAGTCTGGAGGGTGAATCAGACGAAGTAGAAGAAGGAGAAGGAGAAGGTGAAGTCTGGAGGGTGAATCAGAAGAAGCAGAAGAAGGAGAAGGAGAAGGTGAAGTTAGGAGGGTGAATCAGAAGAAGCAGAAGAAGGAGAAGGAGCAGGTGAAGTCAGGGGGGTGAAGCAGAAGAAGTAGAAGAAGGAGAAGGAGAAGGTGAAGTCAGGACGGTGAAGCAGAAGAAGCAGAAGAAGGAGAAGGAGAAGGTGAAGTCTGGAGGGTGAAGCAGAAGAAGCAGAAGAAGGAGAAGGAGAGGGTGAAGTCTGGAGGGTGAATCAGAAGAAGTAGAAGAAGGAGAAGGAGAAGGTGAAGTCAGGAGAGTGAAGCAGAAGAAGCAGAAGAAGGAGAAGGAGAAGGTGAAGTCTGGAGGGCGAAGCAGAAGAAGCAGAAGAAGGAGAAGGAGAAGGTGAAGTCAGGAGGGTGAAGCAGAAGAAGCAGAAGAAGGAGAAGGAGAAGGTGAAGTCTGGTGGGTGAAGCAGAAGAAGCAGAAGAAGGAGAAGGAGAAGGTGACGTCTGGAGGGTGAAGCAGAAGAAGCAGAAGAAGGAGAAGGAGAAGGTGAAGTCAGGAGGGTGGATCAGAAGAAGTAGAAGAAGGAGAAGGAGAAGGTGAAGTCTGGAGGGTGAATCAGAAGAATCAGAAGAAGGAGAAGGAGAAGATGAAGTCTGGAGGGTGAATCAGAAGATGCAGAATAAAGAGAAGGAGAAGATGAAGTCTGGAGGGTGAAGCAGAAGAAACAGAAGAAGGAGAAGGGGTAGGTGAAGACTGGAGGGTGAATCAGAAGAAGTAGAAGAAGGAGAAGGAGAAGGTGAAGTCTGGAGGGTGAATCAGACGAAGTAGAAGAAGGAGAAGGAGAAGGTGAAATCTGGAGGGTGAATCAGAAGAAGCAGAAGAAGGAGAAGGAGAAGGTGAAGTTAGGAGGGTGAATCAGAAGAAGCAGAAGAAGGAGAAGGAGCAGGTGAAGTCAGGGGGGTGAAGCAGAAGAAGTAGAAGAAGGAGAAGGAGAAGGTGAAGTCAGGACGGTGAAGCAGAAGAAGCAGAAGAAGGAGAAGGAGAAGGTGAAGTCTGGAGGGTGAAGCAGAAGAAGCAGAAGAAGGAGAAGGAGAGGGTGAAGTCTGGAGGGTGAATCAGAAGAAGTAGAAGAAGGAGAAGGAGAAGGTGAAGTCAGGAGAGTGAAGCAGAAGAAGCAGAAGAAGGAGAAGGAGAAGGTGAAGTCTGGAGGGCGAAGCAGAAGAAGGAGAAGGAGAAGGTGAAGTCTGGGGGGTGAAGCAGAAGAAGCAGAAGAAGGAGAAGGAGTAGGTGAAGTCTGGAGGGTGAATCAGAAGAAGTAGAAGAAGGAGAAGGATAAGGTGAAGTCAGGAGGGTGAAGCAGAAGAAGCAGAAGAAGGAGAAGGAGAAGGTGAAGTCTGGTGGGTGAAGCAGAAGAAGCAGAAGAAGGAGAAGGAGAAGGTGAAGTCTGGAGGGTGAAGCAGAAGAAGCAGAAGAAGGAGAAGGAGAAGGTGAAGTCAGGAGGGTGGATCAGAAGAAGTAGAAGAAGGAGAAGGAGAAGGTGAAGTCTGGAGGGTGAATCAGAAGAAGCAGAAGAAGGAGAAGGAGAAGGTGAAGTCTGGAGGGCGCAGCAGAAGAAGCAGAAGAAGGAGAAAGAGAAGGTGAAGTCTGGAGGGTGAAGCAGAAGAAGCAGAAGAAGGAGAAGGAGAGGGTGAAGTCTGGAGGGTGAATCAGAAGAAGCAGAAGAAGGAGAAGGAGAAGGTGAAGTCTGGAGGGCGAAGCAGAAGAAGCAGAAGAAGGAGAAGGAGAAGGTGAAGTCAGGAGGGTGAAGCAGAAGAAGCAGAAGAAGGAGAAGGAGAAGGTGAAGTCTGGTGGGTGAAGCAGAAGAAGCAGAAGAAGGAGAAGGAGAAGGTGACGTCTGGAGGGTGAAGCAGAAGAAGCAGAAGAAGGAGAAGGAGAAGGTGAAGTCAGGAGGGTGGATCAGAAGAAGTAGAAGAAGGAGAAGGAGAAGGTGAAGTCTGGAGGGTGAATCAGAAGAATCAGAAGAAGGAGAAGGAGAAGATGAAGTCTGGAGGGTGAATCAGAAGATGCAGAATAAAGAGAAGGAGAAGATGAAGTCTGGAGGGTGAAGCAGAAGAAACAGAAGAAGGAGAAGGGGTAGGTGAAGACTGGAGGGTGAATCAGAAGAAGTAGAAGAAGGAGAAGGAGAAGGTGAAGTCTGGAGGGTGAATCAGACGAAGTAGAAGAAGGAGAAGGAGAAGGTGAAATCTGGAGGGTGAATCAGAAGAAGCAGAAGAAGGAGAAGGAGAAGGTGAAGTTAGGAGGGTGAATCAGAAGAAGCAGAAGAAGGAGAAGGAGCAGGTGAAGTCAGGGGGGTGAAGCAGAAGAAGTAGAAGAAGGAGAAGGAGAAGGTGAAGTCAGGACGGTGAAGCAGAAGAAGCAGAAGAAGGAGAAGGAGAAGGTGAAGTCTGGAGGGTGAAGCAGAAGAAGCAGAAGAAGGAGAAGGAGAGGGTGAAGTCTGGAGGGTGAATCAGAAGAAGTAGAAGAAGGAGAAGGAGAAGGTGAAGTCAGGAGAGTGAAGCAGAAGAAGCAGAAGAAGGAGAAGGAGAAGGTGAAGTCTGGAGGGCGAAGCAGAAGAAGCAGAAGAAGGAGAAGGAGAAGGTGAAGTCTGGGGGGTGAAGCAGAAGAAGCAGAAGAAGGAGAAGGAGTAGGTGAAGTCTGGAGGGTGAATCAGAAGAAGTAGAAGAAGGAGAAGGATAAGGTGAAGTCAGGAGGGTGAAGCAGAAGAAGCAGAAGAAGGAGAAGGAGAAGGTGAAGTCTGGTGGGTGAAGCAGAAGAAGCAGAAGAAGGAGAAGGAGAAGGTGAAGTCTGGAGGGTGAAGCAGAAGAAGCAGAAGAAGGAGAAGGAGAAGGTGAAGTCAGGAGGGTGGATCAGAAGAAGTAGAAGAAGGAGAAGGAGAAGGTGAAGTCTGGAGGGTGAATCAGAAGAAGCAGAAGAAGGAGAAGGAGAAGGTGAAGTCTGGAGGGCGCAGCAGAAGAAGCAGAAGAAGGAGAAAGAGAAGGTGAAGTCTGGAGGGTGAAGCAGAAGAAGCAGAAGAAGGAGAAGGAGAGGGTGAAGTCTGGAGGGTGAATCAGAAGAAGTAGAAGAAGGAGAAGAAGAAGGTGAAGTCTGGAGGGTGAAGCAGAAGAAGTAGAAGAAGGAGAAGGAGAAGGTGAAGTCAGGAGGGTGAATCAGAAGAAGCAGAAGAAGGAGAAGGAGAAGGTGAAGTCTGGAGGGTGAATCAGAAGAATCAGAAGAAGGAGAAGGAGAAGATGAAGTCTGGAGGGTGAATCAGAAGAAGCAGAAGAAAGAGAAGGAGAAGGTGAAGTCTGGAGGGTGAAGCAGAAGAAACAGAAGAAGGAGAAGGAGTAGGTGAAGACTGGAGGGTGAATCAGAAGAAGTAGAAGAAGGAGAAGGAGAAGGTGAAGTCTGGAGGGTGAATCAGACGAAGTAGAAGAAGGAGAAGGAGAAGGTGAAGTCTGGAGGGTGAATCAGAAGAAGCAGAAGAAGGAGAAGGAGAAGGTGAAGTTAGGAGGGTGAATCAGAAGAAGCAGAAGAAGGAGAAGGAGCAGGTGAAGTCAGGGGGGTGAAGCAGAAGAAGTAGAAGAAGGAGAAGGAGAAGGTGAAGTCAGGACGGTGAAGCAGAAGAAGCAGAAGAAGGAGAAGGAGAAGGTGAAGTCTGGAGGGTGAAGCAGAAGAAGCAGAAGAAGGAGAAGGAGAGGGTGAAGTCTGGAGGGTGAATCAGAAGAAGTAGAAGAAGGAGAAGGAGAAGGTGAAGTCAGGAGAGTGAAGCAGAAGAAGCAGAAGAAGGAGAAGGAGAAGGTGAAGTCTGGAGGGCGAAGCAGAAGAAGCAGAAGAAGGAGAAGGAGAAGGTGAAGTCTGGAGGGTGAAGCAGAAGAAGCAGAAGAAGGAGAAGGATTAGGTGAAGTCTGGAGGGTGAATCAGAAGAAGTAGAAGAAGGAGAAGGATAAGGTGAAGTCAGGAGGGTGAAGCAGAATAAGCAGAAGAAGGAGAAGGAGAAGGTGAAGTCTGGTGGGTGAAGCAGAAGAAGCAGAAGAAGGAGAAGGAGAAGGTGAAGTCTGGAGGGTGAAGCAGAAGAAGCAGAAGAAGGAGAAGGAGAAGGTGAAGTCAGGAGGGTGGATCAGAAGAAGTAGAAGAAGGAGAAGTTGAAGGTGAAGTCTGGAGGGTGAATCAGAAGAAGCAGAAGAAGGAGAAGGAGAAGGTGAAGTCTGGAGGGCGCAGCAGAAGAAGCAGAAGAAGGAGAAAGAGAAGGTGAAGTCTGGAGGGTGAAGCAGAAGAAGGAGAAGGAGAGGGTGAAGTCTGGAGGGTGAATCAGAAGAAGTAGAAGAAGGAGAAGGAGAAGGTGAAGTCAGGAGAGTGAAGCAGAAGAAGCAGAAGAAGGAGAAGGAGTAGGTGAAGTCTGGAGGGCGAAGCAGAAGAAGCAGAAGAAGTAGAAGGAGTAGGTGAAGTCTGGAGGGTGAAGCAGAAGAAGCAGAAGAAGGAGAAGGAGGAGGTGAAGTCAGGAGGGTGAAGCAGAAGAAGCAGAAGAAGGAGAAGGAGAAGGTGAAGTCTGGTGGGTGAAGCAGAAGAAACAGAAGAAGGAGAAGGAGAAGGTGAAGTCTGGAGGGTGAAGCAGAAGAAGCAGAAGAAGGAGAAGGAGAAGGTGAAGTCAGGAGGGTGGATCAGAAGAAGTAGAAGAAGGAGAAGGAGAAGGTGAAGTCTGGAGGGTGAATCAGAAGAAGCAGAAGAAGGAGAAGGAGAAGGTGAAGTCTGGAGGGCACAGCAGAAGAAGCAAAAGAAGGAGAAAGAGAAGGTGAAGTCTGGAGGGTGAAGCAGAAGAAGCAGAAGAAGGAGAAGGAGAGGGTGAAGTCTGGAGGGTGAATCAGAAGAAGTAGAAGAAGGAGAAGGAGAAGGTGAAGTCAGGAGAGTGAAGCAGAAGAAGCAGAAGAAGGAGAAGGAGAAGTTGAAGTCTGGAGGGCGAAGCAGAAGAAGCAGAAGAAGGAGAAGGAGAAGGTGAAGTCTGGAGGGTGAAGCAGAAGAAGCAGAAGAAGGAGAAGGAGTAGGTGAAGTCTGGAGGGTGAATCAGAAGAAGTCGAAGAAGGAGAAGGAGAAGGTGAAGTCAGGAGGGTGAAGCAGAAGAAGCAGAAGAAGGAGAAGGAGAAGGTGAAGTCTGGAGGGTGAAGCAGAAGAAGCAGAAGAAGGAGAAGGAGAAGGTGAAGTCTGGAGGGTGAATCAGAAGAAGCAGAAGAAGGAGAAGGAGAAGGTGAAGTCTGGAGGGTGAATCAGAAGAAGCAGAAGAAGGAGAAGGAGAAGGTGAAGTCAGGAGGGTGAATCAGAAGAAGCAGAAGAAGGAGAAGGAGAAGGTGAATTTAGGAGGGTGAATCAGAAGAAGCAGAAGAAGGAGAAGGAGCAGGTGAAGTCAGGGGGGTGTAGCAGAAGAAGTAGAAGAAGGAAAAGGAGAAGGTGAAGTCAGGACGGTGAAGCAGAAGAAGCAGAAGAAGGAGAAGGAGAAGGTGAAGCCTGGAGGGCGCAGCAGGAGAAGCAGAAGAAGGAGAAGGAGAAGGTGAAGTCTCGAGTGTGAAGCAGAAGAAGCAGAAGAAGGAGAAGGAGAAGGTGAAGTCTGGAGGGTGAAGCAGAAGAAACAGAAGAAGGAGAAGGAGAAGGTGAAGACTGGAGGGTGAATCAGAAGAAGTAGAAGAAGGAGAAGGAGAAGGTGAAGTCTGGAGGGTGAATCAGAAGAAGTAGAAGAAGGAGAAGGAGAAGTTGAAGTCTGGAGGGTGAATCAGAAGAAGCAGAAGAAGGAGAAGGAGAAGGTGAAGTCTGGAGGGTGAATCAGAAGAAGCAGAAGAAGGAGAAGGAGAAGATGAAGTCTGGAGGGTGAATCAGAAGAAGTAGAAGAAGGAGAAGGAGTAGGTGAAGACTGGAGTGTGAATCAGAAGAAGTAGAAGAAGGAGAAGGAGAAGGTGAAGTCTGGAGGGTGAATCAGACGAAGTAGAAGAAGGAGAAGGAGAAGGTGAAATCTGGAGGGTGAATCAGAAGAAGCAGAAGAAGGAGAAGGAGAAGGTGAAGTTAGGAGGGTGAATCAGAAGAAGCAGAAGAAGGAGAAGGAGCAGGTGAAGTCAGGGGGGTGAAGCAGAAGAAGTAGAAGAAGGAGAAGGAGAAGGTGAAGTCAGGACGGTGAAGCAGAAGAAGCAGAAGAAGGAGAAGGAGAAGGTGAAGTCTGGAGGGTGAAGCAGAAGAAGCAGAAGAAGGAGAAGGAGAGGGTGAAGTCTGGAGGGTGAATCAGAAGAAGTAGAAGAAGGAGAAGGAGAAGGTGAAGTCAGGAGAGTGAAGCAGAAGAAGCAGAAGAAGGAGAAGGAGAAGGTGAAGTCTGGAGGGCGAAGCAGAAGAAGCAGAAGAAGGAGAAGGAGAAGGTGAAGTCTGGGGGGTGAAGCAGAAGAAGCAGAAGAAGGAGAAGGAGTAGGTGAAGTCTGGAGGGTGAATCAGAAGAAGTAGAAGAAGGAGAAGGATAAGGTGAAGTCAGGAGGGTGAAGCAGAAGAAGCAGAAGAAGGAGAAGGAGAAGGTGAAGTCTGGTGGGTGAAGCAGAAGAAGCAGAAGAAGGAGAAGGAGAAGGTGAAGTCTGGAGGGTGAAGCAGAAGAAGCAGAAGAAGGAGAAGGAGAAGGTGAAGTCAGGAGGGTGGATCAGAAGAAGTAGAAGAAGGAGAAGGAGAAGGTGAAGTCTGGAGGGTGAATCAGAAGAAGCAGAAGAAGGAGAAGGAGAAGGTGAAGTCTGGAGGGCGCAGCAGAAGAAGCAGAAGAAGGAGAAAGAGAAGGTGAAGTCTGGAGGGTGAAGCAGAAGAAGCAGAAGAAGGAGAAGGAGAGGGTGAAGTCTGGAGGGTGAATCAGAAGAAGTAGAAGAAGGAGAAGGAGAAGGTGAAGTCTGGAGGGTGAAGCAGAAGAAGTAGAAGAAGGAGAAGGAGAAGGTGAAGTCAGGAGGGTGAATCAGAAGAAGCAGAAGAAGGAGAAGGAGAAGGTGAAGTCTGGAGGGTGAATCAGAAGAATCAGAAGAAGGAGAAGGAGAAGATGAAGTCTGGAGGGTGAATCAGAAGAAGCAGAAGAAAGAGAAGGAGAAGGTGAAGTCTGGAGGGTGAAGCAGAAGAAACAGAAGAAGGAGAAGGAGTAGGTGAAGACTGGAGGGTGAATCAGAAGAAGTAGAAGAAGGAGAAGGAGAAGATGAAGTCTGGAGGGTGAATCAGACGAAGTAGAAGAAGGAGAAGGAGAAGGTGAAGTCTGGAGGGTGAATCAGAAGAAGCAGAAGAAGGAGAAGGAGAAGGTGAAGTTAGGAGGGTGAATCAGAAGAAGCAGAAGAAGGAGAAGGAGCAGGTGAAGTCAGGGGGGTGAAGCAGAAGAAGTAGAAGAAGGAGAAGGAGAAGGTGAAGTCAGGACGGTGAAGCAGAAGAAGCAGAAGAAGTAGAAGGAGAAGGTGAAGTCTGGAGGGTGAAGCAGAAGAAGCAGAAGAAGGAGAAGGAGAGGGTGAAGTCTGGAGGGTGAATCAGAAGAAGTAGAAGAAGGAGAAGGAGAAGGTGAAGTCAGGAGAGTGAAGCAGAAGAATGGGAAGAAGGAGAAGGAGAAGGTGAAGTCTGGAGGGCGAAGCAGAAGAAGCAGAAGAAGGAGAAGGAGAAGGTGAAGTCTGGAGGGTGAATCAGAAGAAGCAGCAGAAAGAGAAGAAGAAGGTGAAGTCTGGAGGGTGAAGCAGAAGAAGCAGAAGAAGGAGAAGGATTAGGTGAAGTCTGGAGGGTGAATCAGAAGAAGTAGAAGAAGGAGAAGGATAAGGTGAAGTCAGGAGGGTGAAGCAGAAGAAGCAGAAGAAGGAGAAGGAGAAGGTGAAGTCTGGTGGGTGAAGCAGAAGAAGCAGAAGAAGGAGAAGGAGAAGGTGAAGTCTGGAGGGTGAAGCAGAAGAAGCAGAAGAAGGAGAAGGAGAAGGTGAAGTCAGGAGGGTGGATCAGAAGAAGTAGAAGAAGGAGAAGGAGAAGGTGAAGTCTGGAGGGTGAATCAGAAGAAGCAGAAGAAGGAGAAGGAGAAGGTGAAGTCTGGAGGGCGCAGCAGAAGAAGCAGAAGAAGGAGAAAGAGAAGGTGAAGTCTGGAGGGTGAAGCAGAAGAAGCAGAAGAAGGAGAAGGAGAGGGTGAAGTCTGGAGGGTGAATCAGAAGAAGTAGAAGAAGGAGAAGGAGAAGGTGAAGTCAGGAGAGTGAAGCAGAAGAAGCAGAAGAAGGAGAAGGAGAAGGTGAAGTCTGGAGGGCGAAGCAGAAGAAGCAGAAGAAGTAGAAGGAGTAGGTGAAGTCTGGAGGGTGAAGCAGAAGAAGCAGAAGAAGGAGAAGGAGGAGGTGAAGTCAGGAGGGTGAAGCAGAAGAAGCAGAAGAAGGAGAAGGAGAAGGTGAAGTCTGGTGGGTGAAGCAGAAGAAGCAGAAGAAGGAGAAGGAGAAGGTGAAGTCTGGAGGGTGAAGCAGAAGAAGCAGAAGAAGGAGAAGGAGAAGGTGAAGTCAGGAGGGTGGATCAGAAGAAGTAGAAGAAGGAGAAGGAGAAGGTGAAGTCTGGAGGGTGAATCAGAAGAAGCAGAAGAAGGAGAAGGAGAAGGTGAAGTCTGGAGGGCACAGCAGAAGAAGCAAAAGAAGGAGAAAGAGAAGGTGAAGGCTGGAGGGTGAAGCAGAAGAAGCAGAAGAAGGAGAAGGAGAGGGTGAAGTCTGGAGGGTGAATCAGAAGAAGTAGAAGAAGGAGAAGGAGAAGGTGAAGTCAGGAGAGTGAAGCAGAAGAAGCAGAAGAAGGAGAAGGAGAAGTTGAAGTCTGGAGGGCGAAGCAGAAGAAGCAGAAGAAGGAGAAGGAGAAGGTGAAGTCTGGAGGGTGAAGCAGAAGAAGCAGAAGAAGGAGAAGGAGTAGGTGAAGTCTGGAGGGTGAATCAGAAGAAGTCGAAGAAGGAGAAGGAGAAGGTGAAGTCAGGAGGGTGAAGCAGAAGAAGCAGAAGAAGGAGAAGGAGAAGGTGAAGTCTGGAGGGTGAAGCAGAAGAAGCAGAAGAAGAAGAAGGAGAAGGTGAAGTCTGGAGGGTGAATCAGAAGAAGCAGAAGAAGGAGAAGGAGAAGGTGAAGTCTGGAGGGTGAATCAGAAGAAGCAGAAGAAGGAGAAGGAGAAGGTGAAGTCAGGAGGGTGAATCAGAAGAAGCAGAAGAAGGAGAAGGAGAAGGTGAATTTAGGAGGGTGAATCAGAAGAAGCAGAAGAAGGAGAAGGAGCAGGTGAAGTCAGGGGGGTGTAGCAGAAGAAGTAGAAGAAGGAGAAGGAGAAGGTGAAGTCAGGACGGTGAAGCAGAAGAAGCAGAAGAAGGAGAAGGAGAAGGTGAAGCCTGGAGGGCGCAGCAGAAGAAGTAGAAGAAGGAGAAGGAGAAGGTGAAGTCTCGAGTGTGAAGCAGAAGAAGCAGAAGAAGGAGAAGGAGAAGGTGAAGTCTGGAGGGTGAAGCAGAAGAAACAGAAGAAGGAGAAGGAGAAGGTGAAGACTGGAGGGTGAATCAAAAGAAGTAGAAGAAGGAGAAGGAGAAGGTGAAGTCTGGAGGGTGAATCAGAAGAAGTAGAAGAAGGAGAAGGAGAAGTTGAAGTCTGGAGGGTGAATCAGAAGAAGCAGAAGAAGGAGAAGGAGAAGGTGAAGTCTGGAGGGTGAATCAGAAGAAGCAGAAGAAGGAGAAGAAGATGAAGTCTGGAGGGTGAATCAGAAGAAGTAGAAGAAGGAGAAGGAGAAGGTGAAGTCTGGAGGGTGAATCAGAACAAGTAGAAGAAGGAGAAGGAGAAGATGAAGTCTGGAGGGTGAATCAGAAGAAAGAGAAGAAGGAGAAGGAGAAGGTGAAGTCTGGAGGGTGAATCAGAAGAAGTCGAAGAAGGAGAAGGAGAAGGTGTAGTCTGGAGGGTGAATCAGAAGAAGTAGACGAAGGAGAAGGAGAAGGTGAAGTCTGGAGGGTGAATCGGAAGAAGCAGAAGAAGGAGAAGGAGAAGGTGAAGTCTGGAGGGTGAATCAGAAGAAGTAGAAGAAGGAGAAGGAGAAGGTGAAGTCTGGAGGGTGAATCAGACGAAGCAGAAGAAAGAGAAGGAGAAGGTGAAGTCTGGAGGGTGAATCAGAAGAAGTAGAAGAAGGAGAAGGAGAAGGTGAAGTCTGGAGGGTGAATCAGAAGAAGCAGAAGAAGGAGAAGGAGAAGGTGAAGTCTGGAGGGTGAATCAGAAGAAGCAGAAGAAGGAGAAGGAAAAGGTGAAGTCTGGAGGGTGAATCAGAAGAAGCAGAAGAAGGAGAAGGAGAAGGTGAAGTCTGGAGGGTGAATCAGAAGAAGCAGAATAAGGAGAAGGAGAAGGTGAAGTCTGGAGGGTGAATCAGAAGAAGCAGAAGAAGGAGAAGGAGAAGGTGAAGTCTGGAGGGTGAATCAGAAGAAGTAGAAGAAGGAGAAGGAGAAGGTGAAGTCTGGAGGGTGAAGCAGAAGAAGTAGAAGAAGGAGAAGGAGAAGGTGAAGTCAGGAGGGTGAAGCAGAAGAAGCAGAAGAAGGAGAAGGAGAAGGTGAAGTCTGGTGGGTGAAGCAGAAGAAGCAGAAGAAGGAGAAGGGGAAGGTGAAGTCTGGAGGGTGAAGCAGAAGAAGCAGAAGAAGGAGAAGGAGAAGGTGAAGTCAGGAGGGTGGATCAGAAGAAGTAGAAGAAGGAGAAGGAGAAGGTGAAGTCTGGAGGGTGAATCAGAAGAAGCAGAAGAAGGAGAAGGAGAAGGTGAAGTCTGGAGGGCGCAGCAGAAGAAGCAGAAGAAGGAGAAAGAGAAGGTGAAGTCTGGAGGGTGAAGCAGAAGAAGCAGAAGAAGGAGAAGGAGAGGGTGAAGTCTGGAGGGTGAATCAGAAGAAGTAGAAGAAGGAGAAGGAGAAGGTGAAGTCAGGAGAGTGAAGCAGAAGAAGCAGAAGAAGGAGAAGGAGAAGGTGAAGTCTGGAGGGCGAAGCAGAAGAAGCAGAAGAAGTAGAAGGAGTAGGTGAAGTCTGGAGGGTGAAGCAGAAGAAGCAGAAGAAGGAGGAGGAGGAGGTGAAGTCAGGAGGGTGAAGCAGAAGAAGCAGAAGAAGGAGAAGGAGAAGGTGAAGTCTGGTGGGTGAAGCAGAAGAAGCAGAAGAAGGAGAAGGAGAAGGTGAAGTCTGGAGGGAGAAGCAGAAGAAGCAGAAGAAGGAGAAGGAGAAGGTGAAGTCAGGAGGGTGGATCAGAAGAAGTAGAAGAAGGAGAAGGAGAAGGTGAAGTCTGGAGGGTGAATCAGAAGAAGCAGAAGAAGGAGAAGGAGAAGGTGAAGTCTGGAGGGCACAGCAGAAGAAGCAAAAGAAGGAGAAAGAGAAGGTGAAGTCTGGAGGGTGAAGCAGAAGAAGCAGAAGAAGGAGAAGGAGAGGGTGAAGTCTGGAGGGTGAATCAGAAGAAGTAGAAGAAGGAGAAGGAGAAGGTGAAGTCAGGAGAGTGAAGCAGAAGAAGCAGAAGAAGGAGAAGGAGAAGTTGAAGTCTGGAGGGCGAAGCAGAAGAAGCAGAAGAAGGAGAAGGAGAAGGTGAAGTCTGGAGGGTGAAGCAGAAGAAGCAGAAGAAGGAGAAGGAGTAGGTGAAGTCTGGAGGGTGAATCAGAAGAAGTCGAAGAAGGAGAAGGAGAAGGTGAAGTCAGGAGGGTGAAGCAGAAGAAGCAGAAGAAGGAGAAGGAGAAGGTGAAGTCTGGAGGGTGAAGCAGAAGAAGCAGAAGAAGGAGAAGGAGAAGGTGAAGTCTGGAGGGTGAATCAGAAGAAGCAGAAGAAGGAGAAGGAGAAGGTGAAGTCTGGAGGGTGAATCAGAAGAAGCAGAAGAAGGAGAAGGAGAAGGTGAAGTCAGGAGGGTGAATCAGAAGAAGCAGAAGAAGGAGAAGGAGAAGGTGAATTTAGGAGGGTGAATCAGAAGAAGCAGAAGAAGGAGAAGGAGCAGGTGAAGTCAGGGGGGTGTAGCAGAAGAAGTAGAAGAAGGAGAAGGAGAAGGTGAAGTCAGGACGGTGAAGCAGAAGAAGCAGAAGAAGGAGAAGGAGAAGGTGAAGCCTGGAGGGCGCAGCAGAAGAAGTAGAAGAAGGAGAAGGAGAAGGTGAAGTCTCGAGTGTGAAGCAGAAGAAGCAGAAGAAGGAGAAGGAGAAGGTGAAGTCTGGAGGGTGAAGCAGAAGAAACAGAAGAAGGAGAAGGAGAAGGTGAAGACTGGAGGGTGAATCAAAAGAAGTAGAAGAAGGAGAAGGAGAAGGTGAAGTCTGGAGGGTGAATCAGAAGAAGTAGAAGAAGGAGAAGGAGAAGTTGAAGTCTGGAGGGTGAATCAGAAGAAGCAGAAGAAGGAGAAGGAGAAGGTGAAGTCTGGAGGGTGAATCAGAAGAAGCAGAAGAAGGAGAAGAAGATGAAGTCTGGAGGGTGAATCAGAAGAAGTAGAAGAAGGAGAAGGAGAAGGTGAAGTCTGGAGGGTGAATCAGAACAAGTAGAAGAAGGAAAAGGAGAAGATGAAGTCTGGAGGGTGAATCAGAAGAAAGAGAAGAAGGAGAAGGAGAAGGTGAAGTCTGGAGGGTGAATCAGAAGAAGTCGAAGAAGGAGAAGGAGAAGGTGTAGTCTGGAGGGTGAATCAGAAGAAGTAGACGAAGGAGAAGGAGAAGGTGAAGTCTGGAGGGTGAATCAGAAGAAGCAGAAGAAGGAGAAGGAGAAGGTGAAGTCTGGAGGGTGAATCAGAAGAAGTAGAAGAAGGAGAAGGAGAAGGTGAAGTCTGGAGGGTGAATCAGAAGAAGCAGAAGAAAGAGAAGGAGAAGGTGAAGTCTGGAGGGTGAATCAGAAGAAGTAGAAGAAGGAGAAGGAGAAGGTGAAGTCTGGAGGGTGAATCAGAAGAAGCAGAAGAAGGAGAAGGAGAAGGTGAAGTCTGGAGGGTGAATCAGAAGAAGCAGAAGAAGGAGAAGGAAAAGGTGAAGTCTGGAGGGTGAATCAGAAGAAGCAGAAGAAGGAGAAGGAGAAGGTGAAGTCTGGAGGGTGAATCAGAAGAAGCAGAATAAGGAGAAGGAGAAGGTGAAGTCTGGAGGGTGAATCAGAAGAAGCAGAAGAAGGAGAAGGAGAAGGTGAAGTCTGGAGGGTGAATCAGAAGAAGTAGAAGAAGGAGAAGGAGAAGGTGAAGTCTGGAGGGTGAAGCAGAAGAAGTAGAAGAAGGAGAAGGAGAAGGTGAAGTCAGGAGGGTGAATCAGAAGAAGCAGAAGAAGGAGAAGGAGAAGGTGAAGTCTGGAGGGTGAATCAGAAGAATCAGAAGAAGGAGAAGGAGAAGATGAAGTCTGGAGGGTGAATCAGAAGAAGCAGAAGAAAGAGAAGGAGAAGGTGAAGTCTGGAGGGTGAAGCAGAAGAAACAGAAGAAGGAGAAGGAGTAGGTGAAGACTGGAGGGTGAATCAGAAGAAGTAGAAGAAGGAGAAGGAGAAGGTGAAGTCTGGAGGGTGAATCAGACGAAGTAGAAGAAGGAGAAGGAGAAGGTGAAGTCTGGAGGGTGAATCAGAAGAAGCAGAAGAAGGAGAAGGAGAAGGTGAAGTTAGGAGGGTGAATCAGAAGAAGCAGAAGAAGGAGAAGGAGCAGGTGAAGTCAGGGGGGTGAAGCAGAAGAAGTAGAAGAAGGAGAAGGAGAAGGTGAAGTCAGGACGGGGAAGCAGAAGAAGCAGAAGAAGGAGAAGGAGAAGGTGAAGTCTGGAGGGTGAAGCAGAAGAAGCAGAAGAAGGAGAAGGAGAGGGTGAAGTCTGGAGGGTGAATCAGAAGAAGTAGAAGAAGGAGAAGGAGAAGGTGAAGTCAGGAGAGTGAAGCAGAAGAAGCAGAAGAAGGAGAAGGAGAAGGTGAAGTCTGGAGGGCGAAGCAGAAGAAGCAGAAGAAGGAGAAGGAGAAGGTGAAGTCTGGAGGGTGAAGCAGAAGAAGCAGAAGAAGGAGAAGGAGTAGGTGAAGTCTGGAGGGTGAATCAGAAGATGTAGAAGAAGGAGAAGGATAAGGTGAAGTCAGGAGGGTGAAGCAGAAGAAGCAGAAGAAGGAGAAGGAGAAGGTGAAGTCTGGTGGGTGAAGCAGAAGAAGCAGAACAAGGAGAAGGAGAAGGTGAAGTCTGGAGGGTGAAGCAGAAGAAGCAGAAGAAGGAGAAGGAGAAGGTGAAGTCAGGAGGGTGGATCAGAAGAAGTAGAAGAAGGAGAAGGAGAAGGTGAAGTCTGGAGGGTGAATCAGAAGAAGCAGAAGAAGGAGAAGGAGAAGGTGAAGTCTGGAGGGCGCAGAGAAGAAGCAGAAGAAGGAGAAAGAGAAGGTGAAGTCTGGAGGGTGAAGCAGAAGAAGCAGAAGAAGGAGAAGGAGAGGGTGAAGTCTGGAGGGTGAATCAGAAGAAGTAGAAGAAGGAGAAGGAGAAGGTGAAGTCAGGAGAGTGAAGCTGAAGAAGCAGAAGAAGGAGAAGGAGAAGGTGAAGTCTGGAGGGCGAAGCAGAAGAAGCAGAAGAAGGAGAAGGAGAAGGTGAAGTCTGGAGGGTGAAGCAGAAGAAGGAGAAGGAGTAGGTGAAGTCTGGAGGGTGAATCAGAAGAAGTAGAAGAAGGAGAAGGAGAAGGTGAAGTCAGGAGGGTGAAGCAGAAGAAGCAGAAGAAGGAGAAGGAGAAGGTGAAGTCTGGAGGGTGAAGCAGAAGAAGCAGAAGAAGGAGAAGGAGAAGGTGAAGTCTGGAGGGTGAATCAGAAGAAGCAGAAGAAGGAGAAGGAGAAGGTGAAGTCTGGAGGGTGAATCAGAAGAAGCAGAAGAAGGAGAAGGAGAAGGTGAAGTCTGGAGGGTGAATCAGAAGAAGCAGAAGAAGGAGAAGGAGAAGGTGAAGTCTGGAGGGTGAATCAGAAGAAGCAGAAGAAGGAGAAGGAGAAGGTGAATTTAGGAGGGTGAATCAGAAGAAGCAGAAGAAGGAGAAGGAGCAGGTGAAGTCAGGGGGGTGTAGCAGAAGAAGTAGAAGAAGGAGAAGGAGAAGGTGAAGTCAGGACGGTGAAGCAGAAGAAGCAGAAGAAGGAGAAGGAGAAGGTGAAGCCTGGAGGGCGCAGCAGAAGAAGCAGAAGAAGGAGAAGGAGAAGGTGAAGTCTGGAGTGTGAAGCAGAAGAAGCAGAAGAAGGAGAAGGAGAAGGTGAAGTCTGGAGGGTGAAGCAGAAGAAACAGAAGAAGGAGAAGGAGATGGTGAAGACTGGAGGGTGAATCAGAAGAAGTAGAAGAAGGAGAAGGAGAAGGTGAAGTCTGGAGGGTGAATCAGAAGAAGTAGAAGAAGGAGAAGGAGAAGTTGAAGTCTGGAGGGTGAATCAGAAGAAGCAGAAGAAGGAGAAGGAGAAGGTGAAGTCTGGAGGGTGAATCAGAAGAAGCAGAAGAAGGAGAAGGAGAAGATGAAGTCTGGAGGGTGAATCAGAAGAAGTAGAAGAAGGAGAAGGAGAAGGTGAAGTCTGGAGGGTGAATCAGAAGAAGTAGAAGAAGGAGAAGGAGAAGATGAAGTCTGGAGGGTGAATCAGAAGAAAGAGAAGAAGGAGAAGGAGAAGGTGAAGTCTGGAGGGTGAATCAGAAGAAGTAGAAGAAGGAGAAGGAGAAGGTGTAGTCTGGAGGGTGAATCAGAAGAAGTAGACGAAGGAGAAGGAGAAGGTGAAGTCTGGAGGGTGAATCAGACGAAGTAGAAGAAGGAGAAGGAGAAGGTGAAGTCTGGAGGGTGAATCAGAAGAAGCAGAAGAAGGAGAAGGAGAAGGTGAAGTTAGGAGGGTGAATCAGAAGAAGCAGAAGAAGGAGAAGGAGCAGGTGAAGTCAGGGGGGTGAAGCAGAAGAAGTAGAAGAAGGAGAAGGAGAAGGTGAAGTCAGGACGGTGAAGCAGAAGAAGCAGAAGAAGGAGAAGGAGAAGGTGAAGTCTGGAGGGTGAAGCAGAAGAAGCAGAAGAAGGAGAAGGAGAGGGTGAAGTCTGGAGGGTGAATCAGAAGAACTAGAAGAAGGAGAAGGAGAAGGTGAAGTCAGGAGAGTGAAGCAGAAGAAGCAGAAGAAGGAGAAGGAGAAGGTGAAGTCTGGAGGGCGAAGCAGAAGAAGCAGAAGAAGGAGAAGGAGAAGGTAAAGTCTGGAGGGTGAAGCAGAAGAAGCAGAAGAAGGAGAAGGAGTAGGTGAAGTCTGGAGGGTGAATCAGAAGAAGTAGAAGAAGGAGAAGGATAAGGTGAAGTCAGGAGGGTGAAGCAGAAGAAGCAGAAGAAGGAGAAGGAGAAGGTGAAGTCTGGTGGGTGAAGCAGAAGAAGCAGAAGAAGGAGAAGGAGAAGGTGAAGTCTGGAGGGTGAAGCAGAAGAAGCAGAAGAAGGAGAAGGAGAAGGTGAAGTCAGGAGGGTGGATCAGAAGAAGTAGAAGAAGGAGAAGGAGAAGGTGAAGTCTGGAGGGTGAATCAGAAGAAGCAGAAGAAGGAGAAGGAGAAGGTGAAGTCTGGAGGGCGCAGCAGAAGAAGCAGAAGAAGGAGAAAGAGAAGGTGAAGTCTGGAGGGTGAAGCAGAAGAAGCAGAAGAAGGAGAAGGAGAGGGTGAAGTCTGGAGGGTGAATCAGAAGAAGTAGAAGAAGGAGAAGGAGAAGGTGAAGTCAGGAGAGTGAAGCAGAAGAAGCAGAAGAAGGAGAAGGAGAAGGTGAAGTCTGGAGGGCGAAGCAGAAGAAGCAGAAGAACTAGAAGGAGTAGGTGAAGTCTGGAGGGTGAAGCAGAAGAAGCAGAAGAAGGAGAAGGAGTAGGTGAAGTCAGGAGGGTGAAGCAGAAGAAGCAGAAGAAGGAGAAGGAGAAGGTGAAGTCTGGTGGGTGAAGCAGAAGAAGCAGAAGAAGGAGAAGGAGAAGGAGAAGTCTGGAGGGTGAAGCAGAAGAAGCAGAAGAAGGAGAAGGAGAAGGTGAAGTCAGGATGGTGAATCAGAAGAAGCAGAAGAAGGAGAAGGAGAAGGAGAAGTCTGGAGGGTGAAGCAGAAGAAGCAGAAGAAGGAGAAAGAGAAGGTGAAGTCTGGAGGGTGAAGCAGAAGAAGCAGAAGAAGGAGAAGGAGAGGGTGAAGTCTGGAGGGTGAATCAGAAGAAGTAGAAGAAGGAGAAGGAGAAGGTGAAGTCAGGAGAGTGAAGCAGAAGAAGCAGAAGAAGCAGAAGGAGAAGGTGAAGTCTGGAGGGCGAAGCAGAAGAAGCAGAAGAAGGAGAAGGAGAAGGTGAAGTCTGGAGGGTGAAGCAGAAGAAGCAGAAGAAGGAGAAGGAGTAGGTGAAGTCTGGAGGGTGAATCAGAAGAAGTCGAAGAAGGAGAAGGAGAAGGTGAAGTCAGGAGGGTGAAGCAGAAGAAGCAGAAGAAGGAGAAGGAGAAGGTGAAGTCTGGAGGGTGAAGCAGAAGAAGCAGAAGAAGGAGAAGGAGAAGGTGAAGTCTGGAGGGTGAATCAGAAGAAGCAGAAGAAGGAGAAGGAGAAGGTGAAATCTGGAGGGTGAATCAGAAGAAGCAGAAGAAGGAGAAGGAGAAGGTGAAGTCAGGAGGGTGAATCAGAAGAAGCAGAAGAAGGAGAAGGAGAAGGTGAATTTAGGAGGGTGAATCAGAAGAAGCAGAAGAAGGAGAAGGAGCAGGTGAAGTCAGGGGGGTGTAGCAGAAGAAGTAGAAGAAGGAGAAGGAGAAGGTGAAGTCAGGACGGTGAAGCAGAAGAAGCAGAAGAAGGAGAAGGAGAAGGTGAAGCCTGGAGGGCGCAGCAGAAGAAGCAGAAGAAGGAGAAGGAGAAGGTGAAGTCTGGAGTGTGAAGCAGAAGAAGCAGAAGAAGGAGAAGGAGAAGGTGAAGTCTGGAGGGTGAAGCAGAAGAAACAGAAGAAGGAGAAGCAGAAGGTGAAGACTGGAGGGTGAATCAGAAGAAGTAGAAGAAGGAGAAGGAGAAGGTGAAGTCTGGAGGGTGAATCAGAAGAAGTAGAAGAAGGAGAAGGAGAAGTTGAAGTCTGGAGGGTGAATCAGAAGAAGCAGAAGAAGGAGAAGGAGAAGGTGAAGTCTGGAGGGTGAATCAGAAGAAGCAGAAGAAGGAGAAGGAGAAGATGAAGTCTGGAGGGTGAATCAGAAGAAGTAGAAGAAGGAGAAGGAGAAGGTGAAGTCTGGAGGGTGAATCAGAACAAGTAGAAGAAGGAGAAGGAGAAGATGAAGTCTGGAGGGTGAATCAGAAGAAAGAGAAGAAGGAGAAGGAGAAGGTGAAGTCTGGAGGGTGAATCAGAAGAAGTAGAAGAAGGAGAAGGAGAAGGTGTAGTCTGGAGGGTGAATCAGAAGAAGTAGAAGAAGGAGAAGGAGAAGGTGAAGTCAGGAGGGTGAAGCAGAAGAAGCAGAAGAAGGAGAAGGAGAAGGTGAAGTCTGGAGGGTGAAGCAGAAGAAGCAGAAGAAGGAGAAGGAGAAGGTGAAGTCTGGAGGGTGAATCAGAAGAAGCAGAAGAAGGAGAAGGAGAAGGTGAAGTCTGGAGGGTGAAGCAGAAGAAGCAGAAGAAGGAGAAGGAGAAGGTGAAGTCTGGAGGGTGAATCAGAAGAAGCAGAAGAAGGAGAAGGAGAAGGTGAAATCTGGAGGGTGAATCAGAAGAAGCAGAAGAAGGAGAAGGAGAAGGTGAAGTCAGGAGGGTGAATCAGAAGAAGCAGAAGAAGGAGAAGGAGAAGGTGAATTTAGGAGGGTGAATCAGAAGAAGAAGGAGAAGGAGCAGGTGAAGTCAGGGGGGTGTAGCAGAAGAAGTAGAAGAAGGAGAAGGAGAAGGTGAAGTCAGGACGGTGAAGCAGAAGAAGCAGAAGAAGGAGAAGGAGAAGGTGAAGCCTGGAGGGCGCAGCAGAAGAAGCAGAAGAAGGAGAAGGAGAAGGTGAAGTCTGGAGTGTGAAGCAGAAGAAGCAGAAGAAGGAGAAGGAGAAGGTGAAGTCTGGAGGGTGAAGCAGAAGAAACAGAAGAAGGAGAAGCAGAAGGTGAAGACTGGAGGGTGAATCAGAAGAAGTAGAAGAAGGAGAAGGAGAAGGTGAAGTCTGGAGGGTGAATCAGAAGAAGTAGAAGAAGGAGAAGGAGAAGTTGAAGTCTGGAGGGTGAATCAGAAGAAGCAGAAGAAGGAGAAGGAGAAGGTGAAGTCTGGAGGGTGAATCAGAAGAAGCAGAAGAAGGAGAAGGAGAAGATGAAGTCTGGAGGGTGAATCAGAAGAAGTAGAAGAAGGAGAAGGAGAAGGTGAAGTCTGGAGGGTGAATCAGAACAAGTAGAAGAAGGAGAAGGAGAAGATGAAGTCTGGAGGGTGAATCAGAAGAAAGAGAAGAAGGAGAAGGAGAAGGTGAAGTCTGGAGGGTGAATCAGAAGAAGTAGAAGAAGGAGAAGGAGAAGGTGTAGTCTGGAGGGTGAATCAGAAGAAGTAGAAGAAGGAGAAGGAGAAGGTGAAGTCAGGAGGGTGAAGCAGAAGAAGCAGAAGAAGGAGAAGGAGAAGGTGAAGTCTGGAGGGTGAAGCAGAAGAAGTAGAAGAAGGAGAAGGAGAAGGTGAAGTCTGGAGGGTGAATCAGAAGAAGCAGAAGAAGGAGAAGGAGAAGGTGAAGTCTGGAGGGTGAAGCAGAAGAAGCAGAAGAAGGAGAAGGAGAAGGTGAAGTCTGGAGGGTGAATCAGAAGAAGCAGAAGAAGGAGAAGGAGAAGGTGAAGTCTGGAGGGTGAATCAGAAGAAGCAGAAGAAGGAGAAGGAGAAGGTGAAGTCAGGAGGGTGAATCAGAAGAAGCAGAAGAAGGAGAAGGAGAAGGTGAATTTAGGAGGGTGAATCAGAAGAAGCAGAAGAAGGAGAAGGAGCAGGTGAAGTCAGGGGGGTGTAGCAGAAGAAGTAGAAGAAGGAGAAGGAGAAGGTGAAGTCAGGACGGTGAAGCAGAAGAAGCAGAAGAAGGAGAAGGAGAAGGTGAAGCCTCGAGGGCGCAGCAGAAGAAGCAGAAGAAGGAGAAGGAGAAGGTGAAGTCTGGAGGGTGAATCAGAAGAAGCAGAAGAAAGAGAAGGAGAAGGTGAAGTCTGGAGGGTGAATCAGAAGAAGTAGAAGAAGGAGAAGGAGAAGGTGAAGTCTGGAGGGTGAATCAGAAGAAGCAGAAGAAGGAGAAGGAGAAGGTGAAGTCTGGAGGGTGAATCAGAAGAAGCAGAAGAAGGAGAAGGAAAAGGTGAAGTCTGGAGGGTGAATCAGAAGAAGCAGAAGAAGGAGAAGGAGAAGGTGAAGTCTGGAGGGTGAATCAGAAGAAGCAGAATAAGGAGAAGGAGAAGGTGAAGTCTGGAGGGTGAATCAGAAGAAGCAGAAGAAGGAGAAGGAGAAGGTGAAGTCTGGAGGGTGAATCAGAAGAAGTAGAAGAAGGAAAAGGAGAAGGTGAAGTCTGGAGGGTGAAGCAGAAGAAGTAGAAGAAGGAGAAGGAGAAGGTGAAGTCAGGAGGGAGAATCAGAAGAAGCAGAAGAAGGAGAAGGAGAAGGTGAAGTCTGGAGGGTGAATCAGAAGAATCAGAAGAAGGAGAAGGAGAAGATGAAGTCTGGAGGGTGAATCAGAAGAAGCAGAAGAAAGAGAAGGAGAAGGTGAAGTCTGGAGGGTGAAGCAGAAGAAACAGAAGAAGGAGAAGGAGTAGGTGAAGTCTGGAGGGTGAATCAGACGAAGTAGAAGAAGGAGAAGGAGAAGGTGAAGTCTGGAGGGTGAATCAGAAGAAGCAGAAGAAGGAGAAGGAGAAGGTGAAGTTAGGAGGGTGAATCAGAAGAAGCAGAAGAAGGAGAAGGAGCAGGTGAAGTCAGGGGGGTGAAGCAGAAGAAGTAGAAGAAGGAGAAGGAGAAGGTGAAGTCAGGACGGTGAAGCAGAAGAAGCAGAAGAAGGAGAAGGAGAAGGTGAAGTCTGGAGGGTGAAGCAGAAGAAGCAGAAGAAGGAGAAGGAGGGGGTGAAGTCTGGAGGGTGAATCAGAAGAAGTAGAAGAAGGAGAAGGAGAAGGTGAAGTCAGGAGAGTGAAGCAGAAGAAGCAGAAGAAGGAGAAGGAGAAGGTGAAGTCTGGAGGGCGAAGCAGAAGAAGCAGAAGAAGGAGAAGGAGAAGGTGAAGTCTGGAGGGTGAAGCAGAAGAAGCAGAAGAAGGAGAAGGAGTAGGTGAAGTCTGGAGGGTGAATCAGAAGATGTAGAAGAAGGAGAAGGATAAGGTGAAGTCAGGAGGGTGAAGCAGAAGAAGCAGAAGAAGGAGAAGGAGAAGGTGAAGTCAGGAGGGTGGATCAGAAGAAGTAGAAGAAGGAGAAGGAGAAGGTGAAGTCTGGAGGGTGAATCAGAAGAAGCAGAAGAAGGAGAAGGAGAAGGTGAAGTCTGGAGGGCGCAGCAGAAGAAGCAGAAGAAGGAGAAAGAGAAGGTGAAGTCTGGAGGGTGAAGCAGAAGAAGCAGAAGAAGGAGAAGGAGAGGGTGAAGTCTGGAGGGTGAATCAGAAGAAGTAGAAGAAGGAGAAGGAGAAGGTGAAGTCAGGAGAGTGAAGCAGAAGAAGCAGAAGAAGGAGAAGGAGAAGGTGAAGTCTGGAGGGCGAAGCAGAAGAAGCAGAAGAACTAGAAGGAGTAGGTGAAGTCTGGAGGGTGAAGCAGAAGAAGCAGAAGAAGGAGAAGGAGAAGGTGAAGTCAGGAGGGTGAAGCAGAAGAAGCAGAAGAAGGAGAAGGAGAAGGTGAAGTCTGGTGGGTGAATCAGAAGAAGTAGAAGAAGGAGAAGGAGAAGGTGAAGTCAGGAGGGTGAAGCAGAAGAAGCAGAAGAAGGAGAAGGAGAAGGTGAAGTCTGGTGGGTGAAGCAGAAGAAGCAGAAGAAGGAGAAGGAGAAGGAGAAGTCTGGAGGGTGAAGCAGAAGAAGCAGAAGAAGGAGAAGGAGAAGGTGAAGTCAGGATGGTGAATCAGAAGAAGCAGAAGAAGGAGAAGGAGAAGGTGAAGTCTGGAGGGCACAGCAGAAGAAGCAGAAGAAGGAGAAAGAGAAGGTGAAGTCTGGAGGGTGAAGCAGAAGAAGCAGAAGAAGGAGAAGGAGAGGGTGAAGTCTGGAGGGTGAATCAGAAGAAGTAGAAGAAGGAGAAGGAGAAGGTGAAGTCAGGAGAGTGAAGCAGAAGAAGCAGAAGAAGCAGAAGGAGAAGGTGAAGTCTGGAGGGCGAAGCAGAAGAAGCAGAAGAAGGAGAAGGAGAAGGTGAAGTCTGGAGGGTGAAGCAGAAGAAGCAGAAGAAGGAGAAGGAGTAGGTGAAGTCTGGAGGGTGAATCAGAAGAAGTCGAAGAAGGAGAAGGAGAAGGTGAAGTCAGGAGGGTGAAGCAGAAGAAGCAGAAGAAGGAGAAGGAGAAGGTGAAGTCTGGAGGGTGAAGCAGAAGAAGCAGAAGAAGGAGAAGGAGAAGGTGAAGTCTGGAGGGTGAATCAGAAGAAGCAGAAGAAGGAGAAGGAGAAGGTGAAATCTGGAGGGTGAATCAGAAGAAGCAGAAGAAGGAGAAGGAGAAGGTGAAGTCAGGAGGGTGAATCAGAAGAAGCAGAAGAAGGAGAAGGAGAAGGTGAATTTAGGAGGGTGAATCAGAAGAAGCAGAAGAAGGAGAAGGAGCAGGTGAAGTCAGGGGGGTGTAGCAGAAGAAGTAGAAGAAGGAGAAGGAGAAGGTGAAGTCAGGACGGTGAAGCAGAAGAAGCAGAAGAAGGAGAAGGAGAAGGTGAAGCCTGGAGGGCGCAGCAGAAGAAGCAGAAGAAGGAGAAGGAGAAGGTGAAGTCTGGAGTGTGAAGCAGAAGAAGCAGAAGAAGGAGAAGGAGAAGGTGAAGTCTGGAGGGTGAAGCAGAAGAAACAGAAGAAGGAGAAGCAGAAGGTGAAGACTGGAGGGTGAATCAGAAGAAGTAGAAGAAGGAGAAGGAGAAGGTGAAGTCTGGAGGGTGAATCAGAAGAAGTAGAAGAAGGAGAAGGAGAAGTTGAAGTCTGGAGGGTGAATCAGAAGAAGCAGAAGAAGGAGAAGGAGAAGGTGAAGTCTGGAGGGTGAATCAGAAGAAGCAGAAGAAGGAGAAGGAGAAGATGAAGTCTGGAGGGTGAATCAGAAGAAGTAGAAGAAGGAGAAGGAGAAGGTGAAGTCTGGAGGGTGAATCAGAACAAGTAGAAGAAGGAGAAGGAGAAGATGAAGTCTGGAGGGTGAATCAGAAGAAAGAGAAGAAGGAGAAGGAGAAGGTGAAGTCTGGAGGGTGAATCAGAAGAAGTAGAAGAAGGAGAAGGAGAAGGTGTAGTCTGGAGGGTGAATCAGAAGAAGTAGAAGAAGGAGAAGGAGAAGGTGAAGTCAGGAGGGTGAAGCAGAAGAAGCAGAAGAAGGAGAAGGAGAAGGTGAAGTCTGGAGGGTGAAGCAGAAGAAGCAGAAGAAGGAGAAGGAGAAGGTGAAGTCTGGAGGGTGAATCAGAAGAAGCAGAAGAAGGAGAAGGAGAAGGTGAAGTCTGGAGGGTGAAGCAGAAGAAGCAGAAGAAGGAGAAGGAGAAGGTGAAGTCTGGAGGGTGAATCAGAAGAAGCAGAAGAAGGAGAAGGAGAAGGTGAAATCTGGAGGGTGAATCAGAAGAAGCAGAAGAAGGAGAAGGAGAAGGTGAAGTCAGGAGGGTGAATCAGAAGAAGCAGAAGAAGGAGAAGGAGAAGGTGAATTTAGGAGGGTGAATCAGAAGAAGCAGAAGAAGGAGAAGGAGCAGGTGAAGTCAGGGGGGTGTAGCAGAAGAAGTAGAAGAAGGAGAAGGAGAAGGTGAAGTCAGGACGGTGAAGCAGAAGAAGCAGAAGAAGGAGAAGGAGAAGGTGAAGCCTGGAGGGCGCAGCAGAAGAAGCAGAAGAAGGAGAAGGAGAAGGTGAAGTCTGGAGTGTGAAGCAGAAGAAGCAGAAGAAGGAGAAGGAGAAGGTGAAGTCTGGAGGGTGAAGCAGAAGAAACAGAAGAAGGAGAAGCAGAAGGTGAAGACTGGAGGGTGAATCAGAAGAAGTAGAAGAAGGAGAAGGAGAAGGTGAAGTCTGGAGGGTGAATCAGAAGAAGTAGAAGAAGGAGAAGGAGAAGTTGAAGTCTGGAGGGTGAATCAGAAGAAGCAGAAGAAGGAGAAGGAGAAGGTGAAGTCTGGAGGGTGAATCAGAAGAAGCAGAAGAAGGAGAAGGAGAAGATGAAGTCTGGAGGGTGAATCAGAAGAAGTAGAAGAAGGAGAAGGAGAAGGTGAAGTCTGGAGGGTGAATCAGAACAAGTAGAAGAAGGAGAAGGAGAAGATGAAGTCTGGAGGGTGAATCAGAAGAAAGAGAAGAAGGAGAAGGAGAAGGTGAAGTCTGGAGGGTGAATCAGAAGAAGTAGAAGAAGGAGAAGGAGAAGGTGTAGTCTGGAGGGTGAATCAGAAGAAGTAGAAGAAGGAGAAGGAGAAGGTGAAGTCAGGAGGGTGAAGCAGAAGAAGCAGAAGAAGGAGAAGGAGAAGGTGAAGTCTGGAGGGTGAAGCAGAAGAAGTAGAAGAAGGAGAAGGAGAAGGTGAAGTCTGGAGGGTGAATCAGAAGAAGCAGAAGAAGGAGAAGGAGAAGGTGAAGTCTGGAGGGTGAAGCAGAAGAAGCAGAAGAAGGAGAAGGAGAAGGTGAAGTCTGGAGGTTGAATCAGAAGAAGCAGAAGAAGGAGAAGGAGAAGGTGAAGTCTGGAGGGTGAATCAGAAGAAGCAGAAGAAGGAGAAGGAGAAGGTGAAGTCAGGAGGGTGAATCAGAAGAAGCAGAAGAAGGAGAAGGAGAAGGTGAATTTAGGAGGGTGAATCAGAAGAAGCAGAAGAAGGAGAAGGAGCAGGTGAAGTCAGGGGGGTGTAGCAGAAGAAGTAGAAGAAGGAGAAGGAGAAGGTGAAGTCAGGACGGTGAAGCAGAAGAAGCAGAAGAAGGAGAAGGAGAAGGTGAAGCCTCGAGGGCGCAGCAGAAGAAGCAGAAGAAGGAGAAGGAGAAGGTGAAGTCTGGAGGGTGAATCAGAAGAAGCAGAAGAAAGAGAAGGAGAAGGTGAAGTCTGGAGGGTGAATCAGAAGAAGTAGAAGAAGGAGAAGGAGAAGGTGAAGTCTGGAGGGTGAATCAGAAGAAGCAGAAGAAGGAGAAGGAGAAGGTGAAGTCTGGAGGGTGAATCAGAAGAAGCAGAAGAAGGAGAAGGAAAAGGTGAAGTCTGGAGGGTGAATCAGAAGAAGCAGAAGAAGGAGAAGGAGAAGGTGAAGTCTGGAGGGTGAATCAGAAGAAGCAGAATAAGGAGAAGGAGAAGGTGAAGTCTGGAGGGTGAATCAGAAGAAGCAGAAGAAGGAGAAGGAGAAGGTGAAGTCTGGAGGGTGAATCAGAAGAAGTAGAAGAAGGAAAAGGAGAAGGTGAAGTCTGGAGGGTGAAGCAGAAGAAGTAGAAGAAGGAGAAGGAGAAGGTGAAGTCAGGAGGGAGAATCAGAAGAAGCAGAAGAAGGAGAAGGAGAAGGTGAAGTCTGGAGGGTGAATCAGAAGAATCAGAAGAAGGAGAAGGAGAAGATGAAGTCTGGAGGGTGAATCAGAAGAAGCAGAAGAAAGAGAAGGAGAAGGTGAAGTCTGGAGGGTGAAGCAGAAGAAACAGAAGAAGGAGAAGGAGTAGGTGAAGTCTGGAGGGTGAATCAGACGAAGTAGAAGAAGGAGAAGGAGAAGGTGAAGTCTGGAGGGTGAATCAGAAGAAGCAGAAGAAGGAGAAGGAGAAGGTGAAGTTAGGAGGGTGAATCAGAAGAAGCAGAAGAAGGAGAAGGAGCAGGTGAAGTCAGGGGGGTGAAGCAGAAGAAGTAGAAGAAGGAGAAGGAGAAGGTGAAGTCAGGACGGTGAAGCAGAAGAAGCAGAAGAAGGAGAAGGAGAAGGTGAAGTCTGGAGGGTGAATCAGAAGAAGCAGAAGAAGGAGAAGGAGAAGGTGAAATCTGGAGGGTGAATCAGAAGAAGCAGAAGAAGGAGAAGGAGAAGGTGAAGTCAGGAGGGTGAATCAGAAGAAGCAGAAGAAGGAGAAGGAGAAGGTGAATTTAGGAGGGTGAATCAGAAGAAGCAGAAGAAGGAGAAGGAGCAGGTGAAGTCAGGGGGGTGTAGCAGAAGAAGTAGAAGAAGGAGAAGGAGAAGGTGAAGTCAGGACGGTGAAGCAGAAGAAGCAGAAGAAGGAGAAGGAGAAGGTGAAGCCTGGAGGGCGCAGCAGAAGAAGCAGAAGAAGGAGAAGGAGAAGGTGAAGTCTGGAGTGTGAAGCAGAAGAAGCAGAAGAAGGAGAAGGAGAAGGTGAAGTCTGGAGGGTGAAGCAGAAGAAACAGAAGAAGGAGAAGCAGAAGGTGAAGACTGGAGGGTGAATCAGAAGAAGTAGAAGAAGGAGAAGGAGAAGGTGAAGTCTGGAGGGTGAATCAGAAGAAGTAGAAGAAGGAGAAGGAGAAGTTGAAGTCTGGAGGGTGAATCAGAAGAAGCAGAAGAAGGAGAAGGAGAAGGTGAAGTCTGGAGGGTGAATCAGAAGAAGCAGAAGAAGGAGAAGGAGAAGATGAAGTCTGGAGGGTGAATCAGAAGAAGTAGAAGAAGGAGAAGGAGAAGGTGAAGTCTGGAGGGTGAATCAGAACAAGTAGAAGAAGGAGAAGGAGAAGATGAAGTCTGGAGGGTGAATCAGAAGAAAGAGAAGAAGGAGAAGGAGAAGGTGAAGTCTGGAGGGTGAATCAGAAGAAGTAGAAGAAGGAGAAGGAGAAGGTGTAGTCTGGAGGGTGAATCAGAAGAAGTAGAAGAAGGAGAAGGAGAAGGTGAAGTCAGGAGGGTGAAGCAGAAGAAGCAGAAGAAGGAGAAGGAGAAGGTGAAGTCTGGAGGGTGAAGCAGAAGAAGTAGAAGAAGGAGAAGGAGAAGGTGAAGTCTGGAGGGTGAATCAGAAGAAGCAGAAGAAGGAGAAGGAGAAGGTGAAGTCTGGAGGGTGAAGCAGAAGAAGCAGAAGAAGGAGAAGGAGAAGGTGAAGTCTGGAGGGTGAATCAGAAGAAGCAGAAGAAGGAGAAGGAGAAGGTGAAGTCTGGAGGGTGAATCAGAAGAAGCAGAAGAAGGAGAAGGAGAAGGTGAAGTCAGGAGGGTGAATCAGAAGAAGCAGAAGAAGGAGAAGGAGAAGGTGAATTTAGGAGGGTGAATCAGAAGAAGCAGAAGAAGGAGAAGGAGCAGGTGAAGTCAGGGGGGTGTAGCAGAAGAAGTAGAAGAAGGAGAAGGAGAAGGTGAAGTCAGGACGGTGAAGCAGAAGAAGCAGAAGAAGGAGAAGGAGAAGGTGAAGCCTCGAGGGCGCAGCAGAAGAAGCAGAAGAAGGAGAAGGAGAAGGTGAAGTCTGGAGGGTGAATCAGAAGAAGCAGAAGAAAGAGAAGGAGAAGGTGAAGTCTGGAGGGTGAATCAGAAGAAGTAGAAGAAGGAGAAGGAGAAGGTGAAGTCTGGAGGGTGAATCAGAAGAAGCAGAAGAAGGAGAAGGAGAAGGTGAAGTCTGGAGGGTGAATCAGAAGAAGCAGAAGAAGGAGAAGGAAAAGGTGAAGTCTGGAGGGTGAATCAGAAGAAGCAGAAGAAGGAGAAGGAGAAGGTGAAGTCTGGAGGGTGAATCAGAAGAAGCAGAATAAGGAGAAGGAGAAGGTGAAGTCTGGAGGGTGAATCAGAAGAAGCAGAAGAAGGAGAAGGAGAAGGTGAAGTCTGGAGGGTGAATCAGAAGAAGTAGAAGAAGGAAAAGGAGAAGGTGAAGTCTGGAGGGTGAAGCAGAAGAAGTAGAAGAAGGAGAAGGAGAAGGTGAAGTCAGGAGGGAGAATCAGAAGAAGCAGAAGAAGGAGAAGGAGAAGGTGAAGTCTGGAGGGTGAATCAGAAGAATCAGAAGAAGGAGAAGGAGAAGATGAAGTCTGGAGGGTGAATCAGAAGAAGCAGAAGAAAGAGAAGGAGAAGGTGAAGTCTGGAGGGTGAAGCAGAAGAAACAGAAGAAGGAGAAGGAGTAGGTGAAGTCTGGAGGGTGAATCAGACGAAGTAGAAGAAGGAGAAGGAGAAGGTGAAGTCTGGAGGGTGAATCAGAAGAAGCAGAAGAAGGAGAAGGAGAAGGTGAATTTAGGAGGGTGAATCAGAAGAAGCAGAAGAAGGAGAAGGAGCAGGTGAAGTCAGGGGGGTGTAGCAGAAGAAGTAGAAGAAGGAGAAGGAGAAGGTGAAGTCAGGACGGTGAAGCAGAAGAAGCAGAAGAAGGAGAAGGAGAAGGTGAAGCCTCGAGGGCGCAGCAGAAGAAGCAGAAGAAGGAGAAGGAGAAGGTGAAGTCTGGAGGGTGAATCAGAAGAAGCAGAAGAAAGAGAAGGAGAAGGTGAAGTCTGGAGGGTGAATCAGAAGAAGTAGAAGAAGGAGAAGGAGAAGGTGAAGTCTGGAGGGTGAATCAGAAGAAGCAGAAGAAGGAGAAGGAGAAGGTGAAGTCTGGAGGGTGAATCAGAAGAAGCAGAAGAAGGAGAAGGAAAAGGTGAAGTCTGGAGGGTGAATCAGAAGAAGCAGAAGAAGGAGAAGGAGAAGGTGAAGTCTGGAGGGTGAATCAGAAGAAGCAGAATAAGGAGAAGGAGAAGGTGAAGTCTGGAGGGTGAATCAGAAGAAGCAGAAGAAGGAGAAGGAGAAGGTGAAGTCTGGAGGGTGAATCAGAAGAAGTAGAAGAAGGAAAAGGAGAAGGTGAAGTCTGGAGGGTGAAGCAGAAGAAGTAGAAGAAGGAGAAGGAGAAGGTGAAGTCAGGAGGGAGAATCAGAAGAAGCAGAAGAAGGAGAAGGAGAAGGTGAAGTCTGGAGGGTGAATCAGAAGAATCAGAAGAAGGAGAAGGAGAAGATGAAGTCTGGAGGGTGAATCAGAAGAAGCAGAAGAAAGAGAAGGAGAAGGTGAAGTCTGGAGGGTGAAGCAGAAGAAACAGAAGAAGGAGAAGGAGTAGGTGAAGTCTGGAGGGTGAATCAGACGAAGTAGAAGAAGGAGAAGGAGAAGGTGAAGTCTGGAGGGTGAATCAGAAGAAGCAGAAGAAGGAGAAGGAGAAGGTGAAGTTTGGAGGGTGAATCAGAAGAAGCAGAAGAAGGAGAAGGAGCAGGTGAAGTCAGGGGGGTGAAGCAGAAGAAGTAGAAGAAGGAGAAGGAGAAGGTGAAGTCAGGACGGTGAAGCAGAAGAAGCAGAAGAAGGAGAAGGAGAAGGTGAAGTCTGGAGGGTGAATCAGAAGAAGCAGAAGAAGGAGAAGGAGAAGGTGAAATCTGGAGGGTGAATCAGAAGAAGCAGAAGAAGGAGAAGGAGAAGGTGAAGTCAGGAGGGTGAATCAGAAGAAGCAGAAGAAGGAGAAGGAGAAGGTGAATTTAGGAGGGTGAATCAGAAGAAGCAGAAGAAGGAGAAGGAGCAGGTGAAGTCAGGGGGGTGTAGCAGAAGAAGTAGAAGAAGGAGAAGGAGAAGGTGAAGTCAGGACGGTGAAGCAGAAGAAGCAGAAGAAGGAGAAGGAGAAGGTGAAGCCTGGAGGGCGCAGCAGAAGAAGCAGAAGAAGGAGAAGGAGAAGGTGAAGTCTGGAGTGTGAAGCAGAAGAAGCAGAAGAAGGAGAAGGAGAAGGTGAAGTCTGGAGGGTGAAGCAGAAGAAACAGAAGAAGGAGAAGCAGAAGGTGAAGACTGGAGGGTGAATCAGAAGAAGTAGAAGAAGGAGAAGGAGAAGGTGAAGTCTGGAGGGTGAATCAGAAGAAGTAGAAGAAGGAGAAGGAGAAGTTGAAGTCTGGAGGGTGAATCAGAAGAAGCAGAAGAAGGAGAAGGAGAAGGTGAAGTCTGGAGGGTGAATCAGAAGAAGCAGAAGAAGGAGAAGGAGAAGATGAAGTCTGGAGGGTGAATCAGAAGAAGTAGAAGAAGGAGAAGGAGAAGGTGAAGTCTGGAGGGTGAATCAGAACAAGTAGAAGAAGGAGAAGGAGAAGATGAAGTCTGGAGGGTGAATCAGAAGAAAGAGAAGAAGGAGAAGGAGAAGGTGAAGTCTGGAGGGTGAATCAGAAGAAGTAGAAGAAGGAGAAGGAGAAGGTGTAGTCTGGAGGGTGAATCAGAAGAAGTAGAAGAAGGAGAAGGAGAAGGTGAAGTCAGGAGGGTGAAGCAGAAGAAGCAGAAGAAGGAGAAGGAGAAGGTGAAGTCTGGAGGGTGAAGCAGAAGAAGTAGAAGAAGGAGAAGGAGAAGGTGAAGTCTGGAGGGTGAATCAGAAGAAGCAGAAGAAGGAGAAGGAGAAGGTGAAGTCTGGAGGGTGAAGCAGAAGAAGCAGAAGAAGGAGAAGGAGAAGGTGAAGTCTGGAGGGTGAATCAGAAGAAGCAGAAGAAGGAGAAGGAGAAGGTGAAGTCTGGAGGGTGAATCAGAAGAAGCAGAAGAAGGAGAAGGAGAAGGTGAAGTCAGGAGGGTGAATCAGAAGAAGCAGAAGAAGGAGAAGGAGAAGGTGAATTTAGGAGGGTGAATCAGAAGAAGCAGAAGAAGGAGAAGGAGCAGGTGAAGTCAGGGGGGTGTAGCAGAAGAAGTAGAAGAAGGAGAAGGAGAAGGTGAAGTCAGGACGGTGAAGCAGAAGAAGCAGAAGAAGGAGAAGGAGAAGGTGAAGCCTCGAGGGCGCAGCAGAAGAAGCAGAAGAAGGAGAAGGAGAAGGTGAAGTCTGGAGGGTGAATCAGAAGAAGCAGAAGAAAGAGAAGGAGAAGGTGAAGTCTGGAGGGTGAATCAGAAGAAGTAGAAGAAGGAGAAGGAGAAGGTGAAGTCTGGAGGGTGAATCAGAAGAAGCAGAAGAAGGAGAAGGAGAAGGTGAAGTCTGGAGGGTGAATCAGAAGAAGCAGAAGAAGGAGAAGGAAAAGGTGAAGTCTGGAGGGTGAATCAGAAGAAGCAGAAGAAGGAGAAGGAGAAGGTGAAGTCTGGAGGGTGAATCAGAAGAAGCAGAATAAGGAGAAGGAGAAGGTGAAGTCTGGAGGGTGAATCAGAAGAAGCAGAAGAAGGAGAAGGAGAAGGTGAAGTCTGGAGGGTGAATCAGAAGAAGTAGAAGAAGGAAAAGGAGAAGGTGAAGTCTGGAGGGTGAAGCAGAAGAAGTAGAAGAAGGAGAAGGAGAAGGTGAAGTCAGGAGGGAGAATCAGAAGAAGCAGAAGAAGGAGAAGGAGAAGGTGAAGTCTGGAGGGTGAATCAGAAGAATCAGAAGAAGGAGAAGGAGAAGATGAAGTCTGGAGGGTGAATCAGAAGAAGCAGAAGAAAGAGAAGGAGAAGGTGAAGTCTGGAGGGTGAAGCAGAAGAAACAGAAGAAGGAGAAGGAGTAGGTGAAGTCTGGAGGGTGAATCAGACGAAGTAGAAGAAGGAGAAGGAGAAGGTGAAGTCTGGAGGGTGAATCAGAAGAAGCAGAAGAAGGAGAAGGAGAAGGTGAAGTTAGGAGGGTGAATCAGAAGAAGCAGAAGAAGGAGAAGGAGCAGGTGAAGTCAGGGGGGTGAAGCAGAAGAAGTAGAAGAAGGAGAAGGAGAAGGTGAAGTCAGGACGGTGAAGCAGAAGAAGCAGAAGAAGGAGAAGGAGAAGGTGAAGTCTGGAGGGTGAAGCAGAAGAAGCAGAAGAAGGAGAAGGAGGGGGTGAAGTCTGGAGGGTGAATCAGAAGAAGTAGAAGAAGGAGAAGGAGAAGGTGAAGTCAGGAGAGTGAAGCAGAAGAAGCAGAAGAAGGAGAAGGAGAAGGTGAAGTCTGGAGGGCGAAGCAGAAGAAGCAGAAGAAGGAGAAGGAGAAGGTGAAGTCTGGAGGGTGAAGCAGAAGAAGCAGAAGAAGGAGAAGGAGTAGGTGAAGTCTGGAGGGTGAATCAGAAGATGTAGAAGAAGGAGAAGGATAAGGTGAAGTCAGGAGGGTGAAGCAGAAGAAGCAGAAGAAGGAGAAGGAGAAGGTGAAGTCTGGTGGGTGAAGCAGAAGAAGCAGAAGAAGGAGAAGGAGAAGGTGAAGTCTGGAGGGTGAAGCAGAAGAAGCAGAAGAAGGAGAAGGAGAAGGTGAAGTCAGGAGGGTGGATCAGAAGAAGTAGAAGAAGGAGAAGGAGAAGGTGAAGTCTGGAGGGTGAATCAGAAGAAGCAGAAGAAGGAGAAGGAGAAGGTGAAGTCTGGAGGGCGCAGAGAAGAAGCAGAAGAAGGAGAAAGAGAAGGTGAAGTCTGGAGGGTGAAGCAGAAGAAGCAGAAGAAGGAGAAGGAGAGGGTGAAGTCTGGAGGGTGAATCAGAAGAAGTAGAAGAAGGAGAAGGAGAAGGTAAAGTCAGGAGAGTGAAGCTGAAGAAGCAGAAGAAGGAGAAGGAGAAGGTGAAGTCTGGAGGGCGAAGCAGAAGAAGCAGAAGAAGGAGAAGGAGAAGGTGAAGTCTGGAGGGTGAAGCAGAAGAAGGAGAAGGAGTAGGTGAAGTCTGGAGGGTGAATCAGAAGAAGTAGAAGAAGGAGAAGGAGAAGGTGAAGTCAGGAGGGTGAAGCAGAAGAAGCAGAAGAAGGAGAAGGAGAAGGTGAAGTCTGGAGGGTGAAGCAGAAGAAGCAGAAGAAGGAGAAGGAGAAGGTGAAGTCTGGAGGGTGAATCAGAAGAAGCAGAAGAAGGAGAAGGAGAAGGTGAAGTCTGGAGGGTGAATCAGAAGAAGCAGAAGAAGGAGCAGGAGAAGGTGAAGTCTGGAGGGTGAATCAGAAGAAGCAGAAGAAGGAGAAGGAGAAGGTGAAGTCTGGAGGGTGAATCAGAAGAAGCAGAAGAAGGAGAAGGAGAAGGTGAATTTAGGAGGGTGAATCAGAAGAAGCAGAAGAAGGAGAAGGAGCAGGTGAAGTCAGGGGGTTGTAGCAGAAGAAGTAGAAGAAGGAGAAGGAGAAGGTGAAGTCAGGACGGTGAAGCAGAAGAAGCAGAATAAGGAGAAGGAGAAGGTGAAGCCTGGAGGGCGCAGCAGAAGAAGCAGAAGAAGGAGAAGGAGAAGGTGAAGTCTGGAGTGTGAAGCAGAAGAAGCAGAAGAAGGAGAAGGAGAAGGTGAAGTCTGGAGGGTGAATCAGAAGAAGTAGAAGAAGGAGAAGGAGAAGGTGAAGTCAGGAGGGTGAAGCAGAAGAAGCAGAAGAAGGAGAAGGAGAAGGTGAAGTCTGGAGGGTGAAGCAGAAGAAGCAGAAGAAGGAGAAGGAGAAGGTGAAGTCTGGAGGGTGAATCAGAAGAAGCAGAAGAAGGAGAAGGAGAAGGTGAAGTCTGGAGGGTGAATCAGAAGAAGCAGAAGAAGGAGAAGGAGAAGGTGAATTTAGGAGGGTGAATCAGAAGAAGCAGAAGAAGGAGAAGGAGCAGGTGAAGTCAGGGGGGTGTAGCAGAAGAAGTAGAAGAAGGAGAAGGAGAAGGTGAAGTCAGGACGGTGAAGCAGAAGAAGCAGAATAAGGAGAAGGAGAAGGTGAAGCCTGGAGGGCGCAGCAGAAGAAGCAGAAGAAGGAGAAGGAGAAGGTGAAGTCTGGAGTGTGAAGCAGAAGAAGCAGAAGAAGGAGAAGGAGAAGGTGAAGTCTGGAGGGTGAAGCAGAAGAAACAGAAGAAGGAGAAGGAGATGGTGAAGACTGGAGGGTGAATCAGAAGAAGTAGAAGAAGGAGAAGGAGAAGGTGAAGTCTGGAGGGTGAATCAGAAGAAGTAGAAGAAGGAGAAGGAGAAGTTGAAGTCTGGAGGGTGAATCAGAAGAAGCAGAAGAAGGAGAAGGAGAAGGTGAAGTCTGGAGGGTGAATCAGAAGAAGCAGAAGAAGGAGAAGGAGAAGATGAAGTCTGGAGGGTGAATCAGAAGAAGTAGAAGAAGGAGAAGGAGAAGGTGAAGTCTGGAGGGTGAATCAGAAGAAGTAGAAGAAGGAGAAGGAGAAGATGAAGTCTGGAGGGTGAATCAGAAGAAAGAGAAGAAGGAGAAGGAGAAGGTGAAGTCTGGAGGGTGAATCAGAAGAAGTAGAAGAAGGAGAAGGAGAAGGTGTAGTCTGGAGGGTGAATCAGAAGAAGTAGACGAAGGAGAAGGAGAAGGTGAAGTCTGGAGGGTGAATCAGACGAAGTAGAAGAAGGAGAAGGAGAAGGTGAAGTCTGGAGGGTGAATCAGAAGAAGCAGAAGAAGGAGAAGGAGAAGGTGAAGTTAGGAGGGTGAATCAGAAGAAGCAGAAGAAGGAGAAGGAGCAGGTGAAGTCAGGGGGGTGAAGCAGAAGAAGTAGAAGAAGGAGAAGGAGAAGGTGAAGTCAGGACGGTGAAGCAGAAGAAGCAGAAGAAGGAGAAGGAGAAGGTGAAGTCTGGAGGGTGAAGCAGAAGAAGCAGAAGAAGGAGAAGGAGAGGGTGAAGTCTGAAAGGTGAATCAGAAGAACTAGAAGAAGGAGAAGGAGAAGGTGAAGTCAGGAGAGTGAAGCAGAAGAAGCAGAAGAAGGAGAAGGAGAAGGTGAAGTCTGGAGGGCGAAGCAGAAGAAGCAGAAGAAGGAGAAGGAGAAGGTGAAGTCTGGAGGGTGAAGCAGAAGAAGCAGAAGAAGGAGAAGGAGTAGGTGAAGTCTGGAGGGTGAATCAGAAGAAGTAGAAGAAGGAGAAGGATAAGGTGAAGTCAGGAGGGTGAAGCAGAAGAAGCAGAAGAAGGAGAAGGAGAAGGTGAAGTCTGGTGGGTGAAGCAGAAGAAGCAGAAGAAGGAGAAGGAGAAGGTGAAGTCTGGAGGGTGAAGCAGAAGAAGCAGAAGAAGGAGAAGGAGAAGGTGAAGTCAGGAGGGTGGATCAGAAGAAGTAGAAGAAGGAGAAGGAGAAGGTGAAGTCTGGAGGGTGAATCAGAAGAAGCAGAAGAAGGAGAAGGAGAAGGTGAAGTCTGGAGGGCGCAGCAGAAGAAGCAGAAGAAGGAGAAAGAGAAGGTGAAGTCTGGAGGGTGAAGCAGAAGAAGCAGAAGAAGGAGAAGGAGAGGGTGAAGTCTGGAGGGTGAATCAGAAGAAGTAGAAGAAGGAGAAGGAGAAGGTGAAGTCAGGAGAGTGAAGCAGAAGAAGCAGAAGAAGGAGAAGGAGAAGGTGAAGTCTGGAGGGCGAAGCAGAAGAAGCAGAAGAAGTAGAAGGAGTAGGTGAAGTCTGGAGGGTGAAGCAGAAGAAGCAGAAGAAGGAGAAGGAGTAGGTGAAGTCAGGAGGGTGAAGCAGAAGAAGCAGAAGAAGGAGAAGGAGAAGGTGAAGTCTGGTGGGTGAAGCAGAAGAAGCAGAAGAAGGAGAAGGAGAAGGTGAAGTCTGGAGGGTGAAGCAGAAGAAGCAGAAGAAGGAGAAGGAGAAGGTGAAGTCAGGAGGGTGAATCAGAAGAAGCAGAAGAAGGAGAAGGAGAAGGTGAAGTCTGGAGGGCACAGCAGAAGAAGCAGAAGAAGGAGAAAGAGAAGGTGAAGTCTGGAGGGTGAAGCAGAAGAAGCAGAAGAAGGAGAAGGAGAGGGTGAAGTCTGGAGGGTGAATCAGAAGAAGTAGAAGAAGGAGAAGGAGAAGGTGAAGTCAGGAGAGTGAAGCAGAAGAAGCAGAAGAAGCAGAAGGAGAAGGTGAAGTCTGGAGGGCGAAGCAGAAGAAGCAGAAGAAGGAGAAGGAGAAGGTGAAGTCTGGAGGGTGAAGCAGAAGAAGCAGAAGAAGGAGAAGGAGTAGGTGAAGTCTGGAGGGTGAATCAGAAGAAGTCGAAGAAGGAGAAGGAGAAGGTGAAGTCAGGAGGGTGAAGCAGAAGAAGCAGAAGAAGGAGAAGGAGAAGGTGAAGTCTGGAGGGTGAAGCAGAAGAAGCAGAAGAAGGAGAAGGAGAAGGTGAAGTCTGGAGGGTGAATCAGAAGAAGCAGAAGAAGGAGAAGGAGAAGGTGAAGTCTGGAGGGTGAATCAGAAGAAGCAGAAGAAGGAGAAGGAGAAGGTGAAGTCAGGAGGGTGAATCAGAAGAAGCAGAAGAAGGAGAAGGAGAAGGTGAATTTAGGAGAGTGAATCAGAAGAAGCAGAAGAAGGAGAAGGAGCAGGTGAAGTCAGGGGGGTGTAGCAGAAGAAGTAGAAGAAGGAGAAGGAGAAGGTGAAGTGAGGACGGTGAAGCAGAAGAAGCAGAAGAAGGAGAAGGAGAAGGTGAAGCCTGGAGGGCGCAGCAGAAGAAGCAGAAGAAGGAGAAGGAGAAGGTGAAGTCTGGAGTGTGAAGCAGAAGAAGCAGAAGAAGGAGAAGGAGAAGGTGAAGTCTGGAGGGTGAAGCAGAAGAAACAGAAGAAGGAGAAGGAGAAGGTGAAGACTGGAGGGTGAATCAGAAGAAGTAGAAGAAGGAGAAGGAGAAGGTGAAGTCTGGAGGGTGAATCAGAAGAAGTAGAAGAAGGAGAAGGAGAAGTTGAAGTCTGGAGGGTGAATCAGAAGAAGCAGAAGAAGGAGAAGGAGAAGGTGAAGTCTGGAGGGTGAATCAGAAGAAGCAGAAGAAGGAGAAGGAGAAGATGAAGTCTGGAGGGTGAATCAGAAGAAGTAGAAGAAGGAGAAGGAGAAGGTGAAGTCTGGAGGGTGAATCAGAACAAGTAGAAGAAGGAGAAGGAGAAGATGAAGTCTGGAGGGTGAATCAGAAGAAAGAGAAGAAGGAGAAGGAGAAGGTGAAGTCTGGAGGGTGAATCAGAAGAAGTAGAAGAAGGAGAAGGAGAAGGTGTAGTCTGGAGGGTGAATCAGAAGAAGTAGAAGAAGGAGAAGGAGAAGGTGAAGTCAGGAGGGTGAAGCAGAAGAAGCAGAAGAAGGAGAAGGAGAAGGTGAAGTCTGGAGGGTGAAGCAGAAGAAGCAGAAGAAGGAGAAGGAGAAGGTGAAGTCTGGAGGGTGAATCAGAAGAAGCAGAAGAAGGAGAAGGAGAAGGTGAAGTCTGGAGGGTGAAGCAGAAGAAGCAGAAGAAGGAGAAGGAGAAGGTGAAGTCTGGAGGGTGAATCAGAAGAAGCAGAAGAAGGAGAAGGAGAAGGTGAAGTCTGGAGGGTGAATCAGAAGAAGCAGAAGAAGGAGAAGGAGAAGGTGAAGTCAGGATGGTGAATCAGAAGAAGCAGAAGAAGGAGAAGGAGAAGGTGAATTTAGGAGGGTGAATCAGAAGAAGCAGAAGAAGGAGAAGGAGCAGGTGAAGTCAGGGGGGTGTAGCAGAAGAAGTAGAAGAAGGAGAAGGAGAAGGTGAAGTCAGGACGGTGAAGCAGAAGAAGCAGAAGAAGGAGAAGGAGAAGGTGAAGCCTCGAGGGCGCAGCAGAAGAAGCAGAAGAAGGAGAAGGAGAAGGTGAAGTCTGGAGTGTGAAGCAGAAGAAGCAGAAGAAGGAGAAGGAGAAGGTGAAGTCTGGAGGGTGAAGCAGAAGAAACAGAAGAAGGAGAAGGAGAAGGTGAAGACTGGAGGGTGAATCAGAAGAACTAGAAGAAGGAGAAGGAGAAGGTGAAGTCTGGAGGGTGAATCAGAAGAAGTAGAAGAAGGAGAAGGAGAAGTTGAAGTCTGGAGGGTGAATCAGAAGAAGCAGAAGAAGGAGAAGGAGAAGGTGAAGTCTGGAGGGTGAATCAGAAGAAGCAGAAGAAGGAGAAGGAGAAGATGAAGTCTGGAGGGTGAATCAGAAGAAGTAGAAGAAGGAGAAGGAGAAGGTGAAGTCTGGAGGGTGAATCAGAACAAGTAGAAGAAGGAGAAGGAGAAGATGAAGTCTGGAGGGTGAATCAGAAGAAAGAGAAGAAGGAGAAGGAGAAGGTGAAGTCTGGAGGGCGAAGCAGAAGAAGCAGAAGAAGGAGAAGGAGAAGGTGAAGTCTGGAGGGTGAAGCAGAAGAAGCAGAAGAAGGAGAAGGAGTAGGTGAAGTCTGGAGGGTGAATCAGAAGAAGTAGAAGAAGGAGAAGGATAAGGTGAAGTCAGGAGGGTGAAGCAGAAGAAGCAGAAGAAGGAGAAGGAGAAGGTGAAGTCTGGTGGGTGAAGCAGAAGAAGCAGAAGAAGGAGAAGGAGAAGGTGAAGTCTGGAGGGTGAAGCAGAAGAAGCAGAAGAAGGAGAAGGAGAAGGTGAAGTCAGGAGGGTGGATCAGAAGAAGTAGAAGAAGGAGAAGGAGAAGGTGAAGTCTGGAGGGTGAATCAGAAGAAGCAGAAGAAGGAGAAGGAGAAGGTGAAGTCTGGAGGGCGCAGCAGAAGAAGCAGAAGAAGGAGAAAGAGAAGGTGAAGTCTGGAGGGTGAAGCAGAAGAAGCAGAAGAAGGAGAAGGAGAGGGTGAAGTCTGGAGGGTGAATCAGAAGAAGTAGAAGAAGGAGAAGGAGAAGGTGAAGTCAGGAGAGTGAAGCAGAAGAAGCAGAAGAAGGAGAAGGAGAAGGTGAAGTCTGGAGGGCGAAGCAGAAGAAGCAGAAGAAGTAGAAGGAGTAGGTGAAGTCTGGAGGGTGAAGCAGAAGAAGCAGAAGAAGGAGAAGGAGAAGGTGAAGTCTGGTGGGTGAAGCAGAAGAAGCAGAAGAAGGAGAAGGAGAAGGTGAAGTCTGGAGGGTGAAGCAGAAGAAGCAGAAGAAGGAGAAGGAGAAGGTGAAGTCAGGAGGGTGAATCAGAAGAAGCAGAAGAAGGAGAAGGAGAAGGTGAAGTCTGGAGGGCACAGCAGAAGAAGCAGAAGAAGGAGAAAGAGAAGGTGAAGTCTGGAGGGTGAAGCAGAAGAAGCAGAAGAAGGAGAAGGAGAGGGTGAAGTCTGGAGGGTGAATCAGAAGAAGTAGAAGAAGGAGAAGGAGAAGGTGAAGTCAGGAGAGTGAAGCAGAAGAAGCAGAAGAAGCAGAAGGAGAAGGTGAAGTCTGGAGGGCGAAGCAGAAGAAGCAGAAGAAGGAGAAGGAGAAGGTGAAGTCTGGAGGGTGAAGCAGAAGAAGCAGAAGAAGGAGAAGGAGTAGGTGAAGTCTGGAGGGTGAATCAGAAGAAGTCGAAGAAGGAGAAGGAGAAGGTGAAGTCAGGAGGGTGAAGCAGAAGAAGCAGAAGAAGGAGAAGGAGAAGGTGAAGTCTGGAGGGTGAAGCAGAAGAAGCAGAAGAAGGAGAAGGAGAAGGTGAAGTCTGGAGGGTGAATCAGAAGAAGCAGAAGAAGGAGAAGGAGAAGGTGAAGTCTGGAGGGTGAATCAGAAGAAGCAGAAGAAGGAGAAGGAGAAGGTGAAGTCAGGAGGGTGAATCAGAAGAAGCAGAAGAAGGAGAAGGAGAAGGTGAATTTAGGAGAGTGAATCAGAAGAAGCAGAAGAAGGAGAAGGAGCAGGTGAAGTCAGGGGGGTGTAGCAGAAGAAGTAGAAGAAGGAGAAGGAGAAGGTGAAGTGAGGACGGTGAAGCAGAAGAAGCAGAAGAAGGAGAAGGAGAAGGTGAAGCCTGGAGGGCGCAGCAGAAGAAGCAGAAGAAGGAGAAGGAGAAGGTGAAGTCTGGAGTGTGAAGCAGAAGAAGCAGAAGAAGGAGAAGGAGAAGGTGAAGTCTGGAGGGTGAAGCAGAAGAAACAGAAGAAGGAGAAGGAGAAGGTGAAGACTGGAGGGTGAATCAGAAGAAGTAGAAGAAGGAGAAGGAGAAGGTGAAGTCTGGAGGGTGAATCAGAAGAAGTAGAAGAAGGAGAAGGAGAAGTTGAAGTCTGGAGGGTGAATCAGAAGAAGCAGAAGAAGGAGAAGGAGAAGGTGAAGTCTGGAGGGTGAATCAGAAGAAGCAGAAGAAGGAGAAGGAGAAGATGAAGTCTGGAGGGTGAATCAGAAGAAGTAGAAGAAGGAGAAGGAGAAGGTGAAGTCTGGAGGGTGAATCAGAACAAGTAGAAGAAGGAGAAGGAGAAGATGAAGTCTGGAGGGTGAATCAGAAGAAAGAGAAGAAGGAGAAGGAGAAGGTGAAGTCTGGAGGGTGAATCAGAAGAAGTAGAAGAAGGAGAAGGAGAAGGTGTAGTCTGGAGGGTGAATCAGAAGAAGTAGAAGAAGGAGAAGGAGAAGGTGAAGTCAGGAGGGTGAAGCAGAAGAAGCAGAAGAAGGAGAAGGAGAAGGTGAAGTCTGGAGGGTGAAGCAGAAGAAGCAGAAGAAGGAGAAGGAGAAGGTGAAGTCTGGAGGGTGAATCAGAAGAAGCAGAAGAAGGAGAAGGAGAAGGTGAAGTCTGGAGGGTGAAGCAGAAGAAGCAGAAGAAGGAGAAGGAGAAGGTGAAGTCTGGAGGGTGAATCAGAAGAAGCAGAAGAAGGAGAAGGAGAAGGTGAAGTCTGGAGGGTGAATCAGAAGAAGCAGAAGAAGGAGAAGGAGAAGGTGAAGTCAGGATGGTGAATCAGAAGAAGCAGAAGAAGGAGAAGGAGAAGGTGAATTTAGGAGGGTGAATCAGAAGAAGCAGAAGAAGGAGAAGGAGCAGGTGAAGTCAGGGGGGTGTAGCAGAAGAAGTAGAAGAAGGAGAAGGAGAAGGTGAAGTCAGGACGGTGAAGCAGAAGAAGCAGAAGAAGGAGAAGGAGAAGGTGAAGCCTCGAGGGCGCAGCAGAAGAAGCAGAAGAAGGAGAAGGAGAAGGTGAAGTCTGGAGTGTGAAGCAGAAGAAGCAGAAGAAGGAGAAGGAGAAGGTGAAGTCTGGAGGGTGAAGCAGAAGAAACAGAAGAAGGAGAAGGAGAAGGTGAAGACTGGAGGGTGAATCAGAAGAACTAGAAGAAGGAGAAGGAGAAGGTGAAGTCTGGAGGGTGAATCAAAAGAAGTAGAAGAAGGAGAAGGAGAAGTTGAAGTCTGGAGGGTGAATCAGAAGAAGCAGAAGAAGGAGAAGGAGAAGGTGAAGTCTGGAGGGTGAATCAGAAGAAGCAGAAGAAGGAGAAGGAGAAGATGAAGTCTGGAGGGTGAATCAGAAGAAGTAGAAGAAGGAGAAGGAGGAGGTGAAGTCTGGAGGGTGAATCAGAACAAGTAGAAGAAGGAGAAGGAGAAGATGAAGTCTGGAGGGTGAATCAGAAGAAAGAGAAGAAGGAGAAGGAGAAGGTGAAGTCTGGAGGGTGAATCAGAAGAAGTAGAAGAAGGAGAAGGAGAAGGTGTAGTCTGGAGGGTGAATCAGAAGAAGTAGAAGAAGGAGAAGGAGAAGGTGAAGTCAGGAGGGTGAAGCAGAAGAAGCAGAAGAAGGAGAAGGAGAAGGTGAAGTCTGGAGGGTGAAGCAGAAGAAGCAGAAGAAGGAGAAGGAGAAGGTGAAGTCTGGAGGGTGAATCAGAAGAAGCAGAAGAAGGAGAAGGAGAAGGTGAAGTCTGGAGGGTGAATCAGAAGAAGCAGAAGAAGGAGAAGGAGAAGGTGAAGTCTGGAGGGTGAATCAGAAGAAGCAGAAGAAGGAGAAGGAGAAGGTGAAGTCTGGAGGGTGAATCAGAAGAAGCAGAAGAAGGAGAAGGAGAAGGTGAATTTAGGAGGGTGAATCAGAAGAAGCAGAAGAAGGAGAAGGAGCAGGTGAAGTCAGGGGGGTGTAGCAGAAGAAGTAGAAGAAGGAGAAGGAGAAGGTGAAGTCAGGACGGTGAAGCAGAAGAAGCAGAAGAAGGAGAAGGAGAAGGTGAAGCCTGGAGGGCGCAGCAGAAGAAGCAGAAGAAGGAGAAGGAGAAGGTGAAGTCTGGAGTGTGAAGCAGAAGAAGCAGAAGAAGGAGAAGGAGAAGGTGAAGTCTGGAGGGTGAAGCAGAAGAAACAGAAGAAGGAGAAGGAGAAGGTGAAGACTGGAGGGTGAATCAGAAGAAGTAGAAGAAGGAGAAGGAGAAGGTGAAGTCTGGAGGGTGAATCAGAAGAAGTAGAAGAAGGAGAAGGAGAAGTTGAAGTCTGGAGGGTGAATCAGAAGAAGCAGAAGAAGGAGAAGGAGAAGGTGAAGTCTGGAGGGTGAATCAGAAGAAGCAGAAGAAGGAGAAGGAGAAGATGAAGTCTGGAGGGTGAATCAGAAGAAGTAGAAGAAGGAGAAGGAGAAGGTGAAGTCTGGAGGGTGAATCAGAAGAAGTAGAAGAAGGAGAAGGAGAAGATGAAGTCTGGAGGGTGAATCAGAAGAAAGAGAAGAAGGAGAAGGAGAAGGTGAAGTCTGGAGGGTGAATCAGAAGAAGTAGAAGAAGGAGAAGGAGAAGGTGTAGTCTGGAGGGTGAATCAGAAGAAGTAGACGAAGGAGAAGGAGAAGGTGAAGTCTGGAGGGTGAATCAGACGAAGTAGAAGAAGGAGAAGGAGAAGGTGAAGTCTGGAGGGTGAATCAGAAGAAGCAGAAGAAGGAGAAGGAGAAGGTGAAGTTAGGAGGGTGAATCAGAAGAAGCAGAAGAAGGAGAAGGAGCAGGTGAAGTCAGGGGGGTGAAGCAGAAGAAGTAGAAGAAGGAGAAGGAGAAGGTGAAGTCAGGACGGTGAAGCAGAAGAAGCAGAAGAAGGAGAAGGAGAAGGTGAAGTCTGGTGGGTGAAGCAGAAGAAGCAGAAGAAGGAGAAGGAGAGGGTGAAGTCTGGAGGGTGAATCAGAAGAAGTAGAAGAAGGAGAAGGAGAAGGTGAAGTCAGGAGAGTGAAGCAGAAGAAGCAGAAGAAGGAGAAGGAGAAGGTGAAGTCTGGAGGGCGAAGCAGAAGAAGCAGAAGAAGGAGAAGGAGAAGGTGAAGTCTGGAGGGTGAAGCAGAAGAAGCAGAAGAAGGAGAAGGAGTAGGTGAAGTCTGGAGGGTGAATCAGAAGAAGTAGAAGAAGGAGAAGGATAAGGTGAAGTCAGGAGGGTGAAGCAGAAGAAGCAGAAGAAGGAGAAGGAGAAGGTGAAGTCTGGTGGGTGAAGCAGAAGAAGCAGAAGAAGGAGAAGGAGAAGGTGAAGTCTGGAGGGTGAAGCAGAAGAAGCAGAAGAAGGAGAAGGAGAAGGTGAAGTCAGGAGGGTGGATCAGAAGAAGTAGAAGAAGGAGAAGGAGAAGGTGAAGTCTGGAGGGTGAATCAGAAGAAGCAGAAGAAGGAGAAGGAGAAGGTTAAGTCTGGAGGGCGCAGCAGAAGAAGCAGAAGAAGGAGAAAGAGAAGGTGAAGTCTGGAGGGTGAAGCAGAAGAAGCAGAAGAAGGAGAAGGAGAGGGTGAAGTCTGGAGGGTGAATCAGAAGAAGTAGAAGAAGGAGAAGGAGAAGGTGAAGTCAGGAGAGTGAAGCAGAAGAAGCAGAAGAAGGAGAAGGAGAAGGTGAAGTCTGGAGGGCGAAGCAGAAGAAGCAGAAGAAGTAGAAGGAGTAGGTGAAGTCTGGAGGGTGAAGCAGAAGAAGCAGAAGAAGGAGAAGGAGTAGGTGAAGTCAGGAGGGTGAAGCAGAAGAAGCAGAAGAAGGAGAAGGAGAAGGTGAAGTCTGGTGGGTGAAGCAGAAGAAGCAGAAGAAGGAGAAGGAGAAGGTGAAGTCTGGAGGGAGAAGCAGAAGAAGCAGAAGAAGGAGAAGGAGAAGGTGAAGTCAGGAGGGTGAATCAGAAGAAGCAGAAGAAGGAGAAGGAGAAGGTGAAGTCTGGAGGGCACAGCAGAAGAAGCAGAAGAAGGAGAAAGAGAAGGTGAAGTCTGGAGGGTGAAGCAGAAGAAGCAGAAGAAGGAGAAGGAGAGGGTGAAGTCTGGAGGGTGAATCAGAAGAAGTAGAAGAAGGAGAAGGAGAAGGTGAAGTCAGGAGAGTGAAGCAGAAGAAGCAGAAGAAGGAGAAGGAGAAGGTGAAGTCTGGAGGGCGAAGCAGAAGAAGCAGAAGAAGGAGAAGGAGAAGGTGAAGTCTGGAGGGTGAAGCAGAAGAAGCAGAAGAAGGAGAAGGAGTAGGTGAAGTCTGGAGGGTGAATCAGAAGAAGTCGAAGAAGGAGAAGGAGAAGGTGAAGTCAGGAGGGTGAAGCAGAAGAAGCAGAAGAAGGAGAAGGAGAAGGTGAAGTCTGGAGGGTGAAGCAGAAGAAGCAGAAGAAGGAGAAGGAGAAGGTGAAGTCTGGAGGGTGAATCAGAAGAAGCAGAAGAAGGAGAAGGAGAAGGTGAAGTCTGGAGGGTGAATCAGAAGAAGCAGAAGAAGGAGAAGGAGAAGGTGAAGTCAGGAGGGTGAATCAGAAGAAGCAGAAGAAGGAGAAGGAGAAGGTGAATTTAGGAGGGTGAATCAGAAGAAGCAGAAGAAGGAGAAGGAGCAGGTGAAGTCAGGGGGGTGTAGCAGAAGAAGTAGAAGAAGGAGAAGGAGAAGGTGAAGTCAGGACGGTGAAGCAGAAGAAGCAGAAGAAGGAGAAGGAGAAGGTGAAGCCTGGAGGGCGCAGCAGAAGAAGCAGAAGAAGGAGAAGGAGAAGGTGAAGTCTGGAGTGTGAAGCAGAAGAAGCAGAAGAAGGAGAAGGAGAAGGTGAAGTCTGGAGGGTGAAGCAGAAGAAACAGAAGAAGGAGAAGGAGAAGGTGAAGACTGGAGGGTGAATCAGAAGAAGTAGAAGAAGGAGAAGGAGAAGGTGAAGTCTGGAGGGTGAATCAGAAGAAGTAGAAGAAGGAGAAGGAGAAGTTGAAGTCTGGAGGGTGAATCAGAAGAAGCAGAAGAAGGAGAAGGAGAAGGTGAAGTCTGGAGGGTGAATCAGAAGAAGCAGAAGAAGGAGAAGGAGAAGATGAAGTCTGGAGGGTGAATCAGAAGAAGTAGAAGAAGGAGAAGGAGAAGGTGAAGTCTGGAGGGTGAATCAGAACAAGTAGAAGAAGGAGAAGGAGAAGATGAAGTCTGGAGGGTGAATCAGAAGAAAGAGAAGAAGGAGAAGGAGAAGGTGAAGTCTGGAGGGTGAATCAGAAGAAGTAGAAGAAGGAGAAGGAGAAGGTGTAGTCTGGAGGGTGAATCAGAAGAAGTAGACGAAGGAGAAGGAGAAGGTGAAGTCTGGAGGGTGAATCAGAAGAAGCAGAAGAAGGAGAAGGAGAAGGTGAAGTCTGGAGGGTGAATCAGAAGAAGTAGAAGAAGGAGAAGGTGAAGTCTGGAGGGTGAATCAGAAGAAGCAGAAGAAAGAGAAGGAGAAGGTGAAGTCTGGAGGGTGAATCAGAAGAAGTAGAAGAAGGAGAAGGAGAAGGTGAAGTCTGGAGGGTGAATCAGAAGAAGCAGAAGAAGGAGAAGGAGAAGGTGAAGTCTGGAGGGTGAATCAGAAGAAGCAGAAGAAGGAGAAGGAAAAGGTGAAGTCTGGAGGGTGAATCAGAAGAAGCAGAAGAAGGAGAAGGAGAAGGTGAAGTCTGGAGGGTGAATCAGAAGAAGTAGAATAAGGAGAAGGAGAAGGTGAAGTCTGGAGGGTGAATCAGAAGAAGCAGAAGAAGGAGAAGGAGAAGGTGAAGTCTGGAGGGTGAATCAGAAGAAGTAGAAGAAGGAGAAGGAGAAGATGAAGTCTGGAGGGTGAATCAGAAGAAGCAGAAGAAAGAGAAGGAGAAGGTGAAGTCTGGAGGGTGAAGCAGAAGAAACAGAAGAAGGAGAAGGAGTAGGTGAAGACTGGAGTGTGAATCAGAAGAAGTAGAAGAAGGAGAAGGAGAAGGTGAAGTCTGGAGGGTGAATCAGACGAAGTAGAAAAAGGAGAAGGAGAAGGTGAAGTCTGGAGGGTGAATCAGAAGAAGCAGAAGAAGGAGAAGGAGAAGGTGAAGTTAGGAGGGTGAATCAGAAGAAGCAGAATAAGGAGAAGGAGAAGGTGAAGTCTGGAGGGTGAATCAGAAGAAGCAGAAGAAGGAGAAGGAGAAGGTGAAGTCTGGAGGGTGAATCAGAAGAAGTAGAAGAAGGAGAAGGAGAAGGTGAAGTCTGGAGGGTGAAGCAGAAGAAGTAGAAGAAGGAGAAGGAGAAGGTGAAGTCAGGAGGGTGAATCAGAAGAAGAAGAAGAAGGAGAAGGAGAAGGTGAAGTCTGGAGGGTGAATCAGAAGAATCAGAAGAAGGAGAAGGAGAAGATGAAGTCTGGAGGGTGAATCAGAAGAAGCAGAAGAAAGAGAAGGAGAAGGTGAAGTCTGGAGGGTGAAGCAGAAGAAACAGAAGAAGGAGAAGGAGTAGGTGAAGACTGGAGGGTGAATCAGAAGAAGTAGAAGAAGGAGAAGGAGAAGGTGAAGTCTGGAGGGTGAATCAGACGAAGTAGAAAAAGGAGAAGGAGAAGGTGAAGTCTGGAGGGTGAATCAGAAGAAGCAGAAGAAGGAGAAGGAGAAGGTGAAGTTAGGAGGGTGAATCAGAAGAAGCAGAAGAAGGAGAAGGAGCAGGTGAAGTCAGGGGGGTGAAGCAGAAGAAATAGAAGAAGGAGAAAGAGAAGGTGAAGTCAGGACGGTGAAGCAGAAGAAGCAGAAGAAGGAGAAGGAGAAGGTGAAGTCTGGAGGGTGAAGCAGAAGAAGCAGAAGAAGGAGAAGGAGAGGGTGAAGTCTGGAGGGTGAATCAGAAGAAGTAGAAGAAGGAGAAGGAGAAGGTGAAGTCAGGAGAGTGAAGCAGAAGAAGCAGAAGAAGGAGAAGGAGAAGGTGAAGTCTGGAGGGCGAAGCAGAAGAAGCAGAAGAAGGAGAAGGAGAAGGTGAAGTCTGGAGGGTGAAGCAGAAGAAGCAGAAGAAGGAGAAGGAGTAGGTGAAGTCTGGAGGGTGAATCAGAAGAAGTGGAAGAAGGAGAAGGATAAGGTGAAATCAGGAGGGTGAAGCAGAAGAAGCAGAAGAAGGAGAAGGAGAAGGTGAAGTCTGGTGGGTGAAGCAGAAGAAGCAGAAGAAGGAGAAGGAGAAGGTGAAGTCTGGAGGGTGAAGCAGAAGAAGCAGAAGAAGGAGAAGGAGAAGGTGAAGTCAGGAGGGTGGATCAGAAGAAGTAGAAGAAGGAGAAGGAGAAGGTGAAGTCTGGAGGGTGAATCAGAAGAAGCAGAAGAAGGAGAAGGAGAAGGTGAAGTCTGGAGGGCGCAGCAGAAGAAGCAGAAGAAGGAGAAAGAGAAGGTGAAGTCTGGAGGGTGAAGCAGAAGAAGCAGAAGAAGGAGAAGGAGAGGGTGAAGTCTGGAGGGTGAATCAGAAGAAGTAGAAGAAGGAGAAGGAGAAGGTGAAGTCAGGAGAGTGAAGCAGAAGAAGCAGAAGAAGGAGAAGGAGAAGGTGAAGTCTGGAGGGCGAAGCAGAAGAAGCAGAAGAAGGAGAAGGAGAAGGTGAAGTCTGGAGGGTGAAGCAGAAGAAGCAGAAGAAGGAGAAGGAGTAGGTGAAGTCTGGAGGGTGAATCAGAAGAAGTAGAAGAAGGAGAAGGAGAAGGTGAAGTCAGGAGGGTGAAGCAGAAGAAGCAGAAGAAGGAGAAGATGAAGGTGAAGTCTGGAGGGTGAAGCAGAAGAAGCAGAAGAAGGAGAAGGAGAAGGTGAAGTCTGGAGGGTGAATCAGAAGAAGCAGAAGAAGGAGAAGGAGAAGGTGAAGTCTGGAGGGAGAACCAGAAGAAGCAGAAGAAGGAGAAGGAGAAGGTGAAGTCAGGAGGGTGAATCAGAAGAAGCAGAAGAAGGAGAAGGAGAAGGTGAATTTAGGAGGGTGAATCAGAAGAAGCAGAAGAAGGAGAAGGAGCAGGTGAAGTCAGGGGGGTGTAGCAGAAGAAGTAGAAGAAGGAGAAGGAGAAGGTGAAGTCAGGAGGGTGAAGCAGAAGAAGCAGAAGAAGGAGAAGGAGAAGGTGAAGCCTGGAGGGCGCAGCAGAAGAAGCAGAAGAAGGAGAAGGAGAAGGTGAAGTCTGGAGTGTGAAGCAGAAGAAGCAGAAGAAGGAGAAGGAGAAGGTGAAGTCAGGAGGGTGAAGCAGAAGAAACAGAAGAAGGAGAAGGAGAAGGTGAAGACTGGAGGGTGAATCAGAAGAAGTAGAAGAAGGAGAAGGAGAAGGTGAAGTCTGGAGGGTGAATCAGAAGAAGTAGAAGAAGGAGAAGGAGAAGTTGAAGTCTGGAGGGTGAATCAGAAGAAGCAGAAGAAGGAGAAGTAGAAGGTGAAGTCTGGAGGGTGAATCAGAAGAAGCAGAAGAAGGAGAAGGAGAAGATGAAGTCTGGAGGGTGAATCAGAAGAAGTAGAAGAAGGAGAAGGAGAAGGTGAAGTCTGGAGGGTGAATCAGAAGAAGTAGAAGAAGGAGAAGGAGAAGATGAAGTCTGGAGGGTGAATCAGAAGAAAGAGAAGAAGGAGAAGGAGAAGGTGAAGTCTGGAGGGTGAATCAGAAGAAGTAGAAGAAGGAGAAGGAGAAGGTGTAGACTGGAGGGTGAATCAGAAGAAGTAGACGAAGGAGAAGGAGAAGGTGAAGTCTGGAGGGTGAATCAGAAGAAGCAGAAGAAGGAGAAGGAGAAGGTGAAGTCTGGAGGGTGAATCAGAAGAAGTAGAAGAAGGAGAAGGAGAAGGTGAAGTCTGGAGGGTGAATCAGAAGAAGCAGAAGAAGGAGAAGGAGAAGGTGAAGTCTGGAGGGTGAATCAGAAGAAGCAGAAGAAGGAGAAGGAGAAGGTGAAGTCTGGAGGGTGAATCAGAAGAAGGAGAAGGAGAAGGTGAAGTCTGGAGGGTGAATCAGAAGAAGTAGAAGAAGGAGAAGGAGAAGGTGAAGTCTGGAGGGTGAATCAGAAGAAGTAGAAGAAGGAGAAGGAGAAGGTGAAGTCTGGAGGGTGAATCAGAAGAAGTAGAAGAAGGAGAAGGAGTAGGTGAAGTCTGGAGGGTGAAGCAGAAGAAGTAGATGAAGGAGAAGGAGAAGGTGAAGTCAGGAGGGTGAATCAGAAGAAGTAGAAGAAGGAGAAGGAGAAGGTGAGGTCTGGAGGGTGAATCAGAAGAAGCAGAAGAAGGAGAAGGAGAAGGTGAAGTCTGGAGGGTGAATCAGAAGAATCAGAAGAAGGAGAAGGAGAAGGTGAAGTCTGGAGGGTGAATCAGAAGAAGCAGAAGAAAGAGAAGGAGAAGGTGAAGTCTGGAGGGTGAAGCAGAAGAAACAGAAGAAGGAGAAGGAGAAGGTGAAGACTGGAGGGTGAATCAGAAGAAGTAGAAGAAGGAGAAGGAGAAGGTGAAGTCTGGAGGGTGAATCAGAAGAAGTAGAAGAAGGAGAAGGAGAAGGTGAAGTCTGGAGGGTGAATCAGAAGAAGTAGAAGAAGGAGAAGGAGAAGTTGTAGTCTACAGGGTGAATCAGAAGAAGTAGACGAAGGAGAAGGAGAAGGTGAAGTCTGGAGGGTGAATCAGAAGAAGCAGAAGAAGGAGAAGGAGAAGGTGAAGTCTGGAGGGTGAATCAGAAGAAGTAGAAGAAGGAGAAGGAGAAGGTGAAGTCTGGAGGGTGAATCCGAAGAAGCAGAAGAAGGAGAAGGAGAAGGTGAAGTCTGGAGGGTGAATCAGAAGAAGCAGAAGGAGGAGAAGGAGAAGGTGAAGTCTGGAGGGTGAAACAGAAGAAGCAGAATAAGGAGAAGGAGAAGGTGAAGTCTGGAGGGTGAATCAGAAGAAGCAGAAGAAGGAGAAGGAGAAGGTGAAGTCTGGAGGGTGAATCAGAAGAAGTAGAAGAAGGAGAAGGAGAAGGTGAAGTCTGGAGGGTGAAGCAGAAGAAGTAGAAGAAGGAGAAGGAGAAGGTGAAGTCTGGAGGGTGAATCAGAAGAAGTGGAAGAAGGAGAAGGATAAGGTGAAGTCAGGAGGGTGAAGCAGAAGAAGCAGAAGAAGGAGAAGGAGAAGGTGAAGTCTGGTGGGTGAAGCAGAAGAAGCAGAAGAAGGAGAAGGAGAAGGTGAAGTCTGGAGGGTGAAGCAGAAGAAGCAGAAGAAGGAGAAGGAGAAGGTGAAGTCAGGAGGGTGGATCAGAAGAAGTAGAAGAAGGAGAAGGAGAAGGTGAAGTCTGGAGGGTGAATCAGAAGAAGCAGAAGAAGGAGAAGGAGAAGGTGAAGTCTGGAGGGCGCAGCAGAAGAAGCAGAAGAAGGAGAAAGAGAAGGTGAAGTCTGGAGGGTGAAGCAGAAGAAGCAGAAGAAGGAGAAGGAGAGGGTGAAGTCTGGAGGGTGAATCAGAAGATGTAGAAGAAGGAGAAGGAGAAGGTGAAGTCAGGAGAGTGAAGCAGAAGAAGCAGAAGAAGGAGAAGGAGAAGGTGAAGTCTGGAGGGCGAAGCAGAAGAAGCAGAAGAAGGAGAAGGAGAAGGTGAAGTCTGGAGGGTGAAGCAGAAGAAGCAGAAGAAGGAGAAGGAGTAGGTGAAGTCTGGAGGGTGAATCAGAAGAAGTAGAAGAAGGAGAAGGAGAAGGTGAAGTCAGGAGGGTGAAGCAGAAGAAGCAGAAGATGGAGAAGATGAAGGTGAAGTCTGGAGGGTGAAGCAGAAGAAGCAGAAGAAGGAGAAGGAGAAGGTGAAGTCTGGAGGGTGAATCAGAAGAAGCAGAAGAAGGAGAAGGAGAAGGTGAAGTCTGGAGGGAGAACCAGAAGAAGCAGAAGAAGGAGAAGGAGAAGGTGAAGTCAGGAGGGTGAATCAGAAGAAGCAGAAGAAGGAGAAGGAGAAGGTGAATTTAGGAGGGTGAATCAGAAGAAGCAGAAGAAGGAGAAGGAGCAGGTGAAGTCAGGGGGGTGTAGCAGAAGAAGTAGAAGAAGGAGAAGGAGAAGGTGAAGTCTGGAGGGTGAATCAGAAGAAGCAGAAGAAGGAGAAGGAGAAGGTGAAGTCTGGAGGGTGAATCAGAAGAAGCAGAAGAAGGAGAAGGAGAAGGTGAAGTCTGGAGGGTGAATCAGAAGAAGGAGAAGGAGAAGGTGAAGTCTGGAGGGTGAATCAGAAGAAGTAGAAGAAGGAGAAGGAGAAGGTGAAGTCTGGAGGGTGAATCAGAAGAAGTAGAAGAAGGAGAAGGAGAAGGTGAAGTCTGGAGGGTGAATCAGAAGAAGTAGAAGAAGGAGAAGGAGAAGGTGAAGTCTGGAGGGTGAAGCAGAAGAAGTAGATGAAGGAGAAGGAGAAGGTGAAGTCAGGAGGGTGAATCAGAAGAAGTAGAAGAAGGAGAAGGAGAAGGTGAGGTCTGGAGGGTGAATCAGAAGAAGCAGAAGAAGGAGAAGGAGAAGGTGAAGTCTGGAGGGTGAATCAGAAGAATCAGAAGAAGGAGAAGGAGAAGGTGAAGTCTGGAGGGTGAATCAGAAGAAGCAGAAGAAAGAGAAGGAGAAGGTGAAGTCTGGAGGGTGAAGCAGAAGAAACAGAAGAAGGAGAAGGAGAAGGTGAAGACTGGAGGGTGAATCAGAAGAAGTAGAAGAAGGAGAAGGAGAAGGTGAAGTCTGGAGGGTGAATCAGAAGAAGTAGAAGAAGGAGAAGGAGAAGGTGAAGTCTGGAGGGTGAATCAGAAGTAGCAGAAGAAGGAGAAGGAGAAGGTGAAGTCTGGAGGGTGAATCAGAAGAAGGAGAAGAAGGAGAAGGAGAAGATGAAGTCTGGAGGGTGAATCAGAAGAAGTAGAAGAAGGAGAAGGAGAAGGTGAAGTCTGGAGGGTGAATCAGAAGAAGTAGAAGAAGGAGAAGGAGAAGTTGTAGTCTACAGGGTGAATCAGAAGAAGTAGACGAAGGAGAAGGAGAAGGTGAAGTCTGGAGGGTGAATCAGAAGAAGCAGAAGAAGGAGAAGGAGAAGGTGAAGTCTGGAGGGTGAATCAGAAGAAGTAGAAGAAGGAGAAGGAGAAGGTGAAGTCTGGAGGGTGAATCAGAAGAATCAGAAGAAGGAGAAGGAGAAGGTGAAGTCTGGAGGGTGAATCAGAAGAAGCAGAAGAAAGAGAAGGAGAAGGTGAAGTCTGGAGGGTGAATCAGAAGAAGCAGAAGAAGGAGAAGGAGAAGGTGAAGTCTGGAGGGTGAATCAGAAGAAGCAGAAGAAGGAGAAGGAGAAGGTGAAGTCTGGAGGGTGAATCAGAAGAAGTAGAAGAAGGAGAAGGAGAAGGTGAAGTCTGGAGGGTGAAGCAGAAGAAGTAGAAGAAGGAGAAGGAGAAGGTGAAGTCAGGAGGGTGAATCAGAAGACGTTGAAGAAGGAGAAGGAGAAGGTGAAGTCAGGAGGGTGAATCAGAAGAAGCAGAAGAAGGAGAAGGAGAAGGTGAAGTCTGGAGGGTGTATCAGAAGAATCAGAAGAAGGAGAAGGAGAAGGTGAAGTCTGGAGGGTGAATCAGAAGAAGCAGAAGAAAGAGAAGGAGAAGGTGAAGTCTGGAGGGTGAAGCAGAAGAAACAGAAGAAGGAGAAGGAGAAGGTGAAGACTGGAGGGTGAATCAGAAGAAGTAGAAGAAGGAGAAGGAGAAGGTGAAGTCTGGAGGGTGAATCAGAAGAAGTAGAAGAAGGAGAAGGAGAAGGTGAAGTCTGGAGGGTGAATCAGAAGAAGCAGAAGAAGGAGAAGGAGAAGATGAAGTCTGGAGGGTGAATCAGAAGAAGTAGAAGAAGGAGAAGGAGAAGGTGAAGTCTGGAGGGTGAATCAGAAGAAGCAGAAGAAGGAGAAGGAGAAGATGAAGTCTGGAGGGTGAATCAGAAGAAGTAGAAGAAGGAGAAGGAGAAGGTGAAGTCTGGAGGGTGAATCAGAAGAAGTAGAAGAAGGAGAATGAGAAGATGAAGTCTGGAGGGTGAATCAGAAGAAACAGAAGAAGGAGAAGGAGAAGGTGAAGTCTGGAGGGTGAATCAGAAGAAGTAGAAGAAGGAGAAGGAGAAGGTGTAGTCTGGAGGGTGAATCAGAAGAAGTAGACGAAGGAGAAGGAGAAGCTGAAGTCTGGAGGGTGAATCAGAAGAAGCAGAAGAAGGAGAAGGAGAAGGTGAAGTCTGGAGGGTGAATCAGAAGAATTAGAAGAAGGAGAAGGAGAAGGTGAAGTCTGGAGGGTGAATCAGAAGAAGCAGAAGAAGGAGAAGGAGAAGGTGAAGTCTGGAGGGTGAATCAGAAGAAGCAGAAGAAGGAGAAGGAGAAGGTGAAGTCTGGAGGGTGAATCAGAAGAAGCAGAATAAGGAGAAGGAGAAGGTGAAGTCTGGAGGGTGAATCAGAAGAAAGAGAAGAAGGAGAAGGAGAAGGTGAAGTCTGGAGGGTGAATCAGAAGAAGTAGAAGAAGGAGAAGGAGAAGGTGTAGTCTGGAGGGTGAATCAGAAGAAGTAGACGAAGGAGAAGGAGAAGGTGAAGTCTGGAGGGTGAATCAGAAGAAGCAGAAGAAGGAGAAGGAGAAGGTGAAGTCTGGAGGGTGAATCAGAAGAAGTAGAAGAAGGAGAAGGAGAAGGTGAAGTCTGGAGGGTGAATCAGAAGAAGCAGAAGAAAGAGAAGGAGAAGGTGAAGTCTGGAGGGTGAATCAGAAGAAGTAGAAGAAGGAGAAGGAGAAAGTGAAGTCTGGAGGGTGAATCAGAAGAAGCAGAAGAAGGAGAAGGAGAAGGTGAAGTCTGGAGGGTGAATCAGAAGAAGCAGAAGAAGGAGAAGGAAAAGGTGAAGTCTGGAGGGTGAATCAGAAGAAGCAGAAGAAGGAGAAGGAGAAGGTGAAGTCTGGAGGGTGAATCAGAAGAAGCAGAATAAGGAGAAGGAGAAGGTGAAGTCTGGAGGGTGAATCAGAAGAAGCAGAAGAAGGAGAAGGAGAAGGTGAAGTCTGGAGGGTGAATCAGAAGAAGTAGAAGAAGGAGAAGGAGAAGGTGAAGTCTGGAGGGTGAAGCAGAAGAAGTAGAAGAAGGAGAAGGAGAAGGTGAAGTCTGGAGGGTGAATCAGAAGAATCAGAAGAAGAAGAAGGAGAAGATGAAGTCTGGAGGGTGAATCAGAAGAAGCAGAAGAAAGAGAAGGAGAAGGTGAAGTCTGGAGGGTGAAGCAGAAGAAACAGAAGAAGGAGAAGGAGTAGGTGAAGACTGGAGGGTGAATCAGAAGAAGTAGAAGAAGGAGAAGGAGAAGGTGAAGTCTGGAGGGTGAATCAGACGAAGTAGAAGAAGGAGAAGGAGAAGGTGAAGTCTGGAGGGTGAATCAGAAGAAGCAGAAGAAGGAGAAGGAGAAGGTGAAGTTAGGAGGGTGAATCAGAAGAAGCAGAAGAAGGAGAAGGAGCAGGTGAAGTCAGGGGGGTGAAGCAGAAGAAGTAGAAGAAGGAGAAGGAGAAGGTGAAGTCAGGACGGTGAAGCAGAAGAAGCAGAAGAAGGAGAAGGAGAAGGTGAAGTCTGGAGGGTGAAGCAGAAGAAGCAGAAGAAGGAGAAGGAGAGGGTGAAGTCTGGAGGGTGAATCAGAAGAAGTAGAAGAAGGAGAAGGAGAAGGTGAAGTCAGGAGAGTGAAGCAGAAGAAGCAGAAGAAGGAGAAGGAGAAGGTGAAGTCTGGAGGGCGAAGCAGAAGAAGCAGAAGAAGGAGAAGGAGAAGGTGAAGTCTGGAGGGTGAAGCAGAAGAAGCAGAAGAAGGAGAAGGAGTAGGTGAAGTCTGGAGGGTGAATCAGAAGAAGTAGAAGAAGGAGAAGGATAAGGTGAAGTCAGGAGGGTGAAGCAGAAGAAGCAGAAGAAGGAGAAGGAGAAGGTGAAGTCTGGTGGGTGAAGCAGAAGAAGCAGAAGAAGGAGAAGGAGAAGGTGAAGTCTGGAGGGTGAAGCAGAAGAAGCAGAAGAAGGAGAAGGAGAAGGTGAAGTCAGGAGGGTGGATCAGAAGAAGTAGAAGAAGGAGAAGGAGAAGGTGAAGTCTGGAGGGTGAATCAGAAGAAGCAGAAGAAGGAGAAGGAGAAGGTGAAGTCTGGAGGGCGCAGCAGAAGAAGCAGAAGAAGGAGAAAGAGAAGGTGAAGTCTGGAGGGTGAAGCAGAAGAAGCAGAAGAAGGAGAAGGAGAGGGTGAAGTCTGGAGGGTGAATCAGAAGAAGTAGAAGAAGGAGAAGGAGAAGGTGAAGTCAGGAGAGTGAAGCAGAAGAAGCAGAAGAAGGAGAAGGAGAAGGTGAAGTCTGGAGGGCGAAGCAGAAGAAGCAGAAGAAGGAGAAGGAGAAGGTGAAGTCTGGAGGGTGAAGCAGAAGAAGCAGAAGAAGGAGAAGGAGTAGGTGAAGTCTGGAGGGTGAATCAGAAGAAGTAGAAGAAGGAGAAGGAGAAGGTGAAGTCAGGAGGGTGAAGCAGAAGAAGCAGAAGAAGGAGAAGGAGAAGGTGAATTCTGGAGGGTGAAGCAGAAGAAGCAGAAGAAGGAGAAGGAGAAGGTGAAGTCTGGAGGGTGAATCAGAAGAAGCAGAAGAAGGAGAAGGAGAAGGTGAAGTCTGGAGGGTGAATCAGAAGAAGCAGAAGAAGGAGAAGGAGAAGGTGAAGTCAGGAGGGTGAATCAGAAGAAGCAGAAGAAGGAGAAGGAGAAGGTGAATTTAGGAGGGTGAATCAGAAGAAGCAGAAGAAGGAGAAGGAGCAGGTGAAGTCAGGGGGGTGTAGCAGAAGAAGTAGAAGAAGGAGAAGGAGAAGGTGAAGTCAGGACGGTGAAGCAGAAGAAGCAGAAGAAGGAGAAGGAGAAGGTGAAGCCTGGAGGGCGCAGCAGAAGAAGCAGAAGAAGGAGAAGGAGAAGGTGAAGTCTGGAGTGTGAAGCAGAAGAAGCAGAAGAAGGAGAAGGAGAAGGTGAAGTCTGGAGGGTGAAGCAGAAGAAACAGAAGAAGGAGAAGGAGAAGGTGAAGACTGGAGGGTGAATCAGAAGAAGTAGAAGAAGGAGAAGGAGAAGGTGAAGTCTGGAGGGTGAATCAGAAGAAGTAGAAGAAGGAGAAGGAGAAGTTGAAGTCTGGAGGGTGAATCAGAAGAAGTAGAAGAAGGAGAAGGAGAAGGTGAAGTCTGGAGGGTGAATCAGAAGAAGCAGAAGAAGGAGAAGGAGAAGATGAAGTCTGGAGGGTGAATCAGAAGAAGTAGAAGAAGGAGAAGGAGAAGGTGAAGTCTGGAGGGTGAATCAGAAGAAGTAGAAGAAGGAGAAGGAGAAGATGAAGTCTGGAGGGTGAATCAGAAGAAAGAGAAGAAGGAGAAGGAGAAGGTGAAGTCTGGAGGGTGAATCAGAAGAAGTAGAAGAAGGAGAAGGAGAAGGTGTAGTCTGGAGGGTGAAACTGAAGAAGTAGACGAATGAGAAGGAGAAGGTGAAGTCTGGAGGGTGAATCAGAAGAAGCAGAAGAAGGAGAAGGAGAAGGTGAAGTCTGGATGGTGAATCAGAAGAAGTAGAAGAAGGAGAAGGAGAAGGTGAAGTCTGGAGGGTGAATCAGAAGAAGCAGAATAAGGAGAAGGAGAAGGTGAAGTCTGGAGGGTGAATCAGAAGAAGCAGAAGAAGGAGAAGGAGAAGGTGAAGTCTGGAGGGTGAATCAGAAGAAGTAGAAGAAGGAGAAGGAGAAGGTGAAGTCTGGAGGGTGAATCAGAAGAAGTAGAAGAAGGAGAAGGAGAAGGTGAAGTCTGGAGGGTGAATCAGAAGAAGTAGAAGAAGGAGAAGGAGAAGGTGAAGTCTGGAGGGTGAAGCAGAAGAAGTAGATGAAGGAGAAGGAGAAGGTGAAGTCAGGAGGGTGAATCAGAAGAAGTAGAAGAAGGAGAAGGAGAAGGTGAGGTCAGGAGGGTGATTCAGAAGAAGCAGAAGAAGGAGAAGGAGAAGGTGAAGTCTGGAGGGTGAATCAGAAGAATCAGAAGAAGGAGAAGGAGAAGGTGAAGTCTGGAGGGTGAATCAGAAGAAGCAGAAGAAAGAGAAGGAGAAGGTGAAGTCTGGAGGGTGAAGCAGAAGATACAGAAGAAGGAGAAGGAGAAGGTGAAGACTGGAGGGTTAATCAGAAGAAGTAGAAGAAGGAGAAGGAGAAGGTGAAGTCTGGAGGGTGAATCAGAAGAAGTAGAAGAAGGAGAAGGAGAAGGTGAAGTCTGGAGGGTGAATCAGAAGAAGCAGAAGAAGGAGAAGGTGAAGTCTGGAGGGTGAATCAGAAGAAGGAGAAGAAGGAGAAGGAGAAGATGAAGTCTGGAGGGTGAATCAGAAGAAGTAGAAGAAGGAGAAGGAGAAGGTGAAGTCTGGAGGGTGAATCAGAAGAAGTAGAAGAAGGAGAAGGAGAAGGTGTAGTCTGGAGGGTGAATCAGAAGAAGTAGACGAAGGAGAAGGAGAAGGTGAAGTCTGGAGGGTGAATCAGAAGAAGCAGAAGAAGGAGAAGGAGAAGGTGAAGTCTGGAGGGTGAATCAGAAGAAGCAGAAGAAGGATAAGGAGAAGGTGAAGTCTGGAGGGTGAAACAGAAGAAGCAGAATAAGGAGAAGGAGAAGGTGAAGTCTGGAGGGTGAATCAGAAGAAGCAGAAGAAGGAGAAGGAGAAGGTGAAGTCTGGAGGGTGAATCAGAAGAAGTAGAAGAAGGAGAAGGAGAAGGTGAAGTCTGGAGGGTGAAGCAGAAGAAGTAGAAGAAGGAGAAGGAGAAGGTGAAGTCAGGAGGGTGAATCAGAAGAAGTAGAAGAAGGAGAAGGAGAAGGTGAAGTCAGGAGGGTGAATCAGAAGAAGCAGAAGAAGGAGAAGGAGAAGGTGAAGTCTGGAGGGTGAATCAGAAGAATCAGAAGAAGGAGAAGGAGAAGGTGAAGTCTGGAGGGTGAATCAGAAGAAGCAGAAGAAAGAGAAGGAGAAGGTGAAGTCTGGAGGGTGAAGCAGAAGAAACAGAAGAAGGAGAAGGAGAAGGTGAAGACTGGAGGGTGAATCAGAAGAAGTAGAAGAAGGAGAAGGAGAAGGTGAAGTCTGGAGGGTGAATCAGAAGAAGTAGAAGAAGGAGAAGGAGAAGTTGAAGTCTGGAGGGTGAATCAGAAGAAGCAGAAGAAGGAGAAGGAGAAGGTGAAGTCTGGAGGGTGTATCAGAAGAAGCAGAAGAAGGAGAAGGAGAAGATGAAGTCTGGAGGGTGAATCAGAAGAAGTAGAAGAAGGAGAAGGAGAAGGTGAAGTCTGGAGGGTGAATCAGAAGAAGTAGAAGAAGGAGAATGAGAAGATGAAGTCTGGAGGGTGAATCAGAAGAAATAGAAGAAGGAGAAGGAGAAGGTGAAGTCTGGAGGGTGAATCAGAAGAAGTAGAAGAAGGAGAAGGAGAAGGTGTAGTCTGGAGGGTGAATCAGAAGAAGTAGACGAAGGAGAAGGAGAAGGTGAAGTCTGGAGGGTGAATCAGAAGAAGCAGAAGAAGGAGAAGGAGAAGGTGAAGTCTGGAGGGTGAATCAGAAGAAGTAGAAGAAGGAGAAGGAGAAGGTGAAGTCTGGAGGGTGAATCAGAAGAAGCAGAAGAAGGAGAAGGAGAAGGTGAAGTCTGGAGGGTGAATCAGAAGAAGCAGAAGAAGGAGAAGGAGAAGGTGAAGTCTGGAGGGTGAATCAGAAGAAGCAGAATAAGGAGAAGGAGAAGGTGAAGTCTGGAGGGTGAATCAGAAGAAGCAGAAGAAGGAGAAGGAGAAGGTGAAGTCTGGAGGGTGAATCAGAAGAAGTAGAAGAAGGAGAAGGAGAAGGTGAAGTCTGGAGGGTGAATCAGAAGAAGTAGAAGAAGGAGAAGGAGAAGGTGAAGTCTGGAGGGTGAAGCAGAAGAAGTAGATGAAGGAGAAGGAGAAGGTGAAGTCAGGAGGGTGAATCAGAAGAAGTAGAAGAAGGAGAAGGAGAAGGTGAGGTCTGGACGGTGAATCAGAAGAAGCAGAAGAAGGAGAAGGAGAAGGTGAAGTCTGGAGGGTGAATCAGAAGAATCAGAAGAAGGAGAAGGAGAAGGTGAAGTCTGGAGGGTGAATCAGAAGAAGCAGAAGAAAGAGAAGAAGAAGGTGAAGTCTGGAGGGTGAAGCAGAAGAAACAGAAGAAGGAGAAGGAGAAGGTGAAGACTGGAGGGTGAATCAGAAGAAGTAGAAGAAGGAGAAGGAGAAGGTGAAGTCTGGAGGGTGAATCAGAAGAAGGAGAAGAAGGAGAAGGAGAAGGTGAAGTCTGGAGGGTGAATCAGAAGAAGCAGAAGAAGGAGAAGGAGAAGGTGAAGTCTGGAGGGTGAATCAGAAGAAGGACCAGAAGGAGAAGGAGAAGATGAAGTCTGGAGGGTGAATCAAAAGAAGTAGAAGAAGGAGAAGGAGAAGGTGAAGTCTGGAGGGTGAATCAGAAGAAGGAGAAGAAGGAGAAGGAGAAGATGAAGTCTGGAGGGTGAATCAGAAGAAACAGAAGAAGGAGATGGAGAAGGTGAAGACTGGAGGGTGAATCAGAAGAAGTAGAAGAAGGAGAAGGAGAAGGTGAAGTCTGGAGGGTGAATCAGAAGAAGTAGAAGAAGGAGAAGGAGAAGGTGAAGTCTGGAGGGTGAATCAGAAGAAGTAGACGAAGCAGAAGGAGAAGGTGAAGTCTGGAGGGTGAATCAGAAGAAGCAGAAGAAGGAGAAGGAGAAGGTGAAGTCTGGAGGGTGAATCAGAAGAAGTAGAAGAAGGAGAAGGAGAAGGTGAAGTCTGGAGGGTGAATCAGAAGAAGCAGAAGAAGGAGAAGGAGAAGGTGAAGTCTGGAGGGTGAATCAGAAGAAGCAGAAGAAGGAGAAGGAGAAGGTGAAGTCTGGAGGGTGAAACAGAAGAAGCAGAATAAGGAGAAGGAGAAGGTGAAGTCTGGAGGGTGAATCAGAAGAAGCAGAAGAAGGAGAAGGAGAAGGTGAAGTCTGTAGGGTAAATCAGAAGAAGTAGAAGAAGGAGAAGGAGAAGGTGAAGTCTGGAGGGTGAATCAGAAGAAGTAGAAAAAGGAGAAGGAGAAGGTGAAGTCTGGAGGGTGAAGCAGAAGAAGTAGAAGAAGGAGAAGGAGAAGGTGAAGTCAGGAGGGTGAATCAGAAGAAGTAGAAGAAGGAGAAGGAGAAGGTGAAGTCAGGAGGGTGAATCAGAAGAAGCAGAAGAAGGAGAAGGAGAAGGTGAAGTCTGGAGGGTGAATCAGAAGAATCAGAAGAAGGAGAAGGAGAAGGTGAAGTCTGGAGGGTGAATCAGAAGAAGCAGAAGAAAGAGAAGGAGAAGGTGAAGTCTGGAGGGTGAATCAGAAGAAGTAGAAGAAGGAGAAGGAGAAGGTGAAGTCTGGAGGGTGAATCAGAAGAAGCAGAAGAAGGAGAAGGAGAAGGTGATGTCTGGAGGGTGAATCAGAAGAAGCAGAAGAAGGAGAAGGAGAAGGTGAAGTCTGGAGGGTGAATCAGAAGAAGCAGAAGAAGGAGAAGGAGAAGGTGAAGTCTGGAGGGTGAATCAGAAGAAGCAGAATAAGGAGAAGGAGAAGGTGAAGTCTGGAGGGTGAATCAGAAGAAGCAGAAGAACGAGAAGGAGAAGGTGAAGTCTGGAGGGTGAATCAGAAGAAGTAGAAGAAGGAGAAGGAGAAGGTGAAGTCTGGAGGGTGAAGCAGAAGAAGTAGAAGAAGGAGAAGGAGAAGGTGAAGTCAGGAGGGTGAATCAGAAGAAGTAGAAGAAGGAGAAGGAGAAGGTGAAGTCAGGAGGGTGAATCAGAAGAAGCAGAAGAAGGAGAAGGAGAAGGTGAAGTCTGGAGGGCGAATCAGAAGAAACAGAAGAAGGAGAAGGAGAAGGTGAAATCTGGAGGGTGAATCAGAAGAAGCAGAAGAAAGAGAAGGAGAAGGTGAAGTCTGGAGGTTGAATCAGAAGAAGCAGAATAAGGAGAAGGAGAAGGTGAAGTCTGGAGGGTGAATCAGAAGAAGCAGAATAAGGAGAAGGAGAAGGTGAAGTCTGGAGGGTGAATCAGAAGAAGCAGAAGAAGGAGAAGGAGAAGGTGAAGTCTGGAGGGTGAATCAGAAGAGGTAGAAGAAGGAGAAGGTGAAGTCTGGAGGGTGAAGCAGAAGAAGGAGAAGAAGGAGAAGGAGAAGGTGAAGTCAGGAGGGTGAATCAGAAGAAGTAGAAGAAGGAGAAGGAGAAGGTGAAGCCAGGAGGGTGAATCAGAAGAAGCAGAAGAAGGAGAAGGAGAAGATGAAGTCTGGAGGGTGTATCAGAAGAATCAGAAGAAGGAGAAGGAGAAGGTGAAGTCTGGAGGGTGAATCAGAAGAATCAGAAGAAAGAGAAGGAGAAGGTGAAGTCTGGAGGCTGAAGCAGAAGAAACAGAAGAAGGAGAAGGAGAGTGTGAAGACTGGAGGGTGAATCAGAAGAAGTAGAAGAAGGAGAAGGAGAAGGTGAAGTCTGGAGGGTGAATCAGAAGAAGTAGAAGAAGGAGAAGGAGAAGGTGAAGTCTGGAGGGTGAATCAGAAGAAGCAGAAGAAGGAGAAGGAGAAGGTGAAGTCTGGAGGGTGAATCAGAAGATGCAGAAGAAGGAGAAGGAGAAGATGAAGTCTGGAGGGTGAATCAGAAGACGTAGAAGAAGGAGAAGGAGAAGGTGAAGTCTGGAGGGTGAATCAGAAGAAGCAGAAGAAGGATAAGGAGAAGGTGAAGTCTGGAGGGTGAAACAGAAGAAGCAGAATAAGGAGAAGGAGAAGGTGAAGTCTGGAGGGTGAATCAGAAGAAGCAGAAGAAGGAGAAGGAGAAGGTGAAGTCTGGAGGGTGAATCAGAAGAAGTAGAAGAAGGAGAAGGAGAAGGTGAAGTCTGGAGGGTGAAGCAGAAGAAGTAGAAGAAGGAGAAGGAGAAGGTGAAGTCAGGAGGGTGAATCAGAAGAAGTAGAAGAAGGAGAAGGAGAAGGTGAAGTCAGGAGGGTGAATCAGAAGAAGCAGAAGAAGGAGAAGGAGAAGGTGAAGTCTGGAGGGTGAATCAGAAGAATCAGAAGAAGGAGAAGGAGAAGGTGAAGTCTGGAGGGTGAATCAGAAGAAGCAGAAGAAAGAGAAGGAGAAGGTGAAGTCTGGAGGGTGAAGCAGAAGAAACAGAAGAAGGAGAAGGAGATGGTGAAGACTGGAGGGTGAATCAGAAGAAGTAGAAGAAGGAGAAGGAGAAGGTGAAGTCTGGAGGGTGAATCAGAAGAAGTAGAAGAAGGAGAAGGAGAAGTTGAAGTCTGGAGGGTGAATCAGAAGAAGCAGAAGAAGGAGAAGGAGAAGGTGAAGTCTGGAGGGTGAATCAGAAGAAGCAGAAGAAGGAGAAGGAGAAGATGAAGTCTGGAGGGTGAATCAGAAGAAGTAGAAGAAGGAGAAGGAGAAGGTGAAGTCTGGAGGGTGAATCAGAAGAAGTAGAAGAAGGAGAATGAGAAGATGAAGTCTGGAGGGTGAATCAGAAGAAATAGAAGAAGGAGAAGGAGAAGGTGAAGTCTGGAGGGTGAATCAGAAGAAGTAGAAGAAGGAGAAGGAGAAGGTGTAGTCTGGAGGGTGAATCAGAAGAAGTAGACGAAGGAGAAGGAGAAGGTGAAGTCTGGAGGGTGAATCAGAAGAAGCAGAAGAAGGAGAAGGAGAAGGTGAAGTCTGGAGGGTGAATCAGAAGAAGTAGAAGAAGGAGAAGGAGAAGGTGAAGTCTGGAGGGTGAATCAGAAGAAGCAGAAGAAGGAGAAGGAGAAGGTGAAGTCTGGAGGGTGAATCAGAAGAAGCAGAAGAAGGAGAAGGAGAAGGTGAAGTCTGGAGGGTGAATCAGAAGAAGCAGAATAAGGAGAAGGAGAAGGTGAAGTCTGGAGGGTGAATCAGAAGAAGCAGAAGAAGGAGAAGGAGAAGGTGAAGTCTGGAGGGTGAATCAGAAGAAGTAGAAGAAGGAGAAGGAGAAGGTGAAGTCTGGAGGGTGAATCAGAAGAAGTAGAAGAAGGAGAAGGAGAAGGTGAAGTCTGGAGGGTGAAGCAGAAGAAGTAGATGAAGGAGAAGGAGAAGGTGAAGTCAGGAGGGTGAATCAGAAGAAGTAGAAGAAGGAGAAGGAGAAGGTGAGGTCTGGACGGTGAATCAGAAGAAGCAGAAGAAGGAGAAGGAGAAGGTGAAGTCTGGAGGGTGAATCAGAAGAATCAGAAGAAGGAGAAGGAGAAGGTGAAGTCTGGAGGGTGAATCAGAAGAAGCAGAAGAAAGAGAAGAAGAAGGTGAAGTCTGGAGGGTGAAGCAGAAGAAACAGAAGAAGGAGAAGGAGAAGGTGAAGACTGGAGGGTGAATCAGAAGAAGTAGAAGAAGGAGAAGGAGAAGGTGAAGTCTGGAGGGTGAATCAGAAGAAGGAGAAGAAGTAGAAGGAGAAGGTGAAGTCTGGAGGGTGAATCAGAAGAAGCAGAAGAAGGAGAAGGAGAAGGTGAAGTCTGGAGGGTGAATCAGAAGAAGGACCAGAAGGAGAAGGAGAAGATGAAGTCTGGAGGGTGAATCAAAAGAAGTAGAAGAAGGAGAAGGAGAAGGTGAAGTCTGGAGGGTGAATCAGAAGAAGGAGAAGAAGGAGAAGGAGAAGATGAAGTCTGGAGGGTGAATCAGAAGAAACAGAAGAAGGAGATGGAGAAGGTGAAGACTGGAGGGTGAATCAGAAGAAGTAGAAGAAGGAGAAGGAGAAGGTGAAGTCTGGAGGGTGAATCAGAAGAAGTAGAAGAAGGAGAAGGAGAAGGTGAAGTCTGGAGGGTGAATCAGAAGAAGTAGACGAAGCAGAAGGAGAAGGTGAAGTCTGGAGGGTGAATCAGAAGAAGCAGAAGAAGGAGAAGGAGAAGGTGAAGTCTGGAGGGTGAATCAGAAGAAGTAGAAGAAGGAGAAGGAGAAGGTGAAGTCTGGAGGGTGAATCAGAAGAAGCAGAAGAAGGAGAAGGAGAAGGTGAAGTCTGGAGGGTGAATCAGAAGAAGCAGAAGAAGGAGAAGGAGAAGGTGAAGTCTGGAGGGTGAAACAGAAGAAGCAGAATAAGGAGAAGGAGAAGGTGAAGTCTGGAGGGTGAATCAGAAGAAGCAGAAGAAGGAGATGGAGAAGGTGAAGTCTGTAGGGTAAATCAGAAGAAGTAGAAGAAGGAGAAGGAGAAGGTGAAGTCTGGAGGGTGAATCAGAAGAAGTAGAAAAAGGAGAAGGAGAAGGTGAAGTCTGGAGGGTGAAGCAGAAGAAGTAGAAGAAGGAGAAGGAGAAGGTGAAGTCAGGAGGGTGAATCAGAAGAAGTAGAAGAAGGAGAAGGAGAAGGTGAAGTCAGGAGGGTGAATCAGAAGAAGCAGAAGAAGGAGAAGGAGAAGGTGAAGTCTGGAGGGCGCAGCAGAAGAAGCAGAAGAAGGAGAAAGAGAAGGTGAAGTCTGGAGGGTGAAGCAGAAGAAGCAGAAGAAGGAGAAGGAGAGGGTGAAGTCTGGAGGGTGAATCAGAAGAAGTAGAAGAAGGAGAAGGAGAAGGTGAAGTCAGGAGAGTGAAGCAGAAGAAGCAGAAGAAGGAGAAGGAGAAGGTGAAGTCTGGAGGGCGAAGCAGAAGAAGCAGAAGAAGGAGAAGGAGAAGGTGAAGTCTGGAGGGTGAATCAGAAGAAGTAGAAGAAGGAGAAGGAGAAGGTGAAGTCTGGAGGGTGAATCAGAAGAAGCAGAAGAAGGAGAAGGAGAAGATGAAGTCTGGAGGGTGAAGCAGAAGAAGTAGAAGAAGGAGAAGGAGAAGGTGAAGTCAGGAGGGTGAAGCAGAAGAAGCAGAAGAAGGAGAAGGAGAAGGTGAAGTCTGGAGGGTGAATCAGAAGAAGCAGAAGAAGGAGAAGGAGAAGGTGAAGTCTGGAGGGTGAAGCAGAAGAAGTAGAAGAAGGAGAAGGAGAAGGTGAAGTCTGTAGGGTAAATCAGAAGAAGTAGAAGAAGGAGAAGGAGAAGGTGAAGTCTGGAGGGTGAATCAGAAGAAGTAGAAAAAGGAGAAGGAGAAGGTGAAGTCTGGAGGGTGAAGCAGAAGAAGTAGAAGAAGGAGAAGGAGAAGGTGAAGTCAGGAGGGTGAATCAGAAGAAGTAGAAGAAGGAGAAGGAGAAGATGAAGTCTGGAGGGTGAAGCAGAAGAAGTAGAAGAAGGAGAAGGAGAAGGTGAAGTCTGTAGGGTAAATCAGAAGAAGTAGAAGAAGGAGAAGGAGAAGGTGAAGTCTGGAGGGTGAATCAGAAGAAGTAGAAAAAGGAGAAGGAGAAGGTGAAGTCTGGAGGGTGAAGCAGAAGAAGTAGAGGAGAAGGAGAAGGTGAAGTCAGGAGGGTGAATCAGAAGAAGTAGAAGAAGGAGAAGGAGAAGGTGAAGTCAGGAGGGTGAATCAGAAGAAGCAGAAGAAGGAGAAGGAGAAGGGAGGTGAAGTCTGGAGGGCGCAGCAGAAGAAGCAGAAGAAGGAGAAAGAGAAGGTGAAGTCTGGAGGGTGAAGCAGAAGAAGCAGAAGAAGGAGAAGGAGAGGGTGAAGTCTGGAGGGTGAATCAGAAGAAGTAGAAGAAGGAGAAGGAGAAGGTGAAGTCAGGAGAGTGAAGCAGAAGAAGCAGAAGAAGGAGAAGGAGAAGGTGAAGTCTGGAGGGCGAAGCAGAAGAAGCAGAAGAAGGAGAAGGAGAAGGTGAAGTCTGGAGGGTGAAGCAGAAGAAGCAGAAGAAGGAGAAGGAGTAGGTGAAGTCTGGAGGGTGAATCAGAAGAAGTAGAAGAAGGAGAAGGAGAAGGTGAAGTCAGGAGGGTGAAGCAGAAGAAGCAGAAGAAGGAGAAGGAGAAGGTGAATTCTGGAGGGTGAAGCAGAAGAAGCAGAAGAAGGAGAAGGAGAAGGTGAAGTCTGGAGGGTGAATCAGAAGAAGCAGAAGAAGGAGAAGGAGAAGGTGAAGTCTGGAGGGTGAATCAGAAGAAGCAGAAGAAGGAGAAGGAGAAGGTGAAGTCAGGAGGGTGAATCAGAAGAAGCAGAAGAAGGAGAAGGAGAAGGTGAATTTAGGAGGGTGAATCAGAAGAAGCAGAAGAAGGAGAAGGAGCAGGTGAAGTCAGGGGGGTGTAGCAGAAGAAGTAGAAGAAGGAGAAGGAGAAGGTGAAGTCAGGACGGTGAAGCAGAAGAAGCAGAAGAAGGAGAAGGAGAAGGTGAAGCCTGGAGGGCGCAGCAGAAGAAGCAGAAGAAGGAGAAGGAGAAGGTGAAGTCTGGAGTGTGAAGCAGAAGAAGCAGAAGAAGGAGAAGGAGAAGGTGAAGTCTGGAGGGTGAAGCAGAAGAAACAGAAGAAGGAGAAGGAGAAGGTGAAGACTGGAGGGTGAATCAGAAGAAGTAGAAGAAGGAGAAGGAGAAGGTGAAGTCTGGAGGGTGAATCAGAAGAAGTAGAAGAAGGAGAAGGAGAAGTTGAAGTCTGGAGGGTGAATCAGAAGAAGTAGAAGAAGGAGAAGGAGAAGGTGAAGTCTGGAGGGTGAATCAGAAGAAGCAGAAGAAGGAGAAGGAGAAGATGAAGTCTGGAGGGTGAATCAGAAGAAGTAGAAGAAGGAGAAGGAGAAGGTGAAGTCTGGAGGGTCAATCAGAAGAAGTAGAAGAAGGAGAAGGAGAAGATGAAGTCTGGAGGGTGAATCAGAAGAAAGAGAAGAAGGAGAAGGAGAAGGTGAAGTCTGGAGGGTGAATCAGAAGAAGTAGAAGAAGGAGAAGGAGAAGGTGTAGTCTGGAGGGTGAAACTGAAGAAGTAGACGAATGAGAAGGAGAAGGTGAAGTCTGGAGGGTGAATCAGAAGAAGCAGAAGAAGGAGAAGGAGAAGGTGAAGTCTGGATGGTGAATCAGAAGAAGTAGAAGAAGGAGAAGGAGAAGGTGAAGTCTGGAGGGTGAATCAGAAGAAGCAGAATAAGGAGAAGGAGAAGGTGAAGTCTGGAGGGTGAATCAGAAGAAGCAGAAGAAGGAGAAGGAGAAGGTGAAGTCTGGAGGGTGAATCAGAAGAAGTAGAAGAAGGAGAAGGAGAAGGTGAAGTCTGGAGGGTGAATCAGAAGAAGTAGAAGAAGGAGAAGGAGAAGGTGAAGTCTGGAGGGTGAATCAGAAGAAGTAGAAGAAGGAGAAGGAGAAGGTGAAGTCTGGAGGGTGAAGCAGAAGAAGTAGATGAAGGAGAAGGAGAAGGTGAAGTCAGGAGGGTGAATCAGAAGAAGTAGAAGAAGGAGAAGGAGAAGGTGAGGTCAGGAGGGTGATTCAGAAGAAGCAGAAGAAGGAGAAGGAGAAGGTGAAGTCTGGAGGGTGAATCAGAAGAATCAGAAGAAGGAGAAGGAGAAGGTGAAGTCTGGAGGGTGAATCAGAAGAAGCAGAAGAAAGAGAAGGAGAAGGTGAAGTCTGGAGGGTGAAGCAGAAGATACAGAAGAAGGAGAAGGAGAAGGTGAAGACTGGAGGGTTAATCAGAAGAAGTAGAAGAAGGAGAAGGAGAAGGTGAAGTCTGGAGGGTGAATCAGAAGAAGTAGAAGAAGGAGAAGGAGAAGGTGAAGTCTGGAGGGTGAATCAGAAGAAGCAGAAGAAGGAGAAGGTGAAGTCTGGAGGGTGAATCAGAAGAAGGAGAAGAAGGAGAAGGAGAAGATGAAGTCTGGAGGGTGAATCAGAAGAAGTAGAAGAAGGAGAAGGAGAAGGTGAAGTCTGGAGGGTGAATCAGAAGAAGTAGAAGAAGGAGAAGGAGAAGGTGTAGTCTGGAGGGTGAATCAGAAGAAGTAGACGAAGGAGAAGGAGAAGGTGAAGTCTGGAGGGTGAATCAGAAGAAGCAGAAGAAGGAGAAGGAGAAGGTGAAGTCTGGAGGGTGAATCAGAAGAAGCAGAAGAAGGATAAGGAGAAGGTGAAGTCTGGAGGGTGAAACAGAAGAAGCAGAATAAGGAGAAGGAGAAGGTGAAGTCTGGAGGGTGAATCAGAAGAAGCAGAAGAAGGAGAAGGAGAAGGTGAAGTCTGGAGGGTGAATCAGAAGAAGTAGAAGAAGGAGAAGGAGAAGGTGAAGTCTGGAGGGTGAAGCAGAAGAAGTAGAAGAAGGAGAAGGAGAAGGTGAAGTCAGGAGGGTGAATCAGAAGAAGTAGAAGAAGGAGAAGGAGAAGGTGAAGTCAGGAGGGTGAATCAGAAGAAGCAGAAGAAGGAGAAGGAGAAGGTGAAGTCTGGAGGGTGAATCAGAAGAATCAGAAGAAGGAGAAGGAGAAGGTGAAGTCTGGAGGGTGAATCAGAAGAAGCAGAAGAAAGAGAAGGAGAAGGTGAAGTCTGGAGGGTGAAGCAGAAGAAACAGAAGAAGGAGAAGGAGAAGGTGAAGACTGGAGGGTGAATCAGAAGAAGTAGAAGAAGGAGAAGGAGAAGGTGAAGTCTGGAGGGTGAATCAGAAGAAGTAGAAGAAGGAGAAGGAGAAGTTGAAGTCTGGAGGGTGAATCAGAAGAAGCAGAAGAAGGAGAAGGAGAAGGTGAAGTCTGGAGGGTGTATCAGAAGAAGCAGAAGAAGGAGAAGGAGAAGATGAAGTCTGGAGGGTGAATCAGAAGAAGTAGAAGAAGGAGAAGGAGAAGGTGAAGTCTGGAGGGTGAATCAGAAGAAGTAGAAGAAGGAGAATGAGAAGATGAAGTCTGGAGGGTGAATCAGAAGAAATAGAAGAAGGAGAAGGAGAAGGTGAAGTCTGGAGGGTGAATCAGAAGAAGTAGAAGAAGGAGAAGGAGAAGGTGTAGTCTGGAGGGTGAATCAGAAGAAGTAGACGAAGGAGAAGGAGAAGGTGAAGTCTGGAGGGTGAATCAGAAGAAGCAGAAGAAGGAGAAGGAGAAGGTGAAGTCTGGAGGGTGAATCAGAAGAAGTAGAAGAAGGAGAAGGAGAAGGTGAAGTCTGGAGGGTGAATCAGAAGAAGCAGAAGAAGGAGAAGGAGAAGGTGAAGTCTGGAGGGTGAATCAGAAGAAGCAGAAGAAGGAGAAGGAGAAGGTGAAGTCTGGAGGGTGAATCAGAAGAAGCAGAATAAGGAGAAGGAGAAGGTGAAGTCTGGAGGGTGAATCAGAAGAAGCAGAAGAAGGAGAAGGAGAAGGTGAAGTCTGGAGGGTGAATCAGAAGAAGTAGAAGAAGGAGAAGGAGAAGGTGAAGTCTGGAGGGTGAATCAGAAGAAGTAGAAGAAGGAGAAGGAGAAGGTGAAGTCTGGAGGGTGAAGCAGAAGAAGTAGATGAAGGAGAAGGAGAAGGTGAAGTCAGGAGGGTGAATCAGAAGAAGTAGAAGAAGGAGAAGGAGAAGGTGAGGTCTGGACGGTGAATCAGAAGAAGCAGAAGAAGGAGAAGGAGAAGGTGAAGTCTGGAGGGTGAATCAGAAGAATCAGAAGAAGGAGAAGGAGAAGGTGAAGTCTGGAGGGTGAATCAGAAGAAGCAGAAGAAAGAGAAGAAGAAGGTGAAGTCTGGAGGGTGAAGCAGAAGAAACAGAAGAAGGAGAAGGAGAAGGTGAAGACTGGAGGGTGAATCAGAAGAAGTAGAAGAAGGAGAAGGAGAAGGTGAAGTCTGGAGGGTGAATCAGAAGAAGGAGAAGAAGGAGAAGGAGAAGGTGAAGTCTGGAGGGTGAATCAGAAGAAGCAGAAGAAGGAGAAGGAGAAGGTGAAGTCTGGAGGGTGAATCAGAAGAAGGACCAGAAGGAGAAGGAGAAGATGAAGTCTGGAGGGTGAATCAAAAGAAGTAGAAGAAGGAGAAGGAGAAGGTGAAGTCTGGAGGGTGAATCAGAAGAAGGAGAAGAAGGAGAAGGAGAAGATGAAGTCTGGAGGGTGAATCAGAAGAAACAGAAGAAGGAGATGGAGAAGGTGAAGACTGGAGGGTGAATCAGAAGAAGTAGAAGAAGGAGAAGGAGAAGGTGAAGTCTGGAGGGTGAATCAGAAGAAGTAGAAGAAGGAGAAGGAGAAGGTGAAGTCTGGAGGGTGAATCAGAAGAAGTAGACGAAGCAGAAGGAGAAGGTGAAGTCTGGAGGGTGAATCAGAAGAAGCAGAAGAAGGAGAAGGAGAAGGTGAAGTCTGGAGGGTGAATCAGAAGAAGTAGAAGAAGGAGAAGGAGAAGGTGAAGTCTGGAGGGTGAATCAGAAGAAGCAGAAGAAGGAGAAGGAGAAGGTGAAGTCTGGAGGGTGAATCAGAAGAAGCAGAAGAAGGAGAAGGAGAAGGTGAAGTCTGGAGGGTGAAACAGAAGAAGCAGAATAAGGAGAAGGAGAAGGTGAAGTCTGGAGGGTGAATCAGAAGAAGCAGAAGAAGGAGAAGGAGAAGGTGAAGTCTGTAGGGTAAATCAGAAGAAGTAGAAGAAGGAGAAGGAGAAGGTGAAGTCTGGAGGGTGAATCAGAAGAAGTAGAAAAAGGAGAAGGAGAAGGTGAAGTCTGGAGGGTGAAGCAGAAGAAGTAGAAGAAGGAGAAGGAGAAGGTGAAGTCAGGAGGGTGAATCAGAAGAAGTAGAAGAAGGAGAAGGAGAAGGTGAAGTCAGGAGGGTGAATCAGAAGAAGCAGAAGAAGGAGAAGGAGAAGGTGAAGTCTGGAGGGTGAATCAGAAGAATCAGAAGAAGGAGAAGGAGAAGGTGAAGTCTGGAGGGTGAATCAGAAGAAGCAGAAGAAAGAGAAGGAGAAGGTGAAGTCTGGAGGGTGAATCAGAAGAAGTAGAAGAAGGAGAAGGAGAAGGTGAAGTCTGGAGGGTGAATCAGAAGAAGCAGAAGAAGGAGAAGGAGAAGGTGATGTCTGGAGGGTGAATCAGAAGAAGCAGAAGAAGGAGAAGGAGAAGGTGAAGTCTGGAGGGTGAATCAGAAGAAGCAGAAGAAGGAGAAGGAGAAGGTGAAGTCTGGAGGGTGAATCAGAAGAAGCAGAATAAGGAGAAGGAGAAGGTGAAGTCTGGAGGGTGAATCAGAAGAAGCAGAAGAACGAGAAGGAGAAGGTGAAGTCTGGAGGGTGAATCAGAAGAAGTAGAAGAAGGAGAAGGAGAAGGTGAAGTCTGGAGGGTGAAGCAGAAGAAGTAGAAGAAGGAGAAGGAGAAGGTGAAGTCAGGAGGGTGAATCAGAAGAAGTAGAAGAAGGAGAAGGAGAAGGTGAAGTCAGGAGGGTGAATCAGAAGAAGCAGAAGAAGGAGAAGGAGAAGGTGAAGTCTGGAGGGCGAATCAGAAGAAACAGAAGAAGGAGAAGGAGAAGGTGAAATCTGGAGGGTGAATCAGAAGAAGCAGAAGAAAGAGAAGGAGAAGGTGAAGTCTGGAGGTTGAATCAGAAGAAGCAGAATAAGGAGAAGGAGAAGGTGAAGTCTGGAGGGTGAATCAGAAGAAGCAGAATAAGGAGAAGGAGAAGGTGAAGTCTGGAGGGTGAATCAGAAGAAGCAGAAGAAGGAGAAGGAGAAGGTGAAGTCTGGAGGGTGAATCAGAAGAGGTAGAAGAAGGAGAAGGTGAAGTCTGGAGGGTGAAGCAGAAGAAGGAGAAGAAGGAGAAGGAGAAGGTGAAGTCAGGAGGGTGAATCAGAAGAAGTAGAAGAAGGAGAAGGAGAAGGTGAAGCCAGGAGGGTGAATCAGAAGAAGCAGAAGAAGGAGAAGGAGAAGATGAAGTCTGGAGGGTGTATCAGAAGAATCAGAAGAAGGAGAAGGAGAAGGTGAAGTCTGGAGGGTGAATCAGAAGAATCAGAAGAAAGAGAAGGAGAAGGTGAAGTCTGGAGGCTGAAGCAGAAGAAACAGAAGAAGGAGAAGGAGAGTGTGAAGACTGGAGGGTGAATCAGAAGAAGTAGAAGAAGGAGAAGGAGAAGGTGAAGTCTGGAGGGTGAATCAGAAGAAGTAGAAGAAGGAGAAGGAGAAGGTGAAGTCTGGAGGGTGAATCAGAAGAAGCAGAAGAAGGAGAAGGAGAAGGTGAAGTCTGGAGGGTGAATCAGAAGATGCAGAAGAAGGAGAAGGAGAAGATGAAGTCTGGAGGGTGAATCAGAAGACGTAGAAGAAGGAGAAGGAGAAGGTGAAGTCTGGAGGGTGAATCAGAAGAAGCAGAAGAAGGATAAGGAGAAGGTGAAGTCTGGAGGGTGAAACAGAAGAAGCAGAATAAGGAGAAGGAGAAGGTGAAGTCTGGAGGGTGAATCAGAAGAAGCAGAAGAAGGAGAAGGAGAAGGTGAAGTCTGGAGGGTGAATCAGAAGAAGTAGAAGAAGGAGAAGGAGAAGGTGAAGTCTGGAGGGTGAAGCAGAAGAAGTAGAAGAAGGAGAAGGAGAAGGTGAAGTCAGGAGGGTGAATCAGAAGAAGTAGAAGAAGGAGAAGGAGAAGGTGAAGTCAGGAGGGTGAATCAGAAGAAGCAGAAGAAGGAGAAGGAGAAGGTGAAGTCTGGAGGGTGAATCAGAAGAATCAGAAGAAGGAGAAGGAGAAGGTGAAGTCTGGAGGGTGAATCAGAAGAAGCAGAAGAAAGAGAAGGAGAAGGTGAAGTCTGGAGGGTGAAGCAGAAGAAACAGAAGAAGGAGAAGGAGAAGGTGAAGACTGGAGGGTGAATCAGAAGAAGTAGAAGAAGGAGAAGGAGAAGGTGAAGTCTGGAGGGTGAATCAGAAGAAGTAGAAGAAGGAGAAGGAGAAGTTGAAGTCTGGAGGGTGAATCAGAAGAAGCAGAAGAAGGAGAAGGAGAAGGTGAAGTCTGGAGGGTGAATCAGAAGAAGCAGAAGAAGGAGAAGGAGAAGATGAAGTCTGGAGGGTGAATCAGAAGAAGTAGAAGAAGGAGAAGGAGAAGGTGAAGTCTGGAGGGTGAATCAGAAGAAGTAGAAGAAGGAGAATGAGAAGATGAAGTCTGGAGGGTGAATCAGAAGAAATAGAAGAAGGAGAAGGAGAAGGTGAAGTCTGGAGGGTGAATCAGAAGAAGTAGAAGAAGGAGAAGGAGAAGGTGTAGTCTGGAGGGTGAATCAGAAGAAGTAGACGAAGGAGAAGGAGAAGGTGAAGTCTGGAGGGTGAATCAGAAGAAGCAGAAGAAGGAGAAGGAGAAGGTGAAGTCTGGAGGGTGAATCAGAAGAAGTAGAAGAAGGAGAAGGAGAAGGTGAAGTCTGGAGGGTGAATCAGAAGAAGCAGAAGAAGGAGAAGGAGAAGGTGAAGTCTGGAGGGTGAATCAGAAGAAGCAGAAGAAGGAGAAGGAGAAGGTGAAGTCTGGAGGGTGAATCAGAAGAAGCAGAATAAGGAGAAGGAGAAGGTGAAGTCTGGAGGGTGAATCAGAAGAAGCAGAAGAAGGAGAAGGAGAAGGTGAAGTCTGGAGGGTGAATCAGAAGAAGTAGAAGAAGGAGAAGGAGAAGGTGAAGTCTGGAGGGTGAATCAGAAGAAGTAGAAGAAGGAGAAGGAGAAGGTGAAGTCTGGAGGGTGAAGCAGAAGAAGTAGATGAAGGAGAAGGAGAAGGTGAAGTCAGGAGGGTGAATCAGAAGAAGTAGAAGAAGGAGAAGGAGAAGGTGTGGTCTGGACGGTGAATCAGAAGAAGCAGAAGAAGGAGAAGGAGAAGGTGAAGTCTGGAGGGTGAATCAGAAGAATCAGAAGAAGGAGAAGGAGAAGGTGAAGTCTGGAGGGTGAATCAGAAGAAGCAGAAGAAAGAGAAGAAGAAGGTGAAGTCTGGAGGGTGAAGCAGAAGAAACAGAAGAAGGAGAAGGAGAAGGTGAAGACTGGAGGGTGAATCAGAAGAAGTAGAAGAAGGAGAAGGAGAAGGTGAAGTCTGGAGGGTGAATCAGAAGAAGGAGAAGAAGTAGAAGGAGAAGGTGAAGTCTGGAGGGTGAATCAGAAGAAGCAGAAGAAGGAGAAGGAGAAGGTGAAGTCTGGAGGGTGAATCAGAAGAAGGACCAGAAGGAGAAGGAGAAGATGAAGTCTGGAGGGTGAATCAAAAGAAGTAGAAGAAGGAGAAGGAGAAGGTGAAGTCTGGAGGGTGAATCAGAAGAAGGAGAAGAAGGAGAAGGAGAAGATGAAGTCTGGAGGGTGAATCAGAAGAAACAGAAGAAGGAGATGGAGAAGGTGAAGACTGGAGGGTGAATCAGAAGAAGTAGAAGAAGGAGAAGGAGAAGGTGAAGTCTGGAGGGTGAATCAGAAGAAGTAGAAGAAGGAGAAGGAGAAGGTGAAGTCTGGAGGGTGAATCAGAAGAAGTAGACGAAGCAGAAGGAGAAGGTGAAGTCTGGAGGGTGAATCAGAAGAAGCAGAAGAAGGAGAAGGAGAAGGTGAAGTCTGGAGGGTGAATCAGAAGAAGTAGAAGAAGGAGAAGGAGAAGGTGAAGTCTGGAGGGTGAATCAGAAGAAGCAGAAGAAGGAGAAGGAGAAGGTGAAGTCTGGAGGGTGAATCAGAAGAAGCAGAAGAAGGAGAAGGAGAAGGTGAAGTCTGGAGGGTGAAACAGAAGAAGCAGAATAAGGAGAAGGAGAAGGTGAAGTCTGGAGGGTGAATCAGAAGAAGCAGAAGAAGGAGATGGAGAAGGTGAAGTCTGTAGGGTAAATCAGAAGAAGTAGAAGAAGGAGAAGGAGAAGGTGAAGTCTGGAGGGTGAATCAGAAGAAGTAGAAAAAGGAGAAGGAGAAGGTGAAGTCTGGAGGGTGAAGCAGAAGAAGTAGAAGAAGGAGAAGGAGAAGGTGAAGTCAGGAGGGTGAATCAGAAGAAGTAGAAGAAGGAGAAGGAGAAGGTGAAGTCAGGAGGGTGAATCAGAAGAAGCAGAAGAAGGAGAAGGAGAAGGTGAAGTCTGGAGGGTGAATCAGAAGAATCAGAAGAAGGAGAAGGAGAAGGTGAAGTGTGGAGGGTGAATCAGAAGAAGCAGAAGAAAGAGAAGGAGAAGGTGAAGTCTGGAGGGTGAATCAGAAGAAGTAGAAGAAGGAGAAGGAGAAGGTGAAGTCTGGAGGGTGAATCAGAAGAAGCAGAAGAAGGAGAAGGAGAAGGTGATGTCTGGAGGGTGAATCAGAAGAAGCAGAAGAAGGAGAAGGAGAAGGTGAAGTCTGGAGGGTGAATCAGAAGAAGCAGAAGAAGGAGAAGGAGAAGGTGAAGTCTGGAGGGTGAATCAGAAGAAGCAGAATAAGGAGAAGGAGAAGGTGAAGTCTGGAGGGTGAATCAGAAGAAGCAGAAGAAGGAGAAGGAGAAGGTGAAGTCTGGAGGGTGAATCAGAAGAAGTAGAAGAAGGAGAAGGAGAAGGTGAAGTCTGGAGGGTGAAGCAGAAGAAGTAGAAGAAGGAGAAGGAGAAGGTGAAGTCAGGAGGGTGAATCAGAAGAAGTAGAAGAAGGAGAAGGAGAAGGTGAAGTCAGGAGGGTGAATCAGAAGAAGCAGAAGAAGGAGAAGGAGAAGGTGAAGTCTGGAGGGCGAATCAGAAGAAACAGAAGAAGGAGAAGGAGAAGGTGAAATCTGGAGGGTGAATCAGAAGAAGCAGAAGAAAGAGAAGGAGAAGGTGAAGTCTGGAGGTTGAATCAGAAGAAGCAGAATAAGGAGAAGGAGAAGGTGAAGTCTGGAGGGTGAATCAGAAGAAGCAGAATAAGGAGAAGGAGAAGGTGAAGTCTGGAGGGTGAATCAGAAGAAGCAGAAGAAGGAGAAGGAGAAGGTGAAGTCTGGAGGGTGAATCAGAAGAGGTAGAAGAAGGAGAAGGTGAAGTCTGGAGGGTGAAGCAGAAGAAGGAGAAGAAGGAGAAGGAGAAGGTGAAGTCTGGAGGGTGAATCAGAAGAAGGACCAGAAGGAGAAGGAGAAGATGAAGTCTGGAGGGTGAATCAAAAGAAGTAGAAGAAGGAGAAGGAGAAGGTGAAGTCTGGAGGGTGAATCAGAAGAAGGAGAAGAAGGAGAAGGAGAAGATGAAGTCTGGAGGGTGAATCAGAAGAAACAGAAGAAGGAGATGGAGAAGGTGAAGACTGGAGGGTGAATCAGAAGAAGTAGAAGAAGGAGAAGGAGAAGGTGAAGTCTGGAGGGTGAATCAGAAGAAGTAGAAGAAGGAGAAGGAGAAGGTGAAGTCTGGAGGGTGAATCAGAAGAAGTAGACGAAGCAGAAGGAGAAGGTGAAGTCTGGAGGGTGAATCAGAAGAAGCAGAAGAAGGAGAAGGAGAAGGTGAAGTCTGGAGGGTGAATCAGAAGAAGTAGAAGAAGGAGAAGGAGAAGGTGAAGTCTGGAGGGTGAATCAGAAGAAGCAGAAGAAGGAGAAGGAGAAGGTGAAGTCTGGAGGGTGAATCAGAAGAAGCAGAAGAAGGAGAAGGCGAAGGTGAAGTCTGGAGGGTGAAACAGAAGAAGCAGAATAAGGAGAAGGAGAAGGTGAAGTCTGGAGGGTGAATCAGAAGAAGCAGAAGAAGGAGAAGGAGAAGGTGAAGTCTGTAGGGTAAATCAGAAGAAGTAGAAGAAGGAGAAGGAGAAGGTGAAGTCTGGAGGGTGAATCAGAAGAAGTAGAAAAAGGAGAAGGAGAAGGTGAAGTCTGGAGGGTGAAGCAGAAGAAGTAGAAGAAGGAGAAGGAGAAGGTGAAGTCAGGAGGGTGAATCAGAAGAAGTAGAAGAAGGAGAAGGAGAAGGTGAAGTCAGGAGGGTGAATCAGAAGAAGCAGAAGAAGGAGAAGGAGAAGGTGAAGTCTGGAGGGTGAATCAGAAGAATCAGAAGAAGGAGAAGGAGAAGGTGAAGTCTGGAGGGTGAATCAGAAGAAGCAGAAGAAAGAGAAGGAGAAGGTGAAGTCTGGAGGGTGAATCAGAAGAAGTAGAAGAAGGAGAAGGAGAAGGTGAAGTCTGGAGGGTGAATCAGAAGAAGCAGAAGAAGGAGAAGGAGAAGGTGATGTCTGGAGGGTGAATCAGAAGAAGCAGAAGAAGGAGAAGGAGAAGGTGAAGTCTGGAGGGTGAATCAGAAGAAGCAGAAGAAGGAGAAGGAGAAGGTGAAGTCTGGAGGGTGAATCAGAAGAAGCAGAATAAGGAGAAGGAGAAGGTGAAGTCTGGAGGGTGAATCAGAAGAAGCAGAAGAAGGAGAAGGAGAAGGTGAAGTCTGGAGGGTGAATCAGAAGAAGTAGAAGAAGGAGAAGGAGAAGGTGAAGTCTGGAGGGTGAAGCAGAAGAAGTAGAAGAAGGAGAAGGAGAAGGTGAAGTCAGGAGGGTGAATCAGAAGAAGTAGAAGAAGGAGAAGGAGAAGGTGAAGTCAGGAGGGTGAATCAGAAGAAGCAGAAGAAGGAGAAGGAGAAGGTGAAGTCTGGAGGGCGAATCAGAAGAAACAGAAGAAGGAGAAGGAGAAGGTGAAATCTGGAGGGTGAATCAGAAGAAGCAGAAGAAAGAGAAGGAGAAGGTGAAGTCTGGAGGTTGAATCAGAAGAAGCAGAATAAGGAGAAGGAGAAGGTGAAGTCTGGAGGATGAATCAGAAGAAGCAGAATAAGGAGAAGGAGAAGGTGAAGTCTGGAGGGTGAATCAGAAGAAGCAGAAGAAGGAGAAGGAGAAGGTGAAGTCTGGAGGGTGAATCAGAAGAGGTAGAAGAAGGAGAAGGTGAAGTCTGGAGGGTGAAGCAGAAGAAGGAGAAGAAGGAGAAGGAGAAGGTGAAGTCAGGAGGGTGAATCAGAAGAAGTAGAAGAAGGAGAAGGAGAAGGTGAAGCCAGGAGGGTGAATCAGAAGAAGCAGAAGAAGGAGAAGGAGAAGGTGAAGTCTGGAGGGTGAATCAGAAGAATCAGAAGAAGGAGAAGGAGAAGGTGAAGTCTGGAGGGTGAATCAGAAGAATCAGAAGAAAGAGAAGGAGAAGGTGAAGTCTGGAGGCTGAAGCAGAAGAAACAGAAGAAGGAGAAGGAGAGTGTGAAGACTGGAGGGTGAATCAGAAGAAGTAGAAGAAGGAGAAGGAGAAGGTGAAGTCTGGAGGGTGTATCAGAAGAAGTAGAAGAAGGAGAAGGAGAAGGTGAAGTCTGGAGGGTGAATCAGAAGAAGCAGAAGAAGGAGAAGGAGAAGGTGAAGTCTGGAGGGTGAATCAGAAGATGCAGAAGAAGGAGAAGGAGAAGATGAAGTCTGGAGGGTGAATCAGAAGACGTAGAAGAAGGAGAAGGAGAAGGTGAAGTCTGGAGGGTGAATCAGAAGAAGTAGAAGAAGGAGAAGGAGAAGGTGAAGTCTGGAGGGCGAATCAGAAGAAACAGAAGAAGGAGAAGGAGAAGGTGAAGTCTGGAGGGTGAATCAGAAGAAGTAGAAGAAGGAGAAGAAGAAGGTGAAGTCTGGAGGGTGAATCAGAAGAAGCAGAAGAAGGAGAAGGAGAAGGTGAAGTCTGGAGGGTGAATCAGAAGAATCAGAAGAAGGAGAAGGAGAAGGTGAAGTCTGGAGGGAGAATCAGAAGAAGCAGAAGAAAGAGAAGGAGAAGGTGAAGTCTGGAGGGTGAATCAGAAGAAGTAGAAGAAGGAGAAGGAGAAGGTGAAGTCTGGAGGGTGAATCAGAAGAAGCAGAAGAAGGAGAAGGAGAAGGTGAAGTCTGGAGGGTGTATCAGAAGAAGCAGAAGAAGGGGAAGGAAAAGGTGAAGTCTGGAGGGTGAATCAGAAGAAGCAGAAGAAGGAGAAGGAGAAGGTGAAGTCTGGAGGGCGCAGAGAAGAAGCAGAAGAAGGAGAAAGAGAAGGTGAAGTCTGGAGGGTGAAGCAGAAGAAGCAGAAGAAGGAGAAGGAGAGGGTGAAGTCTGGAGGGTGAATCAGAAGAAGTAGAAGAAGGAGAAGGAGAAGGTGAAGTCTGGAGGGTGAATCAGAAGAAGTAGAAGAAGGAGAAGGAGAAGGTGAAGTCTGGAGGGTGAAGCAGAAGAAGTAGAAGAAGGAGAAGGAGAAGGTGAAGTCAGGAGGGTGAATCAGAAGAAGCAGAAGAAGGAGAAGGAGCAGGTGAAGTCAGGGGGGTGAAGCAGAAGAAGTAGAAGAAGGAGAAGGAGAAGGTGAAGTCAGGACGGTGAAGCAGAAGAAGCAGAAGAAGGAGAAGGAGAAGGTGAAGTCTGGAGGGTGAAGCAGAAGAAGCAGAAGAAGGAGAAGGAGAGGGTGAAGTCTGGAGGGTGAATCAGAAGAAGTAGAAGAAGGAGAAGGAGAAGGTGAAGTCAGGAGAGTGAAGCAGAAGAAGCAGAAGAATGAGAAGGAGAAGGTGAAGTCTGGAGGGCGAAGCAGAAGAAGCAGAAGAAGGAGAAGGAGAAGGTGAAGTCTGGAGGGTGAAGCAGAAGAAGCAGAAGAAGGAGAAGGAGTAGGTGAAGTCTGGAGGGTGAATCAGAAGAAGTAGAAGAAGGAGAAGGATAAGGTGAAGTCAGGATGGTGAAGCAGAAGAAGCAGAAGAAGGAGAAGGTGAAGTCTGCAGGGTGAAGCAGAAGAAGTAGATGAAGGAGAAGGAGAAGGTGAAGTCTGGAGGGTGAAGCAGAAGAAGCAGAAGAAGGGGAAGGTGAAGTCAGGAGGGTGGATCAGAAGAAGTAGAAGAAGGAGAAGGAGAAGGTGAAGTCTGGAGGGTGAATCAGAAGAAGCAGAAGAAGGAGAAGGAGAAGGTAAAGTCTGGAGGGCGCAGCAGAAGAAGCAGAAGAAGGAGAAAGAGAAGGTGAAGTCTGGAGGGTGAAGCAGAAGAAGCAGAAGAAGGAGAAGGAGAGGGTGAAGTCTGGAGGGTGAATCAGAAGAAGTAGAAGAAGGAGAAGGAGAAGGTGAAGTCAGGAGAGTGAAGCAGAAGAAGCAGAAGAAGGAGAAGGAGAAGGTGAAGTCTGGAGGGCGAAGCAGAAGAAGCAGAAGAAGGAGAAGGAGAAGGTGAAGTCTGGAGGGTGAAGCAGAAGAAGCAGAAGAAGGAGAAGGAGTAGGTGAAGTCTGGAGGGTGAATCAGAAGAAGTAGAAGAAGGAGAAGGAGAAGGTGAAGTCAGGAGGGTGAAGCAGAAGATGCAGAAGAAGGAGAAGGAGAAGGTGAAGTCTGGAGGGTGAAGCAGAAGAAGCAGAAGAAGGAGAAGGAGAAGGTGAAGTCTGGAGGGTGAATCAGAAGAAGCAGAAGAAGGAGAAGGAGAAGGTGAAGTCTGGAGGGTGAATAAGAAGAAGCAGAAGAAGGAGAAGGAGAAGATGAAGTCTGGAGGGTGAATCAGAAGAAGTAGAAGAAGGAGAAGGAGAAGATGAAGTCTGGAGGGTGAATCAGAAGAAGCAGAAGAAGGAGAAGGAGAAGGTGAAGTCTGGAGGGTGAATCAGAAGAAGCAGAAGAAGGAGAAGGAGAAGGTGAAGTCTGGAGGGTGAATTAGAAGAAGCAGAAGAAGGAGAAGGAGAAGGTGAAGTCAGGATGGTGAATCAGAAGAAGCAGAAGAAGGAGAAGGAGCAGGTGAAGTCAGGGGGGTGAAGCAGAAGAAGTAGAAGAAGGAGAAGGAGAAGGTGAAGTCAGGAGGGTGAAGCAGAAGAAGCAGAAGAAGGAGAAGGAGAAGGTGAAGTCTGGAGGGCGCAGCAGAAGAAGCAGAAGAAGGAGAAGGAGAAGGTGAAGTCTGCAGGGTGAATCAGAAGAAGTAGAAGAAGGAGAAGGAGAAGGTGAAGTCAGGAGAGTGAAGCAGAAGAAGCAGAAGAAGGAGAAGGAGAAGGTGAAGTCTGGAGGGTGAAGCAGAAGAAGCAGAAGAAGGAGAAGGAGAAGGTGAAGTCTGGAGGGCGAAGCAGAAGAAGCAGAAGAAGGAGAAGGAGAAGGTGAAGTCTGGAGGGTGAAGCAGAAGAAGCAGAAGAAGGAGGAGGAGAAGGTGAAGTCAGGAGTGTGAATCAGAAGAAGTAGAAGAAGGAGAAGGAGAAGGTGAAGTCAGGAGGGTGAAGCAGAAGAAGCAGAAGAAGGAGAAGGAGAAGGTGAAGTCAGGAGGGTGAATCGGAAGAAGTAGAAGAAGGAGAAGGAGAAGGTGAAGTCTGGAGGGTGAATCAGAAGAAGTAGAAGAAGGAGAAGGAGAAGGTGAAGTCTGGAGGGTGAATCAGAAGAAGTAGAAGAAGGAGAAGGAGAAGGTGAAGTCTGGAGGGTGAATCAGAAGAAGCAGAAGAAGGAGAAGGAGAAGGTGACGTCTGGAGGGAGAAGCAGAAGAAGTAGAAGAAGGAGAAGGAGAAGGTGAAGTCTGGAGGGTGAATCAGAAGAAGTAGAAGAAGGAGAAGGAGAAGGTGAAGTCTGGAGGGTGAATCAGAAGAAGTAGAAGAAGGAGAAGGAGAAGGTGAAGTCTGGAGGGTGAATCAGAAGCAGTAGAAGAAGGAGAAGGAGAAGGTGAAGTCTGGAGGGTGAAGCAGAAGAAGTAGAAGAAGGAGAAGGAGAAGGTGAAGTCAGGAGGGTGAATCAGAAGAAGTAGAAGAAGGAGAAGGAGAAGGTGAAGTCAGGAGTGTGAATCAGAAGAAGCAGAAGAAGGAGAAGTAGAAGGTGAAGTCTGGAGAGTGAATCAGAAGAATCAGAAGAAGGAGAAGGAGAAGGTGAAGTCTGGAGGGTGAATCAGAAGAAGCAGAAGAAAGAGAAGGAGAAGGTGAATTCTGGAGGGTGAAGCAGAAGAAACAGAAGAAGGAGAAGGAGAAGGTGAAGACTGGAGGATGTATCAGAAGAAGTAGAAGAAGGAGAAGGAGAAGGTGAGGTCTGGAGGGTGAATCAGAAGAAGTAGAAGAAGGAGAAGGAGAAGGTGAAGTCTGGAGGGTGAATCAGAAGAAGCAGAAGAAGGAGAAGGAGAAGATGAAGTCTGGAGGGTGAATCAGAAGTAGTAGAAGAAGTAGAAGGAGAAGGTGAGGTCTGGAGGGTGAATCAGAAGAAGCAGAAGAAGGAGAAGGAGAAGGTGAAGTCTGGAGGGTGAATCAGAAGAAGCAGAAGAAGGAGAAGGATAAGGTGAAGTCTGGAGGGTGAATCAGAAGAAGCAGAAGAAGGAGAAGGAGAAGGTGAAGTCAGGAGGGTGAATCAGAAGAAGCAGAAGAAGGAGAAGGAGAAGGTGAAGTTAGGAGGGTGAATCAGAAGAAGCAGAAGAAGGAGAAGGAGAAGGTGAAGTCTGGAGGGTGAATCAGAAGAAGCAGAAGAAGGAGAAGGAGAAGGTGAAGTCTGGAGGGTGAATTAGAAGAAGCAGAAGAAGGAGAAGGGGAAGGTGAAGTCAGGGGGGTGAATCAGAAGAAGCAGAAGAAGGAGAAGCAGAAGGTAAAGTTAGGAGGGTGAACCAGAAGAAGCAGAAGAAGGAGAAGGAGCAGGTGAAGTCAGGGGGGTGAAGCAGAAGAAGTAGAAGAAGGAGAAGGAGAAGGTGAAGTCAGGAGGGTGAAGCAGAAGAAGCAGAAGAAGGAGAAGGAGAAGGTGAAGTCTGGAGGGCGCAGCAGAAGAAGCAGAAGAAGGAGAAGGAGAAGGTGAAGTCTGGAGGGTGAAGCAGAAGAAGCAGAAGAAGGAGAAGGAGAAGGTGAAGTCTGGAGGGTGAATCAGAAGAAGTAGAAGAAGGAGAAGGAGAAGGTGAAGTCAGGAGAGTGAAGCAGAAGAAGCAGAAGAAGGAGAAGGAGAAGGTGAAGTCTGGAGGGTGAAGCAGAAGAAGCAGAAGAAGGAGAAGGAGAAGGTGAAGTCTGGAGGGCGAAGCAGAAGAAGCAGAAGAAGGAGAAGGGGAAGGTGAAGTCTGGAGGGTGAATCAGAAGAAGTAGAAGAAGCAGAAGGAGAAGGTGAAGTCTGGAGGGTGAATCAGAAGAAGCAGAAGAAGGAGAAGGAGAAGGTGAAGTCTGGAGGGTGAATCAGAAGAAGCAGAAGAAGGAGAAGGAGAAGGTGAAGTCTGGAGGGTGAATCAGAAGAAGCAGAATAAGGAGAAGGAGAAGGTGAAGTCTGGAGGGTGAATCAGAAGAAGCAGAAGAAGGAGAAGGAGAAGGTGAAGTCTGGAGGGTGAATCAGAAGAAGTAGAAGAAGGAGAAGGAGAAGGTGAAGTCTGGAGGGTGAATCAGAAGAAGTAGAAGAAGGAGAAGGAGAAGGTGAAGACTGGAGGGTGAATCAGAAGAAGCAGAAGAAGGAGAAGGAGAAGGTGAAGTCTGGAGGGTGAATCAGAAGAAGCAGAAGAAGGAGAAGGAGACGATGAAGTCTGGAGGGTGAATCAGAAGAAGTAGAAGAAGGAGAAGGAGAAGGTGAAGTCTGGAGGGTGAATCAGAAGAAGCAGAAGAAGGAGAAGGAGAAGGTGAAGTCTGGAGGGTGAATCAGAAGAAGCAGAAGAAGGAGAAGGAGAAGTTGAAGTCTGGAGGGTGAATCAGAAGAAGCAGAATAAGGAGAAGGAGAAGGTGAAGTCTGGAGGGTGAATCAGAAGAAGCAGAAGAAGTAGAAGGAGAAGGTGAAGTCTGGAGGGTGAATCAGAAGAAGTAGAAGAAGGAGAAGGAGAAGGTGAAGTCTGGAGGGTGAAGCAGAAGAAGTAGAAGAAGGAGAAGGAGAAGGTGAAGTCAGGAGGGTGAATCAGAAGAAGTAGAAGAAGGAGAAGGAGAAGGTGAAGTCAGGAGGGTGATTCAGAAGAATCAGAAGAAGGAGAAGGAGATGGTGAAGTCTGGAGGGTGAATCAGAAGAATCAGAAGAAGGAGAAGGAGAAGGTGAAGTCTGGAGGGTGAATCAGAAGAAGCAGAAGAAAGAGAAGGAGAAGGTGAAGTCTGGAGGGTGAAGCAGAAGAAACAGAAGAAGGAGAAGGAGAAGGTGAAGACTGAAGGGTGAATCAGAAGAAGTAGAAGAAGGAGAAGGAGAAGGTGAGGTCTGGAGGGTGAATCAGAAGAAGTAGAAGAAGGAGAAGGAGAAGGTGAAGTCTGGAGGGTGAATCAGAAGAAGCAGAAGAAGGAGAAGGAGAAGGTGAAGTCTGGAGGGTGAATCAGAAGAAGCAGAAGAAGGAGAAGGAGAAGATGAAGTCTGGAGGGTGAATCAGAAGAAGTAGAAGAAGGAGAAGGAGAAGGTGAGGTCTGGAGGGTGAATCAGAAGAAGCAGAAGAAGGAGAAGGAGAAGGTGAAGTCTGGAGGGTGAATCAGAAGAAGCAGAAGAAGGAGAAGGAGAAGGTGATGTCTGGAGGGTGAATCAGAAGAAGCAAAAGAAGGAGAAGGAGAAGGTGAAGTCAGGAGGGTGAATCAGAAGAAGCAGAAGAAGGAGAAGGAGAAGGTGAAGTTAGGAGGGTGAATCAGAAGAAGCAGAAGAAGGAGAAGGAGCAGGTGAAGTCAGGGGGGTGAAGAAGAAGAAGTAGAAGAAGGAGAAGGAGAAGGTGAAGTCAGGACGGTGAAGCAGAACAGGCAGAAGAAGGAGAAGGAGAAGGTGAAGTCTGGAGGGCGCAGCAGAAGAAGCAGAAGAAGGAGAAGGAGAAGGTGAAGTCTGGAGGGTGAAGCAGAAGAAGCAGAAGAAGGAGAAGGAGGAGGTGAAGTCTGGAGGGTGAATCAGAAGAAGGAGAAGGAGAAGGTGAAGTCAGGAGAGTGAAGCAGAAGAAGCAGAAGAAGGAGAAGGAGAAGGTGAAGTCTGGAGGGTGAAGCAGAAGAAGCAGAAGAAGGAGAAGGAGAAGGTGAAGTCTGGAGGGCGAAGCAGAAGAAGCAGAAGAAGGAGAAGGAGAAGGTGAAGTCTGGAGGGTGAAGCAGAAGAAGCTGAAGAAGGAGAAGGAGAAGGTGAAGTCTGGAGGGTGAATCAGAAGAAGTAGAAGAAGGAGAAGGAGAAGGTGAAGTCAGGAGGGTGAAGCAGAAGAAGCAGAAGATGGAGAAGGAGAAGGTGAAGTCTGGAGGGTGAAACAGAAGAATCAGAAGAAGGAGAAGGAGAAGGTGAAGTCTGGAGGGTGAATCAGAAGAAGCAGAAGAAAGAGAAGGAGAAGGTGAAGTCTGGAGGGTGAAGCAGAAGAAACAGAAGAAGGAGAAGGAGAAGGTGAAGACTGAAGGGTGAATCAGAAGAAGTAGAAGAAGGAGAAGGAGAAGGTGAAGTCTGGAGGGTGAATCAGATGAAGTAGAAGAAGGCGAAGGAGAAGGTGAAGTCTGGAGGGTGAATCAGAAGAAGCAGGAGAAGGAGAAGGAGAAGGTGAAGTCTGGAGGGTGAATCACAAGAAGCAGAAGAAGGAGAAGGAGAAGGTGAAGTTTGGAGGGTGAATCAGAAGAAGCAGAATAAGGAGAAGGAGAAGGTGAAGTCTGGAGGGTGAATCAGAAGAAGCAGAAGAAGGAGAAGGAGAAGGTGAAGTCTGGAGGGTGAATCAGAAGAAGTAGAAGAAGGAGAAGGAGAAGGTGAAGTCTGGAGGGTGAATCAGAAGAAGTAGAAGAAGGAGAAGGAGAAGGTGTAGACTGGAGGGTGAATCAGAAGAAGCAGAAGAAGGAGAAGGAGAAGGTGAAGTCTGGAGGGTGAATCAGAAGAAGCAGAAGAAGGAGTAGGAGACGATGAAGTCTGGAGGGTGAATCACAAGAAGTAGAAGAAGGAGAAGGAGAAGGTGAAGTCTGGAGGGTGAATCAGAAGAAGCAGAAGAAGGAGAAGGAGAAGGTGAAGTCTGGAGGGTGAATCAGAAGAAGCAGAAGAAGGAGAAGGAGAAGGTGAAGTCTGGAGGGTGAATCAGAAGAAGCAGAATAAGGAGAAGGAGAAGGTGAAGTCTGGAGGGTGAATCAGAAGAAGCAGAAGAAGTAGAAGGAGATGGTGAAGTCTGGAGGGTGAATCAGAAGAAGTAGAAGAAGGAGAAGGAGAAGGTGAAGTCTGGAGGGTGAAGCAGAAGAAGTAGAAGAAGGAGAAGGAGAAGGTGAAGTCAGGAGGGTGAATCAGAAGAAGTAGAAGAAGGAGAAGGAGAAGGTGAAGTCAGGAGGGTGATTCAGAAGAAGCAGAAGAAGGAGAAGGAGAAGGTGAAGTCTGGAGGGTGAATCAGAAGAATCAGAAGAAGGAGAAGGAGAAGGTGAAGTCTGGAGGGTGAATCAGAAGAAGCAGAAGAAAGAGAAGGAGAAGGTGAAGTCTGGAGGGTGAAGCAGAAGAAACAGAAGAAGGAGAAGGAGAAGGTGAAGACTGAAGGGTGAATCAGAAGAAGTAGAAGAAGGAGAAGGAGAAGGTGAGGTCTGGAGGGTGAATCAGAAGAAGTAGAAGAAGGAGAAGGAGAAGGCGAAGTCTGGAGGGTGAATCAGAAGAAGCAGAAGAAGGAGAAGGAGAAGGTGAAGTCTGGAGGGTGAATCAGAAGAAGCAGAAGAAGGAGAAGGAGAAGATGAAGTCTGGAGGGTGAATCAGAAGAAGTAGAAGAAGGAGAAGGAGAAGGTGAGGTCTGGAGGGTGAATCAGAAGAAGCAGAAGAAGGAGAAGGTGAAGGTGAAGCCTGGAGGGTGAATCAGAAGAAGCAGAAGAAGGAGAAGGAGAAGGTGATGTCTGGAGGGTGAATCAGAAGAAGCAAAAGAAGGAGAAGGAGAAGGTGAAGTCAGGAGGGTGAATCAGAAGAAGCAGAAGAAGGAGAAGGAGAAGGTGAAGTTAGGAGGGTGAATCAGAAGAAGCAGAAGAAGGAGAAGGAGAAGGTGAAGTCAGGGGGGTGAAGCAGAAGAAGTAGAAGAAGGAGAAGGAGAAGGTGAAGTCAGGACGGTGAAGCAGAAGAGGCAGAAGAAGGAGAAGGAGAAGGTGAAGTCTGGAGGGCGCAGCAGAAGAAGCAGAAGAAGGAGAAGGAGAAGGTGAAGTCTGGAGGGTGAAGCAGAAGAAGCAGAAGAAGGAGAAGGAGAAGGTGAAGTCTGGAGGGTGAATCAGAAGAAGTAGAAGAAGGAGAAGGAGAAGGTGAAGTCAGGAGAGTGAAGCAGAAGAAGCAGAAGAAGGAGAAGGAGAAGGTGAAGTCTGGAGGGTGAAGCAGAAGAAGCAGAAGAAGGAGAAGGAGAAGGTGAAGTCTGGAGGGCGAAGCAGAAGAAGCAGAAGAAGGAGAAGGAGAAGGTGAAGTCTGGAGGGTGAAGCAGAAGAAACAGAAGAAGGAGAAGGAGAAGGTGAAGACTGAAGGGTGAATCAGAAGAAGTAGAAGAAGGAGAAGGAGAAGGTGAAGTCTGGAGGGTGAATCAGAAGAAGTAGAAGAAGGCGAAGGAGAAGGTGAAGTCTGGAGGGTGAATCAGAAGAAGCAGAAGAAGGAGAAGGAGAAGGTGAAGTCTGGAGGGTGAATCAGATGAAGCAGAAGAAGGAGAAGGAGAAGATGAAGTCTGGAGGGTGAATCAGAAGAAGTAGAAGAAGGAGAAGGAGAAGGTGAAGTCTGGAGGGTGAATCAGAAGAAGCAGAAGAAGGAGAAGGAGAAGGTGAAGTCTGGAGGGTGAATCAGAAGAAGCAAAAGAAGGAGAAGGAGAAGGTGAAGTCAGGAGGGTGAATCAGAAGAAGCAGAAGAAGGAGAAGGAGAAGGTGAAGTCTGGAGGGTGAATCAGAAGAAGTAGAAGAAGGAGAGGGAGAAGGTGAAGTCAGGAGAGTGAAGCAGAAGAAGCAGAAGAAGGAGAAGGAGAAGGTGAAGTCTGGAGGGTGAAGCAGAAGAAGCAGAAGAAGGAGAAGGAGAAGGTGAAGTCTGGAGGGCGAAGCAGAAGAAGCCGAAGAAGGAGAAGGAGAAGGTGAAGTCTGGAGGGTGAAGCAGAAGAAGCAGAAGAAGGAGAAGGAGAAGGTGAAGTCTGGAGGGTGAATCAGAAGAAGTAGAAGAAGGAGAAGGAGAAGGTGAAGTCAGGAGGGTGAAGCAGAAGAAGCAGAAGAAGGAGAAGGAGAAGGTGAAGTCTGGAGGGTGAAGCAGAAGAAGCAGAAGAAGGAGAAGGAGAAGGTGAAGTCTGGAGGGTGAAGCAGAAGAAGCAGAAGAAGGAGAAGGAGAAGGTGAAGTAAGGAGGGTGAATCAGAAGAAGTAGAAGAAGGAGAAGGAGAAGGTTAAGTCTGGAGGGTGAATCAGAAGACGTAGAAGAAGGAGAAGGAGAAGGTGAAGTCTGGAGGGTGAATCAGAAGAAGTAGAAGAAGGAGAAGGAGAATGTGAAGTCTGGAGGGTGAATCAGAAGAAGCAGAAGAAGGAGAAGGAGAAGGTTAAGTCTGGAGGGAGAAGCAGAAGAAGTAGAAGAAGGAGAAGGAGAAGTTGAGGTCTGGAGGGTGAATCAGAAGAAGTAGAAGAAGGAGAAGGAGAAGGTGAAGTCTGGAGGGTCAATCAGAAGAAGTAGAAGAAGGAGAAGGAGAAGGTGAAGTCTGGAGGGTAAATCAGAAGAGCAGAAGAAGGAGAAGGAGAAGATGAAGTCTGGAGGGTGAATCAGAAGAAGTAGAAGAAGGAGAAGGAGAAGGTGTAGTCTGGACAGTGAATCAGAAGAAGTAGACGAAGGAGAAGGAGAAGGTGAAGTCTGCAGGGTGAATCAGAAGAAGCAGAAGAAGGAGAAGGAGAAGGTGAAGTCTGGAGGGTGGATCAGAAGAAGTAGAAGAAGGAGAAGGAGAAGGTGAAGTCTGGAGGGTGAATCAGAAGAAGAAGGAGAAGGTGAAGTCTGGAGGATGAATCAGAAGAAGCAGAAGAAGGAGAAGGAGAAGGTGAAGTCTGGATTGTGAATCAGAAGAAGCAGAATAAGGAGAAGGAGAAGGTGAAGTCTGGAGGGTGAATCAGAAGAAGCAGAAGAAGGAGAAGGAGAAGGTGAAGTCTGGAGGGTGAATCAGAAGAAGTAGAAGAAGGAGAAGGAGAAGTTGAAGTCTGGAGGGTGAATCAGAAGAAGTAGAAGAAGGAGAAGGAGAAGGTGAAGTCAGGAGAGTGAAGCAGAAGAAGCAGAAGAAGGAGAAGGAGAAGGTGAAGTCTGGAGGGTGAAGCAGAAGAAGCAGAAGAAGGAGAAGGAGAAGGTGAAGTCTGGAGGGCGAAGCAGAAGAAGCAGAAGAAGGAGAAGGAGAAGGTGAAGTCTGGAGGGTGAAGCAGAAGAAGCAGAAGAAGGAGAAGGAGAAGGTGATGTCTGGAGGGTGAATCAGAAGAAGTAGAAGAAGGAGAAGGAGAAGGTGAAGTCTGGAGGGTGAAGCAGAAGAAACAGAAGAAGGAGAAGGAGAAGGTGAAGACTGAAGGGTGAATCAGAAGAAGTAGAAGAAGGAGAAGGAGAAGGTGAACTCTGGAGGGTGAATCAGAAGAAGCAGAAGAAGGAGAAGGAGAAGGTGAAGTCTGGAGGGTGAATCAGAAGAAGCAGAAGAAGGAGAAGGAGAAGATGAAGTCTGGAGGGTGAATCAGAAGAAGTAGAAGAAGGAGAAGGAGAAGGTGAGGTCGGGAGGGTGAATCAGAAGAAGCAGAAGAAGGAGAAGGAGAAGGTGAAGTCTGGAGAGTGAAGCAGAAGAAGCAGAAGAAGGAGAAGGAGAAGGTGAAGTCTGGAGGGTGAAGCAGAAGAAGCAGAAGAAGGAGAAGGAGAAGGTGAAGTCTGGAGGGCGAAGCAGAAGAAGCAGAAGAAGGAGAAGGAGAAGGTGAAGTCTGGAGGGTGAAGCAGAAGAAGCAGAAGAAGGAGAAGGAGAAGGTGAAGTCTGGAGGGTGAATCAGAAGAAGTAGAAGAAGGAGAAGGAGAAGGTGAAGTCAGGAGGGTGAAGCAGAAAAGCAGAAGAAGGAGAAGGAGAAGGTGAAGTCTGGAGGGTGAAGCAGAAGAAGCAGAAGAAGGAGAAGGAGAAGGTGAAGTCTGGAGGGTGAAGCAGAAGAAGCAGAAGAAGGAGAAGGAGAAGGTGAAGTAAGGAGGTTGAATCAGAAGAAGTAGAAGAAGGAGAAGGAGAAGGTGAAGTCTGGAGGGTGAATCAGAAGACGTAGAAGAAGGAGAAGGAGAAGGTGAAATCTGGAAGGTGAATCAGAAGAAGTAGAAGAAGGAGAAGGAGAATGTGAAGTCTGGAGGGTGAATCAGAAGAAGCAGAAAAAGGAGAAGGTGAAGTCTGGAGGGAGAAGCAGAAGAAGTAGAAGAAGGAGAAGGAGAAGTTGAAGTCTGGAGGGTGAATCAGAAGAAGTAGAAGAAGGAGAAGGAGAAGGTGAAGTCTGGAGGGTCAATCAGAAGAAGTAGAAGAAGGAGAAGGAGAAGGTGAAGTCTGGAGGGTGAATCAGAAGAAGCAGAAGAAGGAGAAGGAGAAGATGAAGTCTGGAGGGTGAATCAGAAGAAGTAGAAGAAGGAGAAGGAGAAGGTGTAGTCTGGACGGTGAATCAGAAGAAGTAGACGAAGGAGAAGGAGAAGGTGAAGTCTGCAGGGTGAATCAGAACAAGCAGAAGAAGGAGAAGGATAAGTTGAAGTCTGGAGGGTGAATCAGAAGAAGTAGAAGAAGGAGAAGGAGAAGGTGAAGTCTGGAGGGTGAATCAGAAGAAGAAGGAGAAGGTGAAGTCTGGAGGGTGAATCAGAAGAAGCAGAAGAAGGAGAAGGAGAAGGTGAAGTCTGGAGGGTGAATCAGAAGAAGCAGAATAAGGAGAAGGAGAAGGTGAAGTCTGGAGGGTGAATCAGAAGAAGCAGAAGAAGGAGAAGGAGAAGGTGAAGTCTGGAGGGTGAATCAGAAGAAGAAGAAGAAGGAGAAGGAGAAGGTGAAGTCTGGAGGGTGAATCAGAAGAAGTAGAAGAAGGAGAACGAGAAGGTGAAGTCAGGAGAGTGAAGCAGAAGAAGCAGAAGAAGGAGAAGGAGAAGGTGAAGTCTGGAGGGTGAAGCAGAAGAAGCAGAAGAAGGGGAAGGGGAAGGTGAAGTCTGGAGGGCGAAGCAGAAGAAGCAGAAGAAGGAGAAGGAGATGGTGAAGTCTGGAGGGTGAAGCAGAAGAAGCAGAAGAAGGAGAAGGAGAAGGTGAAGTCTGGAGGGTGAATCAGAAGAAGTAGAAGAAGGAGAAGGAGAAGGTGAAGTCTGGAGGGTGAAGCAGAAGAAACAGAAGAAGGAGAAGGAGAAGGTGAAGACTGAAGGGTGAATCAGAAGAAGTAGAAGAAGGAGAAGGAGAAGGTGAAGTCTGGAGGGTGAATCAGAAGAAGCAGAAGAAGGAGAAGGAGAAGGTGAAGTCTGGAGGGTGAATCAGAAGAAGCAGAAGAAGGAGAAGGAGAATGTGAAGTCTGGAGGGTGAATCAGAAGAAGTAGAAGAAGGAGAAGGAGAAGGTGCGGTCTGGAGGGTGAATCAGAAGAAGCAGAAGAAGGAGAAGGAGAAGGTGAAGTCTGGAGGGTGAATCAGAAGAAGCAGAAGAAGGAGAAGGAGAAGGTGAAGTCTGGAGGGTGAATCAGAAGAAGCAAAAGAAGGAGAAGTAGAAGGTGAAGTCAGGAGGGTGAATCAGAAGAAGCAGAAGAAGGAGAAGGAGAAGGTGAAGTTAGGAGGGTGAATCAGAAGAAGCAGAAGAAGGAGAAGGAGCAGGTGAAGTCAGGGGGTGAAGCAGAAGAAGTAGAAGAAGGAGAAGCAGAAGGTGAAGTCAGGACGGTGAAGCAGAAGAAGCAGAAGAAGGAGAAGGAGAAGGTGAAGTCTGGAGGGCGCAGCAGAAGAAGCAGAAGAAGGAGAAGGAGAAGGTGAAGTCTGGAGGGTGAAGCAGTAGAAGCAGAAGAAGGAGAAGGAGAAGGTGAAGTCTGGAGGGTGAATCAGAAGAAGTAGAAGAAGGAGAAGTAGAAGGTGAAGTCAGGAGAGTGAAGCAGAAGAAGCAGAAGAAGGAGAAGGAGAAGTTGAAGTCTGGAGGGTGAAGCAGAAGAAGCAGAAGAAGGAGAAGGAGAAGGTAAAGTCTGGAGGGCGAAGCAGAAGAAGCAGAAGAAGTAGAAGGAGAAGGTGAAGTCTGGAGGGTGAAGCGGAAGAAGCAGAAGAAGGAGAAGGAGAAGGTGAAGTCTGGAGGGTGAATCAGAAGAAGTAGAAGAAGGAGAAGGAGAAGGTGAAGTCAGGAGGGTGAAGCAGAAGAAGCAGAAGAAGGAGAAGGAGAAGGTGAAGTCTGGAAGGTGAAGCAGAAGAAGCAGAAGGAGGAGAAGGAGAAGGTGAGGTCTGGAGGGTGAAGCAGAAGAAGCAGAAGAAGGAGAAGGAGAAGGTGAAGTAAGGAGGGTGAATCAGAAGAAGTAGAAGAAGGAGAAGGAGAAGGTGAAGTCTGGAGGGTGAATCAGAAGACGTAGAAGAAGGAGAAGGAGAAGGTGAAGTCTGGAGGGTGAATCAGAAGAAGTAGAAGAAGGAGAAGGAGAAGGTGAAGTCTGGAGGGTGAATCAGAAGAAGCAGAAGAAGGAGAAGGAGAAGGTGAAGTCTGGAGGGAGAAGCAGAAGAAGTAGAAGAAGGAGAAGGAGAAGTTGAAGTCTGGAGGGTGAATCAGAAGAAGTAGAAGAAGGAGAAGGAGAAGGTGAAGTCTGGAGGGTCAATCAGAAGAAGTAGAAGAAGGAGAAGGAGAAGGTGAAGTCTGGAGGGTGAATCAGAAGAAGCAGAAGAAGGAGAAGGAGAAGATGAAGTCTGGAGGGTGAATCAGAAGAAGTAGAAGAAGGAGAAGCAGAAGGTGTAGTCTGGACGGTGAATCAGAAGAAGTAGACGAAGGAGAAGGAGAAGGTGAAGTCTGCAGGGTGAATCAGAAGAAGCAGAAGAAGGAGAAGGAGAAGGTGAAGTCTGGAGGGTGAATCAGAAGAAGTCGAAGAAGGAGAAGGAGAAGGTGAAGTCTGGAGGGTGAATCAGAAGAAGAAGGAGAAGGTGAAGTCTGGAGGGTGAATCAGAAGAAGCAGAAGAAGGAGAAGGAGAAGGTGAAGTCTGGAGGGTGAATCAGAAGAAGCAGAATAAGGAGAAGGAGAAGGTGAAGTCTGGAGGGTGAATCAGAAGAAGCAGAAGAAGGAGAAGGAGAAGGTGAAGTCTGGAGGGAGAATCAGAAGAAGTAGAAGAAGGAGAAGGAGAAGGTGAAGTCAGGAGAGTGAAGCAGAAGAAGCAGAAGAAGGAGAAGGAGAAGGTGAAGTCTGGAGGGTGAAGCAGAAGAAGCAGAAGAAGGAGAAGGAGAAGGTGAAGTCTGGAGGGCGAAGCAGAAGAAGCATAAGAAGGAGAAGGAGAAGGTGAAGTCTGGAGGGTGAAGCAGAAGAAGCAGAAGAAGGAGAAGGAGAAGGTGAAGTCTGGAGGGTGAATCAGAAGAAGTAGAAGAAGGAGAAGGAGAAGGTGAAGTCAGGAGGGTGAAGCAGAAGAAGCAGAAGAAGGAGAAGGAGAAGGTGAAGTCTGGAGGGTGAAGCAGAAGAAGCAGAAGAAGGAGAAGGAGAAGGTGAAGGTTGGAGGGTGAAGCAGAAGAAGCAGAAGAAGAAGGAGAAGGTGAAGTCAGGAGGGTGAATCAGAAGAAGTAGAAGAAGGAGAAGGAGAAGGTGAAGTCTGGAGGGTGAATCAGAAGAAGTAGAAGAAGGAGAAGGAGAAGGTGAAGTCTGGAGGGTGAATCAGAAGAAGTAGAAGAAGGAGAAGGAGAAGGTGAAGTCTGGAGGGTGAATCAGATGAAGTAGAAGAAAGAGAAGGAGAAGGTGAAGTCTGGAGGGAGAAGCAGAAGAAGTAGAAGAAGGAGAAGGAGAAGGTGAAGTATGGAGCGTGAATCAGAAGATGTAGAAGAAGGAGAAGGAGAAGGTGAAGTCTGGAGGGTCAATCAGAAGAAGTAGAAGAAGGAGAAGGAGAAGGTGAAGTCTGGAGGGTGAATCAGAAGAAGCAGAAGAAGGAGAAGGAGAAGGTGAAGTCTGGAGGGTGAATCAGAAGAAGTAGAAGAAGGAGAAGGAGAAGGTGTAGTCTGGACGGTGAATCGGAAGAAGTAGACGAAGGAGAAGGTGAAGTCTGCAGGGTGAATCAGAAGAAGCAGAAGAAGGAGAAGGAGAAGGTGAAGTCTGGAGGGTGAATCAGAAGAAGTAGAAGAAGGAGAAGGAGAAGGTGAAGTCTGGAGGGTGAATCAGAAGAAGCAGAAGAAGGAGAAGGAGAAGGTGAAGTCTGGAGGGTGAATCAGAAGAAGCAGAAGAAGGAGAAGGAGAAGGTGAAGTCTGGAGGGTGAATCAGAAGAAGCAGAATAAGGAGATGGAGAAGGTGAAGTCTGGAGGGTGAATCAGAAGAAGCAGAAGAAGGAGATGGAGAAGGTGAAGTCTGGAGGGTGAATCAGAAGAAGTAGAAGAAGGAGAAGGAGAAGGTGAAGTCTGGAGGGTGAATCAGAAGATGTAGAAGAAGGAGAAGGAGAAGGTGAAGTCTGGAGGGTGAATCAGAAGAAGCAGAAGAAGGAGAAGGAGAAGGTGAAGTCTGGAGGATGAATCAGAAGAAGCAGAAGAAGGAGAAGGAGAAGGTGAAGTCTGGAGGGTGAAGCAGAAGAAGCAGAAGAAGGAGAAGGAGAAGGTGAAGTCTGGAGGGTGAATCAGAAGAAGTAGAAGAAGGAGAAGGAGAAGGTGAAGTCAGGAGGGTGAAGCAGAAGAAGCAGAAGAAGGAGAAGGAGAAGGTGAAGTCTGGAGGGTGAAGCAGAAGAAGCAGAAGAAGGAGAAGGAGAAGGTGAAGGTTGGAGGGTGAAGCAGAAGAAGCAGAAGAAGAAGGAGAAGGTGAAGTCAGGAGGGTGAATCAGAAGAAGTAGAAGAAGGAGAAGGAGAAGGTGAAGTCTGGAGGGTGAATCAGAAGAAGTAGAAGAAGGAGAAGGAGAAGGTGAAGTCTGGAGGGTGAATCAGAAGAAGTAGAAGAAGGAGAAGGAGAAGGTGAAGTCTGGAGGGTGAATCAGATGAAGTAGAAGAAAGAGAAGGAGAAGGTGAAGTCTGGAGGGAGAAGCAGAAGAAGTAGAAGAAGGAGAAGGAGAAGGTGAAGTCTGGAGCGTGAATCAGAAGATGTAGAAGAAGGAGAAGGAGAAGGTGAAGTCTGGAGGGTCAATCAGAAGAAGTAGAAGAAGGAGAAGGAGAAGGTGAAGTCTGGAGGGTGAATCAGAAGAAGCAGAAGAAGGAGAAGGAGAAGGTGAAGTCTGGAGGGTGAATCAGAAGAAGTAGAAGAAGGAGAAGGAGAAGGTGTAGTCTGGACGGTGAATCGGAAGAAGTAGACGAAGGAGAAGGTGAAGTCTGCAGGGTGAATCAGAAGAAGCAGAAGAAGGAGAAGGAGAAGGTGAAGTCTGGAGGGTGAATCAGAAGAAGTAGAAGAAGGAGAAGGAGAAGGTGAAGTCTGGAGGGTGAATCAGAAGAAGCAGAAGAAGGAGAAGGAGAAGGTGAAGTCTGGAGGGTGAATCAGAAGAAGCAGAAGAAGGAGAAGGAGAAGGTGAAGTCTGGAGGGTGAATCAGAAGAAGCAGAATAAGGAGATGGAGAAGGTGAAGTCTGGAGGGTGAATCAGAAGAAGCAGAAGAAGGAGATGGAGAAGGTGAAGTCTGGAGGGTGAATCAGAAGAAGTAGAAGAAGGAGAAGGAGAAGGTGAAGTCTGGAGGGTGAATCAGAAGATGTAGAAGAAGGAGAAGGAGAAGGTGAAGTCTGGAGGGTGAATCAGAAGAAGCAGAAGAAGGAGAAGGAGAAGGTGAAGTCTGGAGGATGAATCAGAAGAAGCAGAAGAAGGAGAAGGAGACGATGAAGTCTGGAGGGTGAATCAGAAGAAGTAGAAGAAGGAGAAGGAGAAGGTGAAGTCTGGAGGGTGAATCAGAAGAAGCAGAAGAAGGAGAAGGAGAAGGTGAAGTCTGGAGGGTGAATCAGAAGAAGCAGAAGAAGGAGAAGGAGAAGGTGAAGTCTGGAGGGTGAATCAGAAGAAGCAGAATAAGGAGAAGGAGAAGGTGAAGTCTGGAGGGTGAATCAGAAGAAGCAGAAGAAGGAGAAGGTGACGTCTGGAGGGTGAATCAGAAGAAGTAGAAGAAGGAGAAGGAGAAGGTGAAGTCTGGAAGGTGAAGCAGAAGAAGTAGAAGAAGGAGAAGGTGAAGTCAGGAGGGTGAATCAGAAGAAGTAGAAGAAGGAGAAGGAGAAGGTGAAGTCAGGAGGGTGAATCAGAAGAAGCTGAAGAAGGAGAAGGAGAAGGTGAAGTCTGGAGGGTGAATCAGAAGAATCAGAAGAAGGAGAAGGAGAAGGTGAAGTCTGGAGGGTGAATCAGAAGAAGCAGAAGAAAGAGAAGGAGAAGGTGAAGTCTGGAGGGTGAAGCAGAAGAAACAGAAGAAGGAGAAGGAGAAGGTGAAGACTGGAGGCTGAATCAGAAGAAGTAGAAGAAGGAGAAGGAGAAGGTGAAGTCTGGAGGGTGAATCAGAAGAAGTAGAAGAAGTTGAAGGAGAAGGTGAAGTCTGGAGGGTGAATCAGAAGAAGCAGAAGAAGGAGAAGGAGAAGGTGAAGTCTGGAGGGTGAATCAGAAGAAGCAGAAGAAGGAGAAGGAGAAGATGAAGTCTGGAGGGTGAATCAGAAGAAGTAGAAGAAGGAGAAGGAGAAGGTGAGGTCTGGAGGGTGAATCAGAAGAAGCAGAAGAAGGAGAAGGAGAAGGTGAAGTCTGGAGGGTGAATCAGAATAAGCAGAAGAAGGAGAAGGAGAAGGTGAAGTTAGGAGGGTGAATCAGAAGAAGCAGAAGAAGGAGAAGGAGAAGGTGAAGTCAGGGGGGTGAAGCAGAAGAAGTAGAAGAAGGAGAAGGAGAAGGTGAAGTCAGGAGGGTGAAGCAGAAGAAGCAGAAGAAGGAGAAGGAGAAGGTGAAGTCTGGAGGGCGCAGCAGAAGAAGCAGAAGAAGGAGAAGGAGAAGGTGCAGTCTGGAGGGTGAAGCAGAAGAAGCAGAAGAAGGAGAAGGAGAAGGTGAAGTCTGGAGGGTGAAACAGAAGAAGTAGAAGAAGGAGAAGGAGAAGGTGAAGTCAGGAGGGTGAAGCAGAAGAAGCAGAAGAAGGAGAAGGAGAAGGTGAAGTCTGGAGGGTGAATCAGAAGAAGTAGAAGAAGGAGAAGGAGAAGGTGAAGTCAGGAGGGTGAAGCAGAAGAAGTAGAAGAAGGAGAAGGAGAAGGTGAAGTCTGGAGCGTGAATCAGAAGATGTAGAAGAAGGAGAAGGAGAAGGTGAAGTCTGGAGGGTCAATCAGAAGAAGTAGAAGAAGGAGAAGGAGAAGGTGAAGTCTGGAGGGTGAATCAGAAGAAGCAGAATAAGGAGAAGGAGAAGATGAAGTCTGGAGGGTGAATCAGAAGAAGCAGAAGAAGGAGAAGGAGAAGGTGAAGTCTGGAGGGAGAATCAGAAGAAGTAGAAGAAGGAGAAGGAGAAGGTGAAGTCTGGAGGGTGAATCAGAAGAAGTAGAAGAAGGAGAAGGAGAAGGTGAAGTCTGGAGGGTGAAGCAGAAGAAGCAGAGGAAGGAGAAGGAGAAGGTGAAGTCTGGAGGGCGAAGCAGAAGAAGCATAAGAAGGAGAAGGAGAAGGTGAAGTCTGGAGGGTGAAGCAGAAGAAGCAGAAGAAGGAGAAGGAGAAGGTGAAGTCTGGAGGGTGAATCAGAAGAAGTAGAAGAAGGAGAAGGAGAAGGTGAAGTCAGGAGGGTGAAGCAGAAGAAGCAGAAGAAGGAGAAGGAGAAGGTGAAGTCTGGAGGGTGAAGCAGAAGAAGCAGAAGAAGGAGAAGGAGAAGGTGAAGTTTGGAGGGTGAAGCAGAAGAAGCAGAAGAAGGAGAAGGAGAAGGTGAAGTCAGGAGGGTGAATCAGAAGAAGTAGAAGAAGGAGAAGGAGAAGGTGAAGTCTGGAGGGTGAATCAGAAGAAGTAGAAGAAGGAGAAGGAGAAGGTGAAGTCTGGAGGGTGAATCAGAAGAAGTAGAAGAAGGATAAGGAGAAGGTGAAGTCTGGAGGGTGAATCAGATGAAGTAGAAGAAAGAGAAGGAGAAGGTGAAGTCTGGAGGGAGAAGCAGAAGAAGTAGAAGAAGGAGAGGGAGAAGGTGAAGTCTGGAGCGTGAATCAGAAGATGTAGAAGAAGGAGAAGGAGAAGGTGAAGTCTGGAGGGTCAATCAGAAGAAGTAGAAGAAGGAGAAGGAGAAGGTGAAGTCTGGAGGGTGAATCAGAAGAAGCAGAAGAAGGAGAAGGAGAAGGTGAAGTCTGGAGGGTGAATCAGAAGAAGTAGAAGAAGGAGAAGGAGAAGGTGTAGTCTGGACGGTGAATCAGAAGAAGTAGACGAAGGAGAAGGAGAAGGTGAAGTCTGCAGGGTGAATCAGAAGAAGCAGAAGAAGGAGAAGGAGAAGGTGAAGTCTGGAGGGTGAATCAGAAGAAGTAGAAGAAGGAGAAGGAGAAGGTGAAGTCTGGAGGGTGAATCAGAAGAAGCAGAAGAAGGAGAAGGAGAAGGTGAAGTCTGGAGGGTGAAACAGAAGAAGTAGAAGAAGGAGAAGGAGAAGGTGAAGTCAGGAGGGTGAAGCAGAAGAAGCAGAAGAAGGAGAAGGAGAAGGTGAAGTCTGGAGGGTGAAACAGAAGAAGTAGAAGAAGGAGAAGGAGAAGGTGAAGTCAGGAGGGTGAAGCAGAAGAATTGAAGAAGGAGAAGGAGAAGGTGAAGTCTGGAGGGTGAATCAGAAGAAGTAGAAGAAGGAGAAGGAGAAGGTGAAGTCAGGAGGGTGAAGCAGAAGAAGTAGAAGAAGGAGAAGGAGAAGGTGAAGTCTGGAGCGTGAATCAGAAGATGTAGAAGAAGGAGAAGGAGAAGGTGAAGTCTGGAGGGTCAATCAGAAGAAGTAGAAGAAGGAGAAGGAGAAGGTGAAGTCTGGAGGGTGAATCAGAAGAAGCAGAATAAGGAGAAGGAGAAGGTGAAGTCTGGAGGGTGAATCAGAAGAAGCAGAAGAAGGAGAAGGAGAAGGTGAAGTCTGGAGGGAGAATCAGAAGAAGTAGAAGAAGGAGAAGGAGAAGGTGAAGTCTGGAGGGTGAATCAGAAGAAGTAGAAGAAGGAGAAGGAGAAGGTGAAGTCTGGAGGGTGAAGCAGAAGAAGCAGAGGAAGGAGAAGGAGAAGGTGAAGTCTGGAGGGCGAAGCAGAAGAAGCAGAAGAAGGAGAAGGAGAAGGTGAAGTCTGGAGGGTGAAGCAGAAGAAGCAGAAGAAGGAGAAGGAGAAGGTGAAGTCTGGAGGGTGAATCAGAAGAAGTAGAAGAAGGAGAAGGAGAAGGTGAAGTCAGGAGGGTGAAGCAGAAGAAGCAGAAGAAGGAGAAGGAGAAGGTGAAGTCTGGAGGGTGAAGCAGAAGAAGCAGAAGAAGGAGAAGGAGAAGGTGAAGTTTGGAGGGTGAAGCAGAAGAAGCAGAAGAAGGAGAAGGAGAAGGTGAAGTCAGGAGGGTGAATCAGAAGAAGTAGAAGAAGGAGAAGGAGAAGGTGAAGTCTGGAGGGTGAATCAGAAGAAGTAGAAGAAGGAGAAGGAGAAGGTGTAGTCTGGACGGTGAATCAGAAGAAGTAGACGAAGGAGAAGGAGAAGGTGAAGTCTGCAGGGTGAATCAGAAGAAGCAGAAGAAGGAGAAGGAGAAGGTGAAGTCTGGAGGGTGAATCAGAAGAAGTAGAAGAAGGAGAAGTAGAAGGTGAAGTCTGGAGGGTGAATCAGAAGAAGCAGAAGAAGGAGAAGGAGAAGGTGAAGTCTGGAGGGTGAAACAGAAGAAGTAGAAGAAGGAGAAGGAGAAGGTGAAGTCAGGAGGGTGAAGCAGAAGAAGCAGAAGAAGGAGAAGGAGAAGGTGAAGTCTGGAGGGTGAAACAGAAGAAGTAGAAGAAGGAGAAGGAGAAGGTGAAGTCAGGAGGGTGAAGCAGAAGAAGCAGAAGAAGGAGAAGGAGAAGGTGAAGTCTGGAGGGTGAATCAGAAGAAGTAGAAGAAGGAGAAGGAGAAGGTGAAGTCAGGAGGGTGAAGCAGAAGAAGTAGAAGAAGGAGAAGGAGAAGGTGAAGTCTGGAGCGTGAATCAGAAGATGTAGAAGAAGGATAAGGAGAAGGTGAAGTCTGGAGGGTGAATCAGATGAAGTAGAAGAAAGAGAAGGAGAAGGTGAAGTCTGGAGGGAGAAGCAGAAGAAGTAGAAGAAGGAGAAGGAGAAGGTGAAGTCTGGAGCGTGAATCAGAAGATGTAGAAGAAGGAGAAGGAGAAGGTGAAGTCTGCAGGGTCAATCAGAAGAAGTAGAAGAAGGAGAAGGAGAAGGTGAAGTCTGGAGGGTGAATCAGAAGAAGCAGAAGAAGGAGAAGGAGAAGGTGAAGTCTGGAGGGTGAATCAGAAGAAGTAGAAGAAGGAGAAGGAGAAGGTGTAGTCTGGACGGTGAATCAGAAGAAGTAGACGAAGGAGAAGGAGAAGGTGAAGTCTGCAGGGTGAATCAGAAGAAGCAGAAGAAGGAGAAGGAGAAGGTGAAGTCTGGAGGGTGAATCAGAAGAAGTAGAAGAAGGAGAAGGAGAAGGTGAAGTCTGGAGGGTGATTCAGAAGAAGCAGAAGAAGGAGAAGGAGAAGGTGAAGTCTGGATGGTGAATTAGAAGAAGCAGAAGAAGGAGAAGGAGAAGGTGAAGTCTGGAGGGTGAATCAGAAGAAGCAGAATAAGGAGAAGGAGAAGGTGAAGTCTGGAGGGTGAATCAGAAGAAGCAGAAGAAGGAGATGGAGAAGGTGAAGTCTGGAGGGTGAATCAGAAGAAGTAGAAGAAGGAGAAGGAGAAGGTGAAGTCTGGAGGGTGAATCAGAAGATGTAGAAGAAGGAGAAGGAGAAGTTGAAGTCTGGAGGGTGAATCAGAAGAAGCAGAAAAGGAGAAGGAGAAGGTGAAGTCTGGAGGATGAATCAGAAGAAGCAGAAGAAGGAGAAGGAGACGATGAAGTCTGGAGGGTGAATCAGAAGAAGTAGAAGAAGGAGAAGGAGAAGGTGAAGTCTGGAGGGTGAATCAGAAGAAGGAGAAGAAGGAGAAGGAGAAGGTGAAGTCTGGAGGGTGAATCAGAAGAAGCAGAAGAAGGAGAAGGAGAAGGTGAAGTCTGGAGGGTGAATCAGAAGAAGCAGAATAAGGAGAAGGAGAAGGTGAAGTCTTGAGGGTGAATCAGAAGAAGCAGAAGAAGGAGAAGGTGACGTCTGGAGGGTGAATCAGAAGAAGTAGAAGAAGGAGAAGGAGAAGGTGAAGTCTGGAGGGTGAAGCAGAAGAAGTAGAGGAAGGAGAAGGAGAAGGTGAAGTCAGGAGGGTGAATCAGAAGAAGTAGAAGAAGGAGAAGGAGAAGGTGAAGTCAGGAGGGTGAATCAGAAGAAGCTGAAGAAGGAGAAGGAGAAGGTGAAGTCTGGAGGGTGAATCAGAAGAATCAGAAGAAGGAGAAGGTGAAGTATGGAGGGTGAATCAGAAGAAGCAGAAGAAAGAGAAGGAGAAGGTGATGTCTGGAGGGTGAAGCAGAAGAAACAGAAGAAGGAGAAGGAGAAGGTGAAGACTGGAGGCTGAATCAGAAGAAGTAGAAGAAGGAGAAGGAGAAGCTGAAGTCTGGAGGGTGAATCAGAAGAAGTAGAAGAAGTTGAAGGAGAAGGTGAAGTCTGGAGGGTGAATCAGAAGAAGCAGAAGAAGGAGAAGGAGAAGGTGAAGTCTGGAGGGTGAATCAGAAGAAGCAGAAGAAGAAGAAGGAGAAGATGAAGTCTGGAGGGTGAATCAGAAGAAGTAGAAGAAGGAGAAGGAGAAGGTGAGGTCTGGAGGGTGAATCAGAAGAAGCAGAAGAAGGAGAAGGAGAAGGTGAAGTCTGGAGGGTGAATCAGAAGAAGCAGAAGAAGGAGAAGGAGAAGGTGAAGTTAGGAGGGTGAATCAGAAGAAGCAGAAGAAGGAGAAGGAGAAGGTGAAGTCAGGGGGGTGAAGCAGAAGAAGTAGAAGAAGGAGAAGGAGAAGGTGAAGTCAGGAGGGTGAAGCAGAAGAAGCAGAAGAAGGAGAAGGAGAAGGTGAAGTCTGGAGGGCGCAGCAGAAGAAGCAGAAGAAGGAGAAGGAGAAGGTGCAGTCTGGAGGGTGAAGCAGAAGAAGCAGAAGAAGGAGAAGAAGAAGGTGAAGTCTGGAGGGTGAAACAGAAGAAGTAGAAGAAGGAGAAGGAGAAGGTGAAGTCAGGAGGGTGAAGCAGAAGAAGCAGAAGAAGGAGAAGGAGAAGGTGAAGTCTGGAGGGTGAATCAGAACAAGTAGAAGAAGGAGAAGGAGAAGGTGAAGTCAGGAGGGTGAAGCAGAAGAAGTAGAAGAAGTAGAAGGAGAAGGCGAAGCCTGGAGTGTGAAACAGAAGAAGTAGAAGAAGGAGAAGGAGAAGGTGAAGTCTGGAGCGTGAATCAGAAGATGTAGAAGAAGGAGAAGGAGAAGGTGAAGTCTGGAGGGTCAATCAGAAGAAGTAGAAGAAGGAGATGGAGAAGGTGAAGTCTGGAGGGTGAATCAGAAGAAGCAGAAGAAGGAGAAGGAGAAGGTGAAGTCTGGAGTGTGAATCAGAAGAAGTAGAAGAAGGAGAAGGAGAAGGTGTAGTCTGGACGGTGAATCAGAAGAAGTAGACGAAGGAGAAGGAGAAGGTGAAGTCTGCAGGGTGAATCAGAAGAAGCAGAAGAAGGAGAAGGAGAAGGTGAAGTCTGGAGGGTGAATCAGAAGAAGTAGAAGAAGGAGAAGGAGAAGGTGAAGTCTGGAGGGTGAATCAGAAGAAGCAGAAGAAGGAGAAGGAGAAGGTGAAGTCTGGAGGGTGAATCAGAAGAAGCAGAATAAGGAGAAGGAGAAGGTGAAGTCAGGAGGTTGAATCAGAAGAAGTAGAAGAAGTTGAAGGAGAAGGTGAAGTCTGGAGGGTGAATCAGAAGAAGCAGAAGAAGGAGAAGGAGAAGGTGAAGTCTGGAGGGTGAATCAGAAGAAGCAGAAGAAGAAGAAGGAGAAGATGAAGTCTGGAGGGTGAATCAGAAGAAGTAGAAGAAGGAGAAGGAGAAGGTGAGGTCTGGAGGGTGAATCAGAAGAAGCAGAAGAAGGAGAAGGAGAAGGTGAAGTCTGGAGGGTGAATCAGAAGAAGCAGAAGAAGGAGAAGGAGAAGGTGAAGTTAGGAGGGTGAATCAGAAGAAGCAGAAGAAGGAGAAGGAGAAGGTGAAGTCAGCGGGGTGAAGCAGAAGAAGTAGAAGAAGGAGAAGGAGAAGGTGAAGTCAGGAGCGTGAAGCAGAAGAAGCAGAAGAAGGAGAAGGAGAAGCTGAAGTCTGGAGGGCGCAGCAGAAGAAGCAGAAGAAGGAGAAGGAGAAGGTGCAGTCTGGAGGGTGAAGCAGAAGAAGCAGAAGAAGGAGAAGGAGAAGGTGAAGTCTGGAGGGTGAAACAGAAGAAGTAGAAGAAGGAGAAGGAGAAGGTGAAGTCAGGAGGGTGAAGCAGAAGAAGCAGAAGAAGGAGAAGGAGAAGGTGAAGTCTGGAGGGTGAATCAGAAGAAGTAGAAGAAGGAGAAGGAGAAGGTGAAGTCAGGAGGGTGAAGCAGAAGAAGCAGAAGAAGGAGAAGGAGAAGGTGAAGTCTGGAGGGTGAAGCAGAAGAAGCAGAAGAAGGAGAAGGAGAAGGTGAAGTCTGGAGGGTGAAGCAGAAGAAGCAGAAGAAGGAGAAGGAGAAGGTGAAGTCAGGAGGGTGAATCAGAAGAAGTAGAAGAAGGAGAAGGAGAAGGTGAAGTCTGGAGGGTGAATCAGAAGAAGTAGAAGAAGGAGAAGGAGAAGGTGAAGTCTGGAGGGTGAATCAGAAGATGTAGAAGAAGGAGAAGGAGAAGGTGAAGTCTGGAGGGTGAATCAGAAGAAGCAGAAGAAGGAGAACGGGAAGGTGAAGTCTGGAGGGAGAAGCAGAAGAAGTAGAAGAAGGAGAAGGAGAAGGTGAAGTCTGGAGGGTGAATCAGAAGAAGTAGAAGATGGAGAAGGCGAAGGGAATGTCTGGAGGGTGAATCAGAAGAAGTAGAAGAAGGAGAAGGAGAAGGTGAAGTCTGGAGGGTGAATCGGAAGAAGCATAAGAAGGAGAAGGAGAAGGTGAAGTCTGGAGGGTGAATCAGAAGAAGTAGATGAAGGAGAAGGAGAAGGTGTAGTCTGGAGGGTGAATCAGAAGAAGTAGACGAAGGAGAAGGAGAAGGTGAAATCTGGAGGGTGAATCAGAAGAAGCAGAAGAAGGAAAAGGAGAAGGTGAAGTCTGGAGGGTGAATCAGAAGAGGTAGAAGAAGGATAAGGAGAAGGTGAAGTCTGGAGGGTGAACCAGAAGAAGCAGAAGAAGGAGAAGGAGAAGGTGAAGTCTGGAGGGTGAATCAGACGAAGCAGAAGAAGGATAAGGAGAAGGTGAAGTCTGGAGGGTGAATCAGAAGAAGTAGAAGAAGTAGAAGGAGAAGGTGAAGTCTGGAGGGTGAATCAGAAGAAGTAGAAGAAGGAGAAGGAGAAGGTGAAGTCTGGAGGGTGAATCAGAAGAAGCAGAAGAAGGAGAAGGAGAAGGTGAAGTCAGGAGGGTGAATCAGAAGAAGCAGAAGAAGGAGAAGGAGAAGGTGAAGTCTGGAGGGTGAATCAGAAGAAGCAGAAGAAGGAGAAGGAGAAGGTGAAGACTGGAGGGTGAATCAGAAGAAGTAGAAGAAGGAGAAGGAGAAGGTGAAGTCTGGAGGGTGAATCAGAAGAAGTAGAAGAAGGAGAAGGAGAAGGCGAAGTCTGGAGGGTGAATCAGAAGAAGCAGAAGAAGGAGAAGGAGAAGGTGAAGTCTGGAGGGTGAATCAGAAGAAGCAGAAGAAGGAGAAGGAGAAGATGAAGTCTGGAGGGTGAATCAGAAGAAGTAGAAGAAGGAGAAGGAGAAGGTGAGGTCTGGAGGGTGAATCAGAAGAAGCAGAAGAAGGAGAAGGAGAAGGTGAAGTCTGAAGGGTGAATCAGAAGAAGCAGAAGAAGGAGAAGGAGAAGGTGAAGTCTGGAGGGTGAATCAGAAGAAGCAGAAGAAGGAGAAGGAGAAGGTGAAGACTGGAGGGTGAATCAGAAGAAGCAGAAGAAGGAGAAGGAGAAGGTGAAGTCTGGAGGGTGAATCAGAAGAAGTAGAAGAAGGAGAAGGAGAAGGTGAAGTCTGCAGGGTGAATCAGAAGAAGTAGAAGAAGGAGAAGGAGAAGGTGAAGTCTGGAGGGTGAATCAGAAGAAGCAGAAGAAGGAGAACGGGAAGGTGAAGTCTGGAGGGAGAAGCAGAAGAAGTAGAAGAAGGAGAAGGAGAAGGTGAAGTCTGGAGGGTGAATCAGAAGAAGTAGAAGAAGGAGAAGGCGAAGGTAAAGTCTGGAGGGTGAATCAGAAGAAGTAGAAGAAGGAGAAGGAGAAGGTGAAGTCTGGAGGGTGAATCGGAAGAAGCAGAAGAAGGAGAAGGAGAAGGTGAAGTCTGGAGGGTGAATCAGAAGAAGTAGAAGAAGGAGAAGGAGAAGGTGTAGTCTGGAGAGTGAATCAGAAGAAGTAGACGAAGGAGAAGGAGAAGGTGAAGTCTGGAGGGTGAATCAGAAGAAGCAGAAGAAGGAGAAGGAGAAGGTGAAGTCTGGAGGGTGGATCAGAAGAGGTAGAAGAAGGATAAGGAGAAGGTGAAGTCTGGAGGGTGAACCAGAAGAAGCAGAAGAAGGAGAAGGAGAAGGTGAAGTCTGGAGGGTGAATCGGAAGAAGCAGAAGAAGGAGAAGGAGAAGGTGAAGTCTGGAGGGTGAATCAGAAGAAGCAGAAGAAGTAGAAGGAGAAGGTGAAGTCTGGAGGGTGAATCAGAAGAAGTAGAAGAAGGAGAAGGAGAAGGTGAAGTCTGGAGGGTGAGTCAGAAGAAGCAGAAGAAGGAGAAGGAGAAGGTGAAGTCTGGAGGGTGAATCAGAAGAAGCAGAAGAAGGAGAAGGAGAAGGTGAAGTCTGGAGGGTGAATCAGAAGAAGCAGAAGAAGGAGAAGGAGAAGGTGAAGACTGGAGGGTGAATCAGAAGAAGGAGAAGAAGGAGAAGGAGAAGGTGAAGTCTGGAGGGTGAATCAGAAGAAGTAGAAGAAGGAGAAGGAGAAGGCGAAGTCTGGAGGGTGAATCAGAAGAAGCAGAAGAAGGAGAAGGGGAAGGTGAAGTCTGGAGGGTGAATCAGAAGAAGCAGAAGAAGGAGAAGGAGAAGATGAAGTCTGGAGGGTGAATCAGAAGACGTAGAAGAAGGAGAAGGAGAAGGTGAGGTCTGGAGGGTGAATCAGAAGAAGCAGAAGAAGGAGAAGGAGAAGGTGAAGTCTGAAGGGTGAATCAGAAGAAGCAGAAGAAGGAGAAGGAGAAGGTGAAGTCTGGAGGGTGAATCAGAAGAAGCAGAAGAAGGAGAAGGAGAAGGTGAAGTCTGGAGGGTGAATCAGAAGAAGCAGAAGAAGGAGAAGGAGAAGGTGAAGTCTGGAGGGTGAATCAGAAGAAGTAGAAGAAGGAGAAGGAGAAGGTGAAGTCTGGAGGGTGATTCAGAAGAAGTAGAAGAAGGAGAAGGAGAAGGCGAAGTCTGGAGGGTGAATCAGAAGAAGCAGAAGAAGGAGAAGGAGAAGGTGAAGTCTGGAGTGTGAACCAGAAGAAGCAGAAGAAGGAGAAGGAGAAGATGAAGTCTGGAGGGTGAATCAGAAGAAGTAGAAGAAGGAGAAGGAGAAGGTGAAGTCTGGAGGGTGAATCAGCAGAAGCAGAAGAAGGAGAAGGAGAAGGTGAAGTCTGGAGGGTGAATCAGAAGAAGCAGAAGAAGGAGAAGGAGAAGGTGAAGTCTGGAGGGTGAATCAGAAGAAGCAGAATAAGGAGAAGGAGAATGTGAAGTCTGGAGGGTGAATCAGAAGATGCAGAAGAAGGAGAAGGAGAAGGTGAAGTCTGGAGGGTGAATCAGAAGAAGTAGAAGAAGGAGAAGGAGAAGGTGAAGTCTGGAGGGTGAAGCAGAAGAAGTAGAAGAAGGAGAAGGAGAAGGTGAAGTCAGGAGGGTGAATCAGAAGAAGTAGAAGAAGGAGAAGGTGAAGTCAGGAGGGTGAATCAGAAGAAGCAGAAGAAGGAGAAGGAGAAGGTGAAGTCTGGAGGGTGAATCAGAAGAATCAGACGAAGGAGAAGGAGAAGGTGAAGTCTGGAGGGTGAATCAGAAGAAGCAGAAGAAAGAGAAGGAGAAGGTGAAGTCTGGAGGGTGAAGCAGAAGAAGCAGAAGAAGGAGAAGGAGAAGGTGAAGATTGGAGGGTGAATCAGAAGAAGTAGAAGAAGTAGAAGGAGAAGGTGAAGTCTGGAGGGTGAATCAGAAGAAGTAGAAGAAGGAGAAGGAGAAGGTGAAGTCTGGAGGGTGAATCAGAAGAAGCAGAAGAAGGAGAAGTGGAAGATGAAGTCTGGAGCGTGAATCAGAAGAAGCAGAAGAAGGAGAAGGAGAAGATGAAGTCTGGAGGGTGAATCAGAAGAAGTAGAAGAAGGAGAAGGAGAAGGTGAGGTCTGGAGGGTGAATCAGAAGAAGCAGAAGAAGGAGAAGGAGAAGGTGAAGTCTGGAGGGTGAATCAGAAGAAGCAGAAGCAGGAGAAGGAGAAGGTGAAGTCTGGAGGGTGAATCAGAAGAAGCAGAAGAAGGAGAAGGAGAAGGTGAAGTCAGGAGGGTGAATCAGAAGAAGCAGAAGAAGGAGAAGGAGAAGGTGAAGTTAGGAGGGTGAATCAGAAGAAGCAGAAGAAGGAGAAGGAGAAGATGAAGTCTGGAGGGTGAATCAGAAGAAGCAGAAGAAGGAGAAGGAGAAGATGAAGTCTGGAGGGTGAATCAGAAGAAGTAGAAGATGGAGAAGGAGAAGGTGAGGTCTTGAGGGTGAATCAGAAGAAGCAGAAGAAGGAGAAGGAGAAGGTGAAGCCTGGAGGGTGAATCAGAAGAAGCAGAAGAAGGAGAAGGAGAAGGTGATGTCTGGAGGGTGAATCAGAAGAAGCAAAAGAAGGAGAAGGAGAAGGTGAAGTCAGGAGGGTGAATCAGAAGAAGCAGAAGAAGGAGAAGGAGAAGGTGAAGTTAGGAGGGTGAATCAGAAGAAGCAGAAGAAGGAGAAGGAGAAGGTGAAGTCTGGAGGGTGAATCAGAAGAAGCAGAAGAAGGAGAAGGAGAAGATGAAGTCTGGAGGGTGAATCAGAAGAAGTAGAAGAAGGAGAAGGAGAAGGTGAGGTCTGGAGGGTGAATCAGAAGAAGCAGAAGAAGGAGAAGGAGAAGGTGAAGCCTGGAGGGTGAATCAGAAGAAGCAGAAGAAGGAGAAGGAGAAGGTGATGTCTGGAGGGTGAATCAGAAGAAGCAAAAGAAGGAGAAGGAGAAGGTGAAGTCAGGAGGGTGAATCAGAAGAAGCAGAAGAAGGAGAAGGAGAAGGTGAAGTTAGGAGGGTGAATCAGAAGAAGCAGAAGAAGGAGAAGGAGAAGGTGAAGTCAGGGGGGTGAAGCAGAAGAAGAAGAAGAAGGAGAAGGAGAAGGTGAAGTCAGGACGGAGAAGCAGAAGAGGCAGAAGAAGGAGAAGGAGAAGGTGAAGTCTGGAGGGCGCAGCAGAAGAAGCAGAAGAAGGAGAAGGAGAAGGTGAAGTCTGGAGGGTGAAGCAGAAGAAGCAGAAGAAGGAGAAGGAGAAGGTGAAGTCTGGAGGGTGAATCAGAAGAAGTAGAAGAAGGAGAAGGAGAAGGTGAAGTCAGGAGAGTGAAGCAGAAGAAGCAGAAGAAGGAGAAGGAGAAGGTGAAGTCTGGAGGGTGAAGCAGAAGAAGCAGAAGAAGGAGAAGGAGAAGGTGAAGTCTGGAGGGCGAAGCAGAAGAAGCAGAAGAAGGAGAAGGAGAAGGTGAAGTCTGGAGGGTGAAGCAGAAGAAGCTGAAGAAGGAGAAGGAGAAGGTGAAGTCTGGAGGGTGAATCAGAAGAAGTAGAAGAAGGAGAAGGAGAAGGTGAAGTCAGGAGGGTGAAGCAGAAGAAGCAGAAGATGGAGAAGGAGAAGGTGAAGTCTGGAGGGTGAAACAGAAGAATCAGAAGAAGGAGAAGGAGAAGGTGAAGTCTGGAGGGTGAATCAGAAGAAGCAGAAGAAAGAGAAGGAGAAGGTGAAGTCTGGAGGGTGAAGCAGAAGAAACAGAAGAAGGAGAAGGAGAAGGTGAAGACTGAAGGGTGAATCAGCAGAAGCAAAAGAAGGAGAAGGAGAAGGTGAAGTCAGGAGGGTGAATCAGAAGAAGCAGAAGAAGGAGAAGGAGAAGGTGAAGTTAGGAGGGTGAATCAGAAGAAGCAGAAGAAGGAGAAGGAGCAGGTGAAGTGAGGGGGGTGAAGCAGAAGAAGTAGAAGAAGGAGAAGGAGAAGGTGAAGTCAGGACGGTGAAGCAGAAGAAGCAGAAGAAGGAGAAGGAGAAGGTGAAGTCTGGAGGGTGAATCAGAAGAAGCAGAAGCAGGAGAAGGAGAAGGTGAAGTCTGGAGGGTGAATCAGAAGAAGCAGAAGAAGGAGAAGGAGAAGGTGAAGTCAGGAGGGTGAATCAGAAGAAGCAGAAGAAGGAGAAGGAGAAGGTGAAGTTAGGAGGGTGAATCAGAAGAAGCAGAAGAAGGAGAAGGAGAAGATGAAGTCTGGAGGGTGAATCAGAAGAAGCAGAAGAAGGAGAAGGAGAAGATGAAGTCTGGAGGGTGAATCAGAAGAAGTAGAAGATGGAGAAGGAGAAGGTGAGGTCTTGAGGGTGAATCAGAAGAAGCAGAAGAAGGAGAAGGAGAAGGTGAAGCCTGGAGGGTGAATCAGAAGAAGCAGAAGAAGGAGAAGGAGAAGGTGATGTCTGGAGGGTGAATCAGAAGAAGCAAAAGAAGGAGAAGGAGAAGGTGAAGTCAGGAGGGTGAATCAGAAGAAGCAGAAGAAGGAGAAGGAGAAGGTGAAGTTAGGAGGGTGAATCAGAAGAAGCAGAAGAAGGAGAAGGAGAAGGTGAAGTCTGGAGGGTGAATCAGAAGAAGCAGAAGAAGGAGAAGGAGAAGATGAAGTCTGGAGGGTGAATCAGAAGAAGTAGAAGAAGGAGAAGGAGAAGGTGAGGTCTGGAGGGTGAATCAGAAGAAGCAGAAGAAGGAGAAGGAGAAGGTGAAGCCTGGAGGGTGAATCAGAAGAAGCAGAAGAAGGAGAAGGAGAAGGTGATGTCTGGAGGGTGAATCAGAAGAAGCAAAAGAAGGAGAAGGAGAAGGTGAAGTCAGGAGGGTGAATCAGAAGAAGCAGAAGAAGGAGAAGGAGAAGGTGAAGTTAGGAGGGTGAATCAGAAGAAGCAGAAGAAGGAGAAGGAGAAGGTGAAGTCAGGGGGGTGAAGCAGAAGAAGAAGAAGAAGGAGAAGGAGAAGGTGAAGTCAGGACGGAGAAGCAGAAGAGGCAGAAGAAGGAGAAGGAGAAGGTGAAGTCTGGAGGGCGCAGCAGAAGAAGCAGAAGAAGGAGAAGGAGAAGGTGAAGTCTGGAGGGTGAAGCAGAAGAAGCAGAAGAAGGAGAAGGAGAAGGTGAAGTCTGGAGGGTGAATCAGAAGAAGTAGAAGAAGGAGAAGGAGAAGGTGAAGTCAGGAGAGTGAAGCAGAAGAAGCAGAAGAAGGAGAAGGAGAAGGTGAAGTCTGGAGGGTGAAGCAGAAGAAGCAGAAGAAGGAGAAGGAGAAGGTGAAGTCTGGAGGGCGAAGCAGAAGAAGCAGAAGAAGGAGAAGGAGAAGGTGAAGTCTGGAGGGTGAAGCAGAAGAAGCTGAAGAAGGAGAAGGAGAAGGTGAAGTCTGGAGGGTGAATCAGAAGAAGTAGAAGAAGGAGAAGGAGAAGGTGAAGTCAGGAGGGTGAAGCAGAAGAAGCAGAAGAAAGAGAAGGAGAAGGTGAAGTCTGGAGGGTGAAGCAGAAGAAACAGAAGAAGGAGAAGGAGAAGGTGAAGACTGAAGGGTGAATCAGCAGAAGCAAAAGAAGGAGAAGGAGAAGGTGAAGTCAGGAGGGTGAATCAGAAGAAGCAGAAGAAGGAGAAGGAGAAGGTGAAGTTAGGAGGGTGAATCAGAAGAAGCAGAAGAAGGAGAAGGAGCAGGTGAAGTGAGGGGGGTGAAGCAGAAGAAGTAGAAGAAGGAGAAGGAGAAGGTGAAGTCAGGACGGTGAAGCAGAAGAAGCAGAAGAAGGAGAAGGAGAAGGTGAAGTCTGGAGGGCGCAGCAGAAGAAGCCGAAGAAGGAGAAGGAGAAGGTGAAGTCTGGAGGGTGAAGCAGAAGAAGCAGAAGAAGGAGAAGGAGAAGGTGAAGTCTGGAGGGTGAATCAGAAGAAGTAGAAGAAGGAGAGGGAGAAGGTGAAGTCAGGAGAGTGAAGCAGAAGAAGCAGAAGAAGGAGAAGGAGAAGGTGAAGTCTGGAGGGTGAAGCAGAAGAAGCAGAAGAAGGAGAAGGAGAAGGTGAAGTCTGGAGGGCGAAGCAGAAGAAGCCGAAGAAGGAGAAGGAGAAGGTGAAGTCTGGAGGGTGAAGCAGAAGAAGCAGAAGAAGGAGAAGGAGAAGGTGAAGTCTGGAGGGTGAATCAGAAGAAGTAGAAGAAGGAGAAGGAGAAGGTGTAGTCAGGAGGGTGAAGCAGAAGAAGCAGAAGAAGGAGAAGGAGAAGGTGAAGTCTGGAGGGTGAAGCAGAAGAAGCAGAAGAAGGAGAAGGAGAAGGTGAAGTCTGGAGTGTGAAGCAGAAGAAGCAGAAGAAGGAGAAGGAGAAGGTGAAGTAAGGAGGGTGAATCAGAAGAAGTAGAAGAAGGAGAAGGAGAATGTGAAGTCTGGAGGGTGAATCAGAAGAAGCAGAAGAAGGAGAAGGAGAAGGTGAAGTCTGGAGGGAGAAGCAGAAGAAGTAGAAGAAGGAGAAGGAGAAGTTGAAGTCTGGAGGGTGAATCAGAAGAAGTAGAAGAAGGAGAAGGAGAAGGTGAAGTCTGGAGGGTCAATCAGAAGAAGTAGAAGAAGGAGAAGGAGAAGGTGAAGTCTGGAGGGTAAATCAGAAGAAGCAGAAGAAGGAGAAGGAGAAGATGAAGTCTGGAGGGTGAATCAGAAGAAGTAGAAGAAGGAGAAGGAGAAGGTGTAGTCTGGACGGTGAATCAGAAGAAGTAGACGAAGGAGAAGGAGAAGGTGAAGTCTGCAGGGTGAATCAGAAGAAGCAGAAGAAGGAGAAGGAGAAGGTGAAGTCTGGAGGGTGGATCAGAAGAAGTAGAAGAAGGAGAAGGAGAAGGTGAAGTCTGGAGGGTGAATCAGAAGAAGAAGGAGAAGGTGAAGTCTGGAGGATGAATCAGAAGAAGCAGAAGAAGGAGAAGGAGAAGGTGAAGTCTGGAGGGTGAATCAGAAGAAGCAGAATAAGGAGAAGGAGAAGGTGAAGTCTGGAGGGTGAATCAGAAGAAGCAGAAGAAGGAGAAGGAGAAGGTGAAGTCTGGAGGGTGAATCAGAAGAAGTAGAAGAAGGAGAAGGAGAAGTTGAAGTCTGGAGGGTGAATCAGAAGAAGTAGAAGAAGGAGAAGGAGAAGGTGAAGTCAGGAGAGTGAAGCAGAAGAAGCAGAAGAAGGAGAAGGAGAAGGTGAAGTCTGGAGGGTGAAGCAGAAGAAGCAGAAGAAGGAGAAGGAGAAGGTGAAGTCTGGAGGGCGAAGCAGAAGAAGCAGAAGAAGGAGAAGGAGAAGGTGAAGTCTGGAGGGTGAAGCAGAAGAAGCAGAAGAAGGAGAAGGAGAAGGTGATGTCTGGAGGGTGAATCAGAAGAAGTAGAAGAAGGAGAAGGAGAAGGTGAAGTCTGGAGGGTGAAGCAGAAGAAACAGAAGAAGGAGAAGGAGAAGGTGAAGACTGAAGGGTGAATCAGAAGAAGTAGAAGAAGGAGAAGGAGAAGGTGAAGTCTGGAGGGTGAATCAGAAGAAGCAGAAGAAGGAGAAGGAGAAGATGAAGTCTGGAGGGTGAATCAGAAGAAGTAGAAGAAGGAGAAGGAGAAGGTGAGGTCTGGAGGGTGAATCAGAAGAAGCAGAAGAAGGAGAAGGAGAAGGTGAAGTCTGGAGAGTGAAGCAGAAGAAGCAGAAGAAGGAGAAGGTGAAGTAAGGAGGATGAATCAGAAGAAGTAGAAGAAGGAGAAGGAGAAGGTGAAGTCTGGAGGGTGAATCAGAAGACGTAGAAGAAGGAGAAGGAGAAGGTGAAGTCTGGAAGGTGAATCAGAAGAAGTAGAAGAAGGAGAAGGAGAATGTGAAGTCTGGAGGGTGAATCAGAAGAAGCAGAAGAAGGAGAAGGTGAAGTCTGGAGGGAGAAGCAGAAGAAGTAGAAGAAGGAGAAGGAAAAGTTGAAGTCTGGAGGGTGAATCAGAAGAAGTAGAAGAAGGAGAAGGAGAAGGTGAAGTCTGGAGGGTCAATCAGAAGAAGTAGAAGAAGGAGAAGGAGAAGGTGAAGTCTGGAGGGTGAATCAGAAGAAGCAGAAGAAGGAGAAGGAGAAGATGAAGTCTGGAGGGTGAATCAGAAGAAGTAGAAGAAGGAGAAGGAGAAGGTGTAGTCTGGACGGTGAATCAGAAGAAGTAGACGAAGGAGAAGGAGAGGGTGAAGTCTGCAGGGTGAATCAGAACAAGCAGAAGAAGGAGAAGGAGAAGTTGAAGTCTGGAGGGTGAATCAGAAGAAGTAGAAGAAGGAGAAGGAGAAGGTGAAGTCTGGAGGGTGAATCAGAAGAAGAAGGAGAAGGTGAAGTCTGGAGGGTGAATCAGAAGAAGCAGAAGAAGGAGAAGGAGAAGGTGAAGTCTGGAGGGTGAATCAGAAGAAGCAGAATAAGGAGAAGGAGAAGGTGAAGTCTGGAGGGTGAATCAGAAGAAGCAGAAGAAGGAGAAGGAGAAGGTGAAGTCTGGAGGGTGAATCAGAAGAAGAAGAAGAAGGAGAAGGAGAAGGTGAAGTATGGAGGGTGAATCAGAAGAAGTAGAAGAAGGAGAACGAGAAGGTGAAGTCAGGAGAGTGAAGCAGAAGAAGCAGAAGAAGGAGAAGGAGAAGGTGAAGTCTGGAGGGTGAAGCAGAAGAAGCAGAAGAAGGGGAAGGAGAAGGTGAAGTCTGGAGGGCGAAGCAGAAGAAGCAGAAGAAGGAGAAGGAGATGGTGAAGTCTGGAGGGTGAAGCAGAAGAAGCAGAAGAAGGAGAAGGAGAAGGTGAAGTCTGGAGGGTGAATCAGAAGAAGTAGAAGAAGGAGAAGGAGAAGGTGAAGTCTGGAGGGTGAAGCAGAAGAAACAGAAGAAGGAGAAGGAGAAGGTGAATACTGAAGGGTGAATCAGAAGAAGTAGAAGAAGGAGAAGGAGAAGGTGAAGTCTGGAGGGTGAATCAGAAGAAGCAGAAGAAGGAGAAGGAGAAGGTGAAGTCTGGAGGGTGAATCAGAAGAAGCAGAAGAAGGAGAAGGAGAAGATGAAGTCTGGAGGGTGAATCAGAAGAAGTAGAAGAAGGAGAAGGAGAAGGTGCGGTCTGGAGGGTGAATCAGAAGAAGCAGAAGAAGGAGAAGGAGAAGGTGAAGTCTGGAGGGTGAATCAGAAGAAGCAGAAGAAGGAGAAGGAGAAGGTGAAGTCTGGAGGGTGAATCAGAAGAAGCAAAAGAAGGAGAAGTAGAAGGTGAAGTCTAGAGGGTGAATCAGAAGAAGCAGAAGAAGGAGAAGGAGAAGGTGAAGTTAGGAGGGTGAATCAGAAGCAGCAGAAGAAGGAGAAGGAGCAGGTGAAGTCAGGGGGTGAAGCAGAAGAAGTAGAAGAAGGAGAAGCAGAAGGTGAAGTCAGGACGGTGAAGCAGAAGAAGCAGAAGAAGGAGAAGGAGAAGGTGAAGTCTGGAGGGCGCAGCAGAAGAAGCAGAAGAAGGAGAAGGAGAAGGTGAAGTCTGGAGGGCGAAGCAGTAGAAGCAGAAGAAGGAGAAGGAGAAGGTGAAGTCTGGAGGGTGAATCAGAAGAAGTAGAAGAAGGAGAAGGAGAAGGTGAAGTCAGGAGAGTGAAGCAGAAGAAGGAGAAGGAGAAGTTGAAGTCTGGAGGGTGAAGCAGAAGAAGCAGAAGAAGGAGAAGGAGAAGGTAAAGTCTGGAGGGCGAAGCAGAAGAAGCAGAAGAAGTAGAAGGAGAAGGTGAAGTCTGGAGGGTGAAGCAGAAGAAGCAGAAGAAGGAGAAGGAGAAGGTGAAGTCTGGAGGGTGAATCAGAAGACGTAGAAGAAGGAGAAGGAGAAGGTGAAGTCAGGAGGGTGAAGCAGAAGAAGCAGAAGAAGGAGAAGGAGAAGGTGAAGTCTGGAAGGTGAAGCAGAAGAAGCAGAAGGAGGAGAAGGAGAAGGTGAGGTCTGGAGGGTGAAGCAGAAGAAGCAGAAGAAGGAGAAGGAGAAGGTGAAGTAAGGATGGTGAATCAGAAGAAGTAGAAGAAGGAGAAGGAGAAGGTGAAGTCTGGAGGGTGAATCAGAAGACGTAGAAGAAGGAGAAGGAGAAGGTGAAGTCTGGAGGGTGAATCAGAAGAAGTAGAAGAAGGAGAAGGAGAAGGTGAAGTCTGGAGGGTGAATCAGAAGAAGCAGAAGAAGGAGAAGGAGAAGGTGAAGTCTGGAGGGAGAAGCAGAAGAAGTAGAAGAAGGAGAAGGAGAAGTTGAAGTCTGGAGGGTGAATCAGAAGAAGTAGAAGAAGGAGAAGGAGAAGGTGAAGTCTGGAGGGTCAATCAGAAGAAGTAGAAGAAGGAGAAGGAGAAGGTGAAGTCTGGAGGGTGAATCAGAAGAAGCAGAAGAAGGAGAAGGAGAAGATGAAGTCTGGAGGGTGAATCAGAAGAAGTAGAAGAAGGAGAAGGAGAAGGTGTAGTCTGGACGGTGAATCAGAAGAAGTAGACGAAGGAGAAGGAGAAGGTGAAGTCTGCAGGGTGAATCAGAAGAAGCAGAAGAAGGAGAAGGAGAAGGTGAAGTCTGGAGGGTGAATCAGAAGAAGTCGAAGAAGGAGAAGGAGAGGGTGAAGTCTGGAGGGTGAATCAGAAGAAGAAGGAGAAGGTGAAGTCTGGAGGGTGAATCAGAAGAAGCAAGAAGGAGAAGAGGAAGGTGAAGTCTGGAGGGTGAATCAGAAGAAGCAGAATAAGGAGAAGGAGAAGGTGAAGTCTGGAGGGTGAATCAGAAGAAGCAGAAGAAGGAGAAGGAGAAGGTGAAGTCTGGAGGGAGAATCAGAAGAAGTAGAAGAAGGAGAAGGAGAAGGTGAATTCTGGAGGGTGAATCAGAAGAAGTAGAAGAAGGAGAAGGAGAAGGTGAAGTCAGGAGAGTGAAGCAGAAGAAGCAGAAGAAGGAGAAGGAGAAGGTGAAGTCTGGAGGGTGAAGCAGAAGAAGCAGAAGAAGGAGAAGGAGAAGGTGAAGTCTGGAGGGCGAAGCAGAAGAAGCATAAGAAGGAGAAGGAGAAGGTGAAGTCTGGAGGGTGAAGCAGAAGAAGCAGAAGAAGGAGAAGGAGAAGGTGAAGTCTGGAGGGTGAATCAGAAGAAGTAGAATGAGGAGAAGGAGAAGGTGAAGTCAGGAGGGTGAAGCAGAAGAAGCAGAAGAAGGAGAAGGAGAAGGTGAAGTCTGGAGGGTGAAGCAGAAAAAGCAGAAGAAGGAGAAGGAGAAGGTGAAGGTTGGAGGGTGAAGCAGAAGAAGCAGAAGAAGAAGGAGAAGGTGAAGTCAGGAGGGTGAATCAGAAGAAGTAGAAGAAGGAGAAGGAGAAGGTGAAGTCTGGAGGGTGAATCAGAAGAAGTAGAAGAAGGAGAAGGAGAAGGTGAAGTCTGGAGGGTGAATCAGAAGAAGTAGAAGAAGGAGAAGGAGAAGGTGAAGTCTGGAGGGTGAATCAGATGAAGTAGAAGAAAGAGAAGGAGAAGGTGAAGTCTGGAGGGAGAAGCAGAAGAAGTAGAAGAAGGAGAAGGAGAAGGTGAAGTCTGGAGCGTGAATCAGAAGATGTAGAAGAAGGAGAAGGAGAAGGTGAAGTCTGGAGGGTCAATCAGAAGAAGTAGAAGAAGGAGAAGGAGAAGGTGAAGTCTGGAGGGTGAATCAGAAGAAGCAGAAGAAGGAGAAGGAGAAGGTGAAGTCTGGAGGGTGAATCAGAAGAAGTAGAAGAAGGAGAAGGAGAAGGTGTAGTCTGGACGGTGAATCAGAAGAAGTAGACGAAGGAGAAGGTGAAGTCTGCAGCGTGAATCAGAAGAAGCAGAAGAAGGAGAAGGAGAAGGTGAAGTCTGGAGGGTGAATCAGAAGAAGTAGAAGAAGGAGAAGGAGAAGGTGAAGTCTGGAGGGTGAATCAGAAGAAGCAGAAGAAGGAGAAGGAGAAGGTGAAGTCTGGAGGGTGAATCAGAAGAAGCAGAAGAAGGAGAAGGAGAAGGTGAAGTCTGGAGGGTGAATCAGAAGAAGCAGAATAAGGAGATGGAGAAGGTGAAGTCTGGAGGGTGAATCAGAAGAAGCAGAAGAAGGAGATGGAGAAGGTGAAGTCTGGAGGGTGAATCAGAAGAAGTAGAAGAAGGAGAAGGAGAAGGTGAAGTCTGGAGGGTGAATCAGAAGATGTAGAAGAAGGAGAAGGAGAAGGTGAAGTCTGGAGGGTGAATCAGAAGAAGCAGAAGAAGGAGAAGGAGAAGGTGAAGTCTGGAGGATGAATCAGAAGAAGCAGAAGAAGGAGAAGGAGACGATGAAGTCTGGAGGGTGAATCAGAAGAAGTAGAAGAAGGAGAAGGAGAAGGTGAAGTCTGGAGGGTGAATCAGAAGAAGCAGAAGAAGGAGACGGAGAAGGTGAAGTCTGGAGGGTGAATCAGAAGAAGCAGAAGAAGGAGAAGGAGAAGGTGAAGTCTGGAGGGTGAATCAGAAGAAGCAGAATAAGGAGAAGGAGAAGGTGAAGTCTGGAGGGTGAATCAGAAGAGCAGAAGAAGTAGAAGGTGACGTCTGGAGGGTGAATCAGAAGAAGTAGAAGAAGGAGAAGGAGAAGGTGAAGTCTGGAGGGTGAAGCAGAAGAAGTAGAAGAAGGAGAAGGTGAAGTCAGGAGGGTGAATCAGAAGAAGTAGAAGAAGGAGAAGGAGAAGGTGAAGTCAGGAGGGTGAATCAGAAGAAGCTGAAGAAGGAGAAGGAGAAGGTGAAATCTGGAGGGTGAATCAGAAGAATCAGAAGAAGGAGAAGGAGAAGGTGAAGTCTGGAGGGTGAATCAGAAGAAGCAGAAGAAAGAGAAGGAGAAGGTGAAGTCTGGAGGGTGAAGCAGAAGAAACACAAGAAGGAGAAGGAGAAGGTGAAGACTGGAGGCTGAATCAGAAGAAGTAGAAGAAGGAGAAGGAGAAGGTGAAGTCTGGAGGGTGAATCAGAAGAAGTAGAAGAAGTTGAAGGAGAAGGTGAAGTCTGGAGGGTGAATCAGAAGAAGCAGAAGAAGGAGAAGGAGAAGGTGAAGTCTGGAGGGTGAATCAGAAGAAGCAGAAGAAGGAGAAGGAGAAGATGAAGTCTGGAGGGTGAATCAGAAGAAGTAGAAGAAGGAGAAGGAGAAGGTGAGGTCTGGAGGGTGAATCAGAAGAAGCAGAAGAAGGAGAAGGAGAAGGTGAAGTCTGGAGGGTGAATCAGAAGAAGCAGAAGAAGGAGAAGGAGAAGGTGAAGTTAGGAGGGTGAATCAGAAGAAGCAGAAGAAGGAGAAGGAGAAGGTGAAGTCAGGGGGGTGAAGCAGAAGAAGTAGAAGAAGGAGAAGGAGAAGGTGAAGTCAGGAGGGTGAAGCAGAAGAAGCAGAAGAAGGAGAAGGAGAAGGTGAAGTCTGGAGGGCGCAGCAGAAGAAGCAGAAGAAGGAGAAGGAGAAGGTGCAGTCTGGAGGGTGAAGCAGAAGAAGCAGAAGAAGGAGAAGGAGAAGGTGAAGTCTGGAGGGTGAAACAGAAGAAGTAGAAGAAGGAGAAGGAGAAGGTGAAGTCAGGAGGGTGAAGCAGAAGAAGCAGAAGAAGGAGAAGGAGAAGGTGAAGTCTGGAGGGTGAATCAGAAGAAGTAGAAGAAGGAGAAGGAGAAGGTGAAGTCAGGAGGGTGAAGCAGAAGAAGTAGAAGAAGGAGAAGGAGAAGGTGAAGTCTGGAGCGTGAATCAGAAGATGTAGAAGAAGGAGAAGGAGAAGGTGAAGTCTGGAGGGTCAATCAGAAGAAGTAGAAGAAGGAGAAGGAGAAGGTGAAGTCTGGAGGGTGAATCAGAAGAAGCAGAATAAGGAGAAGGAGAAGGTGAAGTCTGGAGGGTGAATCAGAAGAAGCAGAAGAAGGAGAAGGAGAAGGTGAAGTCCGGAGGGAGAATCAGAAGAAGTAGAAGAAGGAGAAGGAGAAGGTGAAGTCTGGAGGGTGAATCAGAAGAAGTAGAAGAAGGAGAAGGAGAAGGTGAAGTCTGGAGGGTGAAGCAGAAGAAGCAGAGGAAGGAGAAGGAGAAGGTGAAGTCTGGAGGGCGAAGCAGAAGAAGCATAAGAAGGAGAAGGAGAAGGTGAAGTCTGGAGGGTGAAGCAGAAGAAGCAGAAGAAGGAGAAGGAGAAGGTGAAGTCTGGAGGGTGAATCAGAAGAAGTAGAAGAAGGAGAAGGAGAAGGTGAAGTCAGGAGGGTGAAGCAGAAGAAGCAGAAGAAGGAGAAGGAGAAGGTGAAGTCTGGAGGGTGAAGCAGAAGAAGCAGAAGAAGGAGAAGGAGAAGGTGAAGTTTGGAGGGTGAAGCAGAAGAAGCAGAAGAAGGAGAAGGAGAAGGTGAAGTCAGGAGGGTGAATCAGAAGAAGTAGAAGAAGGAGAAGGAGAAGGTGAAGTCTGGAGGGTGAATCAGAAGAAGTAGAAGAAGGAGAAGGAGAAGGTGAAGTCTGGAGGGTGAATCAGAAGAAGTAGAAGAAGGAGAAGGAGAAGGTGAAGTCTGGAGGGTGAATCAGATGAAGTAGAAGAAAGAGAAGGAGAAGGTGAAGTCTGGAGGGAGAAGCAGAAGAAGTAGAAGAAGGAGAAGGAGAAGGTGAAGTCTGGAGCGTGAATCAGAAGATGTAGAAGAAGGAGAAGGAGAAGGTGAAGTCTGGAGGGTCAATCAGAAGAAGTAGAAGAAGGAGAAGGAGAAGGTGAAGTCTGGAGGGTGAATCAGAAGAAGCAGAAGAAGGAGAAGGAGAAGGTGAAGTCTGGAGGGTGAATCAGAAGAAGTAGAAGAAGGAGAAGGAGAAGGTGTAGTCTGGACGGTGAATCAGAAGAAGTAGACGAAGGAGAAGGAGAAGGTGAAGTCTGCAGGGTGAATCAGAAGAAGCAGAAGAAGGAGAAGGAGAAGGTGAAGTCTGGAGGGTGAATCAGAAGAAGTAGAAGGAGGAGAAGGAGAAGGTGAAGTCTGGAGGGTGAATCAGAAGAAGCAGAAGAAGGAGAAGGAGAAGGTGAAGTCTGGAGGGTGAATTAGAAGAAGCAGAAGAAGGAGAAGGAGAAGGTGAAGTCTGGAGGGTGAATCAGAAGAAGCAGAATAAGGAGAAGGAGAAGGTGAAGTCTGGAGGGTGAATCAGAAGAAGCAGAAGAAGGAGATGGAGAAGGTGAAGTCTGGAGGGTGAATCAGAAGAAGTAGAAGAAGGAGAAGGAGAAGGTGAAGTCTGGAGGGTGAATCAGAAGATGTAGAAGAAGGAGAAGGAGAAGTTGAAGTCTGGAGGGTGAATCAGAAGAAGCAGAAAAGGAGAAGGAGAAGGTGAAGTCTGGAGGATGAATCAGAAGAAGCAGAAGAAGGAGAAGGAGACGATGAAGTCTGGAGGGTGAATCAGAAGAAGTAGAAGAAGGAGAAGGAGAAGGTGAAGTCTGGAGGGTGAATCAGAAGAAGGAGAAGAAGGAGAAGGAGAAGGTGAAGTCTGGAGGGTGAATCAGAAGAAGCAGAATAAGGAGAAGGAGAAGGTGAAGTCTTGAGGGTGAATCAGAAGAAGCAGAAGAAGGAGAAGGTGACGTCTGGAGGGTGAATCAGAAGAAGTAGAAGAAGGAGAAGGAGAAGGTGAAGTCTGGAGGGTGAATCAGAAGAAGTAGAAGAAGGAGAAGGAGAAGGTGAAGTCAGGAGGGTGAATCAGAAGAAGCTGAAGAAGGAGAAGGAGAAGGTGAAGTCTGGAGGGTGAATCAGAAGAATCAGAAGAAGGAGAAGGTGAAGTCTGGAGGGTGAATCAGAAGAAGTAGAAGAAGGAGAAGGAGAAGGTGAAGTCAGGAGGGTGAATCAGAAGAAGCTGAAGAAGGAGAAGGAGAAGGTGAAGTCTGGAGGGTGAATCAGAAGAATCAGAAGAAGGAGAAGGTGAAGTCTGGAGGGTGAATCAGAAGAAGCAGAAGAAAGAGAAGGAGAAGGTGATGTCTGGAGGGTGAAGCAGAAGAAACAGAAGAAGGAGAAGGAGAAGGTGAAGACTGGAGGCTGAATCAGAAGAAGTAGAAGAAGGAGAAGGAGAAGGTGAAGTATGGAGGGTGAATCAGAAGAAGTAGAAGAAGGAGAAGGAGAAGGTGAAGTCAGGAGGGTGAATCAGAAGAAGCTGAAGAAGGAGAAGGAGAAGGTGAAGTCTGGAGGGTGAATCAGAAGAATCAGAAGAAGGAGAAGGTGAAGTCTGGAGGGTGAATCAGAAGAAGCAGAAGAAAGAGAAGGAGAAGGTGATGTCTGGAGGGTGAAGCAGAAGAAACAGAAGAAGGAGAAGGAGAAGGTGAAGACTGGAGGCTGAATCAGAAGAAGTAGAAGAAGGAGAAGGAGAAGGTGAAGTATGGAGGGTGAATCAGAAGAAGTAGAAGAAGTTGAAGGAGAAGGTGAAGTCTGGAGGGTGAATCAGAAGAAGCAGAAGAAGGAGAAGGAGAAGGTGAAGTCTGGAGGGTGAATCAGAAGAAGCAGAAGAAGAAGAAGGAGAAGATGAAGTCTGGAGGGTGAATCAGAAGAAGTAGAAGAAGGAGAAGGAGAAGGTGAGGTTTGGAGGGTGAATCAGAAGAAGCAGAAGAAGGAGAAGGAGAAGGTGAAGTCTGGAGGGTGAATCAGAAGAAGCAGAAGAAGGAGAAGGAGAAGGTGAAGTTAGGAGGGTGAATCAGAAGAAGCAGAAGAAGGAGAAGGAGAAGGTGAAGTCAGGGGGGTGAAGCAGAAGAAGTAGAAGAAGGAGAAGGAGAAGGTGAAGTCAGGAGGGTGAAGCAGAAGAAGCAGAAGAAGGAGAAGGAGAAGGTGAAGTCTGGAGGGCGCAGCAGAAGAAGCAGAAGAAGGAGAAGGAGAAGGTGCAGTCTGGAGGGTGAAGCAGAAGAAGCAGAAGAAGGAGAAGAAGAAGGTGAAGTCTGGAGGGTGAAACAGAAGAAGTAGAAGAAGGAGAAGGAGAAGGTGAAGTCAGGAGGGTGAAGCAGAAGAAGCAGAAGAAGGAGAAGGAGAAGGTGAAGTCTGGAGGGTGAATCAGAACAAGTAGAAGAAGGAGAAGGAGAAGGTTAAGTCAGGAGGGTGAAGCAGAAGAAGTAGAAGAAGGAGAAGGAGAAGGCGAAGCCTGGAGTGTGAAACAGAAGAAGTAGAAGAAGGAGAAGGAGAAGGTGAAGTCTGGAGCGTGAATCAGAAGATGTAGAAGAAGGAGAAGGAGAAGGTGAAGTCTGGAGGGTCAATCAGAAGAAGTAGAAGAAGGAGATGGAGAAGGTGAAGTCTGGAGGGTGAATCAGAAGAAGCAGAAGAAGGAGAAGGAGAAGGTGAAGTCTGGAGTGTGAATCAGAAGAAGTAGAAGAAGGAGAAGGAGAAGGTGTAGTCTGGACGGTGAATCAGAAGAAGTAGACGAAGGAGAAGGAGAAGGTGAAGTCTGCAGGGTGAATCAGAAGAAGCAGAAGAAGGAGAAGGAGAAGGTGAAGTCTGGAGGGTGAATCAGAAGAAGTAGAAGAAGGAGAAGGAGAAGGTGAAGTCTGGAGGGTGAATCAGAAGAAGCAGAAGAAGGAGAAGGAGAAGGTGAAGTCTGGAGGGTGAATCAGAAGAAGCAGAATAAGGAGAAGGAGAAGGTGAAGTCAGGAGGGTGAATCAGAAGAAGTAGAAGAAGTTGAAGGAGAAGGTGAAGTCTGGAGGGTGAATCAGAAGAAGCAGAAGAAGGAGAAGGAGAAGGTGAAGTCTGGAGTGTGAATCAGAAGAAGCAGAAGAAGAAGAAGGAGAAGATGAAGTCTGGAGGGTGAATCAGAAGAAGTAGAAGAAGGAGAAGGAGAAGGTGAGGTCTGGAGGGTGAATCAGAAGAAGCAGAAGAAGGAGAAGGAGAAGGTGAAGTCTGGAGGGTGAATCAGAAGAAGCAGAAGAAGGAGAAGGAGAAGGTGAAGTTAGGAGGGTGAATCAGAAGAAGCAGAAGAAGGAGAAGGAGAAGGTGAAGTCAGCGGGGTGAAGCAGAAGAAGTAGAAGAAGGAGAAGGAGAAGGTGAAGTCAGGAGGCTGAAGCAGAAGAAGCAGAAGAAGGAGAAGGAGAAGCTGAAGTCTGGAGGGCGCAGCAGAAGAAGCAGAAGAAGGAGAAGGAGAAGGTGCAGTCTGGAGGGTGAAGCAGAAGAAGCAGAAGAAGGAGAAGGAGAAGGTGAAGTCTGGAGGGTGAAACAGAAGAAGTAGAAGAAGGAGAAGGAGAAGGTGAAGTCAGGAGGTTGAAGCAGAAGAAGCAGAAGAAGGAGAAGGAGAAGGTGAAGTCTGGAGGGTGAATCAGAAGAAGTAGAAGAAGGAGAAGGAGAAGGTGAAGTCAGGAGGGTGAAGCAGAAGAAGCAGAAGAAGGAGAAGGAGAAGGTGAAGTCTGGAGGGTGAAGCAGAAGAAGCAGAAGAAGGAGAAGGAGAAGGTGAAGTCTGGAGGGTGAAGCAGAAGAAGCAGAAGAAGGAGAAGGAGAAGGTGAAGTCAGGAGGGTGAATCAGAAGAAGTAGAAGAAGGAGAAGGAGAAGGTGAAGTCTGGAGGGTGAATCAGAAGAAGTAGAAGAAGGAGAAGGAGAAGGTGAAGTCTGGAGGGTGAATCAGAAGATGTAGAAGAAGGAGAAGGAGAAGGTGAAGTCTGGAGGGTGAATCAGAAGAAGCAGAAGAAGGAGAACGGGAAGGTGAAGTCTGGAGGGAGAAGCAGAAGAAGTAGAAGAAGGAGAAGGAGAAGGTGAAGTCTGGAGGGTGAATCAGAAGAAGTAGAAGATGGAGAAGGCGAAGGGAATGTCTGGAGGGTGAATCAGAAGAAGTAGAAGAAGGAGAAGGAGAAGGTGAAGTCTGGAGGGTGAATCGGAAGAAGCATAAGAAGGAGAAGGAGAAGGTGAAGTCTGGAGGGTGAATCAGAAGAAGTAGAAGAAGGAGAAGGAGAAGGTGTAGTCTGGAGGGTGAATCAGAAGAAGTAGACGAAGGAGAAGGAGAAGGTGAAATCTGGAGGGTGAATCAGAAGAAGCAGAAGAAGGAAAAGGAGAAGGTGAAGTCTGGAGGGTGAATCAGAAGAGGTAGAAGAAGGATAAGGAGAAGGTGAAGTCTGGAGGGTGAACCAGAAGAAGCAGAAGAAGGAGAAGGAGAAGGTGAAGTCTGGAGGGTGAATCAGACGAAGCAGAAGAAGGATAAGGAGAAGGTGAAGTCTGGAGGGTGAATCAGAAGAAGTAGAAGAAGTAGAAGGAGAAGGTGAAGTCTGGAGGGTGAATCAGAAGAAGTAGAAGAAGGAGAAGGAGAAGGTGAAGTCTGGAGGGTGAATCAGAAGAAGCAGAAGAAGGAGAAGGAGAAGGTGAAGTCAGGAGGGTGAATCAGAAGAAGCAGAAGAAGGAGAAGGAGAAGGTGAAGTCTGGAGGGTGAATCAGAAGAAGCAGAAGAAGGAGAAGGAGAAGGTGAAGACTGGAGGGTGAATCAGAAGAAGTAGAAGAAGGAGAAGGAGAAGGTGAAGTCTGGAGGGTGAATCAGAAGAAGTAGAAGAAGGAGAAGGAGAAGGCGAAGTCTGGAGGGTGAATCAGAAGAAGCAGAAGAAGGAGAAGGAGAAGGTGAAGTCTGGAGGGTGAATCAGAAGAAGCAGAAGAAGGAGAAGGAGAAGATGAAGTCTGGAGGGTGAATCAGAAGAAGTAGAAGAAGGAGAAGGAGAAGGTGAGGTCTGGAGGGTGAATCAGAAGAAGCAGAAGAAGGAGAAGGAGAAGGTGAAGTCTGAAGGGTGAATCAGAAGAAGCAGAAGAAGGAGAAGGAGAAGGTGAAGTCTGGAGGGTGAATCAGAAGAAGCAGAAGAAGGAGAAGGAGAAGGTGAAGTCTGGAGGGTGAATCAGAAGAAGCAGAAGAAGGAGAAGGAGAAGGTGAAGTCTGGAGGGTGAATCAGAAGAAGTAGAAGAAGGAGAAGGAGAAGGTGAAGTCTGCAGGGTGAATCAGAAGAAGTAGAAGAAGGAGAAGGAGAAGGTGAAGTCTGGAGGGTGAATCAGAAGAAGCAGAAGAAGGAGAACGGGAAGGTGAAGTCTGGAGGGAGAAGCAGAAGAAGTAGAAGAAGGAGAAGGAGAAGGTGAAGTCTGGAGGGTGAATCAGAAGAAGTAGAAGAAGGAGAAGGCGAAGGTAAAGTCTGGAGGGTGAATCAGAAGAAGTAGAAGAAGGAGAAGGAGAAGGTGAAGTCTGGAGGGTGAATCGGAAGAAGCAGAAGAAGGAGAAGGAGAAGGTGAAGTCTGGAGGGTGGATCAGAAGAGGTAGAAGAAGGATAAGGAGAAGGTGAAGTCTGGAGGGTGAACCAGAAGAAGCAGAAGAAGGAGAAGGAGAAGGTGAAGTCTGGAGGGTGAATCGGAAGAAGCAGAAGAAGGAGAAGGAGAAGGTGAAGTCTGGAGGGTGAATCAGAAGAAGCAGAAGAAGTAGAAGGAGAAGGTGAAGTCTGGAGGGTGAATCAGAAGAAGTAGAAGAAGGAGAAGGAGAAGGTGAAGTCTGGAGGGTGAATCAGAAGAAGCAGAAGAAGGAGAAGGAGAAGGTGAAGTCAGGAGGGTGAATCAGAAGAAGCAGAAGAAGGAGAAGGAGAAGGTGAAGTCTGGAGGGTGAATCAGAAGAAGCAGAAGAAGGAGAAGGAGAAGGTGAAGACTGGAGGGTGAATCAGAAGAAGGAGAAGAAGGAGAAGGAGAAGGTGAAGTCTGGAGGGTGAATCAGAAGAAGTAGAAGAAGGAGAAGGAGAAGGCGAAGTCTGGAGGGTGAATCAGAAGAAGCAGAAGAAGGAGAAGGAGAAGGTGAAGTCTGGAGGGTGAATCAGAAGAAGCAGAAGAAGGAGAAGGAGAAGATGAAGTCTGGAGGGTGAATCGGAAGACGTAGAAGAAGGAGAAGGAGAAGGTGAGGTCTGGAGGGTGAATCAGAAGAAGCAGAAGAAGGAGAAGGAGAAGGTGAAGTCTGAAGGGTGAATCAGAAGAAGCAGAAGAAGGAGAAGGAGAAGGTGAAGTCTGGAGGGTGAATCAGAAGAAGCAGAAGAAGGAGAAGGAGAACGTGAAGTCTGGAGGGTGAATCAGAAGAAGCAGAAGAAGGAGAAGGAGAAGGTGAAGTCTGGAGGGTGAATCAGAAGAAGTAGAAGAAGGAGAAGGAGAAGGTGAAGTCTGGAGGGTGATTCAGAAGAAGTAGAAGAAGGAGAAGGAGAAGGCGAAGTCTGGAGGGGGAATCAGAAGAAGCAGAAGAAGGAGAAGGAGAAGGTGAAGTCTGGAGGGTGAATCAGAAGAAGCAGAAGAAGGAGAAGGAGAAGATGAAGTCTGGAGGGTGAATCAGAAGAAGTAGAAGAAGGAGAAGGAGAAGGTGAAGTCTGGAGGGTGAATCAGCAGAAGCAGAAGAAGGAGAAGGAGAAGGTGAAGTCTGGAGGGTGAATCAGAAGAAGCAGAAGAAGGAGAAGGAGAAGGTGAAGTCTGGAGGGTGAATCAGAAGAAGCAGAATAAGGAGAAGGAGAATGTGAAGTCTGGATGGTGAATCAGAAGATGCAGAAGAAGGAGAAGGAGAAGGTGAAGTCTGGAGGGTGAATCAGAAGAAGTAGAAGAAGGAGAAGGAGAAGGTGAAGTCTGGAGGGTGAAGCAGAAGAAGTAGAAGAAGGAGAAGGAGAAGGTGAAGTCAGGAGGGTGAATCAGAAGAAGTAGAAGAAGGAGAAGGTGAAGTCAGGAGGGTGAATCAGAAGAAGCAGAAGAAGGAGAAGGAGAAGGTGAAGTCTGGAGGGTGAATCAGAAGAATCAGACGAAGGAGAAGGAGAAGGTGAAGTCTGGAGGGTGAATCAGAAGAAGCAGAAGAAAGAGAAGGAGAAGGTGAAGTCTGGAGGGTGAAGCAGAAGAAGCAGAAGAAGGAGAAGGAGAAGGTGAAGATTGGAGGGTGAATCAGAAGAAGTAGAAGAAGTAGAAGGAGAAGGTGAAGTCTGGAGGGTGAATCAGAAGAAGTAGAAGAAGGAGAAGGAGAAGGTGAAGTCTGGAGGGTGAATCAGAAGAAGCAGAAGAAGGAGAAGTGGAAGATGAAGTCTGGAGCGTGAATCAGAAGAAGCAGAAGAAGGAGAAGGAGAAGATGAAGTCTGGAGGGTGAATCAGAAGAAGTAGAAGAAGGAGAAGGAGAAGGTGAGGTCTGGAGGGTGAATCAGAAGAAGCAGAAGAAGGAGAAGGAGAAGGTGAAGTCTGGAGGGTGAATCAGAAGAAGCAGAAGCAGGAGAAGGAGAAGGTGAAGTCTGGAGGGTGAATCAGAAGAAGCAGAAGAAGGAGAAGGAGAAGGTGAAGTCAGGAGGGTGAATCAGAAGAAGCAGAAGAAGGAGAAGGAGAAGTTGAAGTTAGGAGGGTGAATCAGAAGAAGCAGAAGAAGGAGAAGGAGAAGTTGAGGTCAGGGGGGTGAAGCAGAAGAAGTAGAAGAAGGAGAAGGAGAAGGTGAAGTCAGGAGGGTGAAGCAGAAGAAGCAGAAGAAGGAGAAGGAGAAGGTGAAGTCAGGAGGGTGAAGCAGAAGAAGCAGAAGAAGGAGATGAAGGCGGTGAAGTCTGGAGGGTGCAGCAGAAGAAGCAGAAGAAGGAGAAGGAGAAGGTGAAGTCCTAAGGGTGAAGCAGAAGAAGCAGAAGAAGGAGAAGGTGAAGTCTGGAGGGTGAATCAGAAGAAGTAGAAGAAGGAGAAGGAGAAGGTGAAGTCAGGAGGGTGAAGCAGAAGAAGCAGAAGAAGGAGAAGGAGAAGGTGAAATCTGGAGGGTGAAGCAGAAGAAGCAGAAGAAGGAGAAGGAGAAGGTGAAGTCTGGAGGGTGAAGCAGAAGAAGCAGAAGAAGGAAAAGGAGAAGGTGAAGTCTGGAGGGTGAATCAGAAGAAGTAGAAGAAGGAGAAGGAGAAGGTGAAGTAAGGAGGGTGAAGCAGAAGAAGCAGAAGAAGGAGAAGGAGAAGGTGAAGTCTGGAGGGTGAAGCAGAAGAAGGAGAAGGAGAAGGTGAAGTCTGGAGGGTGAAGCAGAAGAAGCAGAAGAAGGAGAAGGACAAGGTGAAGTCAGGAGGGTGAATCAGAAGAAGTAGAAGAAGGAAAAGGAGAAGGTGAAGTCTGGAGGGTGAATCAGAAGAAGTAGAAGAAGGAGAAGGAGAAGTTGAAGTCTGGAGGGTGAATCAGAAGAAGTGGAAGAAGGAGAAGGAGAAGGTGAAGTCTGGAGGGTGAAGCAGAAGAAGCAGAAGAAGGAGAAGGAGAAGGTGAAGTCTGGAGGGTGAATCAGAAGAAGTAGAAGAAGGAGAAGGAGAAGGTGAAGTCTGGAGGGTGAAGCAGAAGAAGCAGAAGAAGGAGAAGGAGAAGCTGAAGTCTGGAGGGTGAATCAGAAGAAGTAGAAGAAGGAGAAGGAGAAGGTGAAGTCAGGAGGGTGAATCAGAAGAAGCAGAAGAAGGAGAAGGAGAAGATGAAGTCTGGAGGGTGAATCAGAAGAAGCAGAAGAAGGAGAAGGAGAAGGTGAAGTCTGGAGGGTGAATCAGAAGAAGCAGAATAAGGAGAAGGAGAAGGTGAAGTCTGGAGGGTGAATCAGAAGAAGCAGAAGAAGGAGAAGGAGAAGGTGAAGTCTGGAGGGTGAATCAGAAGAAGTAGAAGAAGGAGAAGGAGAAGGTGAAGTCTGGAGAGTGAAGCAGAAGAAGTAGAAGAAGGAGAAGGAGAAGGTGAAGTCAGGAGGGTGAATCAGAAGAAGTAGAAGAAGGAGAAGGAGAAGGCGAAGTCAGGAGGATGAATCAGAAGAAGCAGAAGAAGGAGAAGGAGAAGGTGAAGACTGGAGGGTGAATCTGAAGAATCAGACGAAGGAGAAGGAGAAGGTGAAGTCTGGAGGGTGAATCAGAAGAAGCAGAAGAAAGAGAAGGAGAAGGTGAAGTCTGGAGGGTGAAGCAGAAGAAGCAGAAGAAGGAGAAGAAGGTGAAGACTGGAGGGTGAATCAGAAGAAGGAGAAGAAGGAGAAGGAGAAGGTGAAGTCTGGAGGGTGAATCAGATGAAGTAGAAGAAGGAGACGGAGATGGTGAAGTCTGGAGGGTGAATCAGAAGAAGCAGAAGAAGGAGAAGTAGAAGATGAAGTCTGGAGCGTGAATCAGAAGAAGCAGAAGAAGGAGAAGGAGAAGATGAAGTCTGGAGGGTGAATCAGAAGAAGAAGAAGAAGGAGAAGGAGAAGGTGAAGTCTGGAGGGTGAATCAGAAGAAGCAGAAGAAGGAGAACGAGAAGGTGAAGTCTGGAGGGTGAATCAGAAGAAGCAGAAGAAGGAGAAGGAGAAGGTGAAGTCAGGAGGGTGAATCAGAAGAAGCAGAAGAAGGAGAAGGAGAAGGTGAAGTTAGGAGGGTGAATCAGAAGAAGCAGAAGAAGGAGAAGGAGAAGGTGAAGTCAGGGGGGTGAAGCAGAAGAAGTAGAAGAAGGAGAAGGAGAAGGTGAAGTCAGGAGGGTGAAGCAGAAGAAGCAGAAGAAGTAGATGGAGACGGTGAAGCCTGGAGGGCGCAGCAGAAGAAGCAGAAGAAGGAGAAGGAGAAGGTGAAGTCCTAAGGGTGAAGCAGAAGAAGCAGAAGAAGGAGAAGGAGAAGGTGAAGTCTGGAGGGTGAATCAGAAGAAGTAGAAGAAGGAGAAGGAGAAGGTGAAGTCAGGAGGGTGAAGCAGAAGAAGCAGAAGAAGGAGAAGGAGAAGGTGAAATCTGGAGGGTGAAGCAGAAGAAGCAGAAGAAGGAGAAGGAGAAGGTGAAGTCTGGAGGGCGAAGCAGAAGAAGCAGAAGAAGGAGAAGGAGAAGGTGAAGTCTGGAGGGTGAAGCAGAAGAAGCAGAAGAAGGAGAAAGAGAAGGTGAAGTCTGGAGGGTGAATCACAAGAAGTAGAAGAAGGAGAAGGAGAAGGTGAAGTAAGGAGGGTGAAGCAGAAGAAGCAGAAGAAGGAGAAGGAGAAGGTGAAGTCTGGAGGGTGAAGCAGAAGAAGCAGAAGAAGGAGAAGGAGAAGGTGAAGTCTGGAGGGTGAAGCAGAAGAAGCAGAAGAAGGAGAAGGAGAAGGTGAAGTCAGGAGGGTGAATCAGAAGAAGTAGAAGAAGGAAAAGGAGAAGGTGAAGTCTGGAGGGTGAATCAGAAGAAGTAGAAGAAGGAGAAGGATAAGGTGAAGTCTGGAGGGAGAATCAGAAGAAGTGGAAGAAGGAGAAGGAGAAGGTGAAGTCTGGAGGGTGAATCAGAAGAAGCAGAAGAAGGAGAAGGAGAAGGTGAAGTCTGGAGGGAGAAGCAGAAGAAGTAGAAGAAGGATAAGGAGAAGGTGAAGTCTGGATTGTGAATCAGAAGAAGTAGAAGAAGGAGAAGGAGGAGGTGAAGTCTGGAGGGTGAATCAGAAGAAGTAGAAGAAGGAGAAGGAGAAGGTGTAGTCTGGAGGATGAATCAGAAGAAGTAGAAGAAGGAGAAGGAGAAGGTGAAGTCTGGAGGGTGAATCAGAAGAAGCACAATAAGGAGAAGGAGAAGGTGAAGTCTGGAGGGTGAATCAGAAGAAGCAGAAGAAGGAGAAGGAGAAGGTGAAGTCTGGAGGGTGAATCAGAAGAAGTAGAAGAAGGAGAAGGAGAAGGTGAAGTCTGGAGGGTGAAGCAGAAGAAGTAGAAGAAGGAGAAGGAGAAGGTGAAGTCTGGAGGGCGAAGCAGAAGAAGCAGAAGAAGGAGAAGGAGAAGGTGAAGTCTGGAGGGTGAAGCAGAAGAAGCAGAAGAAGGAGAAGGAGAAGGTGAAGTCTGGAGGGTGAATCAGAAGCAGTAGAAGAAGGAGAAGGAGAAGGTGAAGTAAGGAGGGTGAAGCAGAAGAAGTAGAAGAAGGAGAAGGAGAAGGTGAAGTCTGGAGGGTGAATCAGCAGAAGCAGAAGAAGGAGAAGGAGAAGGTGAAGTCTGGAGGGTGAATCAGAAGAAGCAGAAGAAGGAGAAGGAGAAGGTGAAGTCTGGAGGGTGAATCAGAAGAAGCAGAATAAGGAGAAGGAGAAGGTGAAGTCTGGAGGGTGAATCAGAAGAAGCAGAAGAAAGAGAAGGAGAAGGTGAAGTCTGGAGGGTGAAGCAGAAGAAGCAGAAGAAGGAGAACGAGAAGGTGAAGTCTGGAGGGTGAATCAGAAGAAGTAGAAGAAGGAGAAGGAGAAGGTGAAGTCTGGAGGGTGAATCAGAAGAAGTAGAAGAAGGAGAAGGTGAAGTCAGGAGGGTGAATCAGAAGAAGCAGAAGAAGTTGAAGGAGAAGGTGAAGTCTGGAGGGTGAATCAGAAGAAGCAGAAGAAGGAGAAGGAGGAGGTGAAGACTGGAGGGTGAATCAGAAAAAGTAGAAGAAGGAGAAGGAGAAGGTGAAGTCTGGAGGGTGAATCAGAAGAAGTGGAAGAAGGAGAAGGAGAAGGCGAAGTCTGGAGGGTGAATCAGAAGAAGCAGAAAAAGGCGAAGGAGAAGGTGAAGTCTGGAGGGTGAATCAGAAGAAGCAGAAGAAGGAGGAGGAGAAGATGAAGTCTGGAGGGTGAATCAGAAGAAGTAGAAGAAGGAGAAGGAGAAGGTGAGGTCTGGAGGGTGAAGCAGAAGAAGCAGAAGAAGGAGAAGGAGAAGGTGAAGTCTGGAGGGTGAAGCAGAAGAAGCAGAAGATGGAGAAGGAGAAGGTGAAGTCTGGAGTGCGAAGCAAAAGAAGCAGAAGAAGGAGAAGGAGAAGGTGAAGTCTGGAGGGTGAAGCAGAAGAAGCAGAAGAAGGAGAAGGAGAAGGTGAAGTCTGGAGGGTGAATCAGGAGAGGTAGAAGAAGGAGAAGGAGAAGGTGAAGTCAGGAGGGTGAAGCAGAAGAAGCAGAAGAAGGAGAAGGAGAAGGTGAAGTCAGGAGGGTGAAGCAGAAGAAGCAGAAGAAGGAGAAGGAGAAGGTGAAGTCTGGAGGGTGAAGCAGAAGAAGCAGAAGAAGGAGAAGGAGAAGGTGAAGTCAGGAGGGTGAATCAGAAGAAGTAGAAGAAGGAGAAGGAGAAGGTGAAGTCTGGAGGGTGAATCAGAAGAAGTAGAAGATGGAGAAGGAGAAGGTGAAGTCTGGAGGGTGAATCAGAAGAAGTAGAAGAAGGAGAAGGAGAAGGTGAAGTCTGGAGGGTGGATCAGAAGAAGCAGAAGAAGGAGAAGGAGAAGGTGAAGTCTGGAGGGAGAAGCAGAAGAAGTAGAAGAAGGAGAAGGACAAGGTGAAGTCTGGAGGGTGAAGCAGAAGAAGCAGAAGAAGGAGAAGGAGAAGGTGAAGTCTGGAGGGTGAAGCAGAAGAAGCAGAAGAAGGAGAAGGAGAAGGTGAAGTCTGGAGGGCGCAGCAGAAAACGCAGAAGAAGGAGAAGGAGAAGGTGAAGTCTGGAGGGTGAAGCAGAAGAAGCAGAAGAAGGAGAAGGAGAAGGTGAAGTCTGGAGGGTGAATCCGAAGAAGTAGAAGAAGGAGAAGGAGAAGGTGAAGTCAGGAGGGTGAAGCAGAAGAAGCAGAAGAAGGAGAAGGAGAAGGTGAAGTCTGGAGGGTGAAGCAGAAGAAGCAGAAGATGGAGAAGGAGAAGGTGAAGTCTGGAGGGCGAAGCAGAAGAAGCAGAAGAAGGAGAAGGAGAAGGTGAAGTCTGGAGGGTGAAGAAGAAGAAGCAGAAGAAGGAGAAGGAGAAGGTAAAGTCTGGAGGGTGAATCAGGAGAAGTAGAAGAAGGAGAAGGAGAAGGTGAAGTCAGGAGGGTGAAGCAGAAGAATCAGAACAAGGAGAAGGAGAAGGTGAAGTCAGGAGGGTGAAGCAGAAGAAGCAGAAGAAGGAGAAGGAGAAGGTGAAGTCTGGAGGGTGAAGCAGAAGAAGCAGAAGAAGGAGAAGGAGAAGGTGAAGTCAGGAGGGTGAATCAGAAGAAGTAGAAGAAGGAGAAGGAGAAGGTGAAGTCTGGAGGGTGAATGAGAAGAAGTAGAAGATGGAGAAGGAGAAGGTGAAGTCTGGAGGGTGAATCAGAAGAAGTAGAAGAAGGAGAAGGAGAAGGTGAAGTCTGGAGGGTGAATCAGAAGAAGCAGAAGAAGGAGAAGGAGAAGGTGAAGTCTGGAGGGAGAAGCAGAAGAAGTAGAAGAAGGAGAAGGAGAAGGTGAAGTCTGGAGGGTGAATCAGAAGAAGAAGAAGAAGGAGAAGGAGAAGGTGAAGTCTGGAGGGCGAATCAGTAGAAGTAGAAGAAGGAGAAGGAGAAGGTGAAGTCTGGAGTGTGAATCAGAAGAAGCAGAAGAAGGAGAAGGAGAAGGTGAAGTCTGGAGGGTGAATCAGAAGAAGTAGTAGAAGGAGAAGGAGATGGTGTAGTCTGGAGGGTGAATCAGAAGAAGTAGACGAAGGAGAAGGAGAAGGTGAAGTCTGGAGGGTGAATCAGAAGAAGCAGAAGAAGGAGAAGGAGAAGGTGAAGTCTAGAGGGTGAATCAGAAGAAGTAGAAGAAGGAGAAGGAGAAGTTGAGGTCTGGAGGGTGAATCAGAAGAAGCAGAAGAAGGAGAAGGAGAAGCTGAAGTCAGGAGGGTGAATCAGAAGAAGCAGAAGAAGGAGAAGGAGAAGGTGAAGTCTGGAGGGTGAATCAGAAGAAGCAGAAGAAGGAGAAGGAGAAGTTGAAGACTGGAGGGTGAATCAGAAGAAGTAGAAGAAGGAGAAGTAGAAGGTGAAGTCTGGAGGGTGAATCAGAAGAAGTAGAAGAAGGAGAAGGAGAAGGTGTAGTCTGGAGGGTGAATCAGAAGAAGTAGACGAAGGAGAAGGAGAAGGTGAAGTCTGGAGGGTGAATCAGAAGAAGCAGAAGAAGGAGAAGGAGAAGGTGAAGTCTGGAGGGTGAATCAGAAGAAGCAGAAGAAGGAGAATGAGAAGGTGAAGTCAGGAGGGTGAATCAGAAGAAGCAGAAGAAGTTGAAGGAGAAGGTGAAGTCTGGAGGGTGAATCAGAAGAAGCAGAAGAAGGAAAAGGAGAAGGTGAAGTCTGGAGGGTGAATCAGAAGAAGTAGAAGAAGGAGAAGGAGAAGGTGAAGTCTGCAGGGTGAATCAGAAGAAGTAGAAGAAGGAGAAGGAGAAGGTGAAGTCTGGAGGGTGAATCAGAAGAAGCAGAAGAAGGAGAATGAGAAGGTGAAGTCAGGAGGGTGAATCAGAAGAAGCAGAAGAAGTTGAAGGAGAAGGTGAAGTCTGGAGGGTGAATCAGAAGAAGCAGAAGAAGGAGAAGGAGGAGGTGAAGACTGGAGGGTGAATCAGAAAAAGTAGAAGAAGGAGAAGGAGAAGGTGAAGTCTGGAGGGTGAATCAGAAGAAGTGGAAGAAGGAGAAGGAGAAGGCGAAGTCTGGAGGGTGAATCAGAAGAAGCAGAAAAAGGCGAAGGAGAAGGTGAAGTCTGGAGGGTGAATCAGAAGAAGCAGAAGAAGGAGGAGGAGAAGATGAAGTCTGGAGGGTGAATCAGAAGAAGTAGAAGAAGGAGAAGGAGAAGGTGAGGTCTGGAGGGTGAATCAGAAGAAGCAGAAGAAGGAGAAGGATATGGTGAAGTCTGAAGGGTGAATCAGAAGAAGCAGAAGAAGGAGAAGTAAAAGGTGAAGTCTGGAGGGTGAATCAGAAGAAGCAGAAGAAGGAGAAGGAGAAGGTGAAGTCTGGAGGGTGAATCAGAGGAAGCAGAAGAAGGAGAAGGAGAAGGTGAAGTCTGTAGGGTGAATCAGAAGAAGTAGAAGAAGGAGAAGGAGAAGGTGAAGTCTGGAGTGTGAATCAGAAGAAGTAGAAGAAGGAGAAGGAGAAGGTGAAGTCTGGAGGGTGAATCAGAAGAAGCAGAAGAAGGAGAAGGAGAAGGTGAAGTCTGGAGGGTGAATCAGAAGAAGCAGAAGAAGGAGAAGGAGAAGATGAAGTCTGGAGGGTGAATCAGAAGAAGTAGAAGAAGGAGTAGGAGAAGGAGAAGTCTGGAGGGTGAATCAGAAGAAGCAGAAGAAGGAGAAGGAGATGGTGAAGTCTGGAGGGTGAATCAGAAGAAGCAGAAGAAGGAGAAGGAGAAGGTGAAGTCTGGAAGGTGAATCAGAAGAAGTAGAAGACGGAGAAGGAGAAGGTGAAGTCTGGAGGCTGGAGGGTGAAGCAGAAGAAGTAGAAGAAGGAGAAGGAGAAGGTGAAGTCAGGAGGGTGAATCAGAAGAGGTAGAAGAAGGAGAAGGAGAAGGTGAAGTCATGAGGGTGAATCAGAAGAAGCAGAAGAAGGAGAAGGAGAAGGTGAAGTCTGGAGAGTGAATCAGAAGAATCAGAAGAAGGAGAAGGAGAAGGTGAAGTCTGGAGGGTGAATCAGAAGAAGCTGAAGAAAGAGAAGGAGAAGGTGAAGTCTGGAGGGTGAAGCAGAAGAAGCAGAAGATGGAAAAGTAGAAGGTGAAGTCTGGAGGGCCAAGCAGAAGAAGCACAAGAAGGAGAAGGAGAAGGTGAAGTCTGGAGGGTGAAGCAGAAGAAGCAGAAGAAGGAGAAGGAGAAGGTGAAGTCTGGAGGGTGAATCAGGAGAAGTAGAAGAAGGAGAAGGAGAAGGTGAAGTCAGGAGGGTGAAGCAGAAGAAGCAGAAGAAGGAGAAGGAGAAGGTGAAGTCTGGAGGGTGAAGCAGAAGAAGCAGAAGATGGAGAAGGAGAAGTTGAAGTCTGGAGGGCGAAGCAGAAGAAGCAGAAGAAGGAGAAGGAGAAGGTGAAGTCTGGAGGGTGAAGCAGAAGAAGCAGAAGAAGGAGAAGGAGAAGGTGAAGTCTGGAGGGTGAATCAGGAGAAGTAGAAGAAGGAGAAGGAGAAGGTGAAGTCAGGAGGGTGAATCAGAAGAAGCAGAACAAGGAGAAGGAGAAGGTGAAGTCAGGAGGGTGAAGCAGAAGAAGCAGAAGAAGGAGAAGGAGAAGGTGAAGTCTGGAGGGTGAAGCAGAAGAAGCAGAAGAAGGAGAAGGAGAAGGTGAAGTCAGGAGGGTGAATCAGAAGAAGTAGAAGAAGGAGAAGGAGAAGGTGAAGTCTGGAGGGTGAATCAGAAGAAGTAGAAGATGGAGAAGGAGAAGGTGAAGTCTGGAGGGTGAATCAGAAGAAGTAGAAGAAGGAGAAGGAGAAGGTGAAGTCTGGAGGGTGAATCAGAAGAAGCAGAAGAAGGAGAAGGAGAAGGTGAAGTCTGGAGGGAGAAGCAGAAGAAGTAGAAGAAGGAGAAGGAGAAGGTGATGTCTGGAGGGTGAATCAGAAGAAGAAGAAGAAGGAGAAGGAGAAGGTGAAGTCTGGAGGGTGAATCAGTAGAAGTAGAAGAATGAGAAGGAGAAGGTGAAGTCTGGAGGGTGAATCAGAAGAAGCAGAAGAAGGAGAAGGAGAAGGTGAAGTCTGGAGGGTGAATCAGAAGAAGTAGAAGAAGGAGAAGGAGATGGTGTAGTCTGGAGGGTGAATCAGAAGAAGTAGACGAAGGAGAAGGAGAAGGTGAAGTCTGGAGGGTGAATCAGAAGAAGCAGAAGAAGGAGAAGGAGATGGTGAAGTCTAGAGGGTGAATCAGAAGAAGTAGAAGAAGGAGAAGGAGAAGGTGAAGTCTGGAGGGTGAATCAGAAGAAGCAGAAGAAGGAGAAGGTGAAGTCAGGAGGGTGAATCAGAAGAAGCAGAAGAAGGAGAAGGAGAAGTTGAAGACTGGAGGGTGAATCAGAAGAAGTTGAAGAAGGAGAAGGAGAAGGTGAAGTCTGGAGGGTGAATCAGAAGAAGTAGAAGAAGGAGAAGGAGAAGGTGTAGTCTGGAGGGTGAATCAGAAGAAGTAGGCGAAGGAGAAGGAGAAGGTGAAGTCTGGCGGGTGAATCAGAAGAAGCAGAAGAAGGAGAACGAGAAGGTGAAGTCAGGAGGGTGAATCAGAAGAAGCAGAAGAAGGAGAAGGAGAAGTTGAAGTCAGGAGGGTGAATCAGAAGAAGCAGAAGAAGGAGAAGGAGAAGGTGAAGTCTGGAGGGTGAATCAGAAGAAGCAGAAGAAGGAGAAGGAGAAGTTGAAGACTGGAGGGTGAATCAGAAGAAGTTGAAGAAGGAGAAGGAGAAGGTGAAGTCTGGAGGGTGAATCAGAAGAAGCAGAAGAAGGAGAAGGAGAAGTTGAAGACTGGAGGGTGAATCAGAAGAAGTTGAAGAAGGAGAAGGAGAAGGTGAAGTCTGGAGGGTGAATCAGAAGAAGTAGAAGAAGGAGAAGGAGAAGGTGAAGTCTGGAGGGTGAATCAGAAGAAGCACAAGAAGGAGAATGAGAAGGTGAAGTCAGGAGGGTGAATCAGAAGAAGCAGAAGAAGGAGAAGGAGAAGGTGAAGTCTGGAGGGTGAATCAGAAGAAGCAGAAGGAGAAGGAGGAGGTGAAGACTGGAGGGTGAATCAGAAAAAGTAGAAGAAGGAGAAGGAGAAGGTGAAGTCTGGAGGGTGAATCAGAATAAGTAGAAGAAGGAGAAGGAGAAGGCGAAGTCTGGAGGGTGAATCAGAAGAAGCAGAAAAAGGAGAAGGAGAAGGTGAAGTCTGGAGGGTGAATCAGAAGAAGCAGAAGAAGGAGGAGTAGAAGATGAAGTCTGGAGGGTGAATCAGAAGAAGTAGAAGAAGGAGAAGGAGAAGGTGATGTCTGGAGGGTGAATCAGAAGAAGCAGAAGAAGGAGAATGATATGGTGAAGTCTGAAGGGTGAATCAGAAGAAGCAGAAGAAGGAGAAGTAAAAGGTGAAGTCTGGAGGGTGAATCAGAAGAAGCAGAAGAAGGAGAAGGAGAAGGTGAAATCTGGAGGGTGAATCAGAAGAAGCAGAAGAAGGAGAAGGAGAAGGTGAAGTCTGGAGGGTGAATCAGAAGAAGTAGAAGAAGGAGAAGGAGAAGGTGAAGTCTGGAGGGTGAATCAGAAGAAGTAGAAGAAGGAGAAGGAGAAGGTGAAGTCTGGAGGGTGAATCAGAAGAAAGAGAAGAAGGAGAAGGAGACGGTGAAGTCTGGAGGGTGAATCAGAAGAAGCAGAAGAAGGAGAAGGAGAAGATGAAGTCTGGAGGGTGAATCAGAAGAAGTAGAAGAAGGAGTAGGAGAAGGAGAAGTCTGCAGGGTGAATCAGAAAAAGCAGACGAAGGAGAAGGAGATGGTGAAGTCTGGAGGGTGAATCAGAAGAAGCAGAAGAAGGAGAAGGAGAAGGTGAAGTCTGGAGGGTGAATCAGAAGAAGCAGAAGAAGGAGAAGGAGAAGGTGAAGTCTGGAGGGTGAATCAGAAGAAGCAGAAGACGGAGAAGGAGAAGGTGAAGTCTGGAGGCTGGAGGGTGAAGCTGAAGAAGTAGAAGAAGCAGAAGGAGAAGGTGAAGTCAGGAGGGTGAATCAGAAGAGGTAGAAGAAGGAGAAGGTGAAGGTGAAGTCAGGAGGGTGAATCAGAAGAAGCAGAAGAAGGAGAAGGAGAAGGTGAAGTCTGGAGAGTGAATCAGAAGAATCAGAAGAAGGAGAAGGAGAAGGTGAAGTCTGGAGGGTGAATCAGAAGAAGCTGAAGAAAGAGAAGGAGAAGGTGAAGTCTGGAGGGTGAAGCAGAAGAAGCAGAAGAAGGAGAAGGAGAAGGTGAAGACTGGAGGGTGAATCAGAAGAAGTAGAAGAAGGAGAAGGAGAAGGTGAAGTCTGGAGGGTGAATCAGAAGAAGTAGAAGAAGGAGTAGGAGAAGGTGAAGTCTGGAGGTGAATCAGAAGAATGAGAAGAAGGAGAAGGAGAAGGTGAAGTCTGGAGGGTGAATCAGAAGAAGCAGAAGAAGGAGAAGGAGAAGGTGAAGTCAGGAGGGTGAATCAGAAGAAGCAGAAGAAGGAGAAGGAGAAGGTGAAGTTAGGAGGGTGAATCAGAAGAAGCAGAAGAAGGAGAAGGAGAAGGTGAAGTCAGGGGGGTGAAGCAGAAGAAGTAGAAGAAGGAGAAGGAGAAGGTGAAGTCTGGAGGGTGAATCAGAAGAAGCAGAAGAAGGAGAAGGAGAAGGTGAAGTCAGGAGGGTGAATCAGAAGAAGCAGAAGAAGGAGAAGGAGAAGGTGAAGTCTGGAGGGTGAATCAGAAGAAGCAGAAGAAGGAGAAGGAGAAGTTGAAGACTGGAGGGTGAATCAGAAGAAGTAGAAGAAGGAGAAGGAGAAGGTGAAGTCTGGAGGGTGAATCAGAAGAAGCAGAAGAAGGAGAAGGAGAAGGTGAAGTCAGGAGGGTGAATCAGAAGAAGCAGAAGAAGGAGAAGGAGAAGGTGAAGTTAGGAGGGTGAATCAGAAGAAGCAGAAGAAGGAGAAGGAGAAGGTGAAGTCAGGGGGGTGAAGCAGAAGAAGTAGAAGAAGGAGAAGGAGAAGGTGAAGTCAGGAGGGTGAAGCAGAAGAAGCAGAAGAAGTAGATGGAGAAGGTGAAGTCTGGAGGGTGAAGCAGAAGAAGCAGAAGAAGGAGAACGAGAAGGTGAAGTCTGGAGGGTGAATCAGAAGAAGTAGAAGAAGGAGAAGGAGAAGGTGAAGTCTGGAGGGTGAATCAGAAGAAGTAGAAGAAGGAGAAGGTGAAGTCAGGAGGGTGAATCAGAAGAAGCAGAAGAAGTTGAAGGAGAAGGTGAAGTCTGGAGGGTGAATCAGAAGAAGCAGAAGAAGGAGAAGGAGGAGGTGAAGACTGGAGGGTGAATCAGAAAAAGTAGAAGAAGGAGAAGGAGAAGGTGAAGTCTGGAGGGTGAATCAGAAGAAGTGGAAGAAGGAGAAGGAGAAGGCGAAGTCTGGAGGGTGAATCAGAAGAAGCAGAAAAAGGCGAAGGAGAAGGTGAAGTCTGGAGGGTGAATCAGAAGAAGCAGAAGAAGGAGGAGGAGAAGATGAAGTCTGGAGGGTGAATCAGAAGAAGTAGAAGAAGGAGAAGGAGAAGGTGAGGTCTGGAGGGTGAAGCAGAAGAAGCAGAAGAAGGAGAAGGAGAAGGTGAAGTCTGGAGGGTGAAGCAGAAGAAGCAGAAGATGGAGAAGGAGAAGGTGAAGTCTGGAGTGCGAAGCAAAAGAAGCAGAAGAAGGAGAAGGAGAAGGTGAAGTCTGGAGGGTGAAGCAGAAGAAGCAGAAGAAGGAGAAGGAGAAGGTGAAGTCTGGAGGGTGAATCAGGAGAAGTAGAAGAAGGAGAAGGAGAAGGTGAAGTCAGGAGGGTGAAGCAGAAGAAGCAGAAGAAGGAGAAGGAGAAGGTGAAGTCAGGAGGGTGAAGCAGAAGAAGCAGAAGAAGGAGAAGGAGAAGGTGAAGTCTGGAGGGTGAAGCAGAAGAAGCAGAAGAAGGAGAAGGAGAAGGTGAAGTCAGGAGGGTGAATCAGAAGAAGTAGAAGAAGGAGAAGGAGAAGGTGAAGTCTGGAGGGTGAATCAGAAGAAGTAGAAGATGGAGAAGGAGAAGGTGAAGTCTGGAGGGTGAATCAGAAGAAGTAGAAGAAGGAGAAGGAGAAGGTGAAGTCTGGAGGGTGGATCAGAAGAAGCAGAAGAAGGAGAAGGAGAAGGTGAAGTCTGGAGGGAGAAGCAGAAGAAGTAGAAGAAGGAGAAGGACAAGGTGAAGTCTGGAGGGTGAAGCAGAAGAAGCAGAAGAAGGAGAAGGAGAAGGTGAAGTCTGGAGGGTGAAGCAGAAGAAGCAGAAGAAGGAGAAGGAGAAGGTGAAGTCTGGAGGGCGCAGCAGAAAACGCAGAAGAAGGAGAAGGAGAAGGTGAAGTCTGGAGGGTGAAGCAGAAGAAGCAGAAGAAGGAGAAGGAGAAGGTGAAGTCTGGAGGGTGAATCCGAAGAAGTAGAAGAAGGAGAAGGAGAAGGTGAAGTCAGGAGGGTGAAGCAGAAGAAGCAGAAGAAGGAGAAGGAGAAGGTGAAGTCTGGAGGGTGAAGCAGAAGAAGCAGAAGATGGAGAAGGAGAAGGTGAAGTCTGGAGGGCGAAGCAGAAGAAGCAGAAGAAGGAGAAGGAGAAGGTGAAGTCTGGAGGGTGAAGAAGAAGAAGCAGAAGAAGGAGAAGGAGAAGGTAAAGTCTGGAGGGTGAATCAGGAGAAGTAGAAGAAGGAGAAGGAGAAGGTGAAGTCAGGAGGGTGAAGCAGAAGAATCAGAACAAGGAGAAGGAGAAGGTGAAGTCAGGAGGGTGAAGCAGAAGAAGCAGAAGAAGGAGAAGGAGAAGGTGAAGTCTGGAGGGTGAAGCAGAAGAAGCAGAAGAAGGAGAAGGAGAAGGTGAAGTCAGGAGGGTGAATCAGAAGAAGTAGAAGAAGGAGAAGGAGAAGGTGAAGTCTGGAGGGTGAATGAGAAGAAGTAGAAGATGGAGAAGGAGAAGGTGAAGTCTGGAGGGTGAATCAGAAGAAGTAGAAGAAGGAGAAGGAGAAGGTGAAGTCTGGAGGGTGAATCAGAAGAAGCAGAAGAAGGAGAAGGAGAAGGTGAAGTCTGGAGGGAGAAGCAGAAGAAGTAGAAGAAGGAGAAGGAGAAGGTGAAGTCTGGAGGGTGAATCAGAAGAAGAAGAAGAAGGAGAAGGAGAAGGTGAAGTCTGGAGGGCGAATCAGTAGAAGTAGAAGAAGGAGAAGGAGAAGGTGAAGTCTGGAGTGTGAATCAGAAGAAGCAGAAGAAGGAGAAGGAGAAGGTGAAGTCTGGAGGGTGAATCAGAAGAAGTAGTAGAAGGAGAAGGAGATGGTGTAGTCTGGAGGGTGAATCAGAAGAAGTAGACGAAGGAGAAGGAGAAGGTGAAGTCTGGAGGGTGAATCAGAAGAAGCAGAAGAAGGAGAAGGAGAAGGTGAAGTCTAGAGGGTGAATCAGAAGAAGTAGAAGAAGGAGAAGGAGAAGTTGAGGTCTGGAGGGTGAATCAGAAGAAGCAGAAGAAGGAGAAGGAGAAGCTGAAGTCAGGAGGGTGAATCAGAAGAAGCAGAAGAAGGAGAAGGAGAAGGTGAAGTCTGGAGGGTGAATCAGAAGAAGCAGAAGAAGGAGAAGGAGAAGTTGAAGACTGGAGGGTGAATCAGAAGAAGTAGAAGAAGGAGAAGTAGAAGGTGAAGTCTGGAGGGTGAATCAGAAGAAGTAGAAGAAGGAGAAGGAGAAGGTGTAGTCTGGAGGGTGAATCAGAAGAAGTAGACGAAGGAGAAGGAGAAGGTGAAGTCTGGAGGGTGAATCAGAAGAAGCAGAAGAAGGAGAAGGAGAAGGTGAAGTCTGGAGGGTGAATCAGAAGAAGCAGAAGAAGGAGAATGAGAAGGTGAAGTCAGGAGGGTGAATCAGAAGAAGCAGAAGAAGTTGAAGGAGAAGGTGAAGTCTGGAGGGTGAATCAGAAGAAGCAGAAGAAGGAGAAGGAGAAGGTGAAGTCTGGAGGGTGAATCAGAAGAAGTAGAAGAAGGAGAAGGAGAAGGTGAAGTCTGCAGGGTGAATCAGAAGAAGTAGAAGAAGGAGAAGGAGAAGGTGAAGTCTGGAGGGTGAATCAGAAGAAGCAGAAGAAGGAGAATGAGAAGGTGAAGTCAGGAGGGTGAATCAGAAGAAGCAGAAGAAGTTGAAGGAGAAGGTGAAGTCTGGAGGGTGAATCAGAAGAAGCAGAAGAAGGAGAAGGAGGAGGTGAAGACTGGAGGGTGAATCAGAAAAAGTAGAAGAAGGAGAAGGAGAAGGTGAAGTCTGGAGGGTGAATCAGAAGAAGTGGAAGAAGGAGAAGGAGAAGGCGAAGTCTGGAGGGTGAATCAGAAGAAGCAGAAAAAGGCGAAGGAGAAGGTGAAGTCTGGAGGGTGAATCAGAAGAAGCAGAAGAAGGAGGAGGAGAAGATGAAGTCTGGAGGGTGAATCAGAAGAAGTAGAAGAAGGAGAAGGAGAAGGTGAGGTCTGGAGGGTGAATCAGAAGAAGCAGAAGAAGGAGAAGGATATGGTGAAGTCTGAAGGGTGAATCAGAAGAAGCAGAAGAAGGAGAAGTAAAAGGTGAAGTCTGGAGGGTGAATCAGAAGAAGCAGAAGAAGGAGAAGGAGAAGGTGAAGTCTGGAGGGTGAATCAGAGGAAGCAGAAGAAGGAGAAGGAGAAGGTGAAGTCTGTAGGGTGAATCAGAAGAAGTAGAAGAAGGAGAAGGAGAAGGTGAAGTCTGGAGTGTGAATCAGAAGAAGTAGAAGAAGGAGAAGGAGAAGGTGAAGTCTGGAGGGTGAATCAGAAGAAGCAGAAGAAGGAGAAGGAGAAGGTGAAGTCTGGAGGGTGAATCAGAAGAAGCAGAAGAAGGAGAAGGAGAAGATGAAGTCTGGAGGGTGAATCAGAAGAAGTAGAAGAAGGAGTAGGAGAAGGAGAAGTCTGGAGGGTGAATCAGAAGAAGCAGAAGAAGGAGAAGGAGATGGTGAAGTCTGGAGGGTGAATCAGAAGAAGCAGAAGAAGGAGAAGGAGAAGGTGAAGTCTGGAAGGTGAATCAGAAGAAGTAGAAGACGGAGAAGGAGAAGGTGAAGTCTGGAGGCTGGAGGGTGAAGCAGAAGAAGTAGAAGAAGGAGAAGGAGAAGGTGAAGTCAGGAGGGTGAATCAGAAGAGGTAGAAGAAGGAGAAGGAGAAGGTGAAGTCATGAGGGTGAATCAGAAGAAGCAGAAGAAGGAGAAGGAGAAGGTGAAGTCTGGAGAGTGAATCAGAAGAATCAGAAGAAGGAGAAGGAGAAGGTGAAGTCTGGAGGGTGAATCAGAAGAAGCTGAAGAAAGAGAAGGAGAAGGTGAAGTCTGGAGGGTGAAGCAGAAGAAGCAGAAGATGGAAAAGTAGAAGGTGAAGTCTGGAGGGCCAAGCAGAAGAAGCACAAGAAGGAGAAGGAGAAGGTGAAGTCTGGAGGGTGAAGCAGAAGAAGCAGAAGAAGGAGAAGGAGAAGGTGAAGTCTGGAGGGTGAATCAGGAGAAGTAGAAGAAGGAGAAGGAGAAGGTGAAGTCAGGAGGGTGAAGCAGAAGAAGCAGAAGAAGGAGAAGGAGAAGGTGAAGTCTGGAGGGTGAAGCAGAAGAAGCAGAAGATGGAGAAGGAGAAGTTGAAGTCTGGAGGGCGAAGCAGAAGAAGCAGAAGAAGGAGAAGGAGAAGGTGAAGTCTGGAGGGTGAAGCAGAAGAAGCAGAAGAAGGAGAAGGAGAAGGTGAAGTCTGGAGGGTGAATCAGGAGAAGTAGAAGAAGGAGAAGGAGAAGGTGAAGTCAGGAGGGTGAATCAGAAGAAGCAGAACAAGGAGAAGGAGAAGGTGAAGTCAGGAGGGTGAAGCAGAAGAAGCAGAAGAAGGAGAAGGAGAAGGTGAAGTCTGGAGGGTGAAGCAGAAGAAGCAGAAGAAGGAGAAGGAGAAGGTGAAGTCAGGAGGGTGAATCAGAAGAAGTAGAAGAAGGAGAAGGAGAAGGTGAAGTCTGGAGGGTGAATCAGAAGAAGTAGAAGATGGAGAAGGAGAAGGAGAAGTCTGGAGGGTGAATCAGAAGAAGTAGAAGAAGGAGAAGGAGAAGGTGAAGTCTGGAGGGTGAATCAGAAGAAGCAGAAGAAGGAGAAGGAGAAGGTGAAGTCTGGAGGGAGAAGCAGAAGAAGTAGAAGAAGGAGAAGGAGAAGGTGATGTCTGGAGGGTGAATCAGAAGAAGAAGAAGAAGGAGAAGGAGAAGGTGAAGTCTGGAGGGTGAATCAGTAGAAGTAGAAGAATGAGAAGGAGAAGGTGAAGTCTGGAGGGTGAATCAGAAGAAGCAGAAGAAGGAGAAGGAGAAGGTGAAGTCTGGAGGGTGAATCAGAAGAAGTAGAAGAAGGAGAAGGAGATGGTGTAGTCTGGAGGGTGAATCAGAAGAAGTAGACGAAGGAGAAGGAGAAGGTGAAGTCTGGAGGGTGAATCAGAAGAAGCAGAAGAAGGAGAAGGAGATGGTGAAGTCTAGAGGGTGAATCAGAAGAAGTAGAAGAAGGAGAAGGAGAAGGTGAAGTCTGGAGGGTGAATCAGAAGAAGCAGAAGAAGGAGAAGGTGAAGTCAGGAGGGTGAATCAGAAGAAGCAGAAGAAGGAGAAGGAGAAGTTGAAGACTGGAGGGTGAATCAGAAGAAGTTGAAGAAGGAGAAGGAGAAGGTGAAGTCTGGAGGGTGAATCAGAAGAAGTAGAAGAAGGAGAAGGAGAAGGTGTAGTCTGGAGGGTGAATCAGAAGAAGTAGGCGAAGGAGAAGGAGAAGGTGAAGTCTGGCGGGTGAATCAGAAGAAGCAGAAGAAGGAGAACGAGAAGGTGAAGTCAGGAGGGTGAATCAGAAGAAGCAGAAGAAGGAGAAGGAGAAGTTGAAGTCAGGAGGGTGAATCAGAAGAAGCAGAAGAAGGAGAAGGAGAAGGTGAAGTCTGGAGGGTGAATCAGAAGAAGCAGAAGAAGGAGAAGGAGAAGTTGAAGACTGGAGGGTGAATCAGAAGAAGTTGAAGAAGGAGAAGGAGAAGGTGAAGTCTGGAGGGTGAATCAGAAGAAGCAGAAGAAGGAGAAGGAGAAGTTGAAGACTGGAGGGTGAATCAGAAGAAGTTGAAGAAGGAGAAGGAGAAGGTGAAGTCTGGAGGGTGAATCAGAAGAAGTAGAAGAAGGAGAAGGAGAAGGTGAAGTCTGGAGGGTGAATCAGAAGAAGCACAAGAAGGAGAATGAGAAGGTGAAGTCAGGAGGGTGAATCAGAAGAAGCAGAAGAAGGAGAAGGAGAAGGTGAAGTCTGGAGGGTGAATCAGAAGAAGCAGAAGGAGAAGGAGGAGGTGAAGACTGGAGGGTGAATCAGAAAAAGTAGAAGAAGGAGAAGGAGAAGGTGAAGTCTGGAGGGTGAATCAGAATAAGTAGAAGAAGGAGAAGGAGAAGGCGAAGTCTGGAGGGTGAATCAGAAGAAGCAGAAAAAGGAGAAGGAGAAGGTGAAGTCTGGAGGGTGAATCAGAAGAAGCAGAAGAAGGAGGAGTAGAAGATGAAGTCTGGAGGGTGAATCAGAAGAAGTAGAAGAAGGAGAAGGAGAAGGTGATGTCTGGAGGGTGAATCAGAAGAAGCAGAAGAAGGAGAATGATATGGTGAAGTCTGAAGGGTGAATCAGAAGAAGCAGAAGAAGGAGAAGTAAAAGGTGAAGTCTGGAGGGTGAATCAGAAGAAGCAGAAGAAGGAGAAGGAGAAGGTGAAATCTGGAGGGTGAATCAGAAGAAGCAGAAGAAGGAGAAGGAGAAGGTGAAGTCTGGAGGGTGAATCAGAAGAAGTAGAAGAAGGAGAAGGAGAAGGTGAAGTCTGGAGGGTGAATCAGAAGAAGTAGAAGAAGGAGAAGGAGAAGGTGAAGTCTGGAGGGTGAATCAGAAGAAAGAGAAGAAGGAGAAGGAGACGGTGAAGTCTGGAGGGTGAATCAGAAGAAGCAGAAGAAGGAGAAGGAGAAGATGAAGTCTGGAGGGTGAATCAGAAGAAGTAGAAGAAGGAGTAGGAGAAGGAGAAGTCTGCAGGGTGAATCAGAAAAAGCAGACGAAGGAGAAGGAGATGGTGAAGTCTGGAGGGTGAATCAGAAGAAGCAGAAGAAGGAGAAGGAGAAGGTGAAGTCTGGAGGGTGAATCAGAAGAAGCAGAAGAAGGAGAAGGAGAAGGTGAAGTCTGGAGGGTGAATCAGAAGAAGCAGAAGACGGAGAAGGAGAAGGTGAAGTCTGGAGGCTGGAGGGTGAAGCTGAAGAAGTAGAAGAAGCAGAAGGAGAAGGTGAAGTCAGGAGGGTGAATCAGAAGAGGTAGAAGAAGGAGAAGGTGAAGGTGAAGTCAGGAGGGTGAATCAGAAGAAGCAGAAGAAGGAGAAGGAGAAGGTGAAGTCTGGAGAGTGAATCAGAAGAATCAGAAGAAGGAGAAGGAGAAGGTGAAGTCTGGAGGGTGAATCAGAAGAAGCTGAAGAAAGAGAAGGAGAAGGTGAAGTCTGGAGGGTGAAGCAGAAGAAGCAGAAGAAGGAGAAGGAGAAGGTGAAGACTGGAGGGTGAATCAGAAGAAGTAGAAGAAGGAGAAGGAGAAGGTGAAGTCTGGAGGGTGAATCAGAAGAAGTAGAAGAAGGAGTAGGAGAAGGTGAAGTCTGGAGGTGAATCAGAAGAATGAGAAGAAGGAGAAGGAGAAGGTGAAGTCTGGAGGGTGAATCAGAAGAAGCAGAAGAAGGAGAAGGAGAAGGTGAAGTCAGGAGGGTGAATCAGAAGAAGCAGAAGAAGGAGAAGGAGAAGGTGAAGTTAGGAGGGTGAATCAGAAGAAGCAGAAGAAGGAGAAGGAGAAGGTGAAGTCAGGGGGGTGAAGCAGAAGAAGTAGAAGAAGGAGAAGGAGAAGGTGAAGTCTGGAGGGTGAATCAGAAGAAGCAGAAGAAGGAGAAGGAGAAGGTGAAGTCAGGAGGGTGAATCAGAAGAAGCAGAAGAAGGAGAAGGAGAAGGTGAAGTCTGGAGGGTGAATCAGAAGAAGCAGAAGAAGGAGAAGGAGAAGTTGAAGACTGGAGGGTGAATCAGAAGAAGTAGAAGAAGGAGAAGGAGAAGGTGAAGTCTGGAGGGTGAATCAGAAGAAGTAGAAGAAGGAGAAGGAGAAGGTGAAGTCTGGAGGGTGAATCAGAAGAAGCAGAAGAAGGAGAATGAGAAGGTGAAGTCAGGAGGGTGAATCAGAAGAAGCAGAAGAAGGAGAAGGAGAAGGTGAAGTCTGGAGGGTGAATCAGAAGAAGCAGAAGAAGGAGAAGGAGGAGGTGAAGACTGGAGGGTGAATCAGAAAAAGTAGAAGAAGGAGAAGGAGAAGGTGAAGTCTGGAGGGTGAATCAGAAGAAGTAGAAGAAGGAGAAGGAGAAGGCGAAGTCTGGAGGGTGAATCAGAAGAAGCAGAAAAAGGAGAAGGAGAAGGTGAAGTCTGGAGGGTGAATCAGAAGAAGCAGAAGAAGGAGGAGGAGAAGATGAAGTCTGGAGGGTGAATCAGAAGAAGTAGAAGAAGGAGAAGGAGAAGGTGATGTCTGGAGGGTGAATCAGAAGAAGCAGAAGAAGGAGAATGATATGGTGATGTCTGAAGGGTGAATCAGAAGAAGCAGAAGAAGGAGAAGTAAAAGGTGAAGTCTGGAGGGTGAATCAGAAGAAGCAGAAGAAGGAGAAGGAGAAGGTGAAGTCTGGAGGGTGAATCAGAAGAAGCAGAAGAAGGAGAAGGAGAGGGTGAAGTCTGGAGGGTGAATCAGAAGAAGTAGAAGAAGGAGAAGGAGAAGGTGAAGTCTGGAGGGTGAATCAGAAGAAGTAGAAGAAGGAGAAGGAGAAGGTGAAGTCTGGAGGGTGAATCAGAAGAAGCAGAAGAAGGAGAAGGAGACGGTGAAGTCTGGAGGGTGAATCAGAAGAAGCAGAAGAAGGAGAAGGAGAAGATAAAGTCTGGAGGGTGAATCAGAAGAAGTAGAATAAGGAGTTGGAGAAGGAGAAGTCTGCAGGGTGAATCAGAAAAAGCAGAAGAAGGAGAAGGAGATGGTGAAGTCTGGAGGGTGAATCAGAAGAAGCAGAAGACGGAGAAGGAGAAGGTGAAGTCTGGAGGCTGGAGGGTGAAGCAGAAGAAGAAAAGAAGGAGAAGGAGAAGGTGAAGTCAGGAGGGTGAATCAGAAGAGGTAGAAGAAGGAGAAGGTGAAGGTGAAGTCAGGAGGGTGAATCAGAAGAAGCAGAAGAAGGAGAAGGAGAAGGTGAAGTCTGGAGAGTGAATCAGAAGAATCAGAAGAAGGAGAAGGAGAAGGTGAAGTCTGGAGGGTGAATCAGAAGAAGCTGAAGAAAGAGAAGGAGAAGGTGAAGTCTGGAGGGTGAATCAGAAGAAGCAGAAGAAGGAGAAGGAGACGGTGAAGTCTGGAGGGTGAATCAGAAGAAGCAGAAGAAGGAGAAGGAGAAGATGAAGTCTGGAGGGTGAATCAGAAGAAGTAGAAGAAGGAGTAGGAGAAGGAGAAGTCTGAAGGGTGAATCAGAAAAAGCAGAAGAAGGAGAAGGAGATGGTGAAGTCTGGAGGGTGAATCAGAAGAAGCAGAAGAAGGAGAAGGAGAAGGTGAAGTCTGGAGGGTGAATCAGAAGAAGCAGAAGAAGGAGAAGGAGAAGGTGAAGTCTGGAGGGTGAATCAGAAGAAGCAGAAGACGGAGAAGGAGAAGGTGAAGTCTGGAGGCTGGAGGGTGAAGCTGAAGAAGTAGAAGAAGGAGAAGGAGAAGGTGAAGTCAGGAGGGTGAATCAGAAGAGGTAGAAGAAGGAGAAGGTGAAGGTGAAGTCAGGAGGGTGAATCAGAAGAAGCAGAAGAAGGAGAAGGAGAAGGTGAAGTCTGGAGAGTGAATCAGAAGAATCAGAAGAAGGAGAAGGAGAAGGTGAAGTCTGGAGGGTGAATCAGAAGAAGCTGAAGAAAGAGAAGGAGAAGGTGAAGTCTGGAGGGTGAAGCAGAAGAAGCAGAAGAAGGAGAAGGAGAAGGTGAAGACTGGAGGGTGAATCAGAAGAAGTAGAAGAAGGAGAAGGAGAAGGTGAAGTCTGGAGGGTGAATCAGAAGAAGTAGAAGAAGGAGTAGGAGAAGGTGAAGTCTGGAGGTGAATCAGAAGAATGAGAAGAAGGAGAAGGAGAAGGTGAAGTCTGGAGGGTGAATCAGAAGAAGCAGAAGAAGGAGAAGGAGAAGGTGAAGTCAGGAGGGTGAATCAGAAGAAGCAGAAGAAGGAGAAGGAGAAGGTGAAGTTAGGAGGGTGAATCAGAAGAAGCAGAAAAAGGAGAAGGAGAAGGTGAAGTCAGGGGGGTGAAGCAGAAGAAGTAGAAGAAGGAGAAGCAGAAGGTGAAGTCTGGAGGGTGAATCAGAAGAAGCAGAAGAAGGAGAAGGAGAAGGTGAAGTCAGGAGGGTGAATCAGAAGAAGCAGAAGGAAAGGAGAAGGTGAAGTCTGGAGGGTGAATTAGAAGAAGCAGAAGAAGGAGAAGGAGAAGTTGAAGACTGGAGGGTGAATCAGAAGAAGTAGAAGAAGGAGAAGGAGAAGGTGAAGTCTGGAGGGTGAATCAGAAGAAGTAGAAGAAGGAGAAGGAGAAGGTGAAGTCTGGAGGGTGAATCAGAAGAAGTAGAAGAAGGAGAAGGAGAAGGTGAAGTCTGGAGGGTGAATCAGAAGAAGCAGAAGAAGGAGAAGGAGAAGGTGAAGTCTGGAGAGTGAATCAGAAGAATCAGAAGAAGGAGAAGGAGAAGGTGAAGTCTGGAGGGTGAATCAGAAGAAGCAGAAGACGGAGAAGGAGAAGGTGAAGTCTGGAGGCTGGAGGGTGAAGCTGAAGAAGTAGAAGAAGCAGAAGGAGAAGGTGAAGTCAGGAGGGTGAATCAGAAGAGGTAGAAGAAGGAGAAGGTGAAGGTGAAGTCAGGAGGGTGAATCAGAAGAAGCAGAAGAAGGAGAAGGAGAAGGTGAAGTCTGGAGAGTGAATCAGAAGAATCAGAAGAAGGAGAAGGAGAAGGTGAAGTCAGGAGGGTGAATCAGAAGAAGCAGAAGAAGGAGAAGGAGAAGGTGAAGTCTGGAGGGTGAATCAGAAGAAGCAGAAGAAGGAGAAGGAGAAGTTGAAGACTGGAGGGTGAATCAGAAGAAGTTGAAGAAGGAGAAGGAGAAGGTGAAGTCTGGAGGGTGAATCAGAAGAAGTAGAAGAAGGAGAAGGAGAAGGTGTAGTCTGGAGGGTGAATCAGAAGAAGTAGGCGAAGGAGAAGGAGAAGGTGAAGTCTGGCGGGTGAATCAGAAGAAGCAGAAGAAGGAGAACGAGAAGGTGAAGTCAGGAGGGTGAATCAGAAGAAGCAGAAGAAGGAGAAGGAGAAGGTGAAGTCAGGAGGGTGAATCAGAAGAAGCAGAAGAAGGAGAAGGAGAAGGTGAAGTCTGGAGGGTGAATCAGAAGAAGCAGAAGAAGGAGAAGGAGAAGTTGAAGACTGGAGGGTGAATCAGAAGAAGTTGAAGAAGGAGAAGGAGAAGGTGAAGTCTGGAGGGTGAATCAGAAGAAGTAGAAGAAGGAGAAGGAGAAGGTGAAGTCTGGAGGGTGAATCAGAAGAAGCAGAAGAAGGAGAATGAGAAGGTGAAGTCAGGAGGGTGAATCAGAAGAAGCAGAAGAAGGAGAAGGAGAAGGTGAAGTCTGGAGGGTGAATCAGAAGAAGCAGAAGAAGGAGAAGGAGGAGGTGAAGACTGGAGGGTGAATCAGAAAAAGTAGAAGAAGGAGAAGGAGAAGGTGAAGTCTGGAGGGTGAATCAGAATAAGTAGAAGAAGGAGAAGGAGAAGGCGAAGTCTGGAGGGTGAATCAGAAGAAGCAGAAAAAGGAGAAGGAGAAGGTGAAGTCTGGAGGGTGAATCAGAAGAAGCAGAAGAAGGAGGAGTAGAAGATGAAGTCTGGAGGGTGAATCAGAAGAAGTAGAAGAAGGAGAAGGAGAAGGTGATGTCTGGAGGGTGAATCAGAAGAAGCAGAAGAAGGAGAATGATATGGTGAAGTCTGAAGGGTGAATCAGAAGAAGCAGAAGAAGGAGAAGTAAAAGGTGAAGTCTGGAGGGTGAATCAGAAGAAGCAGAAGAAGGAGAAGGAGAAGGTGAAGTCTGGAGGGTGAATCAGAAGAAGCAGAAGAAGGAGAAGGAGAAGGTGAAGTCTGGAGGGTGAATCAGAAGAAGTAGAAGAAGGAGAAGGAGAAGGTGAAGTCTGGAGGGTGAATCAGAAGAAGTAGAAGAAGGAGAAGGAGAAGGTGAAGTCTGGAGGGTGAATCAGAAGAAAGAGAAGAAGGAGAAGGAGACGGTGAAGTCTGGAGGGTGAAGCAGAAGAAGCAGAAGAAGGAGAAGGAGAAGATGAAGTCTGGAGGGTGAATCAGAAGAAGTAGAAGAAGGAGTAGGAGAAGGAGAAGTCTGCAGGGTGAATCAGAAAAAGCAGACGAAGGAGAAGGAGATGGTGAAGTCTGGAGGGTGAATCAGAAGAAGCAGAAGAAGGAGAAGGAGAAGGTGAAGTCTGGAGGGTGAATCAGAAGAAGCAGAAGAAGGAGAAGGAGAAGGTGAAGTCTGGAGGGTGAATCAGAAGAAGCAGAAGACGGAGAAGGAGAAGGTGAAGTCTGGAGGCTGGAGGGTGAAGCTGAAGAAGTAGAAGAAGCAGAAGGAGAAGGTGAAGTCAGGAGGGTGAATCAGAAGAGGTAGAAGAAGGAGAAGGTGAAGGTGAAGTCAGGAGGGTGAATCAGAAGAAGCAGAAGAAGGAGAAGGAGAAGGTGAAGTCTGGAGAGTGAATCAGAAGAATCAGAAGAAGGAGAAGGAGAAGGTGAAGTCTGGAGGGTGAATCAGAAGAAGCTGAAGAAAGAGAAGGAGAAGGTGAAGTCTGGAGGGTGAAGCAGAAGAAGCAGAAGAAGGAGAAGGAGAAGGTGAAGACTGGAGGGTGAATCAGAAGAAGTAGAAGAAGGAGAAGGAGAAGGTGAAGTCTGGAGGGTGAATCAGAAGAAGTAGAAGAAGGAGTAGGAGAAGGTGAAGTCTGGAGGTGAATCAGAAGAATGAGAAGAAGGAGAAGGAGAAGGTGAAGTCTGGAGGGTGAATCAGAAGAAGCAGAAGAATGAGAAGGAGAAGGTGAAGTCAGGAGGGTGAATCAGAAGAAGCAGAAGAAGGAGAAGGAGAAGGTGAAGTTAGGAGGGTGAATCAGAAGAAGCAGAAGAAGGAGAAGGAGAAGGTGAAGTCAGGGGGGTGAAGCAGAAGAAGTAGAAGACGGAGAAGGAGAAGGAGAAGTCTGGAGGGTGAATCAGAAGAAGCAGAAGAAGGAGAAGGAGAAGGTGAAGTCAGGAGGGTGAATCAGAAGAAGCAGAAGAAGGAGAAGGAGAAGGTGAAGTCTGGAGGGTGAATCAGAAGAAGCAGAAGAAGGAGAAGGAGAAGTTGAAGACTGGAGGGTGAATCAGAAGAAGTAGAAGAAGGAGAAGGAGAAGGTGAAGTCTGGAGGGTGAATCAGAAGAAGTAGAAGAAGGAGAAGGAGAAGGTGAAGTCTGGAGGGTGAATCAGAAGAAGTAGAAGAAGGAGAAGGAGAAGGTGAAGTCTGGAGGGTGAATCAGAAGAAGCAGAAGAAGGAGAATGAGAAGGTGAAGTCAGGAGGGTGAATCAGAAGAAGCAGAAGAAGGAGAAGGAGAAGGTGAAGTCTGGAGGGTGAATCAGAAGAAGCAGAAGAAGGAGAAGGAGGAGGTGAAGACTGGAGGGTGAATCAGAAAAAGTAGAAGAAGGAGAAGGAGAAGGTGAAGTCTGGAGGGTGAATCAGAAGAAGTAGAAGAAGGAGAAGGAGAAGGCGAAGTCTGGAGGGTGAATCAGAAGAAGCAGAAAAAGGAGAAGGAGAAGGTGAAGTCTGGAGGGTGAATCAGAAGAAGCAGAAGAAGGAGGAGGAGAAGATGAAGTCTGGAGGGTGAATCAGAAGAAGTAGAAGAAGGAGAAGGAGAAGGTGATGTCTGGAGGGTGAATCAGAAGAAGCAGAAGAAGGAGAATGATATGGTGATGTCTGAAGGGTGAATCAGAAGAAGCAGAAGAAGGAGAAGTAAAAGGTGAAGTCTGGAGGGTGAATCAGAAGAAGCAGAAGAAGCAGAAGGAGAGGGTGAAGTCTGGAGGGTGAATCAGAAGAAGTAGAAGAAGGAGAAGGAGAAGGTGAAGTCTGGAGGGTGAATCAGAAGAAGTAGAAGAAGGAGAAGGAGAAGGTGAAGTCTGGAGGGTGAATCAGAAGAAGCAGAAGAAGGAGAAGGAGACGGTGAAGTCTGGAGGGTGAATCAGAAGAAGCAGAAGAAGGAGAAGGAGAAGATAAAGTCTGGAGGGTGAATCAGAAGAAGTAGAAGAAGGAGTTGGAGAAGGAGAAGTCTGCAGGGTGAATCAGAAAAAGCAGAAGAAGGAGAAGGAGATGGTGAAGTCTGGAGGGTGAATCAGAAGAAGCAGAAGACGGAGAAGGAGAAGGTGAAGTCTGGAGGCTGGAGGGTGAAGCAGAAGATGTAGAAGAAGGAGAAGGAGAAGGTGAAGTCAGGAGGGTGAATCAGAAGAGGTAGAAGAAGGAGAAGGTGAAGGTGAAGTCAGGAGGGTGAATCAGAAGAAGCAGAAGAAGGAGAAGGAGAAGGTGAAGTCTGGAGAGTGAATCAGAAGAATCAGAAGAAGGAGAAGGAGAAGGTGAAGTCTGGAGGGTGAATCAGAAGAAGCTGAAGAAAGAGAAGGAGAAGGTGAAGTCTGGAGGGTGAATCAGAAGAAGCAGAAGAAGGAGAAGGAGACGGTGAAGTCTGGAGGGTGAATCAGAAGAAGCAGAAGAAGGAGAAGGAGAAGATGAAGTCTGGAGGGTGAATCAGAAGAAGTAGAAGAAGGAGTAGGAGAAGGAGAAGTCTGCAGGGTGAATCAGAAAAAGCAGAAGAAGGAGAAGGAGATGGTGAAGTCTGGAGGGTGAATCAGAAGAAGCAGAAGAAGGAGAAGGAGAAGGTGAAGTCTGGAGGGTGAATCAGAAGAAGCAGAAGAAGGAGAAGGAGAAGGTGAAGTCTGGAGGGTGAATCAGAAGAAGCAGAAGACGGAGAAGGAGAAGGTGAAGTCTGGAGGCTGGAGGGTGAAGCTGAAGAAGTAGAAGAAGGAGAAGGAGAAGGTGAAGTCAGGAGGGTGAATCAGAAGAGGTAGAAGAAGGAGAAGGTGAAGGTGAAGTCAGGAGGGTGAATCAGAAGAAGCAGAAGAAGGAGAAGGAGAAGGTGAAGTCTGGAGAGTGAATCAGAAGAATCAGAAGAAGGAGAAGGAGAAGGTGAAGTCTGGAGGGTGAATCAGAAGAAGCTGAAGAAAGAGAAGGAGAAGGTGAAGACTGGAGGGTGAATCAGAAGAAGTAGAAGAAGGAGAAGGAGAAGGTGAAGTCTGGAGGGTGAATCAGAAGAAGTAGAAGAAGGAGTAGGAGAAGGTGAAGTCTGGAGGTGAATCAGAAGAATGAGAAGAAGGAGAAGGAGAAGGTGAAGTCTGGAGGGTGAATCAGAAGAAGCAGAAGAAGGAGAAGGAGAAGGTGAAGTCAGGAGGGTGAATCAGAAGAAGCAGAAGAAGGAGAAGGAGAAGGTGAAGTTAGGAGGGTGAATCAGAAGAAGCAGAAAAAGGAGAAGGAGAAGGTGAAGTCCGGGGGGTGAAGCAGAAGAAGTAGAAGAAGGAGAAGGAGAAGGTGAAGTCTGGAGGGTGAATCAGAAGAAGCAGAAGGAGAAGGAGAAGGTGAAGTCTGGAGGGTGAATTAGAAGAAGCAGAAGAAGGAGAAGGAGAAGTTGAAGACTGGAGGGTGAATCAGAAGAAGTAGAAGAAGGAGAAGGAGAAGGTGAAGTCTGGAGGGTGAATCAGAAGAAGTAGAAGAAGGAGAAGGAGAAGGTGAAGTCTGGAGGGTGAATCAGAAGAAGTAGAAGAAGGAGAAGGAGAAGGTGAAGTCTGGAGGGTGAATCAGAAGAAGCAGAAGAAGGAGAAGGAGAAGGTGAAGTCTGGAGGGTGAATCAGAAGAAACAGAAGAAGGAGAAGGAGATGGTGAAGTCTAGAGGGTGAATCAGAAGAAGTAGAAGAAGGAGAAGGAGAAGGTGAAGTCTGGAGGGTGAATCAGAAGAAGCAGAAGAAGGAGAAGGAGAAGGTGAAGTCAGGAGGGTGAATCAGAAGAAGCAGAAGAAGGAGAAGGAGAAGGTGAAGTCTGGAGGGTGAATCAGAAGAAGCAGAAGAAGGAGAAGGAGAAGTTGAAGACTGGAGGGTGAATCAGAAGAAGTTGAAGAAGGAGAAGGAGAAGGTGAAGTCTGGAGGGTGAATCAGAAGAAGTAGAAGAAGGAGAAGGAGAAGGTGTAGTCTGGAGGGTGAATCAGAAGAAGTAGGCGAAGGAGAAGGAGAAGGTGAAGTCTGGCGGGTGAATCAGAAGAAGCAGAAGAAGGAGAACGAGAAGGTGAAGTCAGGAGGTTGAATCAGAAGAAGCAGAAGAAGGAGAAGGAGAAGGTGAAGTCAGGAGGGTGAATCAGAAGAAGCAGAAGAAGGAGAAGGAGAAGGTGAAGTCTGGAGGGTGAATCAGAAGAAGCAGAAGAAGGAGAAGGAGAAGTTGAAGACTGGAGGGTGAATCAGAAGAAGTTGAAGAAGGAGAAGGAGAAGGTGAAGTCTGGAGGGTGAATCAGAAGAAGTAGAAGAAGGAGAAGGAGAAGGTGAAGTCTGGAGGGTGAATCAGAAGAAGCAGAAGAAGGAGAATGAGAAGGTGAAGTCAGGAGGGTGAATCAGAAGAAGCAGAAGAAGGAGAAGGAGAAGGTGAAGTCTGGAGGGTGAATCAGAAGAAGCAGAAGAAGGAGAAGGAGGAGGTGAAGACTGGAGGGTGAATCAGAAAAAGTAGAAGAAGGAGAAGGAGAAGGTGAAGTCTGGAGGGTGAATCAGAATAAGTAGAAGAAGGAGAAGGAGAAGGCGAAGTCTGGAGGGTGAATCAGAAGAAGCAGAAAAAGGAGAAGGAGAAGGTGAAGTCTGGAGGGTGAATCAGAAGAAGCAGAAGAAGGAGGAGTAGAAGATGAAGTCTGGAGGGTGAATCAGAAGAAGTAGAAGAAGGAGAAGGAGAAGGTGATGTCTGGAGGGTGAATCAGAAGAAGCAGAAGAAGGAGAATGATATGGTGAAGTCTGAAGGGTGAATCAGAAGAAGCAGAAGAAGGAGAAGTAAAAGGTGAAGTCTGGAGGGTGAATCAGAAGAAGCAGAAGAAGGAGAAGGAGAAGGTGAAGTCTGGAGGGTGAATCAGAAGAAGCAGAAGAAGGAGAAGGAGAAGGTGAAGTCTGGAGGGTGAAGCAGAAGAAGTAGAAGAAGGAGAAGGAGAAGGTGAAGTTAGGAGGGTGAATCAGAAGAAGTAGAAGAAGGAGAAGGAGAAGGTGAAGTCTGGAGGGTGAATCAGAAGAAAGAGAAGAAGGAGAAGGAGACGGTGAAGTCTGGAGGGTGAATCAGAAGAAGCAGAAGAAGGAGAAGGAGAAGATGAAGTCTGGAGGGTGAATCAGAAGAAGTAGAAAAAGGAGTAGGAGAAGGAGAAGTCTGCAGGGTGAATCAGAAAAAGCAGACGAAGGAGAAGGAGATGGTGAAGTCTGGAGGGTGAATCAGAAGAAGCAGAAGAAGGAGAAGGAGAAGGTGAAGTCTGGAGGGTGAATCAGAAGAAGCAGAAGAAGGAGAAGGAGAAGGTGAAGTCTGGAGGGTGAATCAGAAGAAGCAGAAGACGGAGAAGGAGAAGGTGAAGTCTGGAGGCTGGAGGGTGAAGCTGAAGAAGTAGAAGAAGCAGAAGGAGAAGGTGAAGTCAGGAGGGTGAATCAGAAGAGGTAGAAGAAGGAGAAGGTGAAGGTGAAGTCAGGAGGGTGAATCAGAAGAAGCAGAAGAAGGAGAAGGAGAAGGTGAAGTCTGGAGAGTGAATCAGAAGAATCAGAAGAAGGAGAAGGAGAAGGTGAAGTCTGGAGGGTGAATCAGAAGAAGCTGAAGAAAGAGAAGGAGAAGGTGAAGTCTGGAGGGTGAAGCAGAAGAAGCAGAAGAAGGAGAAGGAGAAGGTGAAGACTGGAGGGTGAATCAGAAGAAGTAGAAGAAGGAGAAGGAGAAGGTGAAGTCTGGAGGGTGAATCAGAAGAAGTAGAAGAAGGAGTAGGAGAAGGTGAAGTCTGGAGGTGAATCAGAAGAATGAGAAGAAGGAGAAGGAGAAGGTGAAGTCTGGAGGGTGAATCAGAAGAAGCAGAAGAAGGAGAAGGAGAAGGTGAAGTCAGGAGGGTGAATCAGAAGAAGCAGAAGAAGGAGAAGGAGAAGGTGAAGTTAGGAGGGTGAATCAGAAGAAGCAGAAGAAGGAGAAGGAGAAGGTGAAGTCAGGGGGGTGAAGCAGAAGATGTAGAAGACGGAGAAGGAGAAGGTGAAGTCTGGAGGGTGAATCAGAAGAAGCAGAAGAAGTAGAAGGAGAAGGTGAAGTCAGGAGGGTGAATCAGAAGAAGCAGAAGAAGGAGAAGTAGAAGGTGAAGTCTGGAGGGTGAATCAGAAGAAGCAGAAGAAGGAGAAGGAGAAGTTGAAGACTGGAGGGTGAATCAGAAGAAGTAGAAGAAGGAGAAGGAGAAGGTGAAGTCTGGAGGGTGAATCAGAAGAAGTAGAAGAAGGAGAAGGAGAAGGTGAAGTCTGGAGGGTGAATCAGAAGAAGTAGAAGAAGGAGAAGGAGAAGGTGAAGTCTGGAGGGTGAATCAGAAGAAGCAGAAGAAGGAGAATGAGAAGGTGAAGTCAGGAGGGTGAATCAGAAGAAGCAGAAGAAGGAGAAGGAGAAGGTGAAGTCGGGAGGGTGAATCAGAAGAAGCAGAAGAAGGAGAAGGAGGAGGTGAAGACTGGAGGGTGAATCAGAAAAAGTAGAAGAAGGAGAAGGAGAAGGTGAAGTCTGGAGGGTGAATCAGAAGAAGTAGAAGAAGGAGAAGGAGAAGGCGAAGTCTGGAGGGTGAATCAGAAGAAGCAGAAAAAGGAGAAGGAGAAGGTGAAGTCTGGAGGGTGAATCAGAAGAAGCAGAAGAAGGAGGAGGAGAAGATGAAGTCTGGAGGGTGAATCAGAAGAAGTAGAAGAAGGAGAAGGAGAAGGTGATGTCTGGAGGGTGAATCAGAAGAAGCAGAAGAAGGAGAATGATATGGTGATGTCTGAAGGGTGAATCAGAAGAAGCAGAAGAAGGAGAAGTAAAAGGTGAAGTCTGGAGGGTGAATCAGAAGAAGCAGAAGAAGGAGAAGGAGAGGGTGAAGTCTGGAGGGTGAATCAGAAGAAGTAGAAGAAGGAGAAGGAGAAGGTGAAGTCTGGAGGGTGAATCAGAAGAAGTAGAAGAAGGAGAAGGAGAAGGTGAAGTCTGGAGGGTGAATCAGAAGAAGCAGAAGAAGGAGAAGGAGACGGTGAAGTCTGGAGGGTGAATCAGAAGAAGCAGAAGAAGGAGAAGGAGAAGATAAAGTCTGGAGGGTGAATCAGAAGAAGCAGAAGAAGGAGAAGGAGAAGGTGAAGTCAGGAGGGTGAATCAGAAGAAGCAGAAGAAGGAGAAGGAGAAGGTGAAGTTAGGAGGGTGAATCAGAAGAAGCAGAAGAAGGAGAAGTAGAAGGTGAAGTCAGGGGGGTGAAGCAGAAGAAGTAGAAGACGGAGAAGGAGAAGGTGAAGTCTGGAGGGTGAATCAGAAGAAGCAGAAGAAGTAGAAGGAGAAGGTGAAGTCAGGAGGGTGAATCAGAAGAAGCAGAAGAAGGAGAAGTAGAAGGTGAAGTCTGGAGGGTGAATCAGAAGAAGCAGAAGAAGGAGAAGGAGAAGTTGAAGACTGGAGGGTGAATCAGAAGAAGTAGAAGAAGGAGAAGGAGAAGGTGAAGTCTGGAGGGTGAATCAGAAGAAGTAGAAGAAGGAGAAGGAGAAGGTGAAGTCTGGAGGGTGAATCAGAAGAAGTAGAAGAAGGAGAAGGAGAAGGTGAAGTCTGGAGGGTGAATCAGAAGAAGCAGAAGAAGGAGAATGAGAAGGTGAAGTCAGGAGGGTGAATCAGAAGAAGCAGAAGAAGGAGAAGGAGAAGGTGAAGTCGGGAGGGTGAATCAGAAGAAGCAGAAGAAGGAGAAGGAGGAGGTGAAGACTGGAGGGTGAATCAGAAAAAGTAGAAGAAGGAGAAGGAGAAGGTGAAGTCTGGAGGGTGAATCAGAAGAAGTAGAAGAAGGAGAAGGAGAAGGCGAAGTCTGGAGGGTGAATCAGAAGAAGCAGAAAAAGGAGAAGGAGAAGGTGAAGTCTGGAGGGTGAATCAGAAGAAGCAGAAGAAGGAGGAGGAGAAGATGAAGTCTGGAGGGTGAATCAGAAGAAGTAGAAGAAGGAGAAGGAGAAGGTGATGTCTGGAGGGTGAATCAGAAGAAGCAGAAGAAGGAGAATGATATGGTGATGTCTGAAGGGTGAATCAGAAGAAGCAGAAGAAGGAGAAGTAAAAGGTGAAGTCTGGAGGGTGAATCAGAAGAAGCAGAAGAAGGAGAAGGAGAGGGTGAAGTCTGGAGGGTGAATCAGAAGAAGTAGAAGAAGGAGAAGGAGAAGGTGAAGTCTGGAGGGTGAATCAGAAGAAGTAGAAGAAGGAGAAGGAGAAGGTGAAGTCTGGAGGGTGAATCAGAAGAAGCAGAAGAAGGAGAAGGAGACGGTGAAGTCTGGAGGGTGAATCAGAAGAAGCAGAAGAAGGAGAAGGAGAAGATAAAGTCTGGAGGGTGAATCAGAAGAAGTAGAAGAAGGAGTTGGAGAAGGAGAAGTCTGCAGGGTGAATCAGAAAAAGCAGAAGAAGGAGAAGGAGATGGTGAAGTCTGGAGGGTGAATCAGAAGAAGCAGAAGACGGAGAAGGAGAAGGTGAAGTCTGGAGGCTGGAGGGTGAAGCAGAAGAAGTAGAAGAAGGAGAAGGAGAAGGTGAAGTCAGGAGGGTGAATCAGAAGAGGTAGAAGAAGGAGAAGGTGAAGGTGAAGTCAGGAGGGTGAATCAGAAGAAGCAGAAGAAGGAGAAGGAGAAGGTGAAGTCTGGAGAGTGAATCAGAAGAATCAGAAGAAGGAGAAGGAGAAGGTGAAGTCTGGAGGGTGAATCAGAAGAAGCTGAAGAAAGAGAAGGAGAAGGTGAAGTCTGGAGGGTGAATCAGAAGAAGCAGAAGAAGGAGAAGGAGACGGTGAAGTCTGTAGGGTGAATCAGAAGAAGCAGAAGAAGGAGAAGGAGAAGATGAAGTCTGGAGGGTGAATCAGAAGAAGTAGAAGAAGGAGTAGGAGAAGGAGAAGTCTGCAGGGTGAATCAGAAAAAGCAGAAGAAGGAGAAGGAGATGGTGAAGTCTGGAGGGTGAATCAGAAGAAGCAGAAGAAGGAGAAGGAGAAGGTGAAGTCTGGAGGGTGAATCAGAAGAAGCAGAAGAAGGAGAAGGAGAAGGTGAAGTCTGGAGGGTGAATCAGAAGAAGCAGAAGACGGAGAAGGAGAAGGTGAAGTCTGGAGGCTGGAGGGTGAAGCTGAAGAAGTAGAAGAAGGAGAAGGAGAAGGTGAAGTCAGGAGGGTGAATCAGAAGAGGTAGAAGAAGGAGAAGGTGAAGGTGAAGTCAGGAGGGTGAATCAGAAGAAGCAGAAGAAGGAGAAGGAGAAGGTGAAGTCTGGAGAGTGAATCAGAAGAATCAGAAGAAGGAGAAGGAGAAGGTGAAGTCTGGAGAGTGAATCAGAAGAAGCTGAAGAAAGAGAAGGAGAAGGTGAAGTCTGGAGGGTGAAGCAGAAGAAGCAGAAGAAGGAGAAGGAGAAGGTGAAGACTGGAGGGTGAATCAGAAGAAGTAGAAGAAGGAGAAGGAGAAGGTGAAGTCTGGAGGGTGAATCAGAAGAAGTAGAAGAAGGAGTAGGAGAAGGTGAAGTCTGGAGGTGAATCAGAAGAATGAGAAGAAGGAGAAGGAGAAGGTGAAGTCTGGAGGGTGAATCAGAAGAAGCAGAAGAAGGAGAAGGAGAAGGTGAAGTCAGGAGGGTGAATCAGAAGAAGCAGAAGAAGGAGAAGGAGAAGGTGAAGTTAGGAGGGTGAATCAGAAGAAGCAGAAAAAGGAGAAGGAGAAGGTGAAGTCAGGGGGGTGAAGCAGAAGAAGTAGAAGAAGGAGAAGGAGAAGGTGAAGTCTGGAGGGTGAATCAGAAGAAGCAGAAGAAGGAGAAGGAGAAGGTGAAGTCAGGAGGGTGAATCAGAAGAAGCAGAAGGAGAAGGAGAAGGTGAAGTCTGGAGGGTGAATTAGAAGAAGCAGAAGAAGGAGAAGGAGAAGTTGAAGACTGGAGGGTGAATCAGAAGAAGTAGAAGAAGGAGAAGGAGAAGGTGAAGTCTGGAGGGTGAATCAGAAGAAGTAGAAGAAGGAGAAGGAGAAGGTGAAGTCTGGAGGGTGAATCAGAAGAAGTAGAAGAAGGAGAAGGAGAAGGTGAAGTCTGGAGGGTGAATCAGAAGAAGCAGAAGAAGGAGAAGGAGAAGGTGAAGTCTGGAGAGTGAATCAGAAGAATCAGAAGAAGGAGAAGGAGAAGGTGAAGTCTGGAGGGTGAATCAGAAGAAGCAGAAGAAGGAGAAGTAAAAGGTGAAGTCTGGAGGGTGAATCAGAAGAAGCAGAAGAAGGAGAAGGAGAGGGTGAAGTCTGGAGGGTGAATCAGAAGAAGTAGAAGAAGGAGAAGGAGAAGGTGAAGTCTGGAGGGTGAATCAGAAGAAGTAGAAGAAGGAGAAGGAGAAGGGGAAGTCTGGAGGGTGAATCAGAAGAAGCAGAAGAAGGAGAAGGAGACGGTGAAGTCTGGAGGGTGAATCAGAAGAAGCAGAAGAAGGAGAAGGAGAAGATAAAGTCTGGAGGGTGAATCAGAAGAAGTAGAAGAAGGAGTTGGAGAAGGAGAAGTCTGCAGGGTGAATCAGAAAAAGCAGAAGAAGGAGAAGGAGATGGTTGAGGTCTGGAGGGTGAATCAGAAGAAGCAGAAGACGGAGAAGGAGAAGGTGAAGTCTGGAGGCTGGAGGGTGAAGCAGAAGAAGTAGAAGAAGGAGAAGGAGAAGGTGAAGTCAGGAGGGTGAATCAGAAGAGGTAGAAGAAGGAGAAGGTGAAGGTGAAGTCAGGAGGGTGAATCAGAAGAAGCAGAAGAAGGAGAAGGAGAAGGTGAAGTCTGGAGAGTGAATCAGAAGAATCAGAAGAAGGAGAAGGAGAAGGTGAAGTCTGGAGGGTGAATCAGAAGAAGCTGAAGAAAGAGAAGGAGAAGGTGAAGTCTGGAGGGTGAATCAGAAGAAGCAGAAGAAGGAGAAGGAGACGGTGAAGTCTGGTGGGTGAATCAGAAGAAGCAGAAGAAGGAGAAGGAGAAGATGAAGTCTGGAGGGTGTATCAGAAGAAGTAGAAGAAGGAGTAGGAGAAGGAGAAGTCTGCAGGGTGAATCAGAAAAAGCAGAAGAAGGAGAAGGAGATGGTGAAGTCTGGAGGGTGAATCAGAAGAAGCAGAAGAAGGAGAAGGAGAAGGTGAAGTCTGGAGGGTGAATCAGAAGAAGCAGAAGAAGGAGAAGGAGAAGGTGAAGTCTGGAGGGTGAATCAGAAGAAGCAGAAGATGGAGAAGGAGAAGGTAAAGTCTGGAGGCTGGAGGGTGAAGCTGAAGAAGTAGAAGAAGGAGAAGGAGAAGGTGAAGTCAGGAGGGTGAATCAGAAGAGGTAGAAGAAGGAGAAGGTGAAGGTGAAGTCAGGAGGGTGAATCAGAAGAAGCAGAAGAAGGAGAAGGAGAAGGTGAAGTCTGGAGAGTGAATCAGAAGAATCAGAAGAAGGAGAAGGAGAAGGTGAAGTCTGGAGGGTGAATCAGAAGAAGCTGAAGAAAGAGAAGGAGAAGGTGAAGTCTGGAGGGTGAAGCAGAAGAAGCAGAAGAAGGAGAAGGAGAAGGTGAAGACTGGAGGGTGAATCAGAAGAAGTAGAAGAAGGAGAAGGAGAAGGTGAAGTCTGGAGGGTGAATCAGAAGAAGTAGAAGAAGGAGTAGGAGAAGGTGAAGTCTGGAGGTGAATCAGAAGAATGAGAAGAAGGAGAAGGAGAAGGTGAAGTCTGGAGGGTGAATCAGAAGAAGCAGAAGAAGGAGAAGGAGAAGGTGAAGTCAGGAGGGTGAATCAGAAGAAGCAGAAGAATTTGAAGGAGAAGGTGAAGTTAGGAGGGTGAATCAGAAGAAGCAGAAAAAGGAGAAGGGGAAGGTGAAGTCAGGGGGGTGAAGCAGAAGAAGTAGAAGAAGGAGAAGGAGAAGGTGAAGTCTGGAGGGTGAATCAGAAGAAGCAGAAGAAGGAGAAGGAGAAGGTGAAGTCAGGAGGGTGAATCAGAAGAAGCAGAAGGAGAAGGAGAAGTGGAAGTCTGGAGGGTGAATTAGAAGAAGCAGAAGAAGGAGAAGGAGAAGTTGAAGACTGGAGGGTGAATCAGAAGAAGTAGAAGAAGGAGAAGGAGAAGGTGAAGTCTGGAGGGTGAATCAGAAGAAGTAGAAGAAGGAGAAGGAGAAGGTGAAGTCTGGAGGGTGAATCAGAAGAAGTAGAAGAAGGAGAAGGAGAAGGTGAAGTCTGGAGGGTGAATCAGAAGAAGCAGAAGAAGGAGAAGGAGAAGGTGAAGTCTGGAGAGTGAATCAGAAGAATCAGAAGAAGGAGAAGGAGAAGGTGAAGTCTGGAGGGTGAATCAGAAGAAGCAGAAGACGGAGAAGGAGAAGGTGAAGTCTGGAGGCTGGAGGGTGAAGCTGAAGAAGTAGAAGAAGCAGAAGGAGAAGGTGAAGTCAGGAGGGTGAATCAGAAGAGGTAGAAGAAGGAGAAGGTGAAGGTGAAGTCAGGAGGGTGAATCAGAAGAAGCAGAAGAAGGAGAAGGAGAAGGTGAAGTCTGGAGAGTGAATCAGAAGAATCAGAAGAAGGAGAAGGAGAAGGTGAAGTCTGGAGGGTGAATCAGAAGAAGCTGAAGAAAGAGAAGGAGAAGGTGAAGTCTGGAGGGTGAAGCAGAAGAAGCAGAAGAAGGAGAAGGAGAAGGTGAAGACTGGAGGGTGAATCAGAAGAAGTAGAAGAAGGAGAAGGAGAAGGTGAAGTCTGGAGGGTGAATCAGAAGAAGTAGAAGAAGGAGTAGGAGAAGGTGAAGTCTGGAGGTGAATCAGAAGAATGAGAAGAAGGAGAAGGAGAAGGTGAAGTCTGGAGGGTGAATCAGAAGAAGCAGAAGAAGGAGAAGGAGAAGGTGAAGTCAGGAAGGTGAATCAGAAGAAGCAGAAGAAGGAGAAGGAGAAGGTGAAGTTAGGAGGGTGAATCAGAAGAAGCAGAAGAATGAGAAGGAGAAGGTGAAGTCAGGGGGGTGAAGCAGAAGAAGTAGAAGAAGGAGAAGGAGAAGGTGAAGTCTGCAGGGTGAATCAGAAGAAGCAGAAGAAGGAGAAGGAGAAGGTGAAGTCAGGAGGGTGAATCAGAAGAAGCAGAAGAAGGAGAAGGAGAAGGTGAAGTCTGGAGGGTGAATCAGAAGAAGCAGAAGAAGGAGAAGGAGAAGTTGAAGACTGGAGGGTGAATCAGAAGAAGTAGAAGAAGGAGAAGGAGAAGGTGAAGTCTGGAGGGTGAATCAGAAGAAGTAGAAGAAGGAGAAGGAGAAGGTGAAGTCTGGAGGGTGAATCAGAAGAAGTAGAAGAAGGAGAAGGAGAAGGTGAAGTCTGGAGGGTGAATCAGAAGAAGCAGAAGAAGGAGAATGAGAAGGTGAAGTCAGGAGGGTGAATCAGAAGAAGCAGAAGAAGGAGAAGGAGAAGGTCAAGTCTGGAGGGTGAATCAGAAGAAGCAGAAGAAGGAGAAGGAGGAGGTGAAGACTGGAGGGTGAATCAGAAAAAGTAGAAGAAGGAGGAGGAGAAGATGAAGTCTGGAGGGTGAATCAGAAGAAGTAGAAGAAGGAGAAGGAGAAGGTGATGTCTGGAGGGTGAATCAGAAGAAGCAGAAGAAGGAGAATGATATGGTGATGTCTGAAGGGTGAATCAGAAGAAGCAGAAGAAGGAGAAGTAAAAGGTGAAGTCTGGAGGGTGAATCAGAAGAAGCAGAAGAAGGAGAAGGAGAAGGTGAAGTCTGGAGGGTGAATCAGAAGAAGCAGAAGAAGGAGAAGGAGAAGGTGAAGTCTGGAGGGTGAATCAGAAGAAGTAGAAGAAGGAGAAGGAGAAGGTGAAGTCTGGAGGGTGAATCAGAAGAAGTAGAAGAAGGAGAAGGAGAAGGTGAAGTCTGGAGGGTGAATCAGAAGAAGCAGAAGAAGGAGAAGGAGACGGTGAAGTCTGGAGGGTGAATCAGAAGAAGCAGAAGAAGGAGAAGGAGAAGATAAAGTCTGGAGGGTGAATCAGAAGAAGTAGAAGAAGGAGTTGGAGAAGGAGAAGTCTGCAGGGTGAATCAGATAAAGCAGAAGAAGGAGAAGGAGATGGTGAAGTCTGGAGGGTGAATCAGAAGAAGCAGAAGACGGAGAAGGAGAAGGTGAAGTCTGGAGGCTGGAGGGTGAAGCAGAAGAAGTAGAAGAAGGAGAAGGAGAAGGTGAAGTAAGGAGGGTGAATCAGAAGAGGTAGAAGAAGGAGAAGGTGAAGGTGAAGTCAGGAGGGTGAATCAGAAGAAGCAGAAGAAGGAGAAGGAGAAGGTGAAGTCTGGAGAGTGAATCAGAAGAATCAGAAGAAGGAGAAGGAGAAGGTGAAGTCTGGAGGGTGAATCAGAAGAAGCTGAAGAAAGAGAAGGAGAAGGTGAAGTCTGGAGGGTGAATCAGAAGAAGCAGAAGAAGGAGAAGGAGACGGTGAAGTCTGGAGGGTGAATCAGAAGAAGCAGAAGAAGGAGAAGGAGAAGATGAAGTCTGGAGGGTGAATCAGAAGAAGTAGAAGAAGGAGTAGGAGAAGGAGAAGTCTGCAGGGTGAATCAGAAAAAGCAGAAGAAGGAGAAGGAGATGGTGAAGTCTGGAGGGTGAATCAGAAGAAGCAGAAGAAGGAGAAGGAGAAGGTGAAGTCTGGAGGGTGAATCAGAAGAAGCAGAAGAAGGAGAAGGAGAAGGTGAAGTCTGGTGGGTGAATCAGAAGAAGCAGAAGACGGAGAAGGAGAAGGTGAAGTCTGGAGGCTGGAGGGTGAAGCTGAAGAAGTAGAAGAAGGAGAAGGAGAAGGTGAAGTCAGGAGGGTGAATCAGAAGAGGTAGAAGAAGGAGAAGGTGAAGGTGAAGTCAGGAGGGTGAATCAGAAGAAGCAGAAGAAGGAGAAGGAGAAGGTGAAGTCTGGAGAGTGAATCAGAAGAATCAGAAGAAGGAGAAGGAGAAGGTGAAGTCTGGAGGGTGAATCAGAAGAAGCTGAAGAAAGAGAAGGAGAAGGTGAAGTCTGGAGGGTGAAGCAGAAGAAGCAGAAGAAGGAGAAGGAGAAGGTGAAGTCTGGAGGGTGAATCAGAAGAAGCAGAAGAAGGAGAAGGAGAAGGTGAAGTCTGGAGAGTGAATCAGAAGAATCAGAAGAAGGAGAAGGAGAAGGTGAAGTCTGGAGGGTGAATCAGAAGAAGCTGAAGAAGGAGAAGGAGAAGGTGAAGTCAGGGGGGTGAAACAGAAGAAGTAGAAGAAGGAGAAGGAGAAGGTGAAGTCAGGAGGGTGAAGCAGAAGAAGCAGAAGAAGGAGAAGGAGAAGGTGAAGTCTGGAGGGCGCAGCAGAAGAAGCAGAATAAGGAGAAGGAGAAGGTGAAGTCTGGACGGTGAAGCAGAAGAAGCAGAAGAAGGAGAAGGAGAAGGTGAAGTCTGGAGGGTGAATCAGAAGAAGTAGAAGAAGGAGAAGGAGAAGGTGAAGTCAGGAGAGTGAAGCAGAAGAAGCAGAAGAAGGAGAAGGAGAAGGTGAAGTCTGGAGGGTGAAGCAGAAGAAGCAGAAGAAGGAGAAGGAGAAGGTGATGTCTGGAGGGCGAATCAGAAGAAGCAGAAGAAGGAGAAGGAGAAGGTGAAGTCTGGAGGGTGAAGCAGAAGAAGCAGAAGAAGGAGAAGGAGAAGGTGAAGTCTGGAGGGTGAATCAGAAGAAGTAGAAGAAGGAGAAGGAGAAGGTGAAGTCTGGAGGGTGAATCAGAAGAAGTAGAAGAAGGAGAAGGAGAAGGTGAAGCCTGGAGGGTGAAGCAGAAGAAGTAGAAGAAGGAGAAGGAGAAGGTGAAGTCAGGAGGGTGAATCAGAAGATTTAGAAGAAGGAGAAGGAGAAGGTGAAGTCAGGAGGGTGAATCAGAAGAAGCAGAAGAAGGAGAAGGAGAAGGTGAAGTCTGGAGGGTGAATCAGAAGAAGTAGAAGAAGGAGAAGGAGAAGGTGAAGTCTGGAGGGTGAATCAGAAGAAGCAGAAGAAGGAGAAGGAGAAGGTGAAGTCTGGAGGGTGAATCAGAAGAAGCAGAAGAAGGAGAAGGAGAAGGTGAAGTCTGGAGGGTGAATCAGAAGAAGCAGAATAAGGAGAAGGAGAATGTGAAGTCTGGAGGGTGAATCAGAAGAAGCAGAAGAAGGAGAAGGAGAAGGTGAAGTCTGGAGGGTGAATCAGAAGAAGTAGAAGAAGGAGAAGGAGAAGGTGTAGTCTGGAGGGTGAAGCAGAAGAAGTAGAAGAAGGAGAAGGAGAAGGTGAAGTCTGGAGGGTGAATCAGAAGAAGCAGAAGAAGGAGAAGGAGAAGGTGAAGTCTGGAGGGTGAATCAGAAGAAGCAGAAGAAGGAGAAGGAGAAGGTGAAGTCTGCAGGGTGAATCAGAAGAAGCAGAAGAAGGAGAAGGAGAAGGTGAAGTCTGGAGGGTGTATCAGAAGAAGCAGAATAAGGAGAAGGTGAAGTCTGGAGGGTGAATCAGAAGAAGCAGAAGAAGGAGAAGGAGAAGGTGAAGTCTGGAGGGTGAATCAGAAGGAGTAGAAGAAGGAGAAGGAGAAGGTGAAGTCTGGAGGGTGAATCAGAAGAAGCAGAAGAAGGAGAAGGAGAAGGTGAAGTCTGGAGGGTGAATCAGAAGAAGCAGAAGAAGGAGAAGGAGAAGGTGAAGTCTGGAGGGTGAATCAGAAGAAGCAGAAGAAGGAGAAGGAGAAGGTGAAGTCTGGAGGGTGAATCAGAAGAAGCAGAATAAGGAGAAGGAGAAGGTGAAGTCTGGAGGGTGAATCAGAAGAAGCAGAAGAAGGAGAAGGAGAAGGTGAAGTCTGGAGGGTGAATCAGAAGAAGTAGAAGAAGGAGAAGGAGAAGGTGAAGTCTGGAGGGTGAAGCAGAAGAAGTAGAAGAAGGAGAAGGAGAAGGTGAAGTCAGGAGGGTGAATCAGAAGAAGTAGAAGAAGGAGAAGGAGAAGGTGAAGTCAGGAGGGTGAATCAGAAGAAGCAGAAGAAGGAGAAGGAGAAGGTGAAGTCTGGAGAGTGAATCAGAAGAATCAGAAGAAGGAGAAGGATAAGGTGAAGTCTGGAGGGTGAATCAGAAGAAGCAGAAGAAAGAGAAGAAGAAAGTGAAGTCTGGAGGGTGAAGCAGAAGAAACAGAAGAAGGAGAAGGAGAAGGTGAAGACTGGAGGGTGAATCTGAAGAAGTATAAGAAGGAGAAGGAGAAGGTGAAGTCTGGAGGGTGAATCAGAAGAAGCAGAAGAAGGAGAAGGAGAAGGTGAAGTCTGGAGGGTGAATCAGAAGAAGCAGAAGAAGGAGAAGGAGAAGATGAAGTCTGGAGGGTGAATCAGAAGAAGCAGAAGAAGGAGAAGGAGAAGGTGAAGTCTGGAGGGTGAATCAGAAGAAGCAGAAGAAGGAGAAGGAGAAGGTGAAGTCTGGAGGGTGAATCAGAAGAAGCAGAAGAAGGAGAAGGAGAAGGTGAAGTCTGGAGGGTGAATCAGAAGAAGCAGAATAAGGAGAAGGAGAATGTGAAGTCTGGAGGGTGAATCAGAAGAAGCAGAAGAAGGAGAAGGAGAAGGTGAAGTCTGGAGGGTGAATCAGAAGAAGTAGAAGAAGGAGAAGGAGAAGGTGTAGTCTGGAGGGTGAATCAGAAGAAGCAGAAGAAGGAGAAGGAGAAGATGAAGTCTGGAGGGTGAATCAGAAGAAGCAGAAGAAGGAGAAGGAGAAGGTGAAGTCTGGAGGGTGAATCAGAAGAAGCAGAAGAAGGAGAAGGAGAAGGTGAAGTCTGGAGGGTGAATCAGAAGAAGCAGAAGAAGGAGAAGGAGAAGGTGAAGTCTGGAGGGTGAATCAGAAGAAGCAGAATAAGGAGAAGGAGAATGTGAAGTCTGGAGGGTGAATCAGAAGAAGCAGAAGAAGGAGAAGGAGAAGGTGAAGTCTGGAGGGTGAATCAGAAGAAGTAGAAGAAGGAGAAGGAGAAGGTGTAGTCTGGAGGGTGAAGCAGAAGAAGTAGAAGAAGGAGAAGGAGAAGGTGAAGTCTGGAGGGTGAATCAGAAGAAGCAGAAGAAGGAGAAGGAGAAGGTGAAGTCTGGAAGGTGAATCAGAAGAAGCAGAAGAAGGAGAAGGAGAAGGTGAAGTCTGCAGGGTGAATCAGAAGAAGCAGAAGAAGGAGAAGGAGAAGGTGAAGTCTGGAGGGTGAATCAGAAGAAGCAGAATAAGGAGAAGGTGAAGTCTGGAGGGTGAATCAGAAGAAGCAGAAGAAGGAGAAGGAGAAGGTGAAGTCTGGAGGGTGAATCAGAAGGAGTAGAAGAAGGAGAAGGAGAAGGTGAAGTCTGGAGGGTGAATCAGAAGAAGCAGAAGAAGGAGAAGGAGAAGGTGAAGTCTGGAGGGTGAATCAGAAGAAGCAGAAGAAGGAGAAGGAGAAGGTGAAGTCTGGAGGGTGAATCAGAAGAAGCAGAAGAAGGAGAAGGAGAAGGTGAAGTCTGGAGGGTGAATCAGAAGAAGCAGAATAAGGAGAAGGAGAAGGTGAAGTCTGGAGGGTGAATCAGAAGAAGCAGAAGAAGGAGAAGGAGAAGGTGAAGTCTGGAGGGTGAATCAGAAGAAGTAGAAGAAGGAGAAGGAGAAGGTGAAGTCTGGAGGGTGAAGCAGAAGAAGTAGAAGAAGGAGAAGGAGAAGGTGAAGTCAGGAGGGTGAATCAGAAGAAGTAGAAGAAGGAGAAGGAGAAGGTGAAGTCAGGAGGGTGAATCAGAAGAAGCAGAAGAAGGAGAAGGAGAAGGTGAAGTCTGGAGAGTGAATCAGAAGAATCAGAAGAAGGAGAAGGATAAGGTGAAGTCTGGAGGGTGAATCAGAAGAAGCAGAAGAAAGAGAAGAAGAAAGTGAAGTCTGGAGGGTGAAGCAGAAGAAACAGAAGAAGGAGAAGGAGAAGGTGAAGACTGGAGGGTGAATCTGAAGAAGTATAAGAAGGAGAAGGAGAAGGTGAAGTCTGGAGGGTGAATCAGAAGAAGCAGAAGAAGGAGAAGGAGAAGGTGAAGTCTGGAGGGTGAATCAGAAGAAGCAGAAGAAGGAGAAGGAGAAGATGAAGTCTGGAGGGTGAATCAGAAGAAGCAGAAGAAGGAGAAGGAGAAGGTGAAGTCTGGAGGGTGAATCAGAAGAAGCAGAAGAAGGAGAAGGAGAAGGTGAAGTCTGGAGGGTGAATCAGAAGAAGCAGAAGAAGGAGAAGGAGAAGGTGAAGTCAGGAGGGTGAATCAGAAGAAGCAGAAGAAGGAGAAGGAGAAGGTGTAGTTAGGAGGGTGAATCAGAAGAAGCAGAAGAAGGAGAAGGAGCAGGTGAAGTCAGGGGGGTGAAGCAGAAGAAGTAGAAGAAGGAGAAGGAGAAGGTGAAGTCAGGACGGTGAAGCAGAAGAAGCAGAAGAAGGAGAAGGAGAAGCTGAAGTCTGGAGGGTGAAGCAGAAAAAGCAGAAGAAGGAGAAGGAGAAGGTGAAGTCTGGAGGGTGAATCAGAAGAAGTAGAAGAAGGAGAAGGAGAAGGTGAAGTCAGGAGAGTGAAGCAGAAGAAGCAGAAGATGGAGAAGGAGAAGGTGAAGTCTGGAGGGCGAAGCAGAAGAAGCAGAAGAAGGAGAAGGAGAAGGTGAAGTCTGGAGGGTGAAGCAGAAGAAGCAGAAGAAGGAGAAGGAGACGGTGAAGTCTGGAGGGTGAATCAGAAGAAGTAGAAGAAGGAGAAGGAGAAGGTGAAGTCAGGAGGGTGAAGCAGAAGAAGCAGAAGAAGGAGAAGGAGAAGGTGAAGTCTGGAGGGTGAAGCAGAAGAAGCAGAAGAAGGAGCAGGAGAAGGTGAAGTCTGGAGGGTGAAGCAGAAGAAGCAGAAGAAGGAGAAGGAGAAGGTGAAGTCAGGATGGTGAATCAGAAGAAGTAGAAGAAGGAGAAGGAGAAGGTGAAGTCTGGAGGGTGAATCAGAAGAAGCAGAAGAAGGAGAAGGAGAAGGTGAAGTCTGGAGGGTGAATCAGAAGAAGCAGAAGAAGGAGAAGGAGAAGATGAAGTCTGGAGGGTGAATCAGAAGAAGTAGAAGAAGGAGAAGGAGAAGGTGAAGTCTGGAGGGTCAATCAGAAGAAGCAGAAGAAGGAGAAGGAGAAGGTGAAGTCTGGAGGGTGAATCAGAAGAAGCAGAAGAAGGACAAGGAAAAGGTTAAGTCTGGAGGGTGAATTAGAAGAAGCAGAAGAAGGAGAAGGAGAAGGTGAAGTCAGGAGGGTGAATCAGAAGAAGCAGAAGAAGGAGAAGGAGAAGGTAAAGTTAGGAGGGTGAATCAGAAGAAGCAGAAGAAGGAGAAGGAGCAGGTGAAGTCAGGGGGGTGAAGCAGAAGAAGTAGAAGAAGGAGAAGGAGAAGGTGAAGTCAGGAGGGTGAAGCAGAAGAAGCAGAAGAAGGAGAAGGAGAAGGTGAAGTCTGGAGGGCGCAGGAGAAGAAGCAGAAGAAGGAGAAGGAGAAGGTGAAGTCTGGAGGGTGAAGCAGAAGAAGCAGAAGAAGGAGAAGGAGAAGGTGAAGTCTGGAGGGTGAATCAGAAGAAGGAGAAGAAGGTGAAGGAGAAGGTGAAGTCAGGAGAGTGAAGCAGAAGAAGCAGAAGAAGGAGAAGGAGAAGGTGAAGTTTGGAGGGTGAATCAGAAGAAGTAGAAGAAGGTGAAGGAGAAGGTGAAGTCAGGAGAGTGAAGCAGAAGAAGCAGAAGAAGGAGAAGGAGAAGGTGAAGTCTGGAGGGTGAAGCAGAAGAAGCAGAAGAAGGAGAAGGAGAAGGTGATGTCTGGAGGGCGAAGCAGAAGAAGCAGAAGAAGGAGAAGGAGAAGGTGAAGTCTGGAGGGTGAAGCAGAAGAAGCAGAAGAAGGAGAAGGAGAAGGTGAAGTCTGGAGGGTGAATCAGAAGAAGCAGAAGAAGGAGAAGGAGAAGGTGAAGTCTGGAGGGAGAAGCAGAAGAAGTAGAAGAAGGAGAAGGAGAAGGTGAAGTCTGGAGGGTGAATCAGAAGAAGTAGAAGAAGGAGAAGGAGAAGGTGAAGTCTGGAGGGTGAATCAGAAGAAGTAGAAGAAGGAGAAGGAGAAGGTGAAGTCTGGAGGGTGAATCAGAAGAAACAGAAGAAGGAGAAGGAGAAGGTGAAGTCTGGAGGGTGAATCAGAAGAAGTAGAAGAAGGAGAAGGAGAAGGTGTAGTCTGGAGGGTGAATCAGAAGAAGTAGACGAAGGAGAAGGAGAAGGTGAAGTCTGGAGGGTGAATCAGAAGAAGCAGAAGAAGGAGAAGGAGAAGGTGAAGTCTGGAGGGTGAATCAGAAGAAGTAGAAGAAGGAGAAGGAGAAGGTGAAGTCTGGAGGGTGAATCAGAAGAAGCAGAAGAAGGAGAAGGAGAAGGTGAAGTCTGGAGGGTGAATCAGAAGAAGCAGAAGAAGGAGAAGGAGAAGGTGAAGTCTGGAGGGTGAAACAGAAGAAGCAGAATAAGGAGAAGGAGAAGGTGAAGTCAGGAGGGTGAATCAGAAGAAGCAGAAGAAGGAGAAGGAGAAGGTGAAGTTTGGAGGGTGAATCAGAAGAATCAGAAGAAGGAGAAGGAGAAGGTGAAGTCTGGAGGGTGAATCAGAAGAAGCAGAAGAAGGAGAAGGAGAAGGTGAAGTTTGGAGGGGGAATCAGAAGAATCAGAAGAAGGAGAAGGAGAAGGTGAAGTCTGGAGGGTGAATCAGAAGAAGCAGAAGAAAGAGAAGGAGAAGGTGAAGTCTGGAGGGTGAAGCAGAAGAAACAGAAGAAGGAGAAGGAGAAGGTGAAGACTGGAGGGTGAATCTGAAGAAGTAGTAGAAGGAGAAGGAGAAGGTGAAGTCTGGAGGGTGAATCAGAAGAAGCAGAAGAAGGAGAAGGAGAAGGTGAAGTCTGGAGGGTGAATCAGAAGAAGTAGAAGAAGGAGAAGGAGAAGGTGTAGTCTGGAGGGTGAAGCAGAAGAAGTAGAAGAAGGAGAAGGAGAAGGTGAAGTCTGGAGGGTGAATCAGAAGAAGCAGAAGAAGGAGAAGGAGAAGGTGAAGTCTGGAGGGTGAATCAGAAGAAGTAGAAGAAGGAGAAGGAGAAGGTGAAGTCTGGAGGGTGAATCAGAAGAAGCAGAAGAAGGAGAAGGAGAAGGTGAAGTCTGGAGGGTGAATCAGAAGAAGCAGAATAAGGAGAAGGAGAAGGTGAAGTCTGGAGGGTGAATCAGAAGAAGCAGAAGAAGGAGAAGGAGAAGGTGAAGTCTGGAGGGTGAATCAGAAGGAGTAGAAGCAGGAGAAGGAGAAGGTGAAGTCTGGAGGGTGAATCAGAAGAAGCAGAAGAAGGAGAAGGAGAAGGTGAAGTCTGGAGGGTGAATCAGAAGAAGCAGAAGAAGGAGAAGGAGAAGGTGAAGTCTGGAGGGTGAATCAGAAGAAGCAGAAGAAGGAGAAGGAGAAGGTGAAGTCTGGAGGGTGAATCAGAAGAAGCAGAATAAGGAGAAGGAGAAGGTGAAGTCTGGAGGGTGAATCAGAAGAAGCAGAAGAAGGAGAAGGAGAAGGTGAAGTCTGGAGGGTGAATCAGAAGAAGTAGAAGAAGGAGAAGGAGAAGGTGAAGTATGGAGGGTGAAGCAGAAGAAGTAGAAGAAGGAGAAGGAGAAGGTGAAGTCAGGAGGGTGAATCAGAAGAAGTAGAAGAAGGAGAAGGAGAAGGTGAAGTCAGGAGGGTGAATCAGAAGAAGCAGAAGAAGGAGAAGGAGAAGGTGAAGTCTGGAGAGTGAATCAGAAGAATCAGAAGAAGGAGAAGGAGAAGGTGAAGTCTGGAGGGTGAATCAGAAGAAGTAGAAGAAGGAGAAGGAGAAGGTGAAGTCTGGAGGGTGAATCAGAAGAAGCAGAAGAAGGAGAAGGAGAAGGTGAAGTCTGGAGGGTGAATCAGAAGAAGAAGAAGAAGGAGAAGGAGAAGATGAAGTCTGGAGGGTGAATCAGAAGAAGCAGAAGAAGGAGAAGGAGAAGGTGAAGTCTGGAGGGTGAATCAGAAGAAGCAGAAGAAGGAGAAGGAGAAGGTGAAGTCTGGAGGGTGAATCAGAAGAAGCAGAAGAAGGAGAAGGAGAAGGTGAAGTCAGGAGGGTGAATCAGAAGAAGCAGAAGAAGGAGAAAGAGAAGGTGTAGTTAGGAGGGTGAATCAGAAGAAGCAGAAGAAGGAGAAGGAGCAGGTGAAGTCAGGGGGGTGAAGCAGAAGAAGTAGAAGAAGGAGAAGGAGAAGGTGAAGTCAGGACGGTGAAGCAGAAGAAGCAGAAGAAGGAGAAGGAGAAGGTGAAGTCTGGAGGGCGCAGCAGAAGAAGCAGAAGAAGGAGAAGGAGAAGCTGAAGTCTGGAGGGTGAATCAGAAGAAGTAGAAGAAGGAGAAGGAGAAGGTGAAGTCAGGAGAGTGAAGCAGAAGAAGCAGAAGATGGAGAAGGAGAAGGTGAAGTCTGGAGGGCGAAGCAGAAGAAGCAGAAGAAGGAGAAGGAGAAGGTGAAGTCTGGAGGGTGAAGCAGAAGAAGCAGAAGAAGGAGAAGGAGAAGGTGAAGTCTGGAGGGTGAATCAGAAGAAGTAGAAGAAGGAGAAGGAGAAGGTGAAGTCAGGAGGGTGAAGCAGAAGAAGTAGAAGAAGGAGAAGGAGAAGGTGAAGTCTGGAGGGTGAATCAGAAGAAGCAGAAGAAGGAGAAGGAGAAGGTGAAGTCTGGAGGGTGAATCAGAAGAAGCAGAAGAAGGAGAAGGAGAAGATGAAGTCTGGAGGGTGAATCAGAAGAAGCAGAAGAAGGAGAAGGAGAAGGTGAAGTCTGGAGGGTGAATCAGAAGAAGCAGAAGAAGGAGAAGGAGAAGGTGAAGTCTGGAGGGTGAATCAGAAGAAGCAGAAGAAGGAGAAGGTGAAGTCAGGAGGGTGAATCAGAAGAAGCAGAAGAAGGAGAAGGAGAAGGTGTAGTTAGGAGGGTGAATCAGAAGAAGCAGAAGAAGGAGAAGGAGCAGGTGAAGTCAGGGGGGTGAAGCAGAAGAAGTAGAAGAAGGAGAAGGAGAAGGTGAAGTCAGGACGGTGAAGCAGAAGAAGCAGAAGAAGGAGAAGGAGAAGGTGAAGTCTGGAGGGCGCAGCAGAAGAAGCAGAAGAAGGAGAAGGAGAAGCTGACGTCTGGAGGGTGAAGCAGAAGAAGCAGAAGAAGGAGAAGGAGAAGGTGAAGTCTGGAGGGTGAATCAGAAGAAGTAGAAGAAGGAGAAGGAGAAGGTGAAGTCAGGAGAGTGAAGCAGAAGAAGCAGAAGATGGAGAAGGAGAAGGTGAAGTCTGGAGGGCGAAGCAGAAGAAGCAGAAGAAGGAGAAGGAGAAGGTGAAGTCTGGAGGGTGAAGCAGAAGAAGCAGAAGAAGGAGAAGGAGAAGGAGAAGTCTGGAGGGTGAATCAGAAGAAGTAGAAGAAGGAGAAGGAGAAGGTGAAGTCAGGAGGGTGAAGCAGAAGAAGCAGAAGAAGGAGAAGGAGAAGGTGAAGTCTGGAGGGTGAAGCAGAAGAAGCAGAAGAAGGAGCAGGAGAAGGTGAAGTCTGGAGGGTGAAGCAGAAGAAGCAGAAGAAGGAGAAGGAGAAGGTGAAGTCAGGATGGTGAATCAGAAGAAGTAGAAGAAGGAGAAGGAGAAGGTGAAGTCTGGAGGATGAATCAGAAGAAGCAGAAGAAGGAGAAGGAGAAGGTGAAGTCTGGGGGGTGAATCAGAAGAAGCAGAAGAAGGAGAAGGAGAAGATGAAGTCTGGAGGGTGAATCAGAAGAAGTAGAAGAAGGAGAAGGAGAAGGTGAGGTCTGGAGGGTCAATCAGAAGAAGCAGAAGAAGGAGAAGGAGAAGGTGAAGTCTGGAGGGTGAATCAGAAGAAGCAGAAGAAGGACAAGGAGAAGGTGAAGTCTGGAGGGTGAATTAGAAGAAGCAGAAGAAGGAGAAGGAGAATGTGAAGTCAGGAGGGTGAATCAGAAGAAGAAGAAGAAGGAGAAGAAGAAGGTAAAGTTAGGAGGGTGAATCAGAAGAAGCAGAAGAAGGAAAAGGAGCAGGTGAAGTCAAGGGGGTGAAGCAGAAGAAGTAGAAGAAGGAGAAGGAGAAGGTGAAGTCAGGAGGGTGAAGCAGAAGAAGAAGAAGAAGGAGAAGGAGAAGGTGAAGTCTGGAGGGCGCAGCAGAAGAAGCAGAAGAAGGAGAAGGAGCAGGTGAAGTCAGGGGGGTGAAGCAGAAGAAGTAGAAGAAGGAGAAGGAGAAGGTGAAGTCAGGACGGTGAAGCAGAAGAAGCAGAAGAAGGAGAAGGAGAAGGTGAAGTCTGGAGGGCGCAGCAGAAGAAGCAGAAGAAGGAGAAGGAGAAGCTGAAGTCTGGAGGGTGAAGCAGAAGAAGCAGAAGAAGGAGAAGGAGAAGGTGAAGTCTGGAGGGTGAATCAGAAGAAGTAGAAGAAGGAGAAGGAGAAGGTGAAGTCAGGAGAGTGAAGCAGAAGAAGCAGAAGATGGAGAAGGAGAAGGTGAAGTCTGGAGGGCGAAGCAGAAGAAGCAGAAGAAGGAGAAGGAGAAGGTGAAGTCTGGAGGGTGAATCAGAAGAATCAGAAGAAGGAGAAGGAGAAGGTGAAGTCTGGAGGGTGAATCAGAAGAAGCAGAAGAAGGAGAAGGAGAAGGTGAAGTTCGGAGGGTGAATCAGAAGAATCAGAAGAAGGAGAAGGAGAAGGTGAAGTCTGGAGGGTGAATCAGAAGAAGCAGAAGAAAGAGAAGGAGAAGGTGAAGTCTGGAGGGTGAAGCAGAAGAAACAGAAGAAGGAGAAGGAGAAGGTGAAGACTGGAGGGTGAATCTGAAGAAGTAGAAGAAGGAGAAGGAGAAGGTGAAGTCTGGAGGGTGAATCAGAAGAAGCAGAAGAAGGAGAAGGAGAAGGTGAAGTCTGGAGGGTGAATTAGAAGAAGTAGAAGAAGGAGAAGGAGAAGGTGTAGTCTGGAGGGTGAAGCAGAAGAAGTAGAAGAAGGAGAAGAAGAAGGTGAAGTCTGGAGGGTGAATCAGAAGAAGCAGAAGAAGGAGAAGGAGAAGGTGAAGTCTGGAGGGTGAATCAGAAGAAGTAGAAGAAGGAGAAGGAGAAGGTGAAGTCTGGAGGGTGAATCAGAAGAAGGAGAAGGAGAAGGTGAAGTCTGGAGGGTGAATCAGAAGAAGCAGAATAAGGAGAAGGAGAAGGTGAAGTCTGGAGGGTGAATCAGAAGAAGCAGAAGAAGGAGAAGGAGAAGGTGAAGTCTGGAGGGTGAATCAGAAGGAGTAGAAGAAGGAGAAGGAGAAGGTGAAGTCTGGAGGGTGAATCAGAAGAAGCAGAAGAAGGAGAAGGAGAAGGTGAAGTCTGGAGGGTGAATCAGAAGAAGCAGAAGAAGGAGAAGGAGAAGGTGAAGTCTGGAGGGTGAATCAGAAGAAGCAGAAGAAGGAGAAGGAGAAGGTGAAGTCTGGAGGGTGAATCAGAAGAAGCAGAATAAGGAGAAGGAGAAGGTGAAGTCTGGAGGGTGAATCAGAAGAAGCAGAAGAAGGAGAAGGAGAAGGTGAAGTCTGGAGGGTGAATCAGAAGAAGTAGAAGAAGGAGAAGGAGAAGGTGAAGTCTGGAGGGTGAAGCAGAAGAAGTAGAAGAAGGAGAAGGAGAAGGTGAAGTCAGGAGGGTGAATCAGAAGAAGTAGAAGAAGGAGAAGGAGAAGGTGAAGTCAGGAGGGTGAATCAGAAGAAGCAGAAGAAGGAGAAGGAGAAGGTGAAGTCTGGAGAGTGAATCAGAAGAATCAGAAGAAGGAGAAGGAGAAGGTGAAGTCAGGAGGGTGAATCAGAAGAAGCAGAAGAAGGAGAAGGAGAAGGTAAAGTTAGGAGGGTGAATCAGAAGAAGCAGAAGAAGGAGAAGGAGCAGGTGAAGTCAGGGGGGTGAAACAGAAGAAGTAGAAGAAGGAGAAGGAGAAGGTGAAGTCAGGAGGGTGAAGCAGAAGAAGCAGAAGAAGGAGAAGGAGAAGGTGAAGTCTGGAGGGCGCAGCAGAAGAAGCAGAATAAGGAGAAGGAGAAGGTGAAGTCTGGACGGTGAAGCAGAAGAAGGAGAAGAAGGAGAAGGAGAAGGTGAAGTCTGGAGGGTGAATCAGAAGAAGTAGAAGAAGGAGAAGGAGAAGGTGAAGTCAGGAGAGTGAAGCAGAAGAAGCAGAAGAAGGAGAAGGAGAAGGTGAAGTCTGGAGGGTGAAGCAGAAGAAGCAGAAGAAGGAGAAGGAGAAGGTGATGTCTGGAGGGCGAATCAGAAGAAGCAGAAGAAGGAGAAGGAGAAGGTGAAGTCTGGAGGGTGAAGCAGAAGAAGCAGAAGAAGGAGAAGGAGAAGGTGAAGTCTGGAGGGTGAATCAGAAGAAGTAGAAGAAGGAGAAGGAGAAGGTGAAGTCTGGAGGGTGAATCAGAAGAAGTAGAAGAAGGAGAAGGAGAAGGTGAAGCCTGGAGGGTGAAGCAGAAGAAGTAGAAGAAGGAAAAGGAGAAGGTGAAGTCAGGAGGGTGAATCAGAAGATTTAGAAGAAGGAGAAGGAGAAGGTGAAGTCAGGAGGGTGAATCAGAAGAAGCAGAAGAAGGAGAAGGAGAAGGTGAAGTCTGGAGGGTGAATCAGAAGAAGTAGAAGAAGGAGAAGGAGAAGGTGAAGTCTGGAGGGTGAATCAGAAGAAGCAGAAGAAGGAGAAGGAGAAGTTGAAGTCTGGAGGGTGAATCAGAAGAAGCAGAAGAAGGAGAAGGAGAAGGTGAAGTCTGGAGGGTGAATCAGAAGAAGCAGAATAAGGAGAAGGAGAATGTGAAGTCTGGAGGGTGAATCAGAAGAAGCAGAAGAAGGAGAAGGAGAAGGTGAAGTCTGGAGGGTGAATCAGAAGAAGTAGAAGAAGGAGAAGGAGAAGGTGTAGTCTGGAGGGTGAAGCAGAAGAAGTAGAAGAAGGAGAAGGAGAAGGTGAAGTCTGGAGGGTGAATCAGAAAAAGCAGAAGAAGGAGAAGGAGAAGGTGAAGTCTGGAGGGTGAATCAGAAGAAGTAGAAGAAGGAGAAGGCGAAGGTGAAGTCTGGAGGGTGAATCAGAAGAAGCAGAAGAAGGAGAAGGAGAAGGTGAAGTCTGGAGGGTGAATCAGAAGAAGCAGAAGAAGGAGAAGGAGAAGGTGAAGTCTGCAGGGTGAATCAGAAGAAGCAGAAGAAGGAGAAGGAGAAGGTGAAGTCTGGAGGGTGAATCAGAAGAAGCAGAATAAGGAGAAGGTGAAGTCTGGAGGGTGAATCAGATGAAGCAGAAGAAGGAGAAGGAGAAGGTGAAGTCTGGAGGGTGAATCAGAAGGAGTAGAAGAAGGAGAAGGAGAAGGTGAAGTCTGGAGGGTGAATCAGAAGAAGCAGAAGAAGGAGAAGGAGAAGGTGAAGTCTGGAGGGTGAATCAGAAGAAGCAGAAGAAGGAGAAGGAGAAGGTGAAGTCTGGAGGGTGAATCAGAAGAAGCAGAAGAAGGAGAAGGAGAAGGTGAAGTCTGGAGGGTGAATCAGAAGAAGCAGAATAAGGAGAAGGAGAAGGTGAAGTCTGGAGGGTGAATCAGAAGAAGCAGAAGAAGGAGAAGGAGAAGGTGAAGTCTGGAGGGTGAATCAGAAGAAGTAGAAGAAGGAGAAGGAGAAGGTGAAGTCTGGAGGGTGAAGCAGAAGAAGTAGAAGAAGGAGAAGGAGAAGGTGAAGTCAGGAGGGTGAATCAGAAGAAGTAGAAGAAGGAGAAGGAGAAGGTGAAGTCAGGAGGGTGAATCAGAAGAAGCAGAAGAAGGAGAAGGAGAAGGTGAAGTCTGGAGAGTGAATCAGAAGAATCAGAAGAAGGAGAAGGAGAAGGTGAAGTCTGGAGGGTGAATCAGAAGAAGCAGAAGAAAGAGAAGAAGAAAGTGAAGTCTGGAGGGTGAAGCAGAAGAAACAGAAGAAGGAGAAGGAGAAGGTGAAGACTGGAGGGTGAATCTGAAGAAGTATAAGAAGGAGAAGGAGAAGGTGAAGTCTGGAGGGTGAATCAGAAGAAGCAGAAGAAGGAGAAGGAGAAGGTGAAGTCTGGAGGGTGAATCAGAAGAAGCAGAAGAAGGAGAAGGAGAAGATGAAGTCTGGAGGGTGAATCAGAAGAAGCAGAAGAAGGAGAAGGAGAAGGTGAAGTCTGGAGGGTGAATCAGAAGAAGCAGAAGAAGGAGAAGGAGAAGGTGAAGTCTGGAGGGTGAATCAGAAGAAGCAGAAGAAGGAGAAGGAGAAGGTGAAGTCAGGAGGGTGAATCAGAAGAAGCAGAAGAAGGAGAAGGAGAAGGTGTAGTTAGGAGGGTGAATCAGAAGAAGCAGAAGAAGGAGAAGGTGCAGGTGAAGTCAGGGGGGTGAAGCAGAAGAAGTAGAAGAAGGAGAAGGAGAAGGTGAAGTCAGGACGGTGAAGCAGAAGAAGCAGAAGAAGGAGAAGGAGAAGCTGAAGTCTGGAGGGTGAAGCAGAAGAAGCAGAAGAAGGAGAAGGAGAAGGTGAAGTCTGGAGGGTGAATCAGAAGAAGTAGAAGAAGGAGAAGGAGAAGGTGAAGTCAGGAGAGTGAAGCAGAAGAAGCAGAAGATGGAGAAGGAGAAGGTGAAGTCTGGAGGGCGAAGCAGAAGAAGCAGAAGAAGGAGAAGGAGAAGGTGAAGTCTGGAGGGTGAAGCAGAAGAAGCAGAAGAAGGAGAAGGAGACGGTGAAGTCTGGAGGGTGAATCAGAAGAAGTAGAAGAAGGAGAAGGAGAAGGTGAAGTCAGGAGGGTGAAGCAGAAGAAGCAGAAGAAGGAGAAGGAGAAGCTGAAGTCTGGAGGGTGAAGCAGAAGAAGCAGAAGAAGGAGCAGGAGAAGGTGAAGTCTGGAGGGTGAAGCAGAAGAAGCAGAAGAAGGAGAAGGAGAAGGTGAAGTCAGGATGGTGAATCAGAAGAAGTAGAAGAAGGAGAAGGAGAAGGTGAAGTCTGGAGGGTGAATCAGAAGAAGCAGAAGAAGGAGAAGGAGAAGGTGAAGTCTGGAGGGTGAATCAGAAGAAGCAGAAGAAGGAGAAGGAGAAGATGAAGTCTGGAGGGTGAATCAGAAGAAGTAGAAGAAGGAGAAGGAGAAGGTGAAGTCTGGAGGGTCAATAAGAAGAAGCAGAAGAAGGAGAAGGAGAAGGTGAAGTCTGGAGGGTGAATCAGAAGAAGCAGAAGAAGGACAAGGAAAAGGTTAAGTCTGGAGGGTGAATTAGAAGAAGCAGAAGAAGGAGAAGGAGAAGGTGAAGTCAGGAGGGTGAATCAGAAGAAGCAGAAGAAGGAGAAGGAGAAGGTAAAGTTAGGAGGGTGAATCAGAAGAAGCAGAAGAAGGAGAAGGAGCAGGTGAAGTCAGGGGGGTGAAGCAGAAGAAGTAGAAGAAGGAGAAGGAGAAGGTGAAGTCAGGAGGGTGAAGCAGAAGAAGCAGAAGAAGGAGAAGGAGAAGGTGAAGTCTGGAGGGCGCAGGAGAAGAAGCAGAAGAAGGAGAAGGAGAAGGTGAAGTCTGGAGGGTGAAGCAGAAGAAGCAGAAGAAGGAGAAGGAGAAGGTGAAGTCTGGAGGGTGAATCAGAAGAAGGAGAAGAAGGTGAAGGAGAAGGTGAAGTCAGGAGAGTGAAGCAGAAGAAGCAGAAGAAGGAGAAGGAGAAGGTGAAGTCTGGAGGGAGAAGCAGAAGAAGTAGAAGAAGGAGAAGGAGAAGGTGAAGTCTGGAGGGTGAATCAGAAGAAGTAGAAGAAGGAGAAGGAGAAGGTGAAGTCTGGAGGGTGAATCAGAAGAAGTAGAAGAAGGAGAAGGAGAAGGTGAAGTCTGGAGGGTGAATCAGAAGAAACAGAAGAAGGAGAAGGAGAAGGTGAAGTCTGGAGGGTGAATCAGAAGAAGTAGAAGAAGGAGAAGGAGAAGGTGTAGTCTGGAGGGTGAATCAGAAGAAGTAGACGAAGGAGAAGGAGAAGGTGAAGTCTGGAGGGTGAATCAGAAGAAGCAGAAGAAGGAGAAGGAGAAGGTGAAGTCTGGAGGGTGAATCAGAAGAAGTAGAAGAAGGAGAAGGAGAAGGTGAAGTCTGGAGGGTGAATCAGAAGAAGCAGAAGAAGGAGAAGGAGAAGGTGAAGTCTGGAGGGTGAATCAGAAGAAGCAGAAGAAGGAGAAGGAGAAGGTGAAGTCTGGAGGGTGAAACAGAAGAAGCAGAATAAGGAGAAGGAGAAGGTGAAGTCAGGAGGGTGAATCAGAAGAAGCAGAAGAAGGAGAAGGAGAAGGTGAAGTTTGGAGGGTGAATCAGAAGAATCAGAAGAAGGAGAAGGAGAAGGTGAAGTCTGGAGGGTGAATCAGAAGAAGCAGAAGAAGGAGAAGGAGAAGGTGAAGTTTGGAGGGTGAATCAGAAGAATCAGAAGAAGGAGAAGGAGAAGGTGAAGTCTGGAGGGTGAATCAGAAGAAGCAGAAGAAAGAGAAGGAGAAGGTGAAGTCTGGAGGGTGAAGCAGAAGAAACAGAAGAAGGAGAAGGAGAAGGTGAAGACTGGAGGGTGAATCTGAAGAAGTAGTAGAAGGAGAAGGAGAAGGTGAAGTCTGGAGGGTGAATCAGAAGAAGCAGAAGAAGGAGAAGGAGAAGGTGAAGTCTGGAGGGTGAATCAGAAGAAGTAGAAGAAGGAGAAGGAGAAGGTGTAGTCTGGAGGGTGAAGCAGAAGAAGTAGAAGAAGGAGAAGGAGAAGGTGAAGTCTGGAGGGTGAATCAGAAGAAGCAGAAGAAGGAGAAGGAGAAGGTGAAGTCTGGAGGGTGAATCAGAAGAAGTAGAAGAAGGAGAAGGAGAAGGTGAAGTCTGGAGGGTGAATCAGAAGAAGCAGAAGAAGGAGAAGGAGAAGGTGAAGTCTGGAGGGTGAATCAGAAGAAGCAGAATAAGGAGAAGGAGAAGGTGAAGTCTGGAGGGTGAATCAGAAGAAGCAGAAGAAGGAGAAGGAGAAGGTGAAGTCTGGAGGGTGAATCAGAAGGAGTAGAAGAAGGAGAAGGAGAAGGTGAAGTCTGGAGGGTGAATCAGAAGAAGCAGAAGAAGGAGAAGGAGAAGGTGAAGTCTGGAGGGTGAATCAGAAGAAGCAGAAGAAGGAGAAGGAGAAGGTGAAGTCTGGAGGGTGAATCAGAAGAAGCAGAAGAAGGAGAAGGAGAAGGTGAAGTCTGGAGGGTGAATCAGAAGAAGCAGAATAAGGAGAAGGAGAAGGTGAAGTCTGGAGGGTGAATCAGAAGAAGCAGAAGAAGGAGAAGGAGAAGGTGAAGTCTGGAGGGTGAATCAGAAGAAGTAGAAGAAGGAGAAGGAGAAGGTGAAGTATGGAGGGTGAAGCAGAAGAAGTAGAAGAAGGAGAAGGAGAAGGTGAAGTCAGGAGGGTGAATCAGAAGAAGTAGAAGAAGGAGAAGGAGAAGGTGAAGTCAGGAGGGTGAATCAGAAGAAGCAGAAGAAGGAGAAGGAGAAGGTGAAGTCTGGAGAGTGAATCAGAAGAATCAGAAGAAGGAGAAGGAGAAGGTGAAGTCTGGAGGGTGAATCAGAAGAAGTAGAAGAAGGAGAAGGAGAAGGTGAAGTCTGGAGGGTGAATCAGAAGAAGCAGAAGAAGGAGAAGGAGAAGGTGAAGTCTGGAGGGTGAATCAGAAGAAGAAGAAGAAGGAGAAGGAGAAGATGAAGTCTGGAGGGTGAATCAGAAGAAGCAGAAGAAGGAGAAGGAGAAGGTGAAGTCTGGAGGGTGAATCAGAAGAAGCAGAAGAAGGAGAAGGAGAAGGTGAAGTCTGGAGGGTGAATCAGAAGAAGCAGAAGAAGGAGAAGGAGAAGGTGAAGTCAGGAGGGTGAATCAGAAGAAGCAGAAGAAGGAGAAGGAGAAGGTGTAGTTAGGAGGGTGAATCAGAAGAAGCAGAAGAAGGAGAAGGAGCAGGTGAAGTCAGGGGGGTGAAGCAGAAGAAGTAGAAGAAGGAGAAGGAGAAGGTGAAGTCAGGACGGTGAAGCAGAAGAAGCAGAAGAAGGAGAAGGAGAAGGTGAAGTCTGGAGGGCGCAGCAGAAGAAGCAGAAGAAGGAGAAGGAGAAGCTGAAGTCTGGAGGGTGAATCAGAAGAAGGAGAAGAAGGAGAAGGAGAAGGTGAAGTCAGGAGAGTGAAGCAGAAGAAGCAGAAGATGGAGAAGGAGAAGGTGAAGTCTGGAGGGCGAAGCAGAAGAAGCAGAAGAAGGAGAAGGAGAAGGTGAAGTCTGGAGGGTGAAGCAGAAGAAGCAGAAGAAGGAGAAGGAGAAGGTGAAGTCTGGAGGGTGAATCAGAAGAAGTAGAAGAAGGAGAAGGAGAAGGTGAAGTCAGGAGGGTGAAGCAGAAGAAGTAGAAGAAGGAGAAGGAGAAGGTGAAGTCTGGAGGGTGAATCAGAAGAAGCAGAAGAAGGAGTAGGAGAAGGTGAAGTCTGGAGGGTGAATCAGAAGAAGCAGAAGAAGGAGAAGGAGAAGATGAAGTCTGGAGGGTGAATCAGAAGAAGCAGAAGAAGGAGAAGGAGAAGGTGAAGTCTGGAGGGTGAATCAGAAGAAGCAGAAGAAGGAGAAGGAGAAGGTGAAGTCTGGAGGGTGAATCAGAAGAAGCAGAAGAAGGAGAAGGTGAAGTCAGGAGGGTGAATCAGAAGAAGCAGAAGAAGGAGAAGGAGAAGGTGTAGTTTGGAGGGTGAATCAGAAGAAGCAGAAGAAGGAGAAGGAGCAGGTGAAGTCAGGGGGGTGAAGCAGAAGAAGTAGAAGAAGGAGAAGGAGAAGGTGAAGTCAGGACGGTGAAGCAGAAGAAGCAGAAGAAGGAGAAGGAGAAGGTGAAGTCTGGAGGGCGCAGCAGAAGAAGCAGAAGAAGGAGAAGGAGAAGCTGAAGTCTGGAGGGTGAAGCAGAAGAAGCAGAAGAAGGAGAAGGAGAAGGTGAAGTCTGGAGGGTGAATCAGAAGAAGTAGAAGAAGGAGAAGGAGAAGGTGAAGTCAGGAGAGTGAAGCAGAAGAAGCAGAAGATGGAGAAGGAGAAGGTGAAGTCTGGAGGGCGAAGCAGAAGAAGCAGAAGAAGGAGAAGGAGAAGGTGAAGTCTGGAGGGTGAAGCAGAAGAAGCAGAAGAAGGAGAAGGAGAAGGAGAAGTCTGGAGGGTGAATCAGAAGAAGTAGAAGAAGGAGAAGGAGAAGGTGAAGTCAGGAGGGTGAAGCAGAAGGAGCAGAAGAAGGAGAAGGAGAAGGTGAAGTCTGGAGGGTGAAGCAGAAGAAGCAGAAGAAGGAGCAGGAGAAGGTGAAGTCTGGAGGGTGAAGCAGAAGAAGCAGAAGAAGGAGAAGGAGAAGGTGAAGTCAGGATGGTGAATCAGAAGAAGTAGAAGAAGGAGAAGGAGAAGGTGAAGTCTGGAGGATGAATCAGAAGAAGCAGAAGAAGGAGAAGGAGAAGGTGAAGTCTGGGGGGTGAATCAGAAGAAGCAGAAGAAGGAGAAGGAGAAGATGAAGTCTGGAGGGTGAATCAGAAGAAGTAGAAGAAGGAGAAGGAGAAGGTGAGGTCTGAAGGGTCAATCAGAAGAAGCAGAAGAAGGAGAAGGAGAAGGTGAAGTCTGGAGGGTGAATCAGAAGAAGCAGAAGAAGGACAAGGAGAAGGTGAAGTCTGGAGGGTGAATTAGAAGAAGCAGAAGAAGGAGAAGGAGAATGTGAAGTCAGGAGGGTGAATCAGAAGAAGCAGAAGAAGGAGAAGAAGAAGGTAAAGTTAGGAGGGTGAATCAGAAGAAGCAGAAGAAGGAAAAGGAGCAGGTGAAGTCAGGGGGGTGAAACAGAAGAAGTAGAAGAAGGAGAAGGAGAAGGTGAAGTCAGGAGGGTGAAGCAGAAGAAGAAGAAGAAGGAGAAGGAGAAGGTGAAGTCTGGAGGGCGCAGCAGAAGAAGCAGAAGAAGGAGAAGGAGCAGGTGAAGTCAGGGGGGTGAAGCAGAAGAAGTAGAAGAAGGAGAAGGAGAAGGTGAAGTCAGGACGGTGAAGCAGAAGAAGCAGAAGAAGGAGAAGGAGAAGGTGAAGTCTGGAGGGCGCAGCAGAAGAAGCAGAAGAAGGAGAAGGAGAAGCTGAAGTCTGGAGGGTGAAGCAGAAGAAGCAGAAGAAGGAGAAGGAGAAGGTGAAGTCTGGAGGGTGAATCAGAAGAAGTAGAAGAAGGAGAAGGAGAAGGTGAAGTCAGGAGAGTGAAGCAGAAGAAGCAGAAGATGGAGAAGGAGAAGGTGAAGTCTGGAGGGCGAAGCAGAAGAAGCAGAAGAAGGAGAAGGAGAAGGTGAAGTCTGGAGGGTGAATAAGAAGAATCAGAAGAAGGAGAAGGAGAAGGTGAAGTCTGGAGGGTGAATCAGAAGAAGCAGAAGAAGGAGAAGGAGAAGGTGAAGTTTGGAGGGTGAATCAGAAGAATCAGAAGAAGGAGAAGGAGAAGGTGAAGTCTGGAGGGTGAATCAGAAGAAGCAGAAGAAAGAGAAGGAGAAGGTGAAGTCTGGAGGGTGAAGCAGAAGAAACAGAAGAAGGAGAAGGAGAAGGTGAAGACTGGAGGGTGAATCTGAAGAAGTAGAAGAAGGAGAAGGAGAAGGTGAAGTCTGGAGGGTGAATCAGAAGAAGCAGAAGAAGGAGAAGGAGAAGGTGAAGTCTGGAGGGTGAATTAGAAGAAGTAGAAGAAGGAGAAGGAGAAGGTGTAGTCTGGAGGGTGAAGCAGAAGAAGTAGAAGAAGGAGAAGAAGAAGGTGAAGTCTGGAGGGTGAATCAGAAGAAGCAGAAGAAGGAGAAGGAGAAGGTGAAGTCTGGAGGGTGAATCAGAAGAAGTAGAAGAAGGAGAAGGAGAAGGTGAAGTCTGGAGGGTGAATCAGAAGAAGGAGAAGGAGAAGGTGAAGTCTGGAGGGTGAATCAGAAGAAGCAGAATAAGGAGAAGGAGAAGGTGAAGTCTGGAGGGTGAATCAGAAGAAGCAGAAGTAGGAGAAGGAGAAGGTGAAGTCTGGAGGGTGAATCAGAAGGAGTAGAAGAAGGAGAAGGAGAAGGTGAAGTCTGGAGGGTGAATCAGAAGAAGCAGAAGAAGGAGAAGGAGAAGGTGAAGTCTGGAGGGTGAATCAGAAGAAGCAGAAGAAGGAGAAGGAGAAGGTGAAGTCTGGAGTGTGAATCAGAAGAAGCAGAAGAAGGAGAAGGAGAAGGTGAAGTCTGGAGGGTGAATCAGAAGAAGCAGAATAAGGAGAAGGAGAAGGTGAAGTCTGGAGGGTGAATCAGAAGAAGCAGAAGAAGGAGAAGGAGAAGGTGAAGTCTGGAGGGTGAATCAGAAGAAGTAGAAGAAGGAGAAGGAGAAGGTGAAGTCTGGAGGGTGAAGCAGAAGAAGTAGAAGAAGGAGAAGGAGAAGGTGAAGTCAGGAGGGTGAATCAGAAGAAGTAGAAGAAGGAGAAGGAGAAGGTGAAGTCAGGAGGGTGAATCAGAAGAAGCAGAAGAAGGAGAAGGAGAAGGTGAAGTCTGGAGAGTGAATCAGAAGAATCAGAAGAAGGAGAAGGAGAAGGTGAAGTCTGGAGGGTGAATCAGAAGAAGCAGAAGAAAGAGAAGAAGAAGGTGAAGTCTGGAGGGTGAAGCAGAAGAAACAGAAGAAGGAGAAGGAGAAGGTGAAGACTGGAGGGTGAATCTGAAGAAGTATAAGAAGGAGAAGGAGAAGGTGAAGTCTGGAGGGTGAATCAGAAGAAGTAGAAGAAGGAGAAGGAGAAGGTGAAGTCTGGAGGGTGAATCAGAAGAAGCAGAAGAAGGAGAAGGAGAAGGTGAAGTCTGGAGGGTGAATCAGAAGAAGAAGAAGAAGGAGAAGGAGAAGATGAAGTCTGGAGGGTGAATCAGAAGAAGCAGAAGAAGGAGAAGGAGAAGGTGAAGTCTGGAGGGTGAATCAGAAGAAGCAGAAGAAGGAGAAGGAGAAGGTGAAGTCTGGAGGGTGATTCAGAAGAAGCAGAAGAAGGAGAAGGAGAAGGTGAAGTCAGGAGGGTGAATCAGAAGAAGCAGAAGAAGGAGAAGGAGAAGGTGTAGTTAGGAGGGTGAATCAGAAGAAGCAGAAGAAGGAGAAGGAGCAGGTGAAGTCAGGGGGGTGAAGCAGAAGAAGTAGAAGAAGGAGAAGGAGAAGGTGAAGTCAGGACGGTGAAGCAGAAGAAGCAGAAGAAGGAGAAGGAGAAGGTGAAGTCTGGAGGTCGCAGCAGAAGAAGCAGAAGAAGGAGAAGGAGAAGCTGAAGTCTGGAGGGTGAAGCAGAAGAAGCAGAAGAAAGAGAAGGAGAAGGTGAAGTCTGGAGGGAGAATCAGAAGAAGTAGAAGAAGGAGAAGGAGAAGGTGAAGTCAGGAGAGTGAAGCAGAAGAAGCAGAAGATGGAGAAGGAGAATGTGAAGTCTGGAGGGCGAAGCAGAAGAAGCAGAAGAAGGAGAAGGAGAAGGTGAAGTCTGGAGGGTGAAGCAGAAGAAGCAGAAGAAGGAGAAGGAGAAGGTGAAGTCTGGAGGGTGAATCAGAAGAAGTAGAAGAAGGAGAAGGAGAAGGTGAAGTAAGGAGGGTGAAGCAGAAGAAGGAGAAGAAGGAGAAGGAGAAGGTGAAGTCTGGAGGGTGAATCAGAAGAAGCAGAAGAAGGAGAAGGAGAAGGTGAAGTCTGGAGGGTGAATCAGAAGAAGCAGAAGAAGGAGAAGGAGAAGATGAAGTCTGGAGGGTGAATCAGAAGAAGCAGAAGAAGGAGAAGGAGAAGGTGAAGTCTGGAGGGTGAATCAGAAGAAGCAGAAGAAGGAGAAGGAGAAGGTGAAGTCTGGAGGGTGAATCAGAAGAAGCAGAAGAAGGAGAAGGTGAAGTCAGGAGGGTGAATCAGAAGAAGCAGAAGAAGGAGAAGGAGAAGGTGTAGTTAGGAGGGTGAATCAGAAGAAGCAGAAGAAGGAGAAGGAGCAGGTGAAGTCAGGGGGGTGAAGCAGAAGAAGTAGAAGAAGGAGAAGGAGAAGGTGAAGTCAGGACGGTGAAGCAGAAGAAGCAGAAGAAGGAGAAGGAGAAGGTGAAGTCTGGAGGGCGCAGCAGAAGAAGCAGAAGAAGGAGAAGGAGAAGCTGAAGTCTGGAGGGTGAAGCAGAAGAAGCAGAAGAAGGAGAAGGAGAAGGTGAAGTCTGGAGGGTGAAGCAGAAGAAGCAGAAGAAGGAGAAGGAGAAGGTGAAGTCTGGAGGGTGAATCAGAAGAAGTAGAAGAAGGAGAAGGAGAAGGTGAAGTCAGGAGGGTGAAGCAGAAGAAGCAGAAGAAGGATAAGGAGAAGGTGAAGTCTGGAGGGTGAAGCAGAAGAAGCAGAAGAAGGAGCAGGAGAAGGTGAAGTCTGGAGGGTGAAGCAGAAGAAGCAGAAGAAGGAGAAGGAGAAGGTGAAGTCAGGATGGTGAATCAGAAGAAGTAGAAGAAGGAGAAGGAGAAGGTGAAGTCTGGAGGATGAATCAGAAGAAGCAGAAGAAGGAGAAGGAGAAGGTGAAGTCTGGGGGGTGAATCAGAAGAAGCAGAAGAAGGAGAAGGAGAAGATGAAGTCTGGAGGGTGAATCAGAAGAAGTAGAAGAAGGAGAAGGAGAAGGTGAGGTCTGGAGGGTCAATCAGAAGAAGCAGAAGAAGGAGAAGGAGAAGGTGAAGTCTGGAGGGTGAATCAGAAGAAGCAGAAGAAGGACAAGGAGAAGGTGAAGTCTGGAGGGTGAATTAGAAGAAGCAGAAGAAGGAGAAGGAGAAGGTGAAGTCAGGAGGGTGAATCAGAAGAAGCAGAAGAAGGAGAAGGAGAAGGTAAAGTTAGGAGGGTGAATCAGAAGAAGCAGAAGAAGGAGAAGGAGCAGGTGAAGTCAGGGGGGTGAAGCAGAAGAAGTAGAAGAAGGAGAAGGAGAAGGTGAAGTCAGGAGGGTGAAGCAGAAGAAGCAGAAGAAGGAGAAGGAGAAGGTGAAGTCTGGAGGGCGCAGCAGAAGAAGCAGAAGAAGGAGAAGGAGCAGGTGAAGTCAGGGGGGTGAAGCAGAAGAAGTAGAAGAAGGAGAAGGAGAAGGTGAAGTCAGGACGGTGAAGCAGAAGAAGCAGAAGAAGGAGAAGGAGAAGGTGAAGTCTGGAGGGCGCAGCAGAAGAAGCAGAAGAAGGAGAAGGAGAAGCTGAAGTCTGGAGGGTGAAGCAGAAGAAGCAGAAGAAGGAGAAGGAGAAGGTGAAGTCTGGAGGGTGAATCAGAAGAAGTAGAAGAAGGAGAAGGAGAAGGTGAAGTCAGGAGAGTGAAGCAGAAGAAGCAGAAGATGGAGAAGGAGAAGGTGAAGTCTGGAGGGCGAAGCAGAAGAAGCAGAAGAACGAGAAGGAGAAGGTGAAGTCTGGAGGGTGAAGCAGAAGAAGCAGAAGAAGGAGAAGGAGAAGGTGAAGTCTGGAGGGTGAATCAGAAGAAGTAGAAGAAGGAGAAGGAGAAGGTGAAGTCAGGAGGGTGAAGCAGAAGAAGTAGAAGAAGGAGAAGGAGAAGGTGAAGTCTGGAGGGTGAATCAGAAGAAGCAGAAGAAGGAGAAGGAGAAGGTGAAGTCTGGAGGGTGAATCAGAAGAAGCAGAAGAAGGAGAAGGAGAAGATGAAGTCTGGAGGGTGAATCAGAAGAAGCAGAAGAAGGAGAAGGAGAAGGTGAAGTATGGAGGGTGAATCAGAAGAAGCAGAAGAAGGAGAAGGAGAAGATGAAGTCTGGAGGGTGAATCAGAAGAAGCAGAAGAAGGAGAAGGAGAAGGTGAAGTCTGGAGGGTGAATCAGAAGAAGCAGAAGAAGGAGAAGGAGAAGGTGAAGTCTGGAGGGTGAATCAGAAGAAGCAGAAGAAGGAGAAGGTGAAGTCAGGAGGGTGAATCAGAAGAAGCAGAAGAAGGAGAAGGAGAAGGTGTAGTTAGGAGGGTGAATCAGAAGAAGCAGAAGAAGGAGAAGGAGCAGGTGAAGTCAGGGGGGTGAAGCAGAAGAAGTAGAAGAAGGAGAAGGAGAAGGTGAAGTCAGGACGGTGAAGCAGAAGAAGCAGAAGAAGGAGAAGGAGAAGGTGAAGTCTGGAGGGCGCAGCAGAAGAAGCAGAAGAAGGAGAAGGAGAAGCTGAAGTCTGGAGGGTGAAGCAGAAGAAGCAGAAGAAGGAGAAGGAGAAGGTGAAGTCTGGAGGGTGAAGCAGAAGAAGCAGAAGAAGGAGAAGGAGAAGGTGAAGTCTGGAGGGTGAATCAGAAGAAGTAGAAGAAGGAGAAGGAGAAGGTGAAGTCAGGAGGGTGAAGCAGAAGAAGCAGAAGAAGGATAAGGAGAAGGTGAAGTCTGGAGGGTGAAGCAGAAGAAGCAGAAGAAGGAGCAGGAGAAGGTGAAGTCTGGAGGGTGAAGCAGAAGAAGCAGAAGAAGGAGAAGGAGAAGGTGAAGTCAGGATGGTGAATCAGAAGAAGTAGAAGAAGGAGAAGGAGAAGGTGAAGTCTGGAGGATGAATCAGAAGAAGCAGAAGAAGGAGAAGGAGAAGGTGAAGTCTGGGGGGTGAATCAGAAGAAGCAGAAGAAGGAGAAGGAGAAGATGAAGTCTGGAGGGTGAATCAGAAGAAGTAGAAGAAGGAGAAGGAGAAGGTGAGGTCTGGAGGGTCAATCAGAAGAAGCAGAAGAAGGAGAAGGAGAAGGTGAAGTCTGGAGGGTGAATCAGAAGAAGCAGAAGAAGGACAAGGAGAAGGTGAAGTCTGGAGGGTGAATTAGAAGAAGCAGAAGAAGGAGAAGGAGAAGGTGAAGTCAGGAGGGTGAATCAGAAGAAGCAGAAGAAGGAGAAGGAGAAGGTAAAGTTAGGAGGGTGAATCAGAAGAAGCAGAAGAAGGAGAAGGAGCAGGTGAAGTCAGGGGGGTGAAGCAGAAGAAGTAGAAGAAGGAGAAGGAGAAGGTGAAGTCAGGAGGGTGAAGCAGAAGAAGCAGAAGAAGGAGAAGGAGAAGGTGAAGTCTGGAGGGCGCAGCAGAAGAAGCAGAAGAAGGAGAAGGAGCAGGTGAAGTCAGGGGGGTGAAGCAGAAGAAGTAGAAGAAGGAGAAGGAGAAGGTGAAGTCAGGACGGTGAAGCAGAAGAAGCAGAAGAAGGAGAAGGAGAAGGTGAAGTCTGGAGGGCGCAGCAGAAGAAGCAGAAGAAGGAGAAGGAGAAGCTGAAGTCTGGAGGGTGAAGCAGAAGAAGCAGAAGAAGGAGAAGGAGAAGGTGAAGTCTGGAGGGTGAATCAGAAGAAGTAGAAGAAGGAGAAGGAGAAGGTGAAGTCAGGAGAGTGAAGCAGAAGAAGCAGAAGATGGAGAAGGAGAAGGTGAAGTCTGGAGGGCGAAGCAGAAGAAGCAGAAGAACGAGAAGGAGAAGGTGAAGTCTGGAGGGTGAAGCAGAAGAAGCAGAAGAAGGAGAAGGAGAAGGTGAAGTCTGGAGGGTGAATCAGAAGAAGTAGAAGAAGGAGAAGGAGAAGGTGAAGTCAGGAGGGTGAAGCAGAAGAAGTAGAAGAAGGAGAAGGAGAAGGTGAAGTCTGGAGGGTGAATCAGAAGAAGCAGAAGAAGGAGAAGGAGAAGGTGAAGTCTGGAGGGTGAATCAGAAGAAGCAGAAGAAGGAGAAGGAGAAGATGAAGTCTGGAGGGTGAATCAGAAGAAGCAGAAGAAGGAGAAGGAGAAGGTGAAGTATGGAGGGTGAATCAGAAGAAGCAGAAGAAGGAGAAGGTGAAGTCAGGAGGGTGAATCAGAAGAAGCAGAAGAAGGAGAAGGAGAAGGTGTAGTTAGGAGGGTGAATCAGAAGAAGCAGAAGAAGGAGAAGGAGCAGGTGAAGTCAGGGGGGTGAAGCAGAAGAAGTAGAAGAAGGAGAAGGAGAAGGTGAAGTCAGGACGGTGAAGCAGAAGAAGCAGAAGAAGGAGAAGGAGAAGGTGAAGTCTGGAGGGCGCAGCAGAAGAAGCAGAAGAAGGAGAAGGAGAAGCTGAAGTCTGGAGATGAAGCAGAAGAAGCAGAAGAAGGAGAAGGAGAAGGTGAAGTCTGGAGGGTGAATCAGAAGAAGTAGAAGAAGGAGAAGGAGAAGGTGAAGTCAGGAGAGTGAAGCAGAAGAAGCAGAAGATGGAGAAGGAGAAGGTGAAGTCTGGAGGGCGAAGCAGAAGAAGCAGAAGAAGGAGAAGGAGAAGGTGAAGTCTGGAGGGTGAAGCAGAAGAAGCAGAAGAAGGAGAAGGAGAAGGTGAAGTCTGGAGGGTGAATCAGAAGAAGTAGAAGAAGGAGAAGGAGAAGGTGAAGTCAGGAGGGTGAAGCAGAAGAAGCAGAAGAAGGAGAAGGAGAAGGTGAAGTCTGGAGGGTGAATCAGAAGAAGCAGAAGAAGGAGAAGGAGAAGGTGAAGTCTGGAGGGTGATTCAGAAGAAGCAGAAGAAGGAGAAGGAGAAGGTGAAGTCAGGAGGGTGAATCAGAAGAAGCAGAAGAAGGAGAAGGAGAAGGTGTAGTTAGGAGGGTGAATCAGAAGAAGCAGAAGAAGGAGAAGGAGCAGGTGAAGTCAGGGGGGTGAAGCAGAAGAAGTAGAACAAGGAGAAGGAGAAGGTGAAGTCTGGAGGGCGCAGCAGAAGAAGCAGAAGAAGGAGAAGGAGAAGCTGAAGTCTGGAGGGTGAAGCAGAAGAAGCAGAAGAAAGAGAAGGAGAAGCTGAAGTCTGGAGGGAGAATCAGAAGAAGTAGAAGAAGGAGAAGGAGAAGGTGAAGTCAGGAGAGTGAAGCAGAAGAAGCAGAAGATGGAGAAGGAGAATGTGAAGTCTGGAGGGCGAAGCAGAAGAAGCAGAAGAAGGAGAAGGAGAAGGTGAAGTCTGGAGGGTGAAGCAGAAGAAGCAGAAGAAGGAGAAGGAGAAGGTGAAGTCTGGAGGGTGAATCAGAAGAAGTAGAAGAAGGAGAAGGAGAAGGTGAAGTCAGGAGGGTGAAGCAGAAGAAGGAGAAGAAGGAGAAGGAGAAGGTGAAGTCTGGAGGGTGAATCAGAAGAAGCAGAAGAAGGAGAAGGAGAAGGTGAAGTCTGGAGGGTGAATCAGAAGAAGCAGAAGAAGGAGAAGGAGAAGATGAAGTCTGGAGGGTGAATCAGAAGAAGCAGAAGAAGGAGAAGGAGAAGGTGAAGTCTGGAGGGTGAATCAGAAGAAGCAGAAGAAGGAGAAGGAGAAGGTGAAGTCTGGAGGGTGAATCAGAAGAAGCAGAAGAAGGAGAAGGTGAAGTCAGGAGGGTGAATCAGAAGAAGCAGAAGAAGGAGAAGGAGAAGGTGTAGTTAGGAGGGTGAATCAGAAGAAGCAGAAGAAGGAGAAGGAGAAGGTGAAGTCAGGACGGTGAAGCAGAAGAAGCAGAAGAAGGAGAAGGAGAAGGTGAAGTCTGGAGGGTGCAGCAGAAGAAGCAGAAGAAGGAGAAGGAGAAGCTGAAGTCTGGAGGGTGAAGCAGAAGAAGCAGAAGAAGGAGAAGGAGAAGGTGAAGTCTGGAGGGTGAAGCAGAAGAAGCAGAAGAAGGAGAAGGAGAAGGTGAAGTCTGGAGGGTGAATCAGAAGAAGTAGAAGAAGGAGAAGGAGAAGGTGAAGTCAGGAGGGTGAAGCAGAAGAAGCAGAAGAAGGATAAGGAGAAGGTGAAGTCTGGAGGGTGAAGCAGAAGAAGCAGAAGAAGGAGCAGGAGAAGGTGAAGTCTGGAGGGTGAAGCAGAAGAAGCAGAAGAAGGAGAAGGAGAAGGTGAAGTCAGGATGGTGAATCAGAAGAAGTAGAAGAAGGAGAAGGAGAAGGTGAAGTCTGGAGGATGAATCAGAAGAAGCAGAAGAAGGAGAAGGAGAAGGTGAAGTCTGGGGGGTGAATCAGAAGAAGCAGAAGAAGGAGAAGGAGAAGATGAAGTCTGGAGGGTGAATCAGAAGAAGTAGAAGAAGGAGAAGGAGAAGGTGAGGTCTGGAGGGTCAATCAGAAGAAGCAGAAGAAGGAGAAGGAGAAGGTGAAGTCTGGAGGGTGAATCAGAAGAAGCAGAAGAAGGACAAGGAGAAGGTGAAGTCTGGAGGGTGAATTAGAAGAAGCAGAAGAAGGAGAAGGAGAAGGTGAAGTCAGGAGGGTGAATCAGAAGAAGCAGAAGAAGGAGAAGGAGAAGGTAAAGTTAGGAGGGTGAATCAGAAGAAGCAGAAGAAGGAGAAGGAGCAGGTGAAGTCAGGGGGGTGAAGCAGAAGAAGTAGAAGAAGGAGAAGGAGAAGGTGAAGTCAGGAGGGTGAAGCAGAAGAAGCAGAAGAAGGAGAAGGAGAAGGTGAAGTCTGGAGGGCGCAGCAGAAGAAGCAGAAGAAGGAGAAGGAGCAGGTGAAGTCAGGGGGGTGAAGCAGAAGAAGTAGAAGAAGGAGAAGGAGAAGGTGAAGTCAGGACGGTGAAGCAGAAGAAGCAGAAGAAGGAGAAGGAGAAGGTGAAGTCTGGAGGGCGCAGCAGAAGAAGCAGAAGAAGGAGAAGGAGAAGCTGAAGTCTGGAGGGTGAAGCAGAAGAAGCAGAAGAAGGAGAAGGAGAAGGTGAAGTCTGGAGGGTGAATCAGAAGAAGTAGAAGAAGGAGAAGGAGAAGGTGAAGTCAGGAGAGTGAAGCAGAAGAAGCAGAAGATGGAGAAGGAGAAGGTGAAGTCTGGAGGGCGAAGCAGAAGAAGCAGAAGAACGAGAAGGAGAAGGTGAAGTCTGGAGGGTGAAGCAGAAGAAGCAGAAGAAGGAGAAGGAGAAGGTGAAGTCTGGAGGGTGAATCAGAAGAAGTAGAAGAAGGAGAAGGAGAAGGTGAAGTCAGGAGGGTGAAGCAGAAGAAGTAGAAGAAGGAGAAGGAGAAGGTGAAGTCTGGAGGGTGAATCAGAAGAAGTAGAAGAAGAAGAAGGAGAAGGTGAAGTCAGGAGGGTGAAGCAGAAGAAGCAGAAGAAGGAGAAGGAGAAGCTGAAGTCTGGAGGGTGAAGCAGAAGAAGCAGAAGAAGGAGCAGGAGAAGGTGAAGTCTGGAGGGTGAAGCAGAAGAAGCAGAAGAAGGAGAAGGAGAAGGTGAAGTCAGGATGGTGAATCAGAAGAAGTAGAAGAAGGAGAAGGAGAAGGTGAAGTCTGGAGGGTGAATCAGAAGAAGCAGAAGAAGGAGAAGGAGAAGGTGAAGTCTGGAGGGTGAATCAGAAGAAGCAGAAGAAGGAGAAGGAGAAGATGAAGTCTGGAGGGTGAATCAGAAGAAGTAGAAGAAGGAGAAGGAGAAGGTGAAGTCTGGAGGGTCAATAAGAAGAAGCAGAAGAAGGAGAAGGAGAAGGTGAAGTCTGGAGGGTGAATCAGAAGAAGCAGAAGAAGGACAAGGAAAAGGTTAAGTCTGGAGGGTGAATTAGAAGAAGCAGAAGAAGGAGAAGGAGAAGGTGAAGTCAGGAGGGTGAATCAGAAGAAGCAGAAGAAGGAGAAGGAGAAGGTAAAGTTAGGAGGGTGAATCAGAAGAAGCAGAAGAAGGAGAAGGAGCAGGTGAAGTCAGGGGGGTGAAGCAGAAGAAGTAGAAGAAGGAGAAGGAGAAGGTGAAGTCAGGAGGGTGAAGCAGAAGAAGCAGAAGAAGGAGAAGGAGAAGGTGAAGTCTGGAGGGCGCAGGAGAAGAAGCAGAAGAAGGAGAAGGAGAAGGTGAAGTCTGGAGGGTGAAGCAGAAGAAGCAGAAGAAGGAGAAGGAGAAGGTGAAGTCTGGAGGGTGAATCAGAAGAAGGAGAAGAAGGTGAAGGAGAAGGTGAAGTCAGGAGAGTGAAGCAGAAGAAGCAGAAGAAGGAGAAGGAGAAGGTGAAGTCTGGAGGGTGAATCAGAAGAAGTAGAAGAAGGTGAAGGAGAAGGTGAAGTCAGGAGAGTGAAGCAGAAGAAGCAGAAGAAGGAGAAGGAGAAGGTGAAGTCTGGAGGGTGAAGCAGAAGAAGCAGAAGAAGGAGAAGGAGAAGGTGATGTCTGGAGGGCGAAGCAGAAGAAGCAGAAGAAGGAGAAGGAGAAGGTGAAGTCTGGAGGGTGAAGCAGAAGAAGCAGAAGAAGGAGAAGGAGAAGGTGAAGTCTGGAGGGTGAATCAGAAGAAGCAGAAGAAGGAGAAGGAGAAGGTGAAGTCTGGAGGGAGAAGCAGAAGAAGTAGAAGAAGGAGAAGGAGAAGGTGAAGTCTGGAGGGTGAATCAGAAGAAGTAGAAGAAGGAGAAGGAGAAGGTGAAGTCTGGAGGGTGAATCAGAAGAAGTAGAAGAAGGAGAAGGAGAAGGTGAAGTCTGGAGGGTGAATCAGAAGAAACAGAAGAAGGAGAAGGAGAAGGTGAAGTCTGGAGGGTGAATCAGAAGAAGTAGAAGAAGGAGAAGGAGAAGGTGTAGTCTGGAGGGTGAATCAGAAGAAGTAGACGAAGGAGAAGGAGAAGGTGAAGTCTGGAGGGTGAATCAGAAGAAGCAGAAGAAGGAGAAGGAGAAGGTGAAGTCTGGAGGGTGAATCAGAAGAAGTAGAAGAAGGAGAAGGAGAAGGTGAAGTCTGGAGGGTGAATCAGAAGAAGCAGAAGAAGGAGAAGGAGAAGGTGAAGTCTGGAGGGTGAATCAGAAGAAGCAGAAGAAGGAGAAGGAGAAGGTGAAGTCTGGAGGGTGAAACAGAAGAAGCAGAATAAGGAGAAGGAGAAGGTGAAGTCAGGAGGGTGAATCAGAAGAAGCAGAAGAAGGAGAAGGAGAAGGTGAAGTTTGGAGGGTGAATCAGAAGAATCAGAAGAAGGAGAAGGAGAAGGTGAAGTCTGGAGGGTGAATCAGAAGAAGCAGAAGAAGGAGAAGGAGAAGGTGAAGTTTGGAGGGTGAATCAGAAGAATCAGAAGAAGGAGAAGGAGAAGGTGAAGTCTGGAGGGTGAATCAGAAGAAGCAGAAGAAAGAGAAGGAGAAGGTGAAGTCTGGAGGGTGAAGCAGAAGAAACAGAAGAAGGAGAAGGAGAAGGTGAAGACTGGAGGGTGAATCTGAAGAAGTAGTAGAAGGAGAAGGAGAAGGTGAAGTCTGGAGGGTGAATCAGAAGAAGCAGAAGAAGGAGAAGGAGAAGGTGAAGTCTGGAGGGTGAATCAGAAGAAGTAGAAGAAGGAGAAGGAGAAGGTGTAGTCTGGAGGGTGAAGCAGAAGAAGTAGAAGAAGGAGAAGGAGAAGGTGAAGTCTGGAGGGTGAATCAGAAGAAGCAGAAGAAGGAGAAGGAGAAGGTGAAGTCTGGAGGGTGAATCAGAAGAAGTAGAAGAAGGAGAAGGAGAAGGTGAAGTCTGGAGGGTGAATCAGAAGAAGCAGAAGAAGGAGAAGGAGAAGGTGAAGTCTGGAGGGTGAATCAGAAGAAGCAGAATAAGGAGAAGGAGAAGGTGAAGTCTGGAGGGTGAATCAGAAGAAGCAGAAGAAGGAGAAGGAGAAGGTGAAGTCTGGAGGGTGAATCAGAAGGAGTAGAAGAAGGAGAAGGAGAAGGTGAAGTCTGGAGGGTGAATCAGAAGAAGCAGAAGAAGGAGAAGGAGAAGGTGAAGTCTGGAGGGTGAATCAGAAGAAGCAGAAGAAGGAGAAGGAGAAGGTGAAGTCTGGAGGGTGAATCAGAAGAAGCAGAAGAAGGAGAAGGAGAAGGTGAAGTCTGGAGGGTGAATCAGAAGAAGCAGAATAAGGAGAAGGAGAAGGTGAAGTCTGGAGGGTGAATCAGAAGAAGCAGAAGAAGGAGAAGAAGAAGGTGAAGTCTGGAGGGTGAATCAGAAGAAGTAGAAGAAGGAGAAGGAGAAGGTGAAGTATGGAGGGTGAAGCAGAAGAAGTAGAAGAAGGAGAAGGAGAAGGTGAAGTCAGGAGGGTGAATCAGAAGAAGTAGAAGAAGGAGAAGGAGAAGGTGAAGTCAGGAGGGTGAATCAGAAGAAGCAGAAGAAGGAGAAGGAGAAGGTGAAGTCTGGAGAGTGAATCAGAAGAATCAGAAGAAGGAGAAGGAGAAGGTGAAGTCTGGAGGGTGAATCAGAAGAAGTAGAAGAAGGAGAAGGAGAAGGTGAAGTCTGGAGGGTGAATCAGAAGAAGCAGAAGAAGGAGAAGGAGAAGGTGAAGTCTGGAGGGTGAATCAGAAGAAGAAGAAGAAGGAGAAGGAGAAGATGAAGTCTGGAGGGTGAATCAGAAGAAGCAGAAGAAGGAGAAGGAGAAGGTGAAGTCTGGAGGGTGAATCAGAAGAAGCAGAAGAAGGAGAAGGAGAAGGTGAAGTCTGGAGGGTGAATCAGAAGAAGCAGAAGAAGGAGAAGGAGAAGGTGAAGTCAGGAGGGTGAATCAGAAGAAGCAGAAGAAGGAGAAGGAGAAGGTGTAATTAGGAGGGTGAATCAGAAGAAGCAGAAGAAGGAGAAGGAGCAGGTGAAGTCAGGGGGGTGAAGCAGAAGAAGTAGAAGAAGGAGAAGGAGAAGGTGAAGTCAGGACGGTGAAGCAGAAGAAGCAGAAGAAGGAGAAGGAGAAGGTGAAGTCTGGAGGGCGCAGCAGAAGAAGCAGAAGAAGGAGAAGGAGAAGCTGAAGTCTGGAGGGTGAATCAGAAGAAGGAGAAGAAGGAGAAGGAGAAGGTGAAGTCAGGAGAGTGAAGCAGAAGAAGCAGAAGATGGAGAAGGAGAAGGTGAAGTCTGGAGGGCGAAGCAGAAGAAGCAGAAGAAGGAGAAGGAGAAGGTGAAGTCTGGAGGGTGAAGCAGAAGAAGCAGAAGAAGGAGAAGGAGAAGGTGAAGTCTGGAGGGTGAATCAGAAGAAGTAGAAGAAGGAGAAGGAGAAGGTGAAGTCAGGAGGGTGAAGCAGAAGAAGTAGAAGAAGGAGAAGGAGAAGGTGAAGTCTGGAGGGTGAATCAGAAGAAGCAGAAGAAGGAGTAGGAGAAGGTGAAGTCTGGAGGGTGAATCAGAAGAAGCAGAAGAAGGAGAAGGAGAAGATGAAGTCTGGAGGGTGAATCAGAAGAAGCAGAAGAAGGAGAAGGAGAAGGTGAAGTCTGGAGGGTGAATCAGAAGAAGCAGAAGAAGGAGAAGGAGAAGGTGAAGTCTGGAGGGTGAATCAGAAGAAGCAGAAGAAGGAGAAGGTGAAGTCAGGAGGGTGAATCAGAAGAAGCAGAAGAAGGAGAAGGAGAAGGTATAGTTAGGAGGGTGAATCAGAAGAAGCAGAAGAAGGAGAAGGAGCAGGTGAAGTCAGGGGGGTGAAGCAGAAGAAGTAGAAGAAGGAGAAGGAGAAGGTGAAGTCAGGACGGTGAAGCAGAAGAAGCAGAAGAAGGAGAAGGAGAAGGTGAAGTCTGGAGGGCGCAGCAGAAGAAGCAGAAGAAGGAGAAGGAGAAGCTGAAGTCTGGAGGGTGAAGCAGAAGAAGCAGAAGAAGGAGAAGGAGAAGGTGAAGTCTGGAGGGTGAATCAGAAGAAGTAGAAGAAGGAGAAGGAGAAGGTGAAGTCAGGAGAGTGAAGCAGAAGAAGCAGAAGATGGAGAAGGAGAAGGTGAAGTCTGGAGGGCGAAGCAGAAGAAGCAGAAGAAGGAGAAGGAGAAGGTGAAGTCTGGAGGGTGAAGCAGAAGAAGCAGAAGAAGGAGAAGGAGAAGGAGAAGTCTGGAGGGTGAATCAGAAGAAGTAGAAGAAGGAGAAGGAGAAGGTGAAGTCAGGAGGGTGAAGCAGAAGGAGCAGAAGAAGGAGAAGGAGAAGGTGAAGTCTGGAGGGTGAAGCAGAAGAAGCAGAAGAAGGAGCAGGAGAAGGTGAAGTCTGGAGGGTGAAGCAGAAGAAGCAGAAGAAGGAGAAGGAGAAGGTGAAGTCAGGATGGTGAATCAGAAGAAGTAGAAGAAGGAGAAGGAGAAGGTGAAGTCTGGAGGATGAATCAGAAGAAGCAGAAGAAGGAGAAGGAGAAGGTGAAGTCTGGGGGTTGAATCAGAAGAAGCAGAAGAAGGAGAAGGAGAAGATGAAGTCTGGAGGGTGAATCAGAAGAAGTAGAAGAAGGAGAAGGAGAAGGTGAGGTCTGGAGGGTCAATCAGAAGAAGCAGAAGAAGGAGAAGGAGTAGGTGAAGTCTGGAGGGTGAATCAGAAGAAGCAGAAGAAGGACAAGGAGAAGGTGAAGTCTGGAGGGTGAATTAGAAGAAGCAGAAGAAGGAGAAGGAGAATGTGAAGTCAGGAGGGTGAATCAGAAGAAGCAGAAGAAGGAGAAGAAGAAGGTAAAGTTAGGAGGGTGAATCAGAAGAAGCAGAAGAAGGAAAAGGAGCAGGTGAAGTCAGGGGGGTGAAGCAGAAGAAGTAGAAGAAGGAGAAGGAGAAGGTGAAGTCAGGAGGGTGAAGCAGAAGAAGAAGAAGAAGGAGAAGGAGAAGGTGAAGTCTGGAGGGCGCAGCAGAAGAAGCAGAAGAAGGAGAAGGAGCAGGTGAAGTCAGGGGGGTGAAGCAGAAGAAGTAGAAGAAGGAGAAGGAGAAGGTGAAGTCAGGACGGTGAAGCAGAAGAAGCAGAAGAAGGAGAAGGAGAAGGTGAAGTCTGGAGGGCGCAGCAGAAGAAGCAGAAGAAGGAGAAGGAGAAGCTGAAGTCTGGAGGGTGAAGCAGAAGAAGCAGAAGAAGGAGAAGGAGAAGGTGAAGTCTGGAGGGTGAATCAGAAGAAGTAGAAGAAGGAGAAGGAGAAGGTGAAGTCAGGAGAGTGAAGCAGAAGAAGCAGAAGATGGAGAAGGAGAAGGTGAAGTCTGGAGGGCGAAGCAGAAGAAGCAGAAGAAGGAGAAGGAGAAGGTGAAGTCTGGAGGGTGAATCAGAAGAATCAGAAGAAGGAGAAGGAGAAGGTGAAGTCTGGAGGGTGAATCAGAAGAAGCAGAAGAAGGAGAAGGAGAAGGTGAAGTTTGGAGGGTGAATCAGAAGAATCAGAAGAAGGAGAAGGAGAAGGTGAAGTCTGGAGGGTGAATCAGAAGAAGCAGAAGAAAGAGAAGGAGAAGGTGAAGTCTGGAGGGTGAAGCAGAAGAAACAGAAGAAGGAGAAGGAGAAGGTGAAGACTGGAGGGTGAATCTGAAGAAGTAGAAGAAGGAGAAGGAGAAGGTGAAGTCTGGAGGGTGAATCAGAAGAAGCAGAAGAAGGAGAAGGAGAAGGTGAAGTCTGGAGGGTGAATTAGAAGAAGTAGAAGAAGGAGAAGGAGAAGGTGTAGTCTGGAGGGTGAAGCAGAAGAAGTAGAAGAAGGAGAAGAAGAAGGTGAAGTCTGGAGGGTGAATCAGAAGAAGCAGAAGAAGGAGAAGGAGAAGGTGAAGTCTGGAGGGTGAATCAGAAGAAGTAGAAGAAGGAGAAGGAGAAGGTGAAGTCTGGAGGGTGAATCAGAAGAAGGAGAAGGAGAAGGTGAAGTCTGGAGGGTGAATCAGAAGAAGCAGAATAAGGAGAAGGAGAAGGTGAAGTCTGGAGGGTGAATCAGAAGAAGCAGAAGTAGGAGAAGGAGAAGGTGAAGTCTGGAGGGTGAATCAGAAGGAGTAGAAGAAGGAGAAGGAGAAGGTGAAGTCTGGAGGGTGAATCAGAAGAAGCAGAAGAAGGAGAAGGAGAAGGTGAAGTCTGGAGGGTGAATCAGAAGAAGCAGAAGAAGGAGAAGGAGAAGGTGAAGTCTGGAGTGTGAATCAGAAGAAGCAGAAGAAGGAGAAGGAGAAGGTGAAGTCTGGAGGGTGAATCAGAAGAAGCAGAATAAGGAGAAGGAGAAGGTGAAGTCTGGAGGGTGAATCAGAAGAAGCAGAAGAAGGAGAAGGAGAAGGTGAAGTCTGGAGGGTGAATCAGAAGAAGTAGAAGAAGGAGAAGGAGAAGGTGAAGTCTGGAGGGTGAAGCAGAAGAAGTAGAAGAAGGAGAAGGAGAAGGTGAAGTCAGGAGGGTGAATCAGAAGAAGTAGAAGAAGGAGAAGGAGAAGGTGAAGTCAGGAGGGTGAATCAGAAGAAGCAGAAGAAGGAGAAGGAGAAGGTGAAGTCTGGAGAGTGAATCAGAAGAATCAGAAGAAGGAGAATGAGAAGGTGAAGTCTGGAGGGTGAATCAGAAGAAGCAGAAGAAAGAGAAGAAGAAGGTGAAGTCTGGAGGGTGAAGCAGAAGAAACAGAAGAAGGAGAAGGAGAAGGTGAAGACTGGAGGGTGAATCTGAAGAAGTATAAGAAGGAGAAGGAGAAGGTGAAGTCTGGAGGGTGAATCAGAAGAAGTAGAAGAAGGAGAAGGAGAAGGTGAAGTCTGGAGGGTGAATCAGAAGAAGCAGAAGAAGGAGAAGGAGAAGGTGAAGTCTGGAGGGTGAATCAGAAGAAGAAGAAGAAGGAGAAGGAGAAGATGAAGTCTGGAGGGTGAATCAGAAGAAGCAGAAGAAGGAGAAGGAGAAGGTGAAGTCTGGAGGGTGAATCAGAAGAAGCAGAAGAAGGAGAAGGAGAAGGTGAAGTCTGGAGGGTGATTCAGAAGAAGCAGAAGAAGGAGAAGGAGAAGGTGAAGTCAGGAGGGTGAATCAGAAGAAGCAGAAGAAGGAGAAGGAGAAGGTGTAGTTAGGAGGGTGAATCAGAAGAAGCAGAAGAAGGAGAAGGAGCAGGTGAAGTCAGGGGGGTGAAGCAGAAGAAGTAGAAGAAGGAGAAGGAGAAGGTGAAGTCAGGACGGTGAAGCAGAAGAAGCAGAAGAAGGAGAAGGAGAAGGTGAAGTCTGGAGGGCGCAGCAGAAGAAGCAGAAGAAGGAGAAGGAGAAGCTGAAGTCTGGAGGGTGAAGCAGAAGAAGCAGAAGAAAGAGAAGGAGAAGGTGAAGTCTGGAGGGAGAATCAGAAGAAGTAGAAGAAGGAGAAGGAGAAGGTGAAGTCAGGAGAGTGAAGCAGAAGAAGCAGAAGATGGAGAAGGAGAATGTGAAGTCTGGAGGGCGAAGCAGAAGAAGCAGAAGAAGGAGAAGGAGAAGGTGAAGTCTGGAGGGTGAAGCAGAAGAAGCAGAAGAAGGAGAAGGAGAAGGTGAAGTCTGGAGGGTGAATCAGAAGAAGTAGAAGAAGGAGAAGGAGAAGGTGAAGTCAGGAGGGTGAAGCAGAAGAAGGAGAAGAAGGAGAAGGAGAAGGTGAAGTCTGGAGGGTGAATCAGAAGAAGCAGAAGAAGGAGAAGGAGAAGGTGAAGTCTGGAGGGTGAATCAGAAGAAGCAGAAGAAGGAGAAGGAGAAGATGAAGTCTGGAGGGTGAATCAGAAGAAGCAGAAGAAGGAGAAGGAGAAGGTGAAGTCTGGAGGGTGAATCAGAAGAAGCAGAAGAAGGAGAAGGAGAAGGTGAAGTCTGGAGGGTGAATCAGAAGAAGCAGAAGAAGGAGAAGGTGAAGTCAGGAGGGTGAATCAGAAGAAGCAGAAGAAGGAGAAGGAGAAGGTGTAGTTAGGAGGGTGAATCAGAAGAAGCAGAAGAAGGAGAAGGAGCAGGTGAAGTCAGGGGGGTGAAGCAGAAGAAGTAGAAGAAGGAGAAGGAGAAGGTGAAGTCAGGACGGTGAAGCAGAAGAAGCAGAAGAAGGAGAAGGAGAAGGTGAAGTCTGGAGGGCGCAGCAGAAGAAGCAGAAGAAGGAGAAGGAGAAGCTGAAGTCTGGAGGGTGAAGCAGAAGAAGCAGAAGAAGGAGAAGGAGAAGGTGAAGTCTGGAGGGTGAAGCAGAAGAAGCAGAAGAAGGAGAAGGAGAAGGTGAAGTCTGGAGGGTGAATCAGAAGAAGTAGAAGAAGGAGAAGGAGAAGGTGAAGTCAGGAGGGTGAAGCAGAAGAAGCAGAAGAAGGATAAGGAGAAGGTGAAGTCTGGAGGGTGAAGCAGAAGAAGCAGAAGAAGGAGCAGGAGAAGGTGAAGTCTGGAGGGTGAAGCAGAAGAAGCAGAAGAAGGAGAAGGAGAAGGTGAAGTCAGGATGGTGAATCAGAAGAAGTAGAAGAAGGAGAAGGAGAAGGTGAAGTCTGGAGGATGAATCAGAAGAAGCAGAAGAAGGAGAAGGAGAAGGTGAAGTCTGGGGGGTGAATCAGAAGAAGCAGAAGAAGGAGAAGGAGAAGATGAAGTCTGGAGGGTGAATCAGAAGAAGTAGAAGAAGGAGAAGGAGAAGGTGAGGTCTGGAGGGTCAATCAGAAGAAGCAGAAGAAGGAGAAGGAGAAGGTGAAGTCTGGAGGGTGAATCAGAAGAAGCAGAAGAAGGACAAGGAGAAGGTGAAGTCTGGAGGGTGAATTAGAAGAAGCAGAAGAAGGAGAAGGAGAAGGTGAAGTCAGGAGGGTGAATCAGAAGAAGCAGAAGAAGGAGAAGGAGAAGGTAAAGTTAGGAGGGTGAATCAGAAGAAGCAGAAGAAGGAGAAGGAGCAGGTGAAGTCAGGGGGGTGAAGCAGAAGAAGTAGAAGAAGGAGAAGGAGAAGGTGAAGTCAGGAGGGTGAAGCAGAAGAAGCAGAAGAAGGAGAAGGAGAAGGTGAAGTCTGGAGGGCGCAGCAGAAGAAGCAGAAGAAGGAGAAGGAGCAGGTGAAGTCAGGGGGGTGAAGCAGAAGAAGTAGAAGAAGGAGAAGGAGAAGGTGAAGTCAGGACGGTGAAGCAGAAGAAGCAGAAGAAGGAGAAGGAGAAGGTGAAGTCTGGAGGGCGCAGCAGAAGAAGCAGAAGAAGGAGAAGGAGAAGCTGAAGTCTGGAGGGTGAAGCAGAAGAAGCAGAAGAAGGAGAAGGAGAAGGTGAAGTCTGGAGGGTGAATCAGAAGAAGTAGAAGAAGGAGAAGGAGAAGGTGAAGTCAGGAGAGTGAAGCAGAAGAAGCAGAAGATGGAGAAGGAGAAGGTGAAGTCTGGAGGGCGAAGCAGAAGAAGCAGAAGAACGAGAAGGAGAAGGTGAAGTCTGGAGGGTGAAGCAGAAGAAGCAGAAGAAGGAGAAGGAGAAGGTGAAGTCTGGAGGGTGAATCAGAAGAAGTAGAAGAAGGAGAAGGAGAAGGTGAAGTCAGGAGGGTGAAGCAGAAGAAGTAGAAGAAGGAGAAGGAGAAGGTGAAGTCTGGAGGGTGAATCAGAAGAAGCAGAAGAAGGAGAAGGAGAAGGTGAAGTCTGGAGGGTGAATCAGAAGAAGCAGAAGAAGGAGAAGGAGAAGATGAAGTCTGGAGGGTGAATCAGAAGAAGCAGAAGAAGGAGAAGGAGAAGGTGAAGTATGGAGGGTGAATCAGAAGAAGCAGAAGAAGGAGAAGGTGAAGTCAGGAGGGTGAATCAGAAGAAGCAGAAGAAGGAGAAGGAGAAGGTGTAGTTAGGAGGGTGAATCAGAAGAAGCAGAAGAAGGAGAAGGAGCAGGTGAAGTCAGGGGGGTGAAGCAGAAGAAGTAGAAGAAGGAGAAGGAGAAGGTGAAGTCAGGACGGTGAAGCAGAAGAAGCAGAAGAAGGAGAAGGAGAAGGTGAAGTCTGGAGGGCGCAGCAGAAGAAGCAGAAGAAGGAGAAGGAGAAGCTGAAGTCTGGAGGGTGAAGCAGAAGAAGCAGAAGAAGGAGAAGGAGAAGGTGAAGTCTGGAGGGTGAATCAGAAGAAGTAGAAGAAGGAGAAGGAGAAGGTGAAGTCAGGAGAGTGAAGCAGAAGAAGCAGAAGATGGAGAAGGAGAAGGTGAAGTCTGGAGGGCGAAGCAGAAGAAGCAGAAGAAGGAGAAGGAGAAGGTGAAGTCTGGAGGGTGAAGCAGAAGAAGCAGAAGAAGGAGAAGGAGAAGGTGAAGTCTGGAGGGTGAATCAGAAGAAGTAGAAGAAGGAGAAGGAGAAGGTGAAGTCAGGAGGGTGAAGCAGAAGAAGCAGAAGAAGGAGAAGGAGAAGGTGAAGTCTGGAGGGTGAATCAGAAGAAGCAGAAGAAGGAGAAGGAGAAGGTGAAGTCTGGAGGGTGATTCAGAAGAAGCAGAAGAAGGAGAAGGAGAAGGTGAAGTCAGGAGGGTGAATCAGAAGAAGCAGAAGAAGGAGAAGGAGAAGGTGTAGTTAGGAGGGTGAATCAGAAGAAGCAGAAGAAGGAGAAGGAGCAGGTGAAGTCAGGGGGGTGAAGCAGAAGAAGTAGAACAAGGAGAAGGAGAAGGTGAAGTCAGGACGGTGAAGCAGAAGAAGCAGAAGAAGGAGAAGGAGAAGGTGAAGTCTGGAGGGCGCAGCAGAAGAAGCAGAAGAAGGAGAAGGAGAAGCTGAAGTCTGGAGGGTGAAGCAGAAGAAGCAGAAGAAAGAGAAGGAGAAGGTGAAGTCTGGAGGGAGAATCAGAAGAAGTAGAAGAAGGAGAAGGAGAAGGTGAAGTCAGGAGAGTGAAGCAGAAGAAGCAGAAGATGGAGAAGGAGAATGTGAAGTCTGGAGGGCGAAGCAGAAGAAGCAGAAGAAGGAGAAGGAGAAGGTGAAGTCTGGAGGGTGAAGCAGAAGAAGCAGAAGAAGGAGAAGGAGAAGGTGAAGTCTGGAGGGTGAATCAGAAGAAGTAGAAGAAGGAGAAGGAGAAGGTGAAGTCAGGAGGGTGAAGCAGAAGAAGGAGAAGAAGGAGAAGGAGAAGGTGAAGTCTGGAGGGTGAATCAGAAGAAGCAGAAGAAGGAGAAGGAGAAGGTGAAGTCTGGAGGGTGAATCAGAAGAAGCAGAAGAAGGAGAAGGAGAAGATGAAGTCTGGAGGGTGAATCAGAAGAAGCAGAAGAAGGAGAAGGAGAAGGTGAAGTCTGGAGGGTGAATCAGAAGAAGCAGAAGAAGGAGAAGGAGAAGGTGAAGTCTGGAGGGTGAATCAGAAGAAGCAGAAGAAGGAGAAGGTGAAGTCAGGAGGGTGAATCAGAAGAAGCAGAAGAAGGAGAAGGAGAAGGTGTAGTTAGGAGGGTGAATCAGAAGAAGCAGAAGAAGGAGAAGGAGCAGGTGAAGTCAGGGGGGTGAAGCAGAAGAAGTAGAAGAAGGAGAAGGAGAAGGTGAAGTCAGGACGGTGAAGCAGAAGAAGCAGAAGAAGGAGAAGGAGAAGGTGAAGTCTGGAGGGCGCAGCAGAAGAAGCAGAAGAAGGAGAAGGAGAAGCTGAAGTCTGGAGGGTGAAGCAGAAGAAGCAGAAGAAGGAGAAGGAGAAGGTGAAGTCTGGAGGGTGAAGCAGAGGAAGCAGAAGAAGGAGAAGGAGAAGGTGAAGTCTGGAGGGTGAATCAGAAGAAGTAGAAGAAGGAGAAGGAGAAGGTGAAGTCAGGAGGGTGAAGCAGAAGAAGCAGAAGAAGGATAAGGAGAAGGTGAAGTCTGGAGGGTGAAGCAGAAGAAGCAGAAGAAGGAGCAGGAGAAGGTGAAGTCTGGAGGGTGAAGCAGAAGAAGCAGAAGAAGGAGAAGGAGAAGGTGAAGTCAGGATGGTGAATCAGAAGAAGTAGAAGAAGGAGAAGGAGAAGGTGAAGTCTGGAGGATGAATCAGAAGAAGCAGAAGAAGGAGAAGGAGAAGGTGAAGTCTGGGGGGTGAATCAGAAGAAGCAGAAGAAGGAGAAGGAGAAGATGAAGTCTGGAGGGTGAATCAGAAGAAGTAGAAGAAGGAGAAGGAGAAGGTGAGGTCTGGAGGGTCAATCAGAAGAAGCAGAAGAAGGAGAAGGAGAAGGTGAAGTCTGGAGGGTGAATCAGAAGAAGCAGAAGAAGGACAAGGAGAAGGTGAAGTCTGGAGGGTGAATTAGAAGAAGCAGAAGAAGGAGAAGGAGAAGGTGAAGTCAGGAGGGTGAATCAGAAGAAGCAGAAGAAGGAGAAGGAGAAGGTAAAGTTAGGAGGGTGAATCAGAAGAAGCAGAAGAAGGAGAAGGAGCAGGTGAAGTCAGGGGGGTGAAGCAGAAGAAGTAGAAGAAGGAGAAGGAGAAGGTGAAGTCAGGAGGGTGAAGCAGAAGAAGCAGAAGAAGGAGAAGGAGAAGGTGAAGTCTGGAGGGCGCAGCAGAAGAAGCAGAAGAAGGAGAAGGAGCAGGTGAAGTCAGGGGGGTGAAGCAGAAGAAGTAGAAGAAGGAGAAGGAGAAGGTGAAGTCAGGACGGTGAAGCAGAAGAAGCAGAAGAAGGAGAAGGAGAAGGTGAAGTCTGGAGGGCGCAGCAGAAGAAGCAGAAGAAGGAGAAGGAGAAGCTGAAGTCTGGAGGGTGAAGCAGAAGAAGCAGAAGAAGGAGAAGGAGAAGGTGAAGTCTGGAGGGTGAATCAGAAGAAGTAGAAGAAGGAGAAGGAGAAGGTGAAGTCAGGAGAGTGAAGCAGAAGAAGCAGAAGATGGAGAAGGAGAAGGTGAAGTCTGGAGGGCGAAGCAGAAGAAGCAGAAGAACGAGAAGAAGAAGGTGAAGTCTGGAGGGTGAAGCAGAAGAAGCAGAAGAAGGAGAAGGAGAAGGTGAAGTCTGGAGGGTGAATCAGAAGAAGTAGAAGAAGGAGAAGGAGAAGGTGAAGTCAGGAGGGTGAAGCAGAAGAAGTAGAAGAAGGAGAAGGAGAAGGTGAAGTCTGGAGGGTGAATCAGAAGAAGCAGAAGAAGGAGAAGGAGAAGGTGAAGTCTGGAGGGTGAATCAGAAGAAGCAGAAGAAGGAGAAGGAGAAGATGAAGTCTGGAGGGTGAATCAGAAGTAGCAGAAGAAGGAGAAGGAGAAGGTGAAGTATGGAGGGTGAATCAGAAGAAGCAGAAGAAGGAGAAGGTGAAGTCAGGAGGGTGAATCAGAAGAAGCAGAAGAAGGAGAAGGAGAAGGTGTAGTTAGGAGGGTGAATCAGAAGAAGCAGAAGAAGGAGAAGGAGCAGGTGAAGTCAGGGGGGTGAAGCAGAAGAAGTAGAAGAAGGAGAAGGAGAAGGTGAAGTCAGGACGGTGAAGCAGAAGAAGCAGAAGAAGGAGAAGGAGAAGGTGAAGTCTGGAGGGCGCAGCAGAAGAAGCAGAAGAAGGAGAAGGAGAAGCTGAAGTCTGGAGGGTGAAGCAGAAGAAGCAGAAGAAGGAGAAGGAGAAGGTGAAGTCTGGAGGGTGAATCAGAAGAAGTAGAAGAAGGAGAAGGAGAAGGTGAAGTCAGGAGAGTGAAGCAGAAGAAGCAGAAGATGGAGAAGGAGAAGGTGAAGTCTGGAGGGCGAAGCAGAAGAAGCAGAAGAAGGAGAAGGAGAAGGTGAAGTCTGGAGGGTGAAGCAGAAGAAGCAGAAGAAGGAGAAGGAGAAGGTGAAGTCTGGAGGGTGAATCAGAAGAAGTAGAAGAAGGAGAAGGAGAAGGTGAAGTCAGGAGGGTGAAGCAGAAGAAGCAGAAGAAGGAGAAGGAGAAGGTGAAGTCTGGAGGGTGAAGCAGAAGAAGCAGAAGAAGGAGCAGGAGAAGGTGAAGTCTGGAGGGTGAAGCAGAAGAAGCAGAAGAAGGAGAAGGAGAAGGTGAAGTCAGGATGGTGAATCAGAAGAAGTAGAAGAAGGAGAAGGAGAAGGTGAAGTCTGGAGGATGAATCAGAAGAAGCAGAAGAAGGAGAAGGAGAAGGTGAAGTCTGGGGGGTGAATCAGAAGAAGCAGAAGAAGGAGAAGGAGAAGATGAAGTCTGGAGGGTGAATCAGAAGAAGTAGAAGAAGGAGAAGGAGAAGGTGAGGTCTGGAGGGTCAATCAGAAGAAGCAGAAGAAGGAGAAGGAGAAGGTGAAGTCTGGAGGGTGAATCAGAAGAAGCAGAAGAAGGACAAGGAGAAGGTGAAGTCTGGAGGGTTAATTAGAAGAAGCAGAAGGAGGAGAAGGAGAAGGTGAAGTCAGGAGGGTGAATCAGAAGAAGCAGAAGAAGGAGAAGGAGAAGGTAAAGTTAGGAGGGTGAATCAGAAGAAGCAGAAGAAGGAGAAGGAGCAGGTGAAGTCAGGGGGGTGAAGCAGAAGAAGTAGAAGAAGGAGAAGGAGAAGGTGAAGTCTGGAGGGCGCAGCAGAAGAAGCAGAAGAAGGAGAAGGAGAAGGTGAAGTCTGGAGGGTGAAGCAGAAGAAGCAGAAGAAGGAGAAGGAGAAGGTGAAGTCTGGAGGGTGAATCAGAAGAAGTAGAAGAAGGTGAAGGAGAAGGTGAAGTCAGGAGAGTGAAGCAGAAGAAGCAGAAGAAGGAGATGGAGAAGGTGAAGTCTGGAGGGTGAAGCAGAAGAAGCAGAAGAAGGAGAAGGAGAAGGTGATGTCTGGAGGGCGAAGCAGAAGAAGTAGAAGAAGGAGAAGGAGAAGGTGAAGTCTGGAGGGTGAAGCAGAAGAAGCAGAAGAAGGAGAAGGAGAAGGTGAAGTCTGGAGGGTGAATCAGAAGAAGTAGAAGAAGGAGAAGGAGAAGGTGAAGTCAGGAGGGTGAAGCAGAAGAAGCAGAAGAAGGAGAAGGAGAAGGTGAAGTCTGGAGGGTGAATCAGAAGAAGTAGAAGAAGGAGAATGAGAAGGTGAAGTCTGGAGGGTGAATCAGAAGAAGCAGAAGAAGGAGAAGGAGAATGTGAAGTCTGGAGGGAGAAGCAGAAGAAGTAGAAGAAGGAGAAGGAGAAGGTGAAGTCTGGAGGGTGAATCAGAAGAAGTAGAAGAAGGAGAAGGAGAAGGTGAAGTCTGGAGGGTGAATCAGAAGAAGTAGAAGAAGGAGAATGAGAAGGTGAAGTCTGGAGGGTGAATCAGAAGAAGCAGAAGAAGGAGAAGGAGAAGGTGAAGTCTGGAGGGAGAAGCAGAAGAAGTAGAAGAAGGAGAAGGAGAAGGTGAAGTCTGGAGGGTGAATCAGAAGAAGTAGAAGAAGGAGAAGGAGAAGGTGAAGTCTGGAGGGTGAATCAGAAGAAACAGAAGAAGGAGAAGGAGAAGGTGAAGTCTGGAGGGTGAATCAGAAGAAGTAGAAGAAGGAGAATGAGAAGGTGTAGTCTGGAGGGTGAATCAGAAGAAGTAGACGAAGGAGAAGGAGAAGGTGAAGTCTGGAGGGTGAATCAGAAGAAGCAGAAGAAGGAGAAGGAGAAGGTGAAGTCGGAGGGTGAATCAGAAGAAGTAGAAGAAGGAGAAGGAGAAGGTGAAGTCTGGAGGGTGAATCAGAAGAAGCAGAAGAAGGAGAAGGAGAAGGTGAAGTCTGGAGGGTGAATCAGAAGAAGCAGAAGAAGGAGAAGGAGAAGGTGAAGTCTGGAGGGTGAAACAGAAGAAGCAGAATAAGGAGAAGGAGAAGGTGAAGTCTGGAGGGTGAATCAGAAGAAGCAGAAGAAGGAGAAGGAGAAGGTGAAGTTTGGAGGGTGAATCAGAAGAATCAGAAGAAGGAGAAGGAGAAGGTGAAGTCTGGAGGGTGAATCAGAAGAAGCAGAAGAAAGAGAAGGAGAAGGTGGAGTCTGGAGGATGAATCAGAAGAAGCAGAAGAAGGAGAAGGAGAAGGTGAAGTCTGGAGGGTGAATCAGAAGAAGCAGAAGAAGGAGAAGGAGAAGATGAAGTCTGGAGGGTGAATCAGAAGAAGCAGAAGAAGGAGAAGGAGAAGGTGAAGTCTGGAGGGTGAATCAGAAGAAGCAGAAGAAGGAGAAGGAGAAGGTGAAGTTTGGAGGGTGAATCAGAAGAATCAGAAGAAGGAGAAGGAGAAGGTGAAGTCTGGAGGGTGAATCAGAAGAAGCAGAAGAAAGAGAAGGAGAAGGTGAAGTCTGGAGGGTGAAGCAGAAGAATCAGAAGAAGGAGAAGGAGAAGGTGAAGTCTGGAGGGTGAATCAGAAGAAGCAGAAGAAAGAGAAGGAGAAGGTGAAGTCTGGAGGATGAATCAGAAGAAGCAGAAGAAGGAGAAGGAGAAGGTGAAGTCTGGAGGGTGAATCAGAAGAAGCAGAAGAAGGAGAAGGAGAAGATGAAGTCTGGAGGGTGAATCAGAAGAAGCAGAAGAAGGAGAAGGAGAAGGTGAAGTCTGGAGGGTGAATCAGAAGAAGCAGAAGAAGGAGAAGGAGAAGGTGAAGTTTGGAGGGTGAATAAGAAGAATCAGAAGAAGGAGAAGGAGAAGGTGAAGTCTGGAGGGTGAATCAGAAGAAGCAGAAGAAAGAGAAGGAGAAGGTGAAGTCTGGAGGGTGAAGCAGAAGAAACAGAAGAAGGAGAAGGAGAAGGTGAAGACTGGAGGGTGAATCTGAAGAAGTAGAAGAAGGAGAAGGAGAAGGTGAAGTCTGGAGGGTGAATCAGAAGAAGTAGAAGAAGGAGAAGGAGAAGGTGAAGTCTGGAGGGTGAATCAGAAGAAGCAGAAGAAGGAGAAGGAGAAGGTGAAGTCTGGAGGGTGAATCAGAAGAAGCAGAAGAAGGAGAAGGAGAAGATGAAGTCTGGAGGGTGAATCAGAAGAAGCAGAAGAAGGAGAAGGAGAAGGTGAAGTCTGGAGGGTGAAACAGAAGAAGCTGAAGAAGGAGAAGGAGAAGGTGAAGTCTGGAGGGTGAATCAGAAGAAGCAGAAGAAGGAGAAGGAGAAGGTGAAGTCAGGAGGGTGAATCAGAAGAAGCAGAAGAAGGAGAAGGAGAAGGTGAAGTCTGGAGGGTGAAGCAGAAGAAGCAGAAGAAGGAGAAGGAGAAGGTGAAGTCTGGAGGGTGAATCAGAAGAAGTAGAAGAAGGAGAAGGAGAAGGTGAAGTCAGGAGGGTGAAGCAGAAGAAGCAGAAGAAGGAGAAGGAGAAGGTGAAGTCTGGAGGGTGAAGCAGAAGAAGCAGAAGAAGGAGCAGGAGAAGGTGAAGTCTGGAGGGTGAAGCAGAAGAAGCAGAAGAAGGAGAAGGAGAAGGTGAAGTCAGGATGGTGAATCAGAAGAAGTAGAAGAAGGAGAAGGAGAAGGTGAAGTCTGGAGGATGAATCAGAAGAAGCAGAAGAAGGAGAAGGAGAAGGTGAAGTCTGGGGGGTGAATCAGAAGAAGCAGAAGAAGGAGAAGGAGAAGATGAAGTCTGGAGGGTGAATCAGAAGAAGTAGAAGAAGGAGAAGGAGAAGGTGAGGTCTGGAGGGTCAATCAGAAGAAGCAGAAGAAGGAGAAGGAGAAGGTGAAGTCTGGAGGGTGAATCAGAAGAAGCAGAAGAAGGACAAGGAGAAGGTGAAGTCTGGAGGGTTAATTAGAAGAAGCAGAAGGAGGAGAAGGAGAAGGTGAAGTCAGGAGGGTGAATCAGAAGAAGCAGAAGAAGGAGAAGGAGAAGGTAAAGTTAGGAGGGTGAATCAGAAGAAGCAGAAGAAGGAGAAGGAGAAGGTGAAGTCTGGAGGGTGAATCAGAAGAAGTAGAAGAAGGAGAATGAGAAGGTGTAGTCTGGAGGGTGAATCAGAAGAAGTAGACGAAGGAGAAGGAGAAGGTGAAGTCTGGAGGGTGAATCAGAAGAAGCAGAAGAAGGAGAAGGAGAAGGTGAAGTCGGAGGGTGAATCAGAAGAAGTAGAAGAAGGAGAAGGAGAAGGTGAAGTCTGGAGGGTGAATCAGAAGAAGCAGAAGAAGGAGAAGGAGAAGGTGAAGTCTGGAGGGTGAATCAGAAGAAGCAGAAGAAGGAGAAGGAGAAGGTGAAGTCTGGAGGGTGAAACAGAAGAGCAGAATAAGGAGAAGGAGAAGGTGAAGTCTGGAGGGTGAATCAGAAGAAGCAGAAGAAGGAGAAGGAGAAGGTGAAGTTTGGAGGGTGAATCAGAAGAATCAGAAGAAGGAGAAGGAGAAGGTGAAGTCTGGAGGGTGAATCAGAAGAAGCAGAAGAAAGAGAAGGAGAAGGTGAAGTCTGGAGGATGAATCAGAAGAAGCAGAAGAAGGAGAAGGAGAATGTGAAGTCTGGAGGGTGAATCAGAAGAAGCAGAAGAAGGAGAAGGAGAAGATGAAGTCTGGAGGGTGAATCAGAAGAAGCAGAAGAAGGAGAAGGAGAAGGTGAAGTCTGGAGGGTGAATCAGAAGAAGCAGAAGAAGGAGAAGGAGAAGGTGAAGTTTGGAGGGTGAATCAGAAGAATCAGAAGAAGGAGAAGGAGAAGGTGAAGTCTGGAGGGTGAATCAGAAGAAGCAGAAGAAAGAGAAGGAGAAGGTGAAGTCTGGAGGGTGAAGCAGAAGAATCAGAAGAAGGAGGAGGAGAAGGTGAAGTCTGGAGGGTGAATCAGAAGAAGCAGAAGAAAGAGAAGGAGAAGGTGAAGTCTGGAGGATGAATCAGAAGAAGCAGAAGAAGGAGAAGGAGAAGGTGAAGTCTGGAGGGTGAATCAGAAGAAGCAGAAGAAGGAGAAGGAGAAGATGAAGTCTGGAGGGTAAATCAGAAGAAGCAGAAGAAGGAGAAGGAGAAGGTGAAGTCTGGAGGGTGAATCAGAAGAAGCAGAAGAAGGAGAAGGAGAAGGTGAAGTTTGGAGGGTGAATCAGAAGAATCAGAAGAAGGAGAAGGAGAAGGTGAAGTATGGAGGGTGAATCAGAAGAAGCAGAAGAAAGAGAAGGAGAAGGTGAAGTCTGGAGGGTGAAGCAGAAGAAACAGAAGAAGGAGAAGGAGAAGGTGAAGACTGGAGGGTGAATCTGAAGAAGTAGAAGAAGGAGAAGGAGAAGGTGAAGTCTGGAGGGTGAATCAGAAGAAGTAGAAGAAGGAGAAGGAGAAGGTGAAGTCTGGAGGGTGAATCAGAAGAAGCAGAAGAAGGAGAAGGAGAAGGTGAAGTCTGGAGGGTGAATCAGAAGAAGCAGAAGAAGGAGAAGGAGAAGATGAAGTCTGGAGGGTGAATCAGAAGAAGCAGAAGAAGGAGAAGGAGAAGGTGAAGTCTGGAGGGTGAAACAGAAGAAGCAGAAGAAGGAGAAGGAGAAGGTGAAGTCTGGAGGGTGAATCAGAAGAAGCAGAAGAAGGAGAAGGAGAAGGTGAAGTCAGGAGGGTGAATCAGAAGAAGCAGAAGAAGGAGAAGGAGAAGGTGAAGTTAGGAGGGTGAATCAGAAGAAGCAGAAGAAGGAGAAGGAGCAGGTGAAGTCAGGGGGGTGAAGCAGAAGAAGTAGAAGAAGGAGAAGGAGAAGGTGAAGTCAGGACGGTGAAGCAGAAGAAGCAGAAGAAGGAGAAGGAGAAGGTGAAGTCTGGAGGGCGCAGCAGAAGAAGCAGAAGAAGGAGAAGGAGAAGCTGAAGTCTGGAGGGTGAAGCAGAAGAAGCAGAAGAAGGAGAAGGAGAAGGTGAAGTCTGGAGGGTGAATCAGAAGAAGTAGAAGAAGGAGAAGGAGAAGGTGAAGTCAGGAGAGTGAAGCAGAAGAAGCAGAAGATGGAGAAGGAGAAGGTGAAGTCTGGAGGGCGAAGGAGAAAAAGCAGAAGAAGGAGAAGGAGAAGGTGAAGTCTGGAGGGTGAAGCAGAAGAAGCAGAAGAAGGAGAAGGAGAAGGTGAAGTCTGGAGCGTGAATCAGAAGAAGTAGAAGAAGGAGTAGGAGAAGGTGAAGTCAGGAGGGTGAAGCAGAAGGAGCAGAAGAAGGAGAAGGAGAAGGTGAAGTCTGGAGGGTGAAGCAGAAGAAGCAGAAGAAGGAGCAGGAGAAGGTGAAGTCTGGAGGGTGAAGCAGAAGAAGCAGAAGAAGGAGAAGGAGAAGTTGAAGTCAGGAGGGTGAATCAGAAGAAGTAGAAGAAGGAGAAGGTGAAGATGAAGTCTGGAGGGTGAATCAGAAGAAGTAGAAGAAGGAGAAGGAGAAGGTGAAGTCAGGAGGGTGAAGCAGAAGAAGTAGAAGAAGGAGAAGGAGAAGGTGAAGTCTGGAGGGTGAATCAGAAGAAGCAGAAGAAGGAGAAGGAGAAGGTGAAGTCTGGAGGGTGAATCAGAAGAAGCAGAAGAAGGAGAAGGAGAAGATGAAGTCTGGAGGGTGAATCAGAAGAAGCAGAAGAAGGAGAAGGAGAAGGTGAAGTCTGGAGGGTGAATCAGAAGAAGCAGAAGAAGGAGAAGGAGAAGGTGAAGTCTGGAGGGTGAATCAGAAGAAGCAGAAGAAGGAGAAGGTGAAGTCAGGAGGGTGAATCAGAAGAAGCAGAAGAAGGAGAAGGAGAAGGTGTAGTTAGGAGGGTGAATCAGAAGAAGCAGAAGAAGGAGAAGGAGCAGGTGAAGTCAGGGGGGTGAAGCAGAAGAAGTAGAAGAAGGAGAAGGAGAAGGTGAAGTCAGGACGGTGAAGCAGAAGAAGCAGAAGAAGGAGAAGGAGAAGGTGAAGTCTGGAGGGCGCAGCAGAAGAAGCAGAAGAAGGAGAAGGAGAAGCTGAAGTCTGGAGGGTGAAGCAGAAAAAGCAGAAGAAGGAGAAGGAGAAGGTGAAGTCTGGAGGGTGAATCAGAAGAAGTAGAAGAAGGAGAAGGAGAAGGTGAAGTCAGGAGAGTGAAGCAGAAGAAGCAGAAGATGGAGAAGGAGAAGGTGAAGACTGGAGGGCGAAGCAGAAGAAGCAGAAGAAGGAGAAGGAGAAGGTGAAGTCTGGAGGGTGAAGCAGAAGAAGCAGAAGAAGGAGAAGGAGAAGGAGAAGTCTGGAGGGTGAATCAGAAGAAGTATAAGAAGGAGAAGGAGAAGGTGAAGTCAGGAGGGTGAAGCAGAAGAAGCAGAAGAAGGAGAAGGAGAAGGTGAAGTCTGGGGGTGAAGCAGAAGAAGCAGAAGAAGGAGCAGGAGAAGGTGAAGTCTGGGGGGTGAATCAGAAGAAGCAGAAGAAGGAGAAGGAGAAGATGAAGTCTGGAGGGTGAATCAGAAGAAGTAGAAGAAGGAGAAGGAGAAGGTGAGGTCTGGAGGGTCAATCAGAAGAAGCAGAAGAAGGAGAAGGAGAAGGTGAAGTCTGGAGGGTGAATCAGAAGAAGCAGAAGAAGGACAAGGAGAAGGTGAAGTCTGGAGGGTGAATTAGAAGAAGCAGAAGAAGGAGAAGGAGAAGGTGAAGTCAGGAGGGTGAATCAGAAGAAGCAGAAGAAGGAGAAGGAGAAGGTAAAGTTAGGAGGGTCAATCAGAAGAAGCAGAAGAAGGAGAAGGAGCAGGTGAAGTCAGGGGGGTGAAGCAGAAGAAGTAGAAGAAGGAGAAGGAGAAGGTGAAGTCAGGAGGGTGAAGCAGAAGAAGAAGAAGAAGGAGAAGGAGAAGGTGAAGTCTGGAGGGCGCAGCAGAAGAAGCAGAAGAAGGAGAAGGAGCAGGTGAAGTCAGGGGGGTGAAGCAGAAGAAGTAGAAGAAGGAGAAGGAGAAGGTGAAGTCAGGACGGTGAAGCAGAAGAAGCAGAAGAAGGAGAAGGAGAAGGTGAAGTCTGGAGGGCGCAGCAGAAGAAGCAGAAGAAGGAGAAGGAGAAGCTGAAGTCTGGAGGGTGAAGCAGAAGAAGCAGAAGAAGGAGAAGGAGAAGGTGAAGTCTGGAGGGTGAATCAGAAGAAGTAGAAGAAGGAGAAGGAGAAGGTGAAGTAAGGAGAGTGAAGCAGAAGAAGCAGAAGATGGAGAAGGAGAAGGTGAAGTCTGGAGGGCGAAGCAGAAGAAGCAGAAGAAGGAGAAGGAGAAGGTGAAGTCTGGAGGGTGAATCAGAAGAATCAGAAGAAGGAGAAGGAGAAGGTGAAGTCTGGAGGGTGAATCAGAAGAAGCAGAAGAAGGAGAAGGAGAAGGTGAAGTTTGGAGGGTGAATCAGAAGAATCAGAAGAAGGAGAAGGAGAAGGTGAAGTCTGGAGGGTGAATCAGAAGAAGCAGAAGAAAGAGAAGGAGAAGGTGAAGTCTGGAGGGTGAAGCAGAAGAAACAGAAGAAGGAGAAGGAGAAGGTGAAGTTTGGAGGGTGAATCAGAAGAATCAGAAGAAGGAGAAGGAGAAGGTGAAGTCTGGAGGGTGAATCAGAAGAAGCAGAAGAAAGAGAAGGAGAAGGTGAAGTCTGGAGGGTGAAGCAGAAGAAGCAGAAGAAGGAGAAGGAGAAGGTGAAGTCTGGAGGGCGCAGCAGAAGAAGCAGAAGAAGGAGAAGGAGAAGCTGAAGTCTGGAGGGTGAAGCAGAAGAAGCAGAAGAAAGAGAAGGAGAAGGTGAAGTCTGGAGGGAGAATCAGAAGAAGTAGAAGAAGGAGAAGGAGAAGGTGAAGTCAGGAGAGTGAAGCAGAAGAAGCAGAAGATGGAGAAGGAGAAGGTGAAGTCTGGAGGGCGAAGCAGAAGAAGCAGAAGAAGGAGAAGGAGAAGGTGAAGTCTGGAGGGTGAAGCAGAAGAAGCAGAAGAAGGAGAAGGAGAAGGTGAAGTCTGGAGGGTGAATCAGAAGAAGTAGAAGAAGGAGAAGGAGAAGGTGAAGTCAGGAGGGTGAAGCAGAAGAAGTAGAAGAAGGAGAAGGAGAAGGTGAAGTCTGGAGGGTGAATCAGAAGAAGCAGAAGAAGGAGAAGGAGAAGGTGAAGTCTGGAGGGTGAATCAGAAGAAGCAGAAGAAGGAGAAGGAGAAGATGAAGTCTGGAGGGTGAATCAGAAGAAGCAGAAGAAGGAGAAGGAGAAGGTGAAGTCTGGAGGGTGAATCAGAAGAAGCAGAAGAAGGAGAAGGAGAAGGTGAAGTCTGGAGGGTGAATCAGAAGAAGCAGAAGAAGGAGAAGGTGAAGTCAGGAGGGTGAATCAGAAGAAGCAGAAGAAGGAGAAGGAGAAGGTGAAGTCTGGAGGGTGAATCAGAAGAAGCAGAAGAAGGAGAAGGAGAAGGTGAAGTCTGGAGGGTGAATCAGAAGAAGCAGAAGAAGGAGAAGGTGAAGTCAGGAGGGTGAATCAGAAGAAGCAGAAGAAGGAGAAGGAGAAGGTGAAGTCTGGAGGGCGCAGCAGAAGAAGCAGAAGAAGGAGAAGGAGAAGCTGAAGTCTGGAGGGTGAAGCAGAAGAAGCAGAAGAAGGAGAAGCAGAAGGTGAAGTCTGGAGGGTGAAGCAGAAGAAGCAGAAGAAGGAGAAGGAGAAGGTGAAGTCTGGAGGGTGAATCAGAAGAAGTAGAAGAAGGAGAAGGAGAAGGTGAAGTCAGGAGGGTGAAGCAGAAGAAGCAGAAGAAGGAGAAGGAGAAGGTGAAGTTAGGAGGGTGGATCAGAAGAAGCAGAAGAAGGAGAAGGAGCAGGTGAAGTCAGGGGGGTGAAGCAGAAGAAGTAGAAGAAGGAGAAGGAGAAGGTGAAGTCAGGAGGGTGAATCAGAAGAAGCAGAAGAAGGAGAAGGAGAAGGTAAAGTTAGGAGGGTGAATCAGAAGAAGCAGAAGAAGGAGAAGGAGCAGGTGAAGTCAGGGGGGTGAAGCAGAAGAAGTAGAAGAAGGAGAAGGAGAAGGTGAAGTCAGGAGGGTGAAGCAGAAGAAGCAGAAGAAGGAGAAGGAGAAGGTGAAGTCTGGAGGGCGCAGCAGAAGAAGCAGAAGAAGGAGAAGGAGCAGGTGAAGTCAGGGGGGTGAAGCAGAAGAAGTAGAAGAAGGAGAAGGAGAAGGTGAAGTCAGGACGGTGAAGCAGAAGAAGCAGAAGAAGGAGAAGGAGAAGGTGAAGTCTGGAGGGCGCAGCAGAAGAAGCAGAAGAAGGAGAAGGAGAAGCTGAAGTCTGGAGGGTGAAGCAGAAGAAGCAGAAGAAGGAGAAGGAGAAGGTGAAGTCTGGAGGGTGAATCAGAAGAAGTAGAAGAAGGAGAAGGAGAAGGTGAAGTCAGGAGAGTGAAGCAGAAGAAGCAGAAGATGGAGAAGGAGAAGGTGAAGTCTGGAGGGCGAAGCAGAAGAAGCAGAAGAAGGAGAAGGAGAAGGTGAAGTCTGGATGGTGAAGCAGAAGAAGCAGAAGAAGGAGAAGGAGAAGGTGAAGTCTGGAGGGTGAATCAGAAGAAGTAGAAGAAGGAGAAGGAGAAGGTGAAGTCAGGAGGGTGAAGCAGAAGAAGTAGAAGAAGGAGAAGGAGAAGGTGAAGTCTGGAGGGTGAATCAGAAGAAGCAGAAGAAGGAGAAGGAGAAGGTGAAGTCTGGAGGGTGAATCAGAAGAAGCAGAAGAAGGAGAAGGAGAAGATGAAGTCTGGAGGGTGAATCAGAAGAAGCAGAAGAAGGAGAAGGAGAAGGTGAAGTCTGGAGGGTGAAACAGAAGAAGCAGAAGAAGGAGAAGGAGAAGGTGAAGTATGGAGGGTGAATCAGAAGAAGCAGAAGAAGGAGAAGGTGAAGTCAGGAGGGTGAATCAGAAGAAGTAGAAGAAGGAGAAGGAGAAGGTGAAGTCAGGAGGGTGAAGCAGAAGAAGCAGAAGAAGGAGAAGGAGAAGGTGAAGTCTGGAGTGTGAAGCAGAAGAAGCAGAAGAAGGAGCAGGAGAAGGTGAAGTCTGGAGGGTGAAGCAGAAGAAGCAGAAGAAGGAGAAGGAGAAGGTGAAGTCAGGATGGTGAATCAGAAGAAGTAGAAGAAGGAGAAGGAGAAGGTGAAGTCTGGAGGATGAATCAGAAGAAGCAGAAGAAGGAGAAGGAGAAGGTGAAGTCTGGGGGGTGAATCAGAAGAAGCAGAAGAAGGATAAGGAGAAGATGAAGTCTGGAGGGTGAATCAGAAGAAGTAGAAGAAGGAGAAGGAGAAGGTGAGGTCTGGAGGGTCAATCAGAAGAAGCAGAAGAAGGAGAAGGAGAAGGTGAAGTCTGGAGGGTGAATCAGAAGAAGCAGAAGAAGGACAAGGAGAAGGTGAAGTCTGGAGGGTGAATTAGAAGAAGCAGAAGAAGGAGAAGGAGAAGGTGAAGTCAGGAGGGTGAATCAGAAGAAGCAGAAGAAGGAGAAGGAGAAGGTAAAGTTAGGAGGGTGAATCACAAGAAGCAGAAGAAGGAGAAGGAGCAGGTGAAGTCAGGGGGGTGAAGCAGAAGAAGTAGAAGAAGGAGAAGGAGAAGGTGAAGTCAGGAGGGTGAAGCAGAAGAAGCAGAAGAAGGAGAAGGAGAAGGTGATGTCTGGAGGGCGAAGCAGAAGAAGTAGAAGAAGGAGAAGGAGAAGGTGAAGTCTGGAGGGTGAAGCAGAAGAAGCAGAAGAAGGAGAAGGAGAAGGTGAAGTCTGGAGGGCGCAGCAGAAGAAGCAGAAGAAGGAGAAGGAGCAGGTGAAGTCAGGGGGGTGAAGCAGAAGAAGTAGAAGAAGGAGAAGGAGAAGGTGAAGTCAGGACGGTGAAGCAGAAGAAGCAGAAGAAGGAGAAGGAGAAGGTGAAGTCTGGAGGGCGCAGCAGAAGAAGCAGAAGAAGGAGAAGGAGAAGCTGAAGTCTGGAGGGTGAAGCAGAAGAAGCAGAAGAAGGAGAAGGAGAAGGTGAAGTCTGGAGGGTGAATCAGAAGAAGTAGAAGAAGGAGAAGGAGAAGGTGAAGTCAGGAGAGTGAAGCAGAAGAAGCAGAAGATGGAGAAGGAGAAGGTGAAGTCTGGAGGGCGAAGCAGAAGAAGCAGAAGAAGGAGAAGGAGAAGGTGAAGTCTGGATGGTGAAGCAGAAGAAGCAGAAGAAGGAGAAGGAGAAGGTGAAGTCTGGAGGGTGAATCAGAAGAAGTAGAAGAAGGAGAAGGAGAAGGTGAAGTCAGGAGGGTGAAGCAGAAGAAGTAGAAGAAGGAGAAGGAGAAGGTGAAGTCTGGAGGGTGAATCAGAAGAAGCAGAAGAAGGAGAAGGAGAAGGTGAAGTCTGGAGGGTGAATCAGAAGAAGCAGAAGAAGGAGAAGGAGAAGATGAAGTCTGGAGGGTGAATCAGAAGAAGCAGAAGAAGGAGAAGGAGAAGGTGAAGTCTGGAGGGTGAAACAGAAGAAGCAGAAGAAGGAGAAGGAGAAGGTGAAGTATGGAGGGTGAATCAGAAGAAGCAGAAGAAGGAGAAGGTGAAGTCAGGAGGGTGAATCAGAAGAAGTAGAAGAAGGAGAAGGAGAAGGTGAAGTCAGGAGGGTGAAGCAGAAGAAGCAGAAGAAGGAGAAGGAGAAGGTGAAGTCTGGAGTGTGAAGCAGAAGAAGCAGAAGAAGGAGCAGGAGAAGGTGAAGTCTGGAGGGTGAAGCAGAAGAAGCAGAAGAAGGAGAAGGAGAAGGTGAAGTCAGGATGGTGAATCAGAAGAAGTAGAAGAAGGAGAAGGAGAAGGTGAAGTCTGGAGGATGAATCAGAAGAAGCAGAAGAAGGAGAAGGAGAAGGTGAAGTCTGGGGGGTGAATCAGAAGAAGCAGAAGAAGGATAAGGAGAAGATGAAGTCTGGAGGGTGAATCAGAAGAAGTAGAAGAAGGAGAAGGAGAAGGTGAGGTCTGGAGGGTCAATCAGAAGAAGCAGAAGAAGGAGAAGGAGAAGGTGAAGTCTGGAGGGTGAATCAGAAGAAGCAGAAGAAGGACAAGGAGAAGGTGAAGTCTGGAGGGTGAATTAGAAGAAGCAGAAGAAGGAGAAGGAGAAGGTGAAGTCAGGAGGGTGAATCAGAAGAAGCAGAAGAAGGAGAAGGAGAAGGTAAAGTTAGGAGGGTGAATCACAAGAAGCAGAAGAAGGAGAAGGAGCAGGTGAAGTCAGGGGGGTGAAGCAGAAGAAGTAGAAGAAGGAGAAGGAGAAGGTGAAGTCAGGAGGGTGAAGCAGAAGAAGCAGAAGAAGGAGAAGGAGAAGGTGATGTCTGGAGGGCGAAGCAGAAGAAGTAGAAGAAGGAGAAGGAGAAGGTGAAGTCTGGAGGGTGAAGCAGAAGAAGCAGAAGAAGGAGAAGGAGAAGGTGAAGTCTGGAGGGTGAATCAGAAGAAGTAGAAGAAGGAGAAGGAGAAGGTGAAGTCAGGAGGGTGAAGCAGAAGAAGCAGAAGAAGGAGAAGGAGAAGGTGAAGTCAGGAGGGTGAATCGGAAGAAGTAGAAGAAGGAGAAGGAGAAGGTGAAGTCTGGAGGGTGAATCAGAAGAAGTAGAAGAAGGAGAAGGAGAAGGAGAAGGTGAAGTCTGGAGGGTGAATCAGAAGAAGTAGAAGAAGGAGAATGAGAAGGTGAAGTCTGGAGGGTGAATCAGAAGAAGCAGAAGAAGGAGAAGGAGAAGGTGAAGTCTGGAGGGAGAAGCAGAAGAAGTAGAAGAAGGAGAAGGAGAAGGTGAAGTCTGGAGGGTGAATCAGAAGAAGTAGAAGAAGGAGAAGGAGAAGGTGAAGTCTGGAGGGTGAATCAGAAGAAGTAGAAGAAGGAGAAGGAGAAGGTGAAGTCTGGAGGGTGAATCAGAAGAAACAGAAGAAGGAGAAGGAGAAGGTGAAGTCTGGAGGGTGAATCAGAAGAAGTAGAAGAAGGAGAATGAGAAGGTGTAGTCTGGAGGGTGAATCAGAAGAAGTAGACGAAGGAGAAGGAGAAGGTGAAGTCTGGAGGGTGAATCAGAAGAAGCAGAAGAAGGAGAAGGAGAAGGTGAAGTCTGGAGGGTGAATCAGAAGAAGTAGAAGAAGGAGAAGGAGAAGGTGAAGTCTGGAGGGTGAATCAGAAGAAGCAGAAGAAGGAGAAGGAGAAGGTGAAGTCTGGAGGGTGAATCAGAAGAAGCAGAAGAAGGAGAAGGAGAAGGTGAAGTCTGGAGGGTGAAACAGAAGAAGCAGAATAAGGAGAAGGAGAAGGTGAAGTCAGGAGGGTGAATCAGAAGAAGCAGAAGAAGGAGAAGGAGAAGGTGAAGTTTGGAGGGTGAATCAGAAGAATCAGAAGAAGGAGAAGGAGAAGGTGAAGTCTGGAGGGTGAATCAGAAGAAGCAGTAGAAAGAGAAGGAGAAGGTGAAGTCTGGAGGATGAATCAGAAGAAGCAGAAGAAGGAGAAGGAGAAGGTGAAGTCTGGAGGGTGAATCAGAAGAAGCAGAAGAAGGAGAAGGAGAAGATGAAGTCTGGAGGGTGAATCAGAAGAAGCAGAAGAAGGAGAAGGAGAAGGTGAAGTCTGGAGGGTGAATCAGAAGAAGCAGAAGAAGGAGAAGGAGAAGGTGAAGTTTGGAGGGTGAATCAGAAGAATCAGAAGAAGGAGAAGGAGAAGGTGAAGTCTGGAGGGTGAATCAGAAGAAGCAGAAGAAAGAGAAGGAGAAGGTGAAGTCTGGAGGGTGAAGCAGAAGAAACAGAAGAAGGAGAAGGAGAAGGTGAAGACTGGAGGGTGAATCTGAAGAAGTAGAAGAAGGAGAAGGAGAAGGTGAAGTCTGGAGGGTGAATCAGAAGAAGTAGAAGAAGGAGAAGGAGAAGGTGAAGTCTGGAGGGTGAATCAGAAGAAGCAGAAGAAGGAGAAGGAGAAGGTGAAGTCTGGAGGGTGAATCAGAAGAAGCAGAAGAAGGAGAAGGAGAAGATGAAGTCTGGAGGGTGAATCAGAAGAAGCAGAAGAAGGAGAAGGAGAAGGTGAAGTCTGGAGGGTGAAACAGAAGAAGCAGAAGAAGGAGAAGGAGAAGGTGAAGTCTGGAGGGTGAATCAGAAGAAGCAGAAGAAGGAGAAGGAGAAGGTTAAGTCAGGAGGGTGAATCAGAAGAAGCAGAAGAAGGAGAAGGAGAAGGTGAAGTTAGGAGGGTGAATCAGAAGAAGCAGAAGAAGGAGAAGGAGCAGGTGAAGTCAGGGGGGTGAAGCAGAAGAAGTAGAAGAAGGAGAAGGAGAAGGTGAAGTCAGGACGGTGAAGCAGAAGAAGCAGAAGAAGGAGAAGGAGAAGGTGAAGTCTGGAGGGCGCAGCAGAAGAAGCAGAAGAAGGAGAAGGAGAAGCTGAAGTCTGGAGGGTGAAGCAGAAGAAGCAGAAGAAGGAGAAGGAGAAGGTGAAGTCTGGAGGGTGAATCAGAAGAAGTAGAAGAAGGAGAAGGAGAAGGTGAAGTCAGGAGAGTGAAGCAGAAGAAGCAGAAGATGGAGAAGGAGAAGGTGAAGTCTGGAGGGCGAAGGAGAAGAAGCAGAAGAAGGAGAAGGAGAAGGTGAAGTCTGGAGGGTGAAGCAGAAGAAGCAGAAGAAGGAGAAGGAGAAGGTGAAGTCTGGAGGGTGAATCAGAAGAAGTAGAAGAAGGAGTAGGAGAAGGTGAAGTCAGGAGAGTGAAGCAGAAGGAGCAGAAGAAGGAGAAGGAGAAGGTGAAGTCTGGAGGGTGAAGCAGAAGAAGCAGAAGAAGGAGCAGGAGAAGGTGAAGTCTGGAGGGTGAAGCAGAAGAAGCAGAAGAAGGAGAAGGAGAAGGTGAAGTCAGGAGGGTGAATCAGAAGAAGTAGAAGAAGGAGAAGGAGAAGGTGAAGTCTGGAGGGTGAATCAGAAGAAGCAGAAGAAGGAGAAGGAGAAGGTGAAGTCTGGAGGGTGAATCAGAAGAAGCAGAAGAAGGAGAAGGAGAAGATGAAGTCTGGAGGGTGAATCAGAAGAAGTAGAAGAAGGAGAAGGAGAAGGTGAGGTCTGGAGGGTCAATCAGAAGAAGCAGAAGAAGGAGAAGGAGAAGGTGAAGTCTGGAGGGTGAATCAGAAGAAGCAGAAGAAGGAGAAGGAGAAGGTGAAGTCTGGAGGGTGAATTAGAAGAAGCAGAAGAAGGAGAAGGAGAAGGTGAAGTCAGGAGGGTGAATCAGAAGAAGCAGAAGAAGGAGAAGGAGAAGGTAAAGTTAGGAGGGTGAATCAGAAGAAGCAGAAGAAGGAGAAGGAGCAGGTGAAGTCAGGGGGGTGAAACAGATGAAGTAGAAGAAGGAGAAGGAGAAGGTGAAGTCAGGAGGGTGAAGCAGAAGAAGCAGAAGAAGGAGAAGGAGAAGGTGAAGTCTGGAGGGCGCAGCAGAAGAAGCAGAAGAAGGAGAAGGAGAAGGTGAAGTCTGGAGTGTGAAGCAGAAGAAGCAGAAGAAGGAGAAGGAGAAGGTGAAGTCTGGAGGGTGAATCAGAAGAAGTAGAAGAAGGAGAAGGAGAAGGTGAAGTCAGGAGAGTGAAGCAGAAGAAGCAGAAGAAGGAGAAGGAGAAGGTGAAGTCTGGAGGGTGAAGCAGAAGAAGCAGAAGAAGGAGAAGGAGAAGGTGATGTCTGGAGGGCGAATCAGAAGAAGCAGAAGAAGGAGAAGGAGAAGGTGAAGTCTGGAGGGTGAAGCAGAAGAAGCAGAAGAAGGAGAAGGAGAAGGTGAAGTCTGGAGGGTGAATCGGAAGAAGTAGAAGAAGGAGAAGGAGAAGGTGAAGTCAGGAGGGTGAAGCAGAGGAAGCAGAAGAAGGAGAAGGAGAAGGTGAAGTCAGGAGGGTGAATCGGAAGAAGTAGAAGAAGGAGAAGGAGAAGGTGAAGTCTGGAGGGTGAATCAGAAGAAGTAGAAGAAGGAGAAGGAGAAGGTGAAGTCTGGAGGGTGAATCAGAAGAAGTAGAAGAAGGAGAAGGAGAAGGTGAAGTCAGGAGAGTGAAGCAGAAGAAGCAGAAGATGGAGAAGGAGAAGGTGAAGTCTGGAGGGCGAAGGAGAAGAAGCAGAAGAAGGAGAAGGAGAAGGTGAAGTCTGAAGGGTGAAGCAGAAGAAGCAGAAGAAGGAGAAGGAGAAGGTGAAGTCTGGAGGGTGAATCAGAAGAAGTACAAGAAGGAGTAGGAGAAGGTGAAGTCAGGAGGGTGAAGCAGAAGGAGCAGAAGAAGGAGAAGGAGAAGGTGAAGTCTGGAGGGTGAAGCAGAAGAAGCAGAAGAAGGAGCAGGAGAAGGTGAAGTCTGGAGGGTGAAGCAGAAGAAGCAGAAGAAGGAGAAGGAGAAGGTGAAGTCAGGAGGGTGAATCAGAAGAAGTAGAAGAAGGAGAAGGAGAAGGTGAAGTCTGGAGGGTGAATCAGAAGAAGCAGAAGAAGGAGAAGGAGAAGGTGAAGTCTGGAGGGTGAATCAGAAGAAGCAGAAGAAGGAGAAGGAGAAGATGAAGTCTGGAGGGTGAATCAGAAGAAGTAGAAAAAGGAGAAGGAGAAGGTGAGGTCTGGAGGGTCAATCAGAAGAAGCAGAAGAAGGAGAAGGAGAAGGTGAAGTCTGGAGGGTGAATCAGAAGAAGCAGAAGAAGGAGAAGGAGAAGGTGAAGTCTGGAGGGTGAATTAGAAGAAGCAGAAGAAGGAGAAGGAGAAGGTGAAGTCAGGAGGGTGAATCAGAAGAAGCAGAAGAAGGAGAAGGAGAAGGTAAAGTTAGGAGGGTGAATCAGAAGAAGCAGAAGAAGGAGAAGGAGCAGGTGAAGTCAGGGGGGTGAAACAGAAGAAGTAGAAGAAGGAGAAGGAGAAGGTGAAGTCAGGAGGGTGAAGCAGAAGAAGCAGAAGAAGGAGAAGGAGAAGGTGAAGTCTGGAGGGCGCAGCAGAAGAAGCAGAAGAAGGAGAAGGAGAAGGTGAAGTCTGGAGGGTGAAGCAGAAGAAGCAGAATAAGGAGAAGGAGAAGGTGAAGTCTGGAGGGTGAATCAGAAGAAGTAGAAGAAGGAGAAGGAGAAGGTGAAGTCAGGAGAGTGAAGCAGAAGAAGCAGAAGAAGGAGAAGGAGAAGGTGAAGTCTGGAGGGTGAAGCAGAAGAAGCAGAAGAAGGAGAAGGAGAAGGTGATGTCTGGAGGGCGAATCAGAAGAAGCAGAAGAAGGAGAAGGAGAAGGTGAAGTCTGGAGGGTGAAGCAGAAGAAGCAGAAGAAGGAGAAGGAGAAGGTGAAGTCTGGAGGGTGAATCAGAAGAAGTAGAAGAAGGAGAAGGAGAAGGTGAAGTCAGGAGGGTGAAGCAGAAGAAGCAGAAGAAGGAGAAGGAGAAGGTGAAGTCAGGAGGGTGAATCGGAAGAAGTAGAAGAAGGAGAAGGAGAAGGTGAAGTCTGGAGGGTGAATCAGAAGAAGTAGAAGAAGGAGAAGGAGAAGGTGAAGTCTGGAGGGTGAATCAGAAGAAGTAGAAGAAGGAGAAGGGGAAGGTGAAGTCTGGAGGGTGAATCAGAAGAAGCAGAAGAAGGAGAAGGAGAAGGTGAAGTCTGGAGGGAGAAGCAGAAGAAGTAGAAGAAGGAGAAGGAGAAGGTGAAGTCTGGAGGGTGAATCAGAAGAACTAGAAGAAGGAGAAGGAGAAGGTGAAGTCTGGAGGGTGAATCAGAAGAAGTAGAAGGAGGAGAAGGAGAAGGTGAAGTCTGGAGGGTGAATCAGAAGAAACAGAAGAAGGAGAAGGAGAAGGTGAAGTCTGGAGGGTGAATCAGAAGAAGTAGAAGAAGGAGAAGGAGAAGGTGTAGTCTGGAGGGTGAATCAGAAGAAGTAGACGAAGGAGAAGGAGAAGGTGAAGTCTGGAGGGTGAATCAGAAGAAGCAGAAGAAGGAGAAGGAGAAGGTGAAGTCTGGAGGGTGAATCAGAAGAAGTAGAAGAAGGAGAAGAAGAAGGTGAAGTCTGGAGGGTGAATCAGAAGAAGCAGAAGAAGGAGAAGGAGAAGGTGAAGTCTGGAGGGTGAATCAGAAGAAGCAGAAGAAGGAGAAGGAGAAGGTGAAGTCTGGAGGGTGAAACAGAAGAAGCAGAATAAGGAGAAGGAGAAGGTGAAGTCAGGAGGGTGAATCAGAAGAAGCAGAAGAAGGAGAAGGAGAAGGTGAAGTAAGGAGGGTGAATCAGAAGAAGCAGAAGAAGGAGAAGGAGAAGGTGAAGTCTGGAGTGTGAAGCAGAAGAAGCAAAAGAAGGAGAAGGAGAAGGTGAAGTCTGGAGGGTGAATCAGAAGAAGTAGAAGAAGGAGAAGGAGAAGGTGAAGTCTGGAGGGTGAAGCAGAAGAAGTAGAAGAAGGAGAAGGAGAAGGTGAAGTCAGGAGAGTGAAGCAGAAGAAGCAGAAGAAGGAGAAGGAGAAGGTGAAGTCTGGAGGGTGAAGCAGAAGAAGCAGAAGAAGGAGAAGGAGAAGGTGATGTCTGGAGGGCGAATCAGAAGAAGCAGAAGAAGGAGAAGGAGAAGGTGAAGTCTGGAGGGTGAAGCAGAAGAAGCAGAAGAAGGAGAAGGAGAAGGTGAAGTCTGGAGGGTGAATCAGAAGAAGTAGAAGAAGGAGAAGGAGAAGGTGAAGTCAGGAGGGTGAAGCAGAAGAAGCAGAAGAAGGAGAAGGAGAAGGTGAAGTCAGGAGGGTGAATCGGAAGAAGTAGAAGAAGGAGAAGGAGAAGGTGAAGTCTGGAGGGTGAATCAGAAGAAGTAGAAGAAGGAGAAGGAGAAGGTGAAGTCTGGAGGGTGAATCAGAAGAAGTAGAAGAAGGAGAAGGGGAAGGTGAAGTCTGGAGGGTGAATCAGAAGAAGCAGAAGAAGGAGAAGGAGAAGGTGAAGTCTGGAGGGAGAAGCAGAAGAAGTAGAAGAAGGAGAAGGAGAAGGTGATGTCTGGAGGGTGAATCAGAAGAACTAGAAGAAGGAGAAGGAGAAGGTGAAGTCTGGAGGGTGAATCAGAAGAAGTAGAAGGAGGAGAAGGAGAAGGTGAAGTCTGGAGGGTGAATCAGAAGAAACAGAAGAAGGAGAAGGAGAAGGTGAAGTCTGGAGGGTGAATCAGAAGAAGTAGAAGAAGGAGAAGGAGAAGGTGTAGTCTGGAGGGTGAATCAGAAGAAGTAGACGAAGGAGAAGGAGAAGGTGAAGTCTGGAGGGTGAATCAGAAGAAGCAGAAGAAGGAGAAGGAGAAGGTGAAGTCTGGAGGGTGAATCAGAAGAAGTAGAAGAAGGAGAAGAAGAAGGTGAAGTCTGGAGGGTGAATCAGAAGAAGCAGAAGAAGGAGAAGGAGAAGGTGAAGTCTGGAGGGTGAATCAGAAGAAGCAGAAGAAGGAGAAGGAGAAGGTGAAGTCTGGAGGGTGAAACAGAAGAAGCAGAATAAGGAGAAGGAGAAGGTGAAGTCAGGAGGGTGAATCAGAAGAAGCAGAAGAAGGAGAAGGAGAAGGTGAAGTCAGGAGGGTGAAGCAGAGGAAGCAGAAGAAGGAGAAGGAGAAGGTGAAGTCAGGAGGGTGAATCGGAAGAAGTAGAAGAAGGAGAAGGAGAAGGTGAAGTCTGGAGGGTGAATCAGAAGAAGTAGAAGAAGGAGAAGGAGAAGGTGAAGTCTGGAGGGTGAATCAGAAGAAGTAGAAGAAGGAGAAGGAGAAGGTGAAGTCAGGAGAGTGAAGCAGAAGAAGCAGAAGATGGAGAAGGAGAAGGTGAAGTCTGGAGGGCGAAGGAGAAGAAGCAGAAGAAGGAGAAGGAGAAGGTGAAGTCTGAAGGGTGAAGCAGAAGAAGCAGAAGAAGGAGAAGGAGAAGGTGAAGTCTGGAGGGTGAATCAGAAGAAGTACAAGAAGGAGTAGGAGAAGGTGAAGTCAGGAGGGTGAAGCAGAAGGAGCAGAAGAAGGAGAAGGAGAAGGTGAAGTCTGGAGGGTGAAGCAGAAGAAGCAGAAGAAGGAGCAGGAGAAGGTGAAGTCTGGAGGGTGAAGCAGAAGAAGCAGAAGAAGGAGAAGGAGAAGGTGAAGTCAGGAGGGTGAATCAGAAGAAGTAGAAGAAGGAGAAGGAGAAGGTGAAGTCTGGAGGGTGAATCAGAAGAAGCAGAAGAAGGAGAAGGAGAAGGTGAAGTCTGGAGGGTGAATCAGAAGAAGCAGAAGAAGGAGAAGGAGAAGATGAAGTCTGGAGGGTGAATCAGAAGAAGTAGAAAAAGGAGAAGGAGAAGGTGAGGTCTGGAGGGTCAATCAGAAGAAGCAGAAGAAGGAGAAGGAGAAGGTGAAGTCTGGAGGGTGAATCAGAAGAAGCAGAAGAAGGAGAAGGAGAAGGTGAAGTCTGGAGGGTGAATTAGAAGAAGCAGAAGAAGGAGAAGGAGAAGGTGAAGTCAGGAGGGTGAATCAGAAGAAGCAGAAGAAGGAGAAGGAGAAGGTAAAGTTAGGAGGGTGAATCAGAAGAAGCAGAAGAAGGAGAAGGAGCAGGTGAAGTCAGGGGGGTGAAACAGAAGAAGTAGAAGAAGGAGAAGGAGAAGGTGAAGTCAGGAGGGTGAAGCAGAAGAAGCAGAAGAAGGAGAAGGAGAAGGTGAAGTCTGGAGGGCGCAGCAGAAGAAGCAGAAGAAGGAGAAGGAGAAGGTGAAGTCTGGAGGGTGAAGCAGAAGAAGCAGAATAAGGAGAAGGAGAAGGTGAAGTCTGGAGGGTGAATCAGAAGAAGTAGAAGAAGGAGAAGGAGAAGGTGAAGTCAGGAGAGTGAAGCAGAAGAAGCAGAAGAAGGAGAAGGAGAAGGTGAAGTCTGGAGGGTGAAGCAGAAGAAGCAGAAGAAGGAGAAGGAGAAGGTGATGTCTGGAGGGCGAATCAGAAGAAGCAGAAGAAGGAGAAGGAGAAGGTGAAGTCTGGAGGGTGAAGCAGAAGAAGCAGAAGAAGGAGAAGGAGAAGGTGAAGTCTGGAGGGTGAATCAGAAGAAGTAGAAGAAGGAGAAGGAGAAGGTGAAGTCAGGAGGGTGAAGCAGAAGAAGCAGAAGAAGGAGAAGGAGAAGGTGAAGTCAGGAGGGTGAATCGGAAGAAGTAGAAGAAGGAGAAGGAGAAGGTGAAGTCTGGAGGGTGAATCAGAAGAAGTAGAAGAAGGAGAAGGAGAAGGTGAAGTCTGGAGGGTGAATCAGAAGAAGTAGAAGAAGGAGAAGGGGAAGGTGAAGTCTGGAGGGTGAATCAGAAGAAGCAGAAGAAGGAGAAGGAGAAGGTGAAGTCTGGAGGGAGAAGCAGAAGAAGTAGAAGAAGGAGAAGGAGAAGGTGAAGTCTGGAGGGTGAATCAGAAGAACTAGAAGAAGGAGAAGGAGAAGGTGAAGTCTGGAGGGTGAATCAGAAGAAGTAGAAGGAGGAGAAGGAGAAGGTGAAGTCTGGAGGGTGAATCAGAAGAAACAGAAGAAGGAGAAGGAGAAGGTGAAGTCTGGAGGGTGAATCAGAAGAAGTAGAAGAAGGAGAAGGAGAAGGTGTAGTCTGGAGGGTGAATCAGAAGAAGTAGACGAAGGAGAAGGAGAAGGTGAAGTCTGGAGGGTGAATCAGAAGAAGCAGAAGAAGGAGAAGGAGAAGGTGAAGTCTGGAGGGTGAATCAGAAGAAGTAGAAGAAGGAGAAGAAGAAGGTGAAGTCTGGAGGGTGAATCAGAAGAAGCAGAAGAAGGAGAAGGAGAAGGTGAAGTCTGGAGGGTGAATCAGAAGAAGCAGAAGAAGGAGAAGGAGAAGGTGAAGTCTGGAGGGTGAAACAGAAGAAGCAGAATAAGGAGAAGGAGAAGGTGAAGTCAGGAGGGTGAATCAGAAGAAGCAGAAGAAGGAGAAGGAGAAGGTGAAGTAAGGAGGGTGAATCAGAAGAAGCAGAAGAAGGAGAAGGAGAAGGTGAAGTCTGGAGTGTGAAGCAGAAGAAGCAAAAGAAGGAGAAGGAGAAGGTGAAGTCTGGAGGGTGAATCAGAAGAAGTAGAAGAAGGAGAAGGAGAAGGTGAAGTCTGGAGGGTGAAGCAGAAGAAGTAGAAGAAGGAGAAGGAGAAGGTGAAGTCAGGAGAGTGAAGCAGAAGAAGCAGAAGAAGGAGAAGGAGAAGGTGAAGTCTGGAGGGTGAAGCAGAAGAAGCAGAAGAAGGAGAAGGAGAAGGTGATGTCTGGAGGGCGAATCAGAAGAAGCAGAAGAAGGAGAAGGAGAAGGTGAAGTCTGGAGGGTGAAGCAGAAGAAGCAGAAGAAGGAGAAGGAGAAGGTGAAGTCTGGAGGGTGAATCAGAAGAAGTAGAAGAAGGAGAAGGAGAAGGTGAAGTCAGGAGGGTGAAGCAGAAGAAGCAGAAGAAGGAGAAGGAGAAGGTGAAGTCAGGAGGGTGAATCGGAAGAAGTAGAAGAAGGAGAAGGAGAAGGTGAAGTCTGGAGGGTGAATCAGAAGAAGTAGAAGAAGGAGAAGGAGAAGGTGAAGTCTGGAGGGTGAATCAGAAGAAGTAGAAGAAGGAGAAGGGGAAGGTGAAGTCTGGAGGGTGAATCAGAAGAAGCAGAAGAAGGAGAAGGAGAAGGTGAAGTCTGGAGGGAGAAGCAGAAGAAGTAGAAGAAGGAGAAGGAGAAGGTGATGTCTGGAGGGTGAATCAGAAGAACTAGAAGAAGGAGAAGGAGAAGGTGAAGTCTGGAGGGTGAATCAGAAGAAGTAGAAGGAGGAGAAGGAGAAGGTGAAGTCTGGAGGGTGAATCAGAAGAAACAGAAGAAGGAGAAGGAGAAGGTGAAGTCTGGAGGGTGAATCAGAAGAAGTAGAAGAAGGAGAAGGAGAAGGTGTAGTCTGGAGGGTGAATCAGAAGAAGTAGACGAAGGAGAAGGAGAAGGTGAAGTCTGGAGGGTGAATCAGAAGAAGCAGAAGAAGGAGAAGGAGAAGGTGAAGTCTGGAGGGTGAATCAGAAGAAGTAGAAGAAGGAGAAGAAGAAGGTGAAGTCTGGAGGGTGAATCAGAAGAAGCAGAAGAAGGAGAAGGAGAAGGTGAAGTCTGGAGGGTGAATCAGAAGAAGCAGAAGAAGGAGAAGGAGAAGGTGAAGTCTGGAGGGTGAAACAGAAGAAGCAGAATAAGGAGAAGGAGAAGGTGAAGTCAGGAGGGTGAATCAGAAGAAGCAGAAGAAGGAGAAGGAGAAGGTGAAGTAAGGAGGGTGAATCAGAAGAAGCAGAAGAAGGAGAAGGAGAAGGTGAAGTCTGGAGTGTGAAGCAGAAGAAGCAAAAGAAGGAGAAGGAGAAGGTGAAGTCTGGAGGGTGAATCAGAAGAAGTAGAAGAAGGAGAAGGAGAAGGTGAAGTCTGGAGGGTGAAGCAGAAGAAGTAGAAGAAGGAGAAGGAGAAGGTGAAGTCAGGAGGGTGAATCAGAAGAAGTAGAAGAAGGAGAAGGAGAAGGTGAAGTCAGGAGGGTGAATCAGAAGAAGCAGAAGAAGGAGAAGGAGAAGGTGAAGTCTGGAGGGTGAATCAGAAGAATCAGAAGAAGGAGAAGGAGAAGTTGAAGTCTGGAGGGTGAATCAGAAGAAGCAGAAGAAAGAGAAGGAGAAGGTGAAGTCTGGAGGGTGAAGCAGAAGAAACAGAAGAAGGAGAAGGAGAAGGTGAAGACTGGAGGGTGAATCTGAAGAAGTAGAAGAAGGAGAAGGAGAAGGTGAAGTCTGGAGGGTGAATCAGAAGAAGTAGAAGAAGGAGAAGGAGAAGGTGAAGTCTGGAGGGTGAATCAGAAGAAGCAGAAGAAGGAGAAGGAGAAGGTGAAGTCTGGAGGGTGAATCAGAAGAAGCAGAAGAAGGAGAAGGAGAAGGTGAAGTCAGGAGAGTGAAGCAGAAGAAGCAGAAGATGGAGAAGGAGAAGGTGAAGTCTGGAGGGCGAAGGAGAAGAAGCAGAAGAAGGAGAAGGAGAAGGTGAAGTCTGGAGGGTGAAGCAGAAGAAGCAGAAGAAGGAGAAGGAGAAGGTGAAGTCTGGAGGGTGAATCAGAAGAAGTAGAAGAAGGAGTAGGAGAAGGTGAAGTCAGGAGAGTGAAGCAGAAGGAGCAGAAGAAGGAGAAGGAGAAGGTGAAGTCTGGAGGGTGAAGCAGAAGAAGCAGAAGAAGGAGCAGGAGAAGGTGAAGTCTGGAGGGTGAAGCAGAAGAAGCAGAAGAAGGAGAAGGAGAAGGTGAAGTCAGGAGGGTGAATCAGAAGAAGTAGAAGAAGGAGAAGGAGAAGGTGAAGTCTGGAGGGTGAATCAGAAGAAGCAGAAGAAGGAGAAGGAGAAGGTGAAGTCTGGAGGGTGAATCAGAAGAAGCAGAAGAAGGAGAAGGAGAAGATGAAGTCTGGAGGGTGAATCAGAAGAAGTAGAAGAAGGAGAAGGAGAAGGTGAGGTCTGGAGGGTCAATCAGAAGAAGCAGAAGAAGGAGAAGGAGAAGGTGAAGTCTGGAGGGTGAATCAGAAGAAGCAGAAGAAGGAGAAGGAGAAGGTGAAGTCTGGAGGGTGAATTAGAAGAAGCAGAAGAAGGAGAAGGAGAAGGTGAAGTCAGGAGGGTGAATCAGAAGAAGCAGAAGAAGGAGAAGGAGAAGGTAAAGTTAGGAGGGTGAATCAGAAGAAGCAGAAGAAGGAGAAGGAGCAGGTGAAGTCAGGGGGGTGAAACAGATGAAGTAGAAGAAGGAGAAGGAGAAGGTGAAGTCAGGAGGGTGAAGCAGAAGAAGCAGAAGAAGGAGAAGGAGAAGATGAAGTCTGGAGGGCGCAGCAGAAGAAGCAGAAGAAGGAGAAGGAGAAGGTGAAGTCTGGAGTGTGAAGCAGAAGAAGCAGAAGAAGGAGAAGGAGAAGGTGAAGTCTGGAGGGTGAATCAGAAGAAGTAGAAGAAGGAGAAGGAGAAGGTGAAGTCAGGAGAGTGAAGCAGAAGAAGCAGAAGAAGGAGAAGGAGAAGGTGAAGTCTGGAGGGTGAAGCAGAAGAAGCAGAAGAAGGAGAAGGAGAAGGTGATGTCTGGAGGGCGAATCAGAAGAAGCAGAAGAAGGAGAAGGAGAAGGTGAAGTCTGGAGGGTGAAGCAGAAGAAGCAGAAGAAGGAGAAGGAGAAGGTGAAGTCTGGAGGGTGAATCGGAAGAAGTAGAAGAAGGAGAAGGAGAAGGTGAAGTCAGGAGGGTGAAGCAGAGGAAGCAGAAGAAGGAGAAGGAGAAGGTGAAGTCAGGAGGGTGAATCGGAAGAAGTAGAAGAAGGAGAAGGAGAAGGTGAAGTCTGGAGGGTGAATCAGAAGAAGTAGAAGAAGGAGAAGGAGAAGGTGAAGTCTGGAGGGTGAATCAGAAGAAGTAGAAGAAGGAGAAGGAGAAGGTGAAGTCAGGAGAGTGAAGCAGAAGAAGCAGAAGATGGAGAAGGAGAAGGTGAAGTCTGGAGGGCGAAGGAGAAGAAGCAGAAGAAGGAGAAGGAGAAGGTGAAGTCTGAAGGGTGAAGCAGAAGAAGCAGAAGAAGGAGAAGGAGAAGGTGAAGTCTGGAGGGTGAATCAGAAGAAGTACAAGAAGGAGTAGGAGAAGGTGAAGTCAGGAGGGTGAAGCAGAAGGAGCAGAAGAAGGAGAAGGAGAAGGTGAAGTCTGGAGGGTGAAGCAGAAGAAGCAGAAGAAGGAGCAGGAGAAGGTGAAGTCTGGAGGGTGAAGCAGAAGAAGCAGAAGAAGGAGAAGGAGAAGGTGAAGTCAGGAGGGTGAATCAGAAGAAGTAGAAGAAGGAGAAGGAGAAGGTGAAGTCTGGAGGGTGAATCAGAAGAAGCAGAAGAAGGAGAAGGAGAAGGTGAAGTCTGGAGGGTGAATCAGAAGAAGCAGAAGAAGGAGAAGGAGAAGATGAAGTCTGGAGGGTGAATCAGAAGAAGTAGAAGAAGGAGAAGGAGAAGGTGAGGTCTGGAGGGTCAATCAGAAGAAGCAGAAGAAGGAGAAGGAGAAGGTGAAGTCTGGAGGGTGAATCAGAAGAAGCAGAAGAAGGAGAAGGAGAAGGTGAAGTCTGGAGGGTGAATTAGAAGAAGCAGAAGAAGGAGAAGGAGAAGGTGAAGTCAGGAGGGTGAATCAGAAGAAGCAGAAGAAGGAGAAGGAGAAGGTAAAGTTAGGAGGGTGAATCAGAAGAAGCAGAAGAAGGAGAAGGAGCAGGTGAAGTCAGGGGGGTGAAACAGAAGAAGTAGAAGAAGGAGAAGGAGAAGGTGAAGTCAGGAGGGTGAAGCAGAAGAAGCAGAAGAAGGAGAAGGAGAAGGTGAAGTCTGGAGGGCGCAGCAGAAGAAGCAGAAGAAGGAGAAGGAGAAGGTGAAGTCTGGAGGGTGAAGCAGAAGAAGCAGAATAAGGAGAAGGAGAAGGTGAAGTCTGGAGGGTGAATCAGAAGAAGTAGAAGAAGGAGAAGGAGAAGGTGAAGTCAGGAGAGTGAAGCAGAAGAAGCAGAAGAAGGAGAAGGAGAAGGTGAAGTCTGGAGGGTGAAGCAGAAGAAGCAGAAGAAGGAGAAGGAGAAGGTGATGTCTGGAGGGCGAATCAGAAGAAGCAGAAGAAGGAGAAGGAGAAGGTGAAGTCTGGAGGGTGAAGCAGAAGAAGCAGAAGAAGGAGAAGGAGAAGGTGAAGTCTGGAGGGTGAATCAGAAGAAGTAGAAGAAGGAGAAGGAGAAGGTGAAGTCAGGAGGGTGAAGCAGAAGAAGCAGAAGAAGGAGAAGGAGAAGGTGAAGTCAGGAGGGTGAATCGGAAGAAGTAGAAGAAGGAGAAGGAGAAGGTGAAGTCTGGAGGGTGAATCAGAAGAAGTAGAAGAAAGAGAAGGAGAAGGTGAAGTCTGGAGGGTGAATCAGAAGAAGTAGAAGAAGGAGAAGGGGAAGGTGAAGTCTGGAGGGTGAATCAGAAGAAGCAGAAGAAGGAGAAGGAGAAGGTGAAGTCTGGAGGAGAAGCAGAAGAAGTAGAAGAAGGAGAAGGAGAAGGTGAAGTCTGGAGGGTGAATCAGAAGAACTAGAAGAAGGAGAAGGAGAAGGTGAAGTCTGGAGGGTGAATCAGAAGAAGTAGAAGGAGGAGAAGGAGAAGGTGAAGTCTGGAGGGTGAATCAGAAGAAACAGAAGAAGGAGAAGGAGAAGGTGAAGTCTGGAGGGTGAATCAGAAGAAGTAGAAGAAGGAGAAGGAGAAGGTGTAGTCTGGAGGTGAATCAGAAGAAGTAGACGAAGGAGAAGGAGAAGGTGAAGTCTGGAGGGTGAATCAGAAGAAGCAGAAGAAGGAGAAGGAGAAGGTGAAGTCTGGAGGGTGAATCAGAAGAAGTAGAAGAAGAGAAGAAGAAGGTGAAGTCTGGAGGGTGAATCAGAAGAAGCAGAAGAAGGAGAAGGAGAAGGTGAAGTTTGGAGGGTGAATCAGAAGAAGCAGAAGAAGGAGAGGAGAAGGTGAAGTCTGGAGGGTGAAACAGAAGAAGCAGAATAAGGAGAAGGAGAAGGTGAAGTCAGGAGGGTGAATCAGAAGAAGCAGAGAAGAGAAGGAGTTGAAGTAAGGAGGGTGAATCAGAAGAAGCAGAAGAAGGAGAAGAGAAGGTGAAGTCTGGAGTGTGAAGCAGAAGAAGCAAAAGAAGGAGAAGGAGAAGGTGAAGTCTGGAGGGTGAATCAGAAGAAGTAGAAGAAGGAGAAGGAGAAGGTGAAGTCTGGAGGGTGAAGCAGAAGAAGTAGAAGAAGGAGAAGGAGAAGGTGAAGTCAGGAGAGTGAAGCAGAAGAAGCAGAAGAAGGAGAAGGAGAAGGTGAAGTCTGGAGGGTGAAGCAGAAGAAGCAGAAGAAGGAGAGGAGAAGGTGATGTCTGGAGGGCGAATCAGAAGAAGCAGAAGAAGGAGAAGGAGAAGTGATCTGAGGGTAAGCAGAAGAAGCAGAAGAAGGAGAAGGAGAAGGTGAAGTCTGAGGGTGAATCAGAAGAAGTAGAAGAAGGAGAAGGAGAAGGTGAAGTCAGGAGGGTGAAGCAGAAGAAGCAGAAGAAGGAGAAGGAGAAGGTGAAGTCAGAGGGTGAATCGGAAGAAGTAGAAGAAGGAGAAGGAGAAGGTGAAGTCTGGAGGGTGAATCAGAAGAAGTAGAAGAAGGAGAAGGAGAAGGTGAAGTCTGGAGGAGAATCAGAAGAAGTAGAAGAAGGAGAAGGGGAAGGTGAAGTCTGGAGGGTGAATCAGAAGAAGCAGAAGAAGGAGAAGGAGAAGGTGAAGTCTGGAGGGAGAAGCAGAAGAAGTAGAAGAAGGAGAAGGAGAAGGTGAAGTCTGGAGGGTGAATCAGAAGAACTAGAAGAAGGAGAAGGAGAAGGTGAAGTCTGGAGGGTGAATCAGAAGAAGTAGAAGGAGGAGAAGGAGAAGGTGAAGTCTGGAGGGTGAATCAGAAGAAACAGAAGAAGGAAAAGGAGAAGGTGACGTCTGGAGGTGAATCAGAAGAAGTAGAAGAAGGAGAAGGAGAAGGTGTAGTCTGGAGGGTGAATCAGAAGAAGTAGACGAAGGAGAAGGAGAAGGTGAAGTCTGGAGGGTGAATCAGAAGAAGCAGAAGAAGGAGAAGGAGAAGGTGAAGTCTGGAGGGTGAATCAGAAGAAGTAGAAGAAGGAGAAGAAGAAGGTGAAGTCTGGAGGGTGAATCAGAAGAAGCAGAAGAAGGAGAAGGAGAAGGTGAAGTCTGGAGGGTGAATCAGAAGAAGCAGAAGAAGGAGAAGGAGAAGGTGAAGTCTGGAGGGTGAAACAGAAGAAGCAGAATAAGGAGAAGGAGAAGGTGAAGTCAGGAGGGTGAATCAGAAGAAGCAGAAGAAGGAGAAGGAGAAGGTGAAGTAAGGAGGGTGAATCAGAAGAAGCAGAAGAAGGAGAAGGAGAAGGTGAAGTCTGGAGTGTGAAGCAGAAGAAGCAAAAGAAGGAGAAGGAGAAGGTGAAGTCTGGAGGGTGAATCAGAAGAAGTAGAAGAAGGAGAAGGAGAAGGTGAAGTCTGGAGGGTGAAGCAGAAGAAGTAGAAGAAGGAGAAGGAGAAGGTGAAGTCAGGAGGGTGAATCAGAAGAAGTAGAAGAAGGAGAAGGAGAAGGTGAAGTCAGGAGGGTGAATCAGAAGAAGCAGAAGAAGGAGAAGGAGAAGGTGAAGTCTGGAGGGTGAATCAGAAGAATCAGAAGAAGGAGAAGGAGAAGTTGAAGTCTGGAGGGTGAATCAGAAGAAGCAGAAGAAAGAGAAGGAGAAGGTGAAGTCTGGAGGGTGAAGCAGAAGAAACAGAAGAAGGAGAAGGAGAAGGTGAAGACTGGAGGGTGAATCTGAAGAAGTAGAAGAAGGAGAAGGAGAAGGTGAAGTCTGGAGGGTGAATCAGAAGAAGTAGAAGAAGGAGAAGGAGAAGGTGAAGTCTGGAGGGTGAATCAGAAGAAGCAGAAGAAGGAGAAGGAGAAGGTGAAGTCTGGAGGGTGAATCAGAAGAAGCAGAAGAAGGAGAAGGAGAAGATGAAGTCTGGAGGGTGAATCAGAAGAAGCAGAAGAAGGAGAAGGAGAAGGTGAAGTCTGGAGGGTGAATCAGAAGAAGCAGAAGATTGAGAAGGAGAAGGTGAAGTCTGGAGGGTGAATCAGAAGAATCAGAAGAAGGAGAAGGAGAGGGTGAAGTCTGGAGGGTGAATCAGAAGAAGCAGAAGAAAGAGAAGGAGAAGGTGAAGTCTGGAGGGTGAAGCAGAAGAAACAGAAGAAGGAGAAGGAGAAGGTGAAGACTGGAGGGTGAATCTGAAGAAGGAGAAGAAGGAGAAGGAGAAGGTGAAGTCTGGAGGGTGAATCAGAAGAAGTAGAAGAAGGAGAAGGTGAAGTCTGGAGGGTGAATCAGAAGAAGCAGAAGAAGGAGAAGGAGAAGGTGAAGTCTGGAGGGTGAATCAGAAGAAGCAGAAGAAGGAGAAGGAGAAGATGAAGTCTGGAGGGTGAATCAGAAGAAGCAGAAGAAGGAGAAGGAGAAGGTGAAGTCTGGAGGGTGAAACAGAAGAAGCAGAAGAAGGAGAAGGAGAAGGTGAAGTCTGGAGGGTGAATCAGAAGAAGCAGAAGAAGGAGAAGGAGAAGGTGAAGTCAGGAGGGTGAATCAGAAGAAGCAGAAGAAGGAGAAGGAGAAGGTGAAGTTAGGAGGGTGAATCAGAAGAAGTAGAAGAAGGAGAAGGAGCAGGTGAAGTCAGGGGGTGAAGCAGAAGAAGTAGAAAAAGGAGAAGGAGAAGGTGAAGTCAGGACGGTGAAGCAGAAGAAGCAGAAGAAGGAGAAGGAGAAGGTGAAGTCTGGAGGGCGCAGCAGAAGAAGCAGAAGAAGGAGAAGGAGAAGGTGATGCCTGGAGGGTGAAGCAGAAGAAGCAGAAGAAGGAGAAGGAGAAGGTGAAGTCTGGAGGGTGAATCAGAAGAAGTAGAAGAAGGAGAAGGAGAAGGTGAAGTCAGGAGATTGAAGGAGAAGAAGCAGAAGAAGGAGAAGGAGAAGGTGAAGTCTGGAGGGTGAAGCAGAAGAAGCAGAAGAAGGAGAAGGAGAAGGTGATGTCTGGAGGGCGAAGCAGAAGAAGCAGAAGAAGGAGAAGGAGAAGGTGAAGTCTGGAGGGTGAATCAGAAGAATCAGAAGAAGGAGAAGGAGAGGGTGAAGTCTGGAGGGTGAATCAGAAGAAGCAGAAGAAAGAGAAGGAGAAGGTGAAGTCTGGAGGGTGAAGCAGAAGAAACAGAAGAAGGAGAAGGAGAAGGTGAAGACTGGAGGGTGAATCTGAAGAAACAGAAGAAGGAGAAGGAGAAGGTGAAGTCTGGAGGGTGAATCAGAAGAAGTAGAAGAAGGAGAAGGAGAAGGTGTAGTCTGGAGGGTGAATCAGAAGAAGTAGACGAAGGAGAAGGAGAAGGTGAAGTCTGGAGGGTGAATCAGAAGAAGCAGAAGAAGGAGAAGGAGAAGGTGAAGTCTGGAGGGTGAATCAGAAGAAGTAGAAGAAGGAGAAGGAGAAGGTGAAGTCTGGAGGGTGAATCAGAAGAAGCAGAAGAAGGAGAAGGAGATTGTGAAGTCTGGAGGGTGAATCAGAAGAAGCAGAAGAAGGAGAAGGAGAAGGTGAAGTCTGGAGGGTGAAACAGAAGAAGCAGAATAAGGAGAAGGAGAAGGTGAAGTCAGGAGGGTGAATCAGAAGAAGCAGAAGAAGGAGAAGGAGAAGGTGAAGTAAGGAGGTTGAATCAGAAGAAGCAGAAGAAGGAGAAGGAGAAGGTGAAGTCTGGAGTGTGAAGCAGAAGAAGCAAAAGAAGGAGAAGGAGAAGGTGAAGTCTGGAGGGTGAATCAGAAGAAGTAGAAGAAGGAGAAGGAGAAGGTGAAGTCTGGAGGGTGAAGCAGAAGAAGTAGAAGAAGGAGAAGGAGAAGGTGAAGTCAGGAGGGTGAATCAGAAGAAGTAGAAGAAGGAGAAGGAGAAGGTGAAGTCAGGAGGGTGAATCAGAAGAAGCAGAAGAAGGAGAAGGAGAAGGTGAGGTCTGGAGGGTGAATCAGAAGAATCAGAAGAAGGAGAAGGAGAAGTTGAAGTCTGGAGGGTGAATCAGAAGAAGCAGAAGAAAGAGAAGGAGAAGGTGAAGTCTGGAGGGTGAAGCAGAAGAAACAGAAGAAGGATAAGGAGAGGGTGAAGTCTGGAGGGTGAATCAGAAGAAGCAGAAGAAAGAGAAGGAGAAGGTGAAGTCTGGAGGGTGAATCAGAAGAAGCAGAAGAAGGAGAAGGAGAAGGTGAAGTCAGGAGGGTGAATCAGAAGAAGCAGAAGAAGGAGAAGGAGAAGGTGAAGTTAGGAGGGTGAATCAGAAGAAGTAGAAGAAGGAGAAGGAGCAGGTGAAGTCAGGGGGTGAAGCAGAAGAAGTAGAAGAAGGAGAAGGAGAAGGTGAAGTCAGGACGGTGAAGCAGAAGAAGCAGAAGAAGGAGAAGGAGAAGGTGAAGTCTGGAGGGCGCAGCAGAAGAAGCAGAAGAAGGAGAAGGAGAAGGTGAAGTCTGGAGGGTGAAGCAGAAGAAGCAGAAGAAGGAGAAGGAGAAGGTGAAGTCTGGAGGGTGAATCAGAAGAAGTAGAAGAAGGAGAAGGAGAAGGTGAAGTCAGGAGAGTGAAGCAGAAGAAGCAGAAGAAGGAGAAGGAGAAGGTGAAGTCTGGAGGGTGAAGCAGAAGAAGCAGAAGAAGGAGAAGGAGAAGGTGATGTCTGGAGGGCGAAGCAGAAGAAGCAGAAGAAGGAGAAGGAGAAGGTGAAGTCTGGAGGGTGAATCAGAAGAATCAGAAGAAGGAGAAGGAGAGGGTGAAGTCTGGAGGGTGAATCAGAAGAAGCAGAAGAAAGAGAAGGAGAAGGTGAAGTCTGGAGGGTGAAGCAGAAGAAACAGAAGAAGGAGAAGGAGAAGGTGAAGACTGGAGGGTGAATCTGAAGAAGGAGAAGAAGGAGAAGGAGAAGGTGAAGTCTGGAGGGTGAATCAGAAGAAGTAGAAGAAGGAGAAGGTGAAGTCTGGAGGGTGAATCAGAAGAAGCAGAAGAAGGAGAAGGAGAAGGTGAAGTCTGGAGGGTGAATCAGAAGAAGCAGAAGAAGGAGAAGGAGAAGATGAAGTCTGGAGGGTGAATCAGAAGAAGCAGAAGAAGGAGAAGGAGAAGGTGAAGTCTGGAGGGTGAAACAGAAGAAGCAGAAGAAAGAGAAGGAGAAGGTGAAGTCTGGAGGGTGAAGCAGAAGAAACAGAAGAAGGAGAAGGAGAAGGTGAAGTCAGGAGGGAGAATCAGAAGAAGCAGAAGAAGGAGAAGGAGAAGGTGAAGTCTGGAGGGTGAATCAGAAGAATCAGAAGAAGGAGAAGGAGAAGTTGAAGTCTGGAGGGTGAATCAGAAGAAGCAGAAGAAAGAGAAGGAGAAGGTGAAGTCTGGAGGGTGAAGCAGAAGAAACAGAAGAAGGAGAAGGAGAAGGTGAAGACTGGAGGGTGAATCTGAAGAAGTAGAAGAAGGAGAAGGAGAAGGTGAAGTCTGGAGGGTGAATCAGAAGAAGTAGAAGAAGGAGAAGGAGAAGGTGAAGTCTGGAGGGTGAATCAGAAGAAGCAGAAGAAGGAGAAGGAGAAGGTGAAGTCTGGAGGGTGAATCAGAAGAGGCAGAAGAAGGAGAAGGAGAAGATGAAGTCTGGAGGGTGAATCAGAAGAAGCAGAAGAAGGAGAAGGAGAAGGTGAAGTCTGGAGGGTGAATCAGAAGAAGCAGAAGAAGGAGAAGGAGAAGGTCAAGTCTGGAGGGTGAATCAGAAGAATCAGAGAAGGAGAAGGAGAGGGTGAAGTCTGGAGGGTGAATCAGAAGAAGCAGAAGAAAGAGAAGGAGAAGGTGAAGTCTGGAGGTTGAAGCAGAAGAAACAGAAGAAGGAGAAGGAGAAGGTGAAGACTGGAGGGTGAATCTGAAGAAGGAGAAGAAGGAGAAGGAGAAGGTGAAGTCTGGAGGGTGAATCAGAAGAAGTAGAAGAAGGAGAAGGTGAAGTCTGGAGGTGAATCAGAAGAAGCAGAAGAAGGAGAAGGAGAAGATGAAGTCTGGAGGGTGAATTAGAAGAAGCAGAAGAAGGTGAAGGAGAAGGTGAAGTCTGGAGGGTGAAACAGAAGAAGCAGAAGAAGGAGAAGGAGAAGGTGAAGTCTGCAGGGTGAATCAGAAGAAGCAGAAGAAGGAGAAGGAGAAGGTGAAGTCAGGAGGGTGAATTAGAAGAAGCAGAAGAAGGAGAAGGAGAAGGTGAAGTTAGGAGGGTGAATCAGAAGAAGTAGAAGAAGGAGAAGGAGCAGGTGAAGTCAGGGGGTGAAGCAGAAGAAGTAGAAGAAGGAGAAGGAGAAGGTGAAGTCAGGACGGTGAAGCAGAAGAAGCAGAAGAAGGAGAAGGAGAAGGTGAAGTCTGGAGGGCGCAGCAGAAGAAGCAGAAGAAGGAGAAGGAGAAGGTGAAGTCTGGAGGGTGAAGCAGAAGAAGCAGAAGAAGGAGAAGGAGAAGGTGAAGTCTGGAGGGTGAAGCAGAAGAAGCAGAAGAAGGAGAAGGAGAAGGTGATGTCTGGAGGGCGAAGCAGAAGAAGCAGAAGAAGGAGAAGGAGAAGGTGAAGTCTGGAGGGTGAATCAGAAGAATCAGAAGAAGGAGAAGGAGAGGGTGAAGTCTGGAGGGTGAATCAGAAGAAGCAGAAGAAGGAGAAGGAGAAGGTGAAGTCTGGAGGGTGAAGCAGAAGAAACAGAAGAAGGAGAAGGAGAAGGTGAAGACTGGAGGGTGAATCTGAAGAAGGAGAAGAAGGAGAAGGAGAAGGTGAAGTCTGGAGGGTGAATCAGAAGAAGTAGAAGAAGGAGAAGGTGAAGTCTGGAGGGTGAATCAGAAGAAGCAGAAGAAGGAGAAGGAGAAGGTGAAGTCTGGAGGGTGAATCAGAAGAAGCAGAAGAAGGAGAAGGAGAAGATGAAGTCTGGAGGGTGAATCAGAAGAAGCAGAAGAAGGAGAAGGAGAAGGTGAAGTCTGGAGGGTGAAACAGAAGAAGCAGAAGAAGGAGAAGGAGAAGGTGAAGTCTGGAGGGTGAATCAGAAGAAGCAGAAGAAGGAGAAGGAGAAGGTGAAGTCAGGAGGGTGAATCAGAAGAAGCAGAAGAAGGAGAAGGAGAAGGTGAAGTTAGGAGGGTGAATCAGAAGAAGCAGAAGAAGGAGAAGTAGCAGGTGAAGTCAGGGGGTGAAGCAGAAGAAGTAGAAGAAGGAGAAGGAGAAGGTGAAGTCAGGACGGTGAAGCAGAAGAAGCAGAAGAAGGAGAAGGAGAAGGTGAAGTCTGGAGGGCGCAGCAGAAGAAGCAGAAGAAGGAGAAGTAGAAGGTGAAGTCTGGAGGGTGAAGCAGAAGAAGCAGAAGAAGGAGAAGGAGAAGGTGAAGTCTGGAGGGTGAATCAGAAGAAGTAGAAGAAGGAGAAGGAGAAGGTGAAGTCAGGAGAGTGAAGCAGAAGAAGCAGAAGAAGGAGAAGGAGAAGGTGAAGTCTGGAGGGTGAAGCAGAAGAAGCAGAAGAAGGAGAAGGAGAAGGTGATGTCTGGAGGGCGAAGCAGAAGAAGCAGAAGAAGGAGAAGGAGAAGGTGAAGTCTGGAGGGTGAAGCAGAGGAAGCAGAAGAAGGAGAAGGAGAAGGTGAAGTCTGGAGGGTGAATCAGAAGAAGTAGAAGAAGGAGAAGGAGAAGGTGAAGTCAGGAGGGTGAAGCAGAAGAAGCAGAAGAAGGAGAAGGAGAAGGTGAAGTCAGGAGGGTGAATCGGAAGAAGTAGAAGAAGGAGAAGGAGAAGGTGAAGTCTGGAGGGTGAATCAGAAGAAGTAGAAGAAGGAGAAGTAGAAGGTGAAGTCTGGAGGGTGAATCAGAAGAAGTAGAAGAAGGAGAAGGAGAAGGTGAAGTCTGGAGGGTGAATCAGAAGAAGCAGAAGAAGGAGAAGGAGAAGGTGATGTCTGGAGGGCGAATCAGAAGAAGCAGAAGAAGGAGAAGGAGAAGGTGAAGTCTGGAGGGTGAAGCAGAAGAAGCAGAAGAAGGAGAAGGAGAAGGTGAAGTCTGGAGGGTGAATCAGAAGAAGTAGAAGAAGGAGAAGGAGAAGGTGAAGTCAGGAGGGTGAAGCAGAAGAAGCAGAAGAAGGAGAAGGAGAAGGTGAAGTCAGGAGGGTGAATCGGAAGAAGTAGAAGAAGGAGAAGGAGAAGGTGAAGTCTGGAGGGTGAATCAGAAGAAGTAGAAGAAGGAGAAGTAGAAGGTGAAGTCTGGAGGGTGAATCAGAAGAAGCAGAAGAAGGAGAAGGAGAAGGTGAAGTTAGGAGGGTGAATCAGAAGAAGCAGAAGAAGGAGAAGTAGCAGGTGAAGTCAGGGGGTGAAGCAGAAGAAGTAGAAGAAGGAGAAGGAGAAGGTGAAGTCAGGACGGTGAAGCAGAAGAAGCAGAAGAAGGAGAAGGAGAAGGTGAAGTCTGGAGGGCGCAGCAGAAGAAGCAGAAGAAGGAGAAGGAGAAGGTGAAGTCTGGAGGGTGAAGCAGAAGAAGCAGAAGAAGGAGAAGGAGAAGGTGAAGTCTGGAGGGTGAATCAGAAGAAGTAGAAGAAGGAGAAGGAGAAGGTGAAGTCAGGAGAGTGAAGCAGAAGAAGCAGAAGAAGGAGAAGGAGAAGGTGAAGTCTGGAGGGTGAAGCAGAAGAAGCAGAAGAAGGAGAAGGAGAAGGTGATGTCTGGAGGGCGAAGCAGAAGAAGCAGAAGAAGGAGAAGGAGAAGGTGAAGTCTGGAGGGTGAAGCAGAGGAAGCAGAAGAAGGAGAAGGAGAAGGTGAAGTCTGGAGGGTGAATCAGAAGAAGTAGAAGAAGGAGAAGGAGAAGGTGAAGTCAGGAGGGTGAAGCAGAAGAAGCAGAAGAAGGAGAAGGAGAAGGTGAAGTCAGGAGGGTGAATCGGAAGAAGTAGAAGAAGGAGAAGGAGAAGGTGAAGTCTGGAGGGTGAATCAGAAGAAGTAGAAGAAGGAGAAGTAGAAGGTGAAGTCTGGAGGGTGAATCAGAAGAAGTAGAAGAAGGAGAAGGAGAAGGTGAAGTCTGGAGGGTGAATCAGAAGAAGCAGAAGAAGGAGAAGGAGAAGGTGATGTCTGGAGGGCGAATCAGAAGAAGCAGAAGAAGGAGAAGGAGAAGGTGAAGTCTGGAGGGTGAAGCAGAAGAAGCAGAAGAAGGAGAAGGAGAAGGTGAAGTCTGGAGGGTGAATCAGAAGAAGTAGAAGAAGGAGAAGGAGAAGGTGAAGTCAGGAGGGTGAAGCAGAAGAAGCAGAAGAAGGAGAAGGAGAAGGTGAAGTCAGGAGGGTGAATCGGAAGAAGTAGAAGAAGGAGAAGGAGAAGGTGAAGTCTGGAGGGTGAATCAGAAGAAGTAGAAGAAGGAGAAGGAGAAGGTGAAGTCTGGAGGGTGAATCAGAAGAAGTAGAAGAAGGAGAAGGGGAAGGTGAAGTCTGGAGGGTGAATCAGAAGAAGCAGAAGAAGGAGAAGGAGAAGGTGAAGTCTGGAGGGAGAAGCAGAAGAAGTAGAAGAAGGAGAAGGAGAAGGTGAAGTCTGGAGGGTGAATCAGAAGAAGTAGAAGAAGGAGAAGGAGAAGGTGAAGTCTGGAGGGTGAATCAGAAGAAGTAGAAGAAGGAGAAGGAGAAGGTGAAGTCTGGAGGGTGAATCAGAAGAAACAGAAGAAGGAGAAGGAGAAGGTGAAGTCTGGAGGGTGAATCAGAAGAAGTAGAAGAAGGAGAAGGAGAAGGTGTAGTCTGGAGGGTGAATCAGAAGAAGTGGACGAAGGAGAAGGAGAAGGTGAAGTCTGGAGGGTGAATCAGAAGAAGCAGAAGAAGGAGAAGGAGAAGGTGAAGTCTGGAGGGTGAATCAGAAGAAGTAGAAGAAGGAGAAGGAGAAGGTGAAGTCTGGAGGGTGAATCAGAAGAAGCAGAAGAAGGAGAAGGAGAAGGTGAAGTCTGGAGGGTGAATCAGAAGAAGCAGAAGAAGGAGAAGGAGAAGGTGAAGTCTGGAGGGTGAAACAGAAGAAGCAGAATAAGGAGAAGGAGAAGGTGAAGTCAGGAGGGTGAATCAGAAGAAGCAGAAGAAGGAGAAGGAGATGGTGAAGGAAGGAGGGTGAATCAGAAGAAGCAGAAGAAGGAGAAGGAGAAGGTGAAGTCTGGAGTGTGAAGCAGAAGAAGCAAGAGAAGGAGAAGGTGAAGTCTGGAGGGTGAATCAGAAGAAGTAGAAGAAGGAGAAGGAGAAGGTGAAGTCTGGAGGGTGAAGCAGAAGAAGTAGAAGAAGGAGAAGGAGAAGGTGAAGTCAGGAGGGTGAATCAGAAGAAGTAGAAGAAGGAGAAGGAGAAGGTGAAGTCAGGAGGGTGAATCAGAAGAAGCAGAAGAAGGAGAAGGAGAAGGTGAAGTCTGGAGGGTGAATCAGAAGAATCAGAAGAAGGAGAAGGAGAAGTTGAAGTCTAGAGGGTGAATCAGAAGAAGCAGAAGAAAGAGAAGGAGAAGGTGAAGTTTGGAGGGTGAAGCAGAAGAAACAGAAGAAGGAGAAGGAGAAGGTGAAGACTGGAGGGTGAATCTGAAGAAGTAGAAGAAGGAGAAGGAGAAGGTGAAGTCTGGAGGGTGAATCAGAGAAGTAGAAGGAGGAGAAGGAGAAGGTGAAGTCCGGAGGGTGAATCAGAAGAAGCAGAAGAAGGAGAAGGAGAAGGTGAAGTCTGGAGGGTGAATCAGAAGAAGCAGAAGAAGGAGAAGGAGAAGATGAAGTCTGGAGGGTGAATCAGAAGAAGCAGAAGAAGGAGAAGGAGAAGGTGAAGTCTGGAGGGTGAATCAGAAGAAGCAGAAGAAGGAGAAGGAGAAGGTGAAGTCTGGAGGGTGAATCAGAAGAATCAGAAGAAGGAGAAGGAGAGGGTGAAGTCTGGAGGGTGAATCAGAAAAAGCAGAAGAAAGAGAAGGAGAAGGTGAAGTCTGGAGGGTGAAGCAGAAGAAACAGAAGAAGGAGAAGGAGAAGGTGAAGACTGGAGGGTGAATCTGAAGAAGTAGAAGAAGGAGAAGGAGAAGGTGAAGTCTGGAGGGTGAATCAGAAGAAGTAGAAGAAGGAGAAGGAGAAGGTGAAGTCTGGAGGGTGAATCAGAAGAAGCAGAAGAAGGAGAAGGAGAAGGTGAAGTCTGGAGGGTGAATCAGAAGAAGCAGAAGAAGGAGAAGGAGAAGATGAAGTCTGGAGGGTGAATCAGAAGAAGCAGAAGAAGGAGAAGGAGAAGGTGAAGTCTGGAGGGTGAAACAGAAGAAGCAGAAGAAGGAGAAGGAGAAGGTGAAGTCTGGAGGGTGAATCAGAAGAAGCAGAAGAAGGAGAAGGAGAAGGTGAAGTCAGGAGGGTGAATCAGAAGAAGCAGAAGAAGGAGAAGGAGAAGGTGAAGTTAGGAGGGTGAATCAGAAGAAGCAGAAGAAGGAGAAGGAGCAGGTGAAGTCAGGGGCGTGAAGCAGAAGAAGTAGAAGAAGGAGAAGGAGAAGGTGAAGTCAGGAGAGTGAAGCAGAAGATGCAGAAGAAGGAGAAGGAGAAGGTGAAGTCTGGAGGGTGAAGCAGAAGAAGCAGAAGAAGGAGAAGGAGAAGGTGATGTCTGGAGGTCGAAGGAGAAGAAGCAGAAGAAGGAGAAGGAGAAGGTGAAGTCTGGAGGGTGGAGCAGAGGAAGCAGAAGAAGGAGAAGGAGAAGGTGAAGTCTGGAGGGTGAATCAGAAGAAGTAGAAGAAGGAGAAGGAGAAGGTGAAGTCAGGAGGGTGAAGCAGAAGCAGCAGAAGAAGGAGAAGGAGAAGGTGAAGTCAGGAGGGTGAATCGGAAGAAGTAGAAGAAGGAGAAGGAGAAGGTGAAGTCTGGAGGGTGAATCAGAAGAAGTAGAAGAAGGAGAAGTAGAAGGTGAAGTCTGGAGGGTGAATCAGAAGAAGTAGAAGAAGGAGAAGGAGAAGGTGAAGTCTGGAGGGTGAATCAGAAGAAGCAGAAGAAGGAGAAGGAGAAGGTGAAGTCTGGAGGGAGAAGCAGAAGAAGTAGAAGAAGGAGAAGGAGAAGGTGAAGTCTGGAGGGTGAATCAGAAGAAGTAGAAGAAGGAGAAGGAGAAGGTGAAGTCTGGAGGGTGAATCAGAAGAAGCAGAAGAAGGAGAAGGAGAAGGTGAAGTCTGGAGGGTGAATCAGAAGAAGCAGAAGAAGGAGAAGGAGAAGGTGAAGTCTGGAGGGTGAAACAGAAGAAGCAGAATAAGGAGAAGGAGAAGGTGAAGTCAGGAGGGTGAATCAGAAGAAGCAGAAGAAGGAGAAGGAGAAGGTGAAGTAAGGAGGGTGAATCAGAAGAAGCAGAAGAAGGAGAAGGAGAAGGTGAAGTCTGGAGTGTGAAGCAGAAGAAGCAAAAGAAGGAGAAGGAGAAGGTGAAGTCTGGAGGGTGATTCAGAAGAAGTAGAAGAAGGAGAAGGAGAAGGTGAAGTCTGGAGGGTGAAGCAGAAGAAGTAGAAGAAGGAGAAGGAGAAGGTGAAGTCAGGAGGGTGAATCAGAAGAAGTAGAAGAAGGAGAAGGAGAAGGTGAAGTCAGGAGGGTGAATCAGAAGAAGCAGAAGAAGGAGAAGGAGAAGGTGAAGTCTGGAGGGTGAATCAGAAGAATCAGAAGAAGGAGAAGGAGAAGGTGAAGTCTGGAGGGTGAATCAGAAGAAGCAGAAGAAAGAGAAGGAGAAGGTGAAGTCTGGAGGGTGAATCAGAAGAAGCAGAAGAAGGAGAAGGAGAAGGTGAAGTCTGGAGGGAGAAGCAGAAGAAGTAGAAGAAGGAGAAGGAGAAGGTGAAGTCTGGAGGGTGAATCAGAAGAAGTAGAAGAAGGAGAACGAGAAGGTGAAGTCTGGAGGGTGAATCAGAAGAAGTAGAAGAAGGAGAAGGAGAAGGTGAAGTCTGGAGGGTGAATCAGAAGAAACAGAAGAAGGAGAAGGAGAAGGTGAAGTCTGGAGGGTGAATCAGAAGAAGTAGAAGAAGGAGAAGGAGAAGGTGTAGTCTGGAGGGTGAATCAGAAGAAGTAGACGAAGGAGAAGGAGAAGGTGAAGTCTGGAGGGTGAACCAGAAGAAGCAGAAGAAGGAGAAGGAGAAGGTGAAGTCTGGAGGGTGAATCAGAAGAAGTAGAAGAAGGAGAAGGAGAAGGTGAAGTCTGGAGGGTGAATCAGAAGAAGCAAAAGAAGGAGAAGGAGAAGGTGAAGTCTGGAGGGTGAAACAGAAGAAGCAGAATAAGGAGAAGGAGAAGGTGAAGTCAGGAGGGTGAATCAGAAGAAGCAGAAGAAGGAGAAGGAGAAGGTGAAGTAAGGAGGGTGAATCAGAAGAAGCAGAAGAAGGAGAAGGAGAAGGTGAAGTCTGGAGTGTGAAGCATAAGAAGCAAAAGAAGGAGAAGGAGAAGTTGAAGTCTGGAGGGTGAATCAGAAGAAGCAGAAGAAAGAGAAGGAGAAGGTGAAGTCTGGAGGGTGAAGCAGAAGAAACAGAAGAAGGAGAAGGAGAAGGTGAAGACTGGAGGGTGAATCTGAAGAAGTAGAAGAAGGAGAAGGAGAAGGTGAAGTCTGGAGGGTGAATCAGAAGAAGTAGAAGAAGGAGAAGGAGAAGGTGAAGTCTGGAGGGTGAATCAGAAGAAGCAGAAGAAGGAGAAGGAGAAGGTGAAGTCTGGAGGGTGAATCAGAAGAAGCAGAAGAAGGAGAAGGAGAAGATGAAGTCTGGAGGGTGAATCAGAAGAAGCAGAAGAAGGAGAAGGAGAAGGTGAAGTCTGGAGGGTGAATCAGAAGAAGCAGAAGAAGGAGAAGGAGAAGGTGAAGTCTGGAGGGTGAATCAGAAGAATCAGAAGAAGGAGAAGGAGAGGGTGAAGTCTGGAGGGTGAATCAGAAGAAGCAGAAGAAAGAGAAGGAGAAGGTGAAGTCTGGAGGGTGAAGCAGAAGAAACAGAAGAAGGAGAAGGAGAAGGTGAAGACTGGAGGGTGAATCTGAAGAAGGAGAAGAAGGAGAAGGAGAAGGTGAAGTCTGGAGGGTGAATCAGAAGAAGTAGAAGAAGGAGAAGGTGAAGTCTGGAGGGTGAATCAGAAGAAGCAGAAGAAGGAGAAGGAGAAGGTGAAGTCTGGAGGGTGAATCAGAAGAAGCAGAAGAAGGAGAAGGAGAAGATGAAGTCAGGAGGGTGAATCAGAAGAAGCAGAAGAAGGAGAAGGAGAAGGTGAAGTCTGGAGGGTGAAACAGAAGAAGCAGAAGAAGGAGAAGGAGAAGGTGAAGTCTGGAGGGTGAATCAGAAGAAGCAGAAGAAGGAGAAGGAGAAGGTGAAGTCAGGAGGGTGAATCAGAAGAAGCAGAAGAAGGAGAAGGAGAAGGTGAAGTTAGGAGGGTGAATCAGAAGAAGTAGAAGAAGGAGAAGGAGCAGGTGAAGTCAGGGTGTGAAGCAGAAGAAGTAGAAAAAGGAGAAGGAGAAGGTGAAGTCAGGACGGTGAAGCAGAAGAAGCAGAAGAAGGAGAAGGAGAAGGTGAAGTCTGGAGGGCGCAGCAGAAGAAGCAGAAGAAGGAGAAGGAGAAGGTGATGTCTGGAGGGTGAAGCAGAAGAAGCAGAAGAAGGAGAAGGAGAAGGTGAAGTCTGGAGGGTGAATCAGAAGAAGTAGAAGAAGGAGAAGGAGAAGGTGAAGTCAGGAGAGTGAAGGAGAAGAAGCAGAAGAAGGAGAAGGAGAAGGTGAAGTCTGGAGGGTGAAGCAGAAGAAGCAGAAGAAGGAGAAGGAGAAGGTGATGTCTGGAGGGCGAAGCAGAAGAAGCAGAAGAAGGAGAAGGAGAAGGTGAAGTCTGGAGGGTGAATCAGAAGAATCAGAAGAAGGAGAAGGAGAGGGTGAAGTCTGGAGGGTGAATCAGAAGAAGCAGAAGAAAGAGAAGGAGAAGGTGAAGTCTGGAGGGTGAAGCAGAAGAAACAGAAGAAGGAGAAGGAGAAGGTGAAGACTGGAGGGTGAATCTGAAGAAACAGAAGAAGGAGAAGGAGAAGGTGAAGTCTGGAGGGTGAATCAGAAGAAGTAGAAGAAGGAGAAGGAGAAGGTGTAGTCTGGAGGGTGAATCAGAAGAAGTAGACGAAGGAGAAGGAGAAGGTGAAGTCTGGAGGGTGAATCAGAAGAAGCAGAAGAAGGAGAAGGAGAAGGTGAAGTCTGGAGGGTGAATCAGAAGAAGTAGAAGAAGGAGAAGGAGAAGGTGAAGTCTGGAGGGTGAATCAGATGAAGCAGAAGAAGGAGAAGGAGGTTGTGAAGTCTGGAGGGTGAATCAGAAGAAGCAGAAGAAGGAGAAGGAGAAGGTGAAGTCTGGAGGGTGAAACAGAAGAAGCAGAATAAGGAGAAGGAGAAGGTGAAGTCAGGAGGGTGAATCAGAAGAAGCAGAAGAAGGAGAAGGAGAAGGTGAAGTAAGGAGGGTGAATCAGAAGAAGCAGAAGAAGGAGAAGGAGAAGGTGAAGTCTGGAGTGTGAAGCAGAAGAAGCAAAAGAAGGAGAAGGAGAAGGTGAAGTCTGGAGGGTGAATCAGAAGAAGTAGAAGAAGGAGAAGGAGAAGGTGAAGTCTGGAGGGTGAAGCAGAAGAAGTAGAAGAAGGAGAAGGAGAAGGTGAAGTCAGGAGGGTGAATCAGAAGAAGTAGAAGAAGGAGAAGGAGAAGGTGAAGTCAGGAGGGTGAATCAGAAGAAGCAGAAGAAGGAGAAGGAGAAGGTGAAGTCTGGAGGGTGAATCAGAAGAATCAGAAGAAGGAGAAGGAGAAGTTGAAGTCTGGAGGGTGAATCAGAAGAAGCAGAAGAAAGAGAAGGAGAAGGTGAAGTCTGGAGGGTGAAGCAGAAGAAACAGAAGAAGGAGAAGGAGAAGGTGAAGACTGGAGGGTGAATCTGAAGAAGGAGAAGAAGGAGAAGTAGAAGGTGAAGTCTGGAGGGTGAATCAGAAGAAGTAGAAGAAGGAGAAGGTGAAGTCTGGAGGGTGAATCAGAAGAAGCAGAAGAAGGAGAAGGAGAAGGTGAAGTCTGGAGGGTGAATCAGAAGAAGCAGAAGAAGGAGAAGGAGAAGATGAAGTCTGGAGGGTGAATCAGAAGAAGCAGAAGAAGGAGAAGGAGAAGGTGAAGTCTGGAGGGTGAAACAGAAGAAGCAGAAGAAGGAGAAGGAGAAGGTGAAGTCTGGAGGGTGAATCAGAAGAAGCAGAAGAAGGAGAAGGAGAAGGTGAAGTCAGGAGGGTGAATCAGAAGAAGCAGAAGAAGGAGAAGGAGAAGGTGAAGTTAGGAGGGTGAATCAGAAGAAGTAGAAGAAGGAGAAGGAGCAGGTGAAGTCAGGGGGTGAAGCAGAAGAAGTAGAAGAAGGAGAAGGAGAAGGTGAAGTCAGGACGGTGAAGCAGAAGAAGCAGAAGAAGGAGAAGGAGAAGGTGAAGTCTGGAGGGCGCAGCAGAAGAAGCAGAAGAAGGAGAAGGAGAAGGTGAAGTCTGGAGGGTGAAGCAGAAGAAGCAGAAGAAGGAGAAGGAGAAGGTGAAGTCTGGAGGGTGAATCAGAAGAAGTAGAAGAAGGAGAAGGAGAAGGTGAAGTCAGGAGAGTGAAGCAGAAGAAGCAGAAGAAGGAGAAGGTGAAGTCTGGAGGGTGAAGCAGAAGAAGCAGAAGAAGGAGAAGGAGAAGGTGATGTCTGGAGGGCGAAGCAGAAGAAGCAGAAGAAGGAGAAGGAGAAGGTGAAGTCTGGAGGGTGAATCAGAAGAATCAGAAGAAGGAGAAGGAGAGGGAGAAGTCTGGAGGGTGAATCAGAAGAAGCAGAAGAAAGAGAAGGAGAAGGTGAAGTCTGGAGGGTGAAGCAGAAGAAACAGAAGAAGGAGAAGGAGAAGGTGAAGACTGGAGGGTGAATCTGAAGAAGGAGAAGAAGGAGAAGGAGAAGGTGAAGTCTGGAGGGTGAATCAGAAGAAGTAGAAGAAGGAGAAGGTGAAGTCTGGAGGGTGAATCAGAAGAAGCAGAAGAAGGAGAAGGAGAAGGTGAAGTCTGGAGGGTGAATCAGAAGAAGCAGAAGAAGGAGAAGGAGAAGATGAAGTCTGGAGGGTGAATCAGAAGAAGCAGAAGAAGGAGAAGGAGAAGGTGAAGTCTGGAGGGTGAAACAGAAGAAGCAGAAGAAAGAGAAGGAGAAGGTGAAGTCTGGAGGGTGAAGCAGAAGAAACAGAAGAAGGAGAAGAAGAAGGTGAAGTCAGGAGGGTGAATCAGAAGAAGCAGAAGAAGGAGAAGGAGAAGGTGAAGTCTGGAGGGTGAATCAGAAGAATCAGAAGAAGGAGAAGGAGAAGTTGAAGTCTGGAGGGTGAATCAGAAGAAGCAGAAGAAAGAGAAGGAGAAGGTGAAGTCTGGAGGGTGAAGCAGAAGAAACAGAAGAAGGAGAAGGAGAAGGTGAAGACTGGAGGGTGAATCTGAAGAAGTAGAAGAAGGAGAAGGAGAAGGTGAAGTCTGGAGGGTGAATCAGAAGAAGTAGAAGAAGGAAAAGGAGAAGGTGAAGTCTGGAGGGTGAATCAGAAGAAGCAGAAGAAGGAGAAGGAGAAGGTGAAGTCTGGAGGGTGAATCAGAAGAGGCAGAAGAAGGAGAAGTAGAAGATGAAGTCTGGAGGGTGAATCAGAAGAAGCAGAAGAAGGAGAAGGAGAAGGTGAAGTCTGGAGGGTGAATCAGAAGAAGCAGAAGAAGGAGAAGGAGAAGGTGAAGTCTGGAGGGTGAATCAGAAGAATCAGAAGAAGGAGAAGGAGAGGGTGAAGTCTGGAGGGTGAATCAGAAGAAGCAGAAGAAAGAGAAGGAGAAGGTGAAGTCTGGAGGGTGAAGCAGAAGAAACAGAAGAAGGAGAAGGAGAAGGTGAAGACTGGAGGGTGAATCTGAAGAAGGAGAAGAAGGAGAAGGAGAAGGTGAAGTCTGGAGGGTGAATCAGAAGAAGTAGAAGAAGGAGAAGGTGAAGTCTGGAGGGTGAATCAGAAGAAGCAGAAGAAGGAGAAGGAGAAGGTGAAGTCTGGAGGGTGAATCAGAAGAAGCAGAAGAAGGAGAAGGAGAAGATGAAGTCTGGAGGGTGAATTAGAAGAAGCAGAAGAAGGTGAAGGAGAAGGTGAAGTCTGGAGGGTGAAACAGAAGAAGCAGAAGAAGGAGAAGGAGAAGGTGAAGTCTGGAGGGTGAATCAGAAGAAGCAGAAGAAGGAGAAGGAGAAGGTGAAGTCAGGAGGGTGAATCAGAAGAAGCAGAAGAAGGAGAAGGAGAAGGTGAAGTTAGGAGGGTGAATCAGAAGAAGTAGAAGAAGGAGAAGGAGCAGGTGAAGTCAGGGGGTGAAGCAGAAGAAGTAGAAGAAGGAGAAGGAGAAGGTGAAGTCAGGACGGTGAAGCAGAAGAAGCAGAAGAAGGAGAAGGAGAAGGTGAAGTCTGGAGGGCGCAGCAGAAGAAGCAGAAGAAGGAGAAGGAGAAGGTGAAGTCTGGAGGGTGAAGCAGAAGAAGCAGAAGAAGGAGAAGGAGAAGGTGAAGTCTGGAGGGTGAATCAGAAGAAGTAGAAGAAGGAGAAGGAGAAGGTGAAGTCAGGAGAGTGAAGCAGAAGAAGCAGAAGAAGGAGAAGGAGAAGGTGAAGTCTGGAGGGTGAAGCAGAAGAAGCAGAAGAAGGAGAAGGAGAAGGTGATGTCTGGAGGGCGAAGCAGAAGAAGCAGAAGAAGGAGAAGGAGAAGGTGAAGTCTGGAGGGTGAATCAGAAGAATCAGAAGAAGGAGAAGGAGAGGGTGAAGTCTGGAGGGTGAATCAGAAGAAGCAGAAGAAAGAGAAGGAGAAGGTGAAGTCTGGAGGGTGAAGCAGAATAAACAGAAGAAGGAGAAGGAGAAGGTGAAGACTGGAGGGTGAATCTGAAGAAGGAGAAGAAGGAGAAGGAGAAGGTGAAGTCTGGAGGGTGAATCAGAAGAAGTAGAAGAAGGAGAAGGTGAAGTCTGGAGGGTGAATCAGAAGAAGCAGAAGAAGGAGAAGGAGAAGGTGAAGTCTGGAGGGTGAATCAGAAGAAGCAGAAGAAGGAGAAGGAGAAGATGAAGTCTGGAGGGTGAATCAGAAGAAGCAGAAGAAGGAGAAGGAGAAGGTGAAGTCTGGAGGGTGAAACAGAAGAAGCAGAAGAAGGAGAAGGAGAAGGTGAAGTCTGGAGGGTGAATCAGAAGAAGCAGAAGAAGGAGAAGGAGAAGGTGAAGTCAGGAGGGTGAATCAGAAGAAGCAGAAGAAGGAGAAGGAGAAGGTGAAGTTAGGAGGGTGAATCAGAAGAAGCAGAAGAAGGAGAAGGAGCAGGTGAAGTCAGGGGGTGAAGCAGAAGAAGTAGAAGAAGGAGAAGGAGAAGGTGAAGTCAGGACGGTGAAGCAGAAGAAGCAGAAGAAGGAGAAGGAGAAGGTGAAGTCTGGAGGGCGCAGCAGAAGAAGCAGAAGAAGGAGAAGGAGAAGGTGAAGTCTGGAGGGTGAAGCAGAAGAAGCAGAAGAAGGAGAAGGAGAAGGTGAAGTCTGGAGGGTGAATCAGAAGAAGTAGAAGAAGGAGAAGGAGAAGGTGAAGTCAGGAGAGTGAAGCAGAAGAAGCAGAAGAAGGAGAAGGAGAAGGTGAAGTCTGGAGGGTGAAGCAGAAGAAGCAGAAGAAGGAGAAGGAGAAGGTGATGTCTGGAGGGCGAAGCAGAAGAAGCAGAAGAAGGAGAAGGAGAAGGTGAAGTCTGGAGGGTGAAGCAGAGGAAGCAGAAGAAGGAGAAGGAGAAGGTGAAGTCTGGAGGGTGAATCAGAAGAAGTAGAAGAAGGAGAAGGAGAAGGTGAAGTCAGGAGGGTGAAGCAGAAGAAGCAGAAGAAGGAGAAGGAGAAGGTGAAGTCAGGAGGGTGAATCGGAAGAAGTAGAAGAAGGAGAAGGAGAAGGTGAAGTCTGGAGGGTGAATCAGAAGAAGTAGAAGAAGGAGAAGTAGAAGGTGAAGTCTGGAGGGTGAATCAGAAGAAGTAGAAGAAGGAGAAGGAGAAGGTGAAGTCTGGAGGGTGAATCAGAAGAAGCAGAAGAAGGAGAAGGAGAAGGTGATGTCTGGAGGGCGAATCAGAAGAAGCAGAAGAAGGAGAAGGAGAAGGTGAAGTCTGGAGGGTGAAGCAGAAGAAGCAGAAGAAGGAGAAGGAGAAGTTGGAGTCTGGAGGGTGAATCAGAAGAAGTAGAAGAAGGAGAAGGAGAAGGTGAAGTCAGGAGGGTGAAGCAGAAGAAGCAGAAGAAGGAGAAGGAGAAGGTGAAGTCAGGAGGGTGAATCGGAAGAAGTAGAAGAAGGAGAAGGAGAAGGTGAAGTCTGGAGGGTGAATCAGAAGAAGTAGAAGAAGGAGAAGGAGAAGGTGAAGTCTGGAGGGTGAATCAGAAGAAATAGAAGAAGGAGAAGGGGAAGGTGAAGTCTGGAGGGTGAATCAGAAGAAGCAGAAGAAGGAGAAGGAGAAGGTGAAGTCTGGAGGGAGAAGCAGAAGAAGTAGAAGAAGGAGAAGGAGAAGGTGAAGTCTGGAGGGTGAATCAGAAGAAGTAGAAGAAGGAGAAGGAGAAGGTGAAGTCTGGAGGGTGAATCAGAAGAAGTAGAAGAAGGAGAAGGAGAAGGTGAAGTCTGGAGGGTGAATCAGAAGAAACAGAAGAAGGAGAAGGAGAAGGTGAAGTCTGGAGGGTGAATCAGAAGAAGTAGAAGAAGGAGAAGGAGAAGGTGTAGTCTGGAGGGTGAATCAGAAGAAGTGGACGAAGGAGAAGGAGAAGGTGAAGTCTGGAGGGTGAATCAGAAGAAGCAGAAGAAGGAGAAGGAGAAGGTGAAGTCTGGAGGGTGAATCAGAAGAAGTAGAAGAAGGAGAAGGAGAAGGTGAAGTCTGGAGGGTGAATCAGAAGAAGCAGAAGAAGGAGAAGGAGAAGGTGAAGTCTGGAGGGTGAATCAGAAGAAGCAGAAGAAGGAGAAGGAGAAGGTGAAGTCTGGAGGGTGAAACAGAAGAAGCAGAATAAGGAGAAGGAGAAGGTGAAGTCAGGAGGGTGAATCAGAAGAAGCAGAAGAAGGAGAAGGAGAAGGTGAAGGAAGGAGGGTGAATCAGAAGAAGCAGAAGAAGGAGAAGGAGAAGGTGAAGTCTGGAGTGTGAAGCAGAAGAAGCAAGAGAAGGAGAAGGTGAAGTCTGGAGGGTGAATCAGAAGAAGTAGAAGAAGGAGAAGGAGAAGGTGAAGTCTGGAGGGTGAAGCAGAAGAAGTAGAAGAAGGAGAAGGAGAAGGTGAAGTCAGGAGGGTGAATCAGAAGAAGTAGAAGAAGGAGAAGGAGAAGGTGAAGTCAGGAGGGTGAATCAGAAGAAGCAGAAGAAGGAGAAGGAGAAGGTGAAGTCTGGAGGGTGAATCAGAAGAATCAGAAGAAGGAGAAGGAGAAGTTGAAGTCTAGAGGGTGAATCAGAAGAAGCAGAAGAAAGAGAAGGAGAAGGTGAAGTTTGGAGGGTGAAGCAGAAGAAACAGAAGAAGGAGAAGGAGAAGGTGAAGACTGGAGGGTGAATCTGAAGAAGTAGAAGAAGGAGAAGGAGAAGGTGAAGTCTGGAGGGTGAATCAGAGAAGTAGAAGAAGGATAAGGAGAAGGTGAAGTCTGGAGGGTGAATCAGAAGAAGCAGAAGAAGGAGAAGGAGAAGGTGAAGTCTGGAGGGTGAATCAGAAGAAGCAGAAGAAGGAGAAGGAGAAGATGAAGTCTGGAGGGTGAATCAGAAGAAGCAGAAGAAGGAGAAGGAGAAGGTGAAGTCTGGAGGGTGAATCAGAAGAAGCAGAAGAAGGAGAAGGAGAAGGTGAAGTCTGGAGGGTGAATCAGAAGAATCAGAAGAAGGAGAAGGAAAGGGTGAAGTCTGGAGGGTGAATCAGAAAAAGCAGAAGAAAGAGAAGGAGAAGGTGAAGTCTGGAGGGTGAAGCAGAAGAAACAGAAGAAGGAGAAGGAGAAGGTGAAGACTGGAGGGTGAATCTGAAGAAGTAGAAGAAGGAGAAGGAGAAGGTGAAGTCTGGAGGGTGAATCAGAAGAAGTAGAAGAAGGAGAAGGAGAAGGTGAAGTCTGGAGGGTGAATCAGAAGAAGCAGAAGAAGGAGAAGGAGAAGGTGAAGTCTGGAGGGTGAATCAGAAGAAGCAGAAGAAGGAGAAGGAGAAGATGAAGTCTGGAGGGTGAATCAGAAGAAGCAGAAGAAGGAGAAGGAGAAGGTGAAGTCTGGAGGGTGAAACAGAAGAAGCAGAAGAAGGAGAAGGAGAAGGTGAAGTCTGGAGGGTGAATCAGAAGAAGCAGAAGAAGGAGAAGGAGAAGGTGAAGTCAGGAGGGTGAATCAGAAGAAGCAGAAGAAGGAGAAGGAGAAGGTGAAGTTAGGAGGGTGAATCAGAAGAAGCAGAAGAAGGAGAAGGAGCAGGTGAAGTCAGGGGCGTGAAGCAGAAGAAGTAGAAGAAGGAGAAGGAGAAGGTGAAGTCAGGACGGTGAAGCAGAAGAAGCAGAAGAAGGAGAAGGAGAAGGTGAAGTCTGGAGGGCGCAGCAGAAGAAGCAGAAGAAGGAGAAGGAGAAGGTGAAGTCTGGAGGGTGAAGCAGAAGAAGCAGAAGAAGGAGAAGGAGAAGGTGAAGTCTGGAGGGTGAATCAGAAGAAGTAGAAGAAGGAGAAGGAGAAGGTGAAGTCAGGAGAGTGAAGCAGAAGATGCAGAAGAAGGAGAAGGAGAAGGTGAAGTCTGGAGGGTGAAGCAGAAGAAGCAGAAGAAGGAGAAGGAGAAGGTGATGTCTGGAGGTCGAAGCAGAAGAAGCAGAAGAAGGAGAAGGAGAAGGTGAAGTCTGGAGGGTGAAGCAGAGGAAGCAGAAGAAGGAGAAGGAGAAGGTGAAGTCTGGAGGGTGAATCAGAAGAAGTAGAAGAAGGAGAAGCAGAAGGTGAAGTCAGGAGGGTGAAGCAGAAGCAGCAGAAGAAGGAGAAGGAGAAGGTGAAGTCAGGAGGGTGAATCGGAAGAAGTAGAAGAAGGAGAAGGAGAAGGTGAAGTCTGGAGGGTGAATCAGAAGAAGTAGAAGAAGGAGAAGTAGAAGGTGAAGTCTGGAGGGTGAATCAGAAGAAGTAGAAGAAGGAGAAGGAGAAGGTGAAGTCTGGAGGGTGAATCAGAAGAAGCAGAAGAAGGAGAAGGAGACGGTGAAGTCTGGAGGGAGAAGCAGAAGAAGTAGAAGAAGGAGAAGGAGAAGGTGAAGTCTGGAGGGTGAATCAGAAGAAGTAGAAGAAGGAGAAGGAGAAGGTGAAGTCTGGAGGGTGAATCAGAAGAAGCAGAAGAAGGAGAAGGAGAAGGTGAAGTCTGGAGGGTGAATCAGAAGAAGCAGAAGAAGGAGAAGGAGAAGGTGAAGTCTGGAGGGTGAAACAGAAGAAGCAGAATAAGGAGAAGGAGAAGGTGAAGTCAGGAGGGTGAATCAGAAGAAGCAGAAGAAGGAGTAGGAGAAGGTGAAGTAAGGAGGGTGAATCAGAAGAAGCAGAAGAAGGAGAAGGAGAAGGTGAAGTCTGGAGTGTGAAGCAGAAGAAGCAAAAGAAGGAGAAGGAGAAGGTGAAGTCTGGAGGGTGATTCAGAAGAAGTAGAAGAAGGAGAAGGAGAAGGTGAAGTCTGGAGGGTGAAGCAGAAGAAGTAGAAGAAGGAGAAGGAGAAGGTGAAGTCAGGAGGGTGAATCAGAAGAAGTAGAAGAAGGAGAAGGAGAAGGTGAAGTCAGGAGGGTGAATCAGAAGAAGCAGAAGAAGGAGAAGGAGAAGGTGAAGTCTGGAGGGTGAATCAGAAGAATCAGAAGAAGGAGAAGGAGAAGGTGAAGTCTGGAGGGTGAATCAGAAGAAGCAGAAGAAAGAGAAGGAGAAGGTGAAGTCTGGAGGGTGAATCAGAAGAAGCAGAAGAAGGAGAAGGAGAAGGTGAAGTCTGGAGGGAGAAGCAGAAGAAGTAGAAGAAGGAGAAGGAGAAGGTGAAGTCTGGAGGGTGAATCAGAAGAAGTAGAAGAAGGAGAAGGAGAAGGTGAAGTCTGGAGGGTGAATCAGAAGAAGTAGAAGAAGGAGAAGGAGAAGGTGAAGTCTGGAGGGTGAATCAGAAGAAACAGAAGAAGGAGAAGGAGAAGGTGAAGTCTGGAGGATGAATCAGAAGAAGTAGAAGAAGGAGAAGGAGAAGGTGTAGTCTGGAGGGTGAATCAGAAGAAGTAGACGAAGGAGAAGGAGAAGGTGAAGTCTGGAGGGTGAACCAGAAGAAGCAGAAGAAGGAGAAGGAGAAGGTGAAGTCTGGAGGGTGAATCAGAAGAAGTAGAAGAAGGAGAAGGAGAAGGTGAAGTCTGGAGGGTGAATCAGAAGAAGCAAAAGAAGGAGAAGGAGAAGGTGAAGTCTGGAGGGTGAAACAGAAGAAGCAGAATAAGGAGAAGGAGAAGGTGAAGTCAGGAGGGTGAATCAGAAGAAGCAGAAGAAGGAGAAGGAGAAGGTGAAGTATGGAGGGTGAACCAGAAGAAGCAGAAGAAGGAGAAGGAGAAGGTGAAGTCTGGAGTGTGAAGCAGAAGAAGCAAAAGAAGGAGAAGGAGAAGGTGAAGTCTGGAGGGTGAATCAGAAGAAGCAGAAGAAGGAGAAGGAGAAGATGAAGTCTGGAGGGTGAAGCAGAAGAAGTAGAAGAAGGAGAAGGAGAAGGTGAAGTCAGGAGGGTGAATCAGAAGAAGTAGAAGAAGGAGAAGGAGAAGGTGAAGTCAGGAGGGTGAATCAGAAGAAGCAGAAGAAGGAGAAGGAGAAGGTGAAGTCTGGACGGTGAATCAGAAGAATCAGAAGAAGGAGAAGGAGAAGGTGAAGTCTGGAAGGTGAATCAGAAGAAGCAGAAGAAAGAGAAGGAGAAGGTGAAGTCTGGAGGGTGAATCAGAAGAAGTAGAAGAAGGAGAAGGAGAAGGTGAAGTCTGGAGGGTGAATCAGAAAAAGCAGAAGAAGGAGAAGGAGAAGGTGAAGTCTGGAGGGTGAATCAGAAGAAGCAGAAGAAGGAAAAGGAGAAGGTGAAGTCTGGAGGGTGAATCAGAAGAAGCAGAAGAAGGAGAAGGAGAAGGTGAAGTCTGGAGGGTGAATCAGAAGAAGAAGAATAAGGAGAAGGAGAAGGAGAAGTCTGGTGGGTGAATCAGAAGAAGCAGAAAAAGGAGAAGGAGAAGGTGAAGTCTGAAGGGTGAATCAGAAGAAGTAGAAGAAGGAGAAGGAGAAGGTGAAGTCTGGAGGGTGAAGCAGAAGAAGTAGAAGAAGGAGAAGGAGAAGGTGAAGTCAGGAGGGTGAATCAGAAGAAGTAGAAGAAGGAGAAGGAGAAGGTGAAGTCTGGAGGGTGAATCAGAAGAAGTAGAAGAAGGAGAAGGAGAAGGTGAAGTCTGGAGGGTGAAGCAGAAGAAGTAGTAGAAGGAGAAGGAGAAGGTGAAGTCAGGAGGGTGAATCAGAAGAAGTAGAAGAAGGAGAAGGAGAAGGTGAAGTCAGGAGGGTGAATCAGAAGAAGCAGAAGAAGGAGAAAGAGAAGGTGAAGTCTGGAGGGTGAATCAGAAGAATCAGAAGAAGGAGAAGGAGAAGGTGAAGTCTGGAGGGTGAATCAGAAGAAGCAGAAGAAAGAGAAGGAGAAGGTGAAGTCTGGAGGGTGAATCAGAAGAAGTAGAAGAAGGAGAAGGAGAAGGTGAAGTCTGGAGGGTGAATCAGAAAAAGCAGAAGAAGGAGAAGGAGAAGGTGAAGTCTGGAGGGTGAATCAGAAGAAGCAGAAGAAGGAGAAGGAGAAGGTGAAGTCTGGAGGGTGAATCAGAAGAAGCAGAAGAAGGAGAAGGAGAAGGTGAAGTCTGGAGGGTGAATCAGAAGAAGCAGAATAAGGAGAAGGAGAAGGTGAAGTCTGGAGGGTGAATCAGAAGAAGCAGAAAAAGGAGAAGGAGAAGGTGAAGTCTGAAGGGTGAATCAGAAGAAGTAGAAGAAGGAGAAGGAGAAGGTGAAGTCTGGAGGGTGAAGCAGAAGAAGTAGAAGAAGGAGAAGGAGAAGGTGAAGTCAGGAGGGTGAATCAGAAGAAGTAGAAGAAGGAGAAGGAGAAGGTGAAGTCAGGAGGGTGAATCAGAAGAAACAGAAGAAGGAGAAGGAGAAGGTGAAGTCTGGAGGGTGAATCAGAAGAATCAGAAGAAGGAGAAGGAGAAGGTGAAGTCTGGAGGGTGAATCAGAAGAAGCAGAAGAAAGTGAAGGAGAAGGTGAAGTCTGGAGGGTGAAGCAGAAGAAACAGAAGAAGGAGAAGGAGAAGGTGAAGACTGGAGGGTGAATCAGAAGAAGTAGAAGAAGGAGAAGGAGAAGGTGAAGTCTGGAGGGTGAATCAGAAGAGGTAGAAGAAGGAGAAGGAGAAGGTGAAGTCTGGAGGGTGAATCAGAAGAAGCAGAAGAAGGAGAAGGAGAAGGTGAAGTCAGGAGGGTGAATCAGAAGAAGCAGAAGAAGGAGAAGGAGAAGGTGAAGTAAGGAGGGTGAATCAGAAGAAGCAGAAGAAGGAGAAGGAGAAGGTGAAGTCTGGAGTGTGAAGCAGAAGAAGCAGAAAAAGGAGAAGGAGAAGGTGAAGTCTGAAGGGTGAATCAGAAGAAGTAGAAGAAGGAGAAGGAGAAGGTGAAGTCTGGAGTGTGAAGCAGAAGAAGCAAAAGAAGGAGATGGAGAAGGTGAAGTCTGGAGGGTGAATCAGAAGAAGTAGAAGAAGGAGAAGGAGAAGGTGAGGTCTGGAGGGTGAATCAGAAGAAGCAGAAGAAGGAGAAGGAGAAGGTGAAGTCTGGAGGGTGAATCAGAAGAAGCAGAAGAAGGAGAAGGAGAAGGTGAAGTCGGGAGGGTGAATCAGAAGAAGCAGAAGAAGGAGAAGGAGAAGGTGAAGTCAGGAGGGTGAATCAGAAGTAGCAGAAGAAGGAGAAGGAGAAGGTGAAGTTAGGAGGGTGAATCAGAAGAAGCAGAAGAAGGAGAAGGAGCAGGTGATGTCAGGGGGATGAAGCAGAAGAAGTAGAAGAAGGAGAAGGAGAAGGTGAAGTCAGGACGGTGAAGCAGAAGAAGCAGAAGAAGGAGAAGGAGAAGGTGAAGTCTGGAGGGTGAATCAGAAGAAGTAGAAGAAGGAGAAGGAGAAGGTCAAGTCTGGAGGGTGAATCAGAAGAAGTAGAATAAGGAGAAGGAGAAGGTGAAGTCTGGAGGGTGAAGCAGAAGAAGTAGAAGAAGGAGAAGGAGAAGGTGAAGTCAGGAGGGTGAATCAGAAGAAGTAGAAGAAGGAGAAGGAGAAGGTGAAGTCAGGAGGGTGAATCAGAAGAAGCAGAAGAAGGAGAAGGAGAAGGTGAAGTCTGGAGGGTGAATCAGAAGAATCAGAAGAAGGAGAAGGAGAAGGTGAAGTCTGGAGGGTGAATCAGAAGAAGCAGAAGAAAGAGAAGGAGAAGGTGAAGTCTGGAGGGTGAATCAGAAGAAGTAGAAGAAGGAGAAGGAGAAGGTGAAGTCTGGAGTGTGAATCAGAAGAAGCAGAAGAAGGAGAAGGAGAAGGTGAAGTCTAGAGGGTGAATCAGAAGAAGCAGAATAAGGAGAAGGAGAAGGTGAAGACTGGAGGGTGAATCAGAAGAAGCAGAAGAAGGAGAAGGAGAAGGTGAAGTCTGGAGGGTGAATCAGAAGAAGTAGAAGAAGGAGAAGGAGAAGGTGAAGTCTGGAGGGTGAAGCAGAAGAAGTAGAAGAAGGAGAAGGAGAAGGTGAAGTCAGGAGGGTGAATCAGAAGAAGTAGAAGAAGGAGAAGGAGAAGGTGAAGTCAGGAGGGTGAATCAGAAGAAGCAGAAGAAGGAGAAGGAGAAGGTGAAGTCTGGAGGGTGAATCAGAAGAATCAGAAGAAGGAGAAGGAGAAGGTGAAGTCTGGAGGGTGAATCAGAAGAAGCAGAGGAAGGAGAAGGAGAAGGTGAAGTCTGGAGGGTGAATCAGAAGAAGCAGAATAAGGAGAAGGAGAAGGTGAAGTCTGGAGGGTGAATCAGAAGAAGCAGAAGAAAGAGAAGGAGAAGGTGAAGTCTGGAGGGTGAATCAGAAGAAGTAGAAGAAGGAGAAGGAGAAGGTGAAGTCTGGAGGGTGAATCAGAAAAAGCAGAAGAAGGAGAAGGAGAAGGTGAAGTCTGGAGGGTGAATCAGAAGAAGCAGAAGAAGGAGAAGGAGAAGGTGAAGTCTGGAGGGTGAATCAGAAGAAGCAGAAGAAGGAGAAGGAGAAGGTGAAGTCTGGAGGGTGAATCAGAAGAAGCAGAATAAGGAGAAGGAGAAGGTGAAGTCTGGAGGGTGAATCAGAAGAAGCAGAAAAAGGAGAAGGAGAAGGTGAAGTCTGAAGGGTGAATCAGAAGAAGTAGAAGAAGGAGAAGGAGAAGGTGAAGTCTGGAGGGTGAAGCAGAAGAAGTAGAAGAAGGAGAAGGAGAAGGTGAAGTCAGGAGGGTGAATCAGAAGAAGTAGAAGAAGGAGAAGGAGAAGGTGAAGTCAGGAGGGTGAATCAGAAGAAGCAGAAGAAGGAGAAGGAGAAGGTGAAGTCTGGAGGGTGAATCAGAAGAATCAGAAGAAGGAGAAGGAGAAGGTGAAGTCTGGAGGGTGAATCAGAAGAAGCAGAAGAAAGAGAAGGACAAGGTGAAGTCTGGAGGGTGAAGCAGAAGAAATAGAAGAAGGAGAAGGAGAAGGTGAAGACTGGAGGGTGAATCAGAAGAAGTAGAAGAAGGAGAAGGAGAAGGTGAAGTCTGGAGGGTGAATCAGAAGAAGTAGAAGAAGGAGAAGGAGAAGGTGAAGTCTGGAGGGTGAATCAGAAGAAGCAGAAGAAGGAGAAGGAGAAGGTGAAGTCTGGAGGGTGAATCAGAAGAAGCAGAAGAAGGAGAAGGAGAAGATGAAGTCTGGAGGGTGAATCAGAAGAAGTAGAAGAAGGAGAAGGAGAAGGTGAGGTCTGGAGGGTGAATCAGAAGAAGCAGAAGAAGGAGAAGGAGAAGGTGAAGTCTGGAGGGTGAATCAGAAGAAGCAGAAGAAGGAGAAGGAGTAGGTGAAGTCTGGAGGGTGAATCAGAAGAAGCAGAAGAAGGAGAAGGAGAAGGTGAAGTCAGGAGGGTGAATCAGAAGAAGCAGAAGAAGGAGAAGGAGAAGGTGAAGTTAGGAGGGTGAATCAGAAGAAGCAGAAGAAGGAGAAGGAGCAGGTGATGTCAGGGGGATGAAGCAGAAGAAGTAGAAGAAGGAGAAGGAGAAGGTGAAGTCAGGACGGTGAAGCAGAAGAAGCAGAAGAAGGAGAAGGAGAAGGTGAAGTCTGGAGGGTGAATCAGAAGAAGTAGAATAAGGAGAAGGAGAAGGTGAAGTCTGGAGGGTGAATCAGAAGAAGCAGAATAAGGAGAAGGAGAAGGTGAAGTCAGGAGGGTGAATCAGAAGAAGCAGAAGAAGGAGAAGGAGAAGGTGAAGTCTGGAGGGTGAATCAGAAGAAGTAGAAGAAGGAGAAGGAGAAGGTCAAGTCTGGAGGGTGAATCAGAAGAAGTAGAATAAGGAGAAGGAGAAGGTGAAGTCAGGGGGATGAAGCAGAAGAAGTAGAAGAAGGAGAAGGAGAAGGTGAAGTCAGGACGGTGAAGCAGAAGAAGCAGAAGAAGGAGAAGGAGAAGGTGAAGTCTGGAGGGTGAATCAGAAGAAGTAGAAGAAGGAGAAGGAGAAGGTCAAGTCTGGAGGGTGAATCAGAAGAAGCAGAAGAAAGAGAAGGAGAAGGTGAAGTCTGGAGGGTGAAGCAGAAGAAACAGAAGAAGGAGAAGGTGAAGACTGGAGGGTGAATCAGAAGAAGTAGAAGAAGGAGAAGGAGAAGGTGAAGTCTGGAGGGTGAATCAGAAGAAGTAGAAGAAGGAGAAGGAGAAGGTCAAGTCTGGAGGGTGAATCAGAAGAAGTAGAATAAGGAGAAGGAGAAGGTGAAGTCAGGGGGATGAAGCAGAAGAAGTAGAAGAAGGAGAAGGAGAAGGTGAAGTCAGGACGGTGAAGCAGAAGAAGCAGAAGAAGGAGAAGGAGAAGGTGAAGTCTGGAGGGTGAATCAGAAGAAGTAGAAGAAGGAGAAGGAGAAGGTCAAGTCTGGAGGGTGAATCAGAAGAAGCAGAAGAAAGAGAAGGAGAAGGTGAAGTCTGGAGGGTGAAGCAGAAGAAACAGAAGAAGGAGAAGGTGAAGACTGGAGGGTGAATCAGAAGAAGTAGAAGAAGGAGAAGGAGAAGGTGAAGTCTGGGGGGTGAATCAGAAGAAGCAGAAGAAGGAGAAGGAGAAGGTGAAGTCTGGAGGGTGAATCAGAAGAAGCAGAAGAAGGAGAAGGAGAAGATGAAGTCTGGAGGGTGAATCAGAAGAAGTAGAAGAAGGAGAAGGAGAAGGTGAAGTCTGGAGGGTGAATCAGAAGTAGTAGAAGAAGGAGAAGGTGAAGGTGAAGTCTGGACGGTGAATCAGAAGAAACAGAAGAAGGAGAAGGAGAAGGTGAAGTCTGGAGGGTGAATCAGAAGAAGTAGAAGAAGGAGAAGGAGAAGGTGTAGTCTGGAGGGTGAATCAGAAGAAGTAGACGAAGGAGAAGGAGAAGGTGAAGTCTGGAGGGTGAATCAGAAGAAGCAGAATAAGGAGAAGGAGAAGGTGAAGTCTGGAGGGTGAATCAGAAGAAGCAGAAGAAGGAGAAGGAGAAGGTGAAGTCTGGAGGGTGAATCAGAAGAAGCAGAATAAGGAGAAGGAGAAGGTGAAGTCTGGAGGGTGAATCAGAAGAAGCAGAAAAAGGAGAAGGAGAAGGTGAAGTCTGAAGGGTGAATCAGAAGAAGTTGAAGAAGGAGAAGGAGAAGGTGAAGTCTGGAGGGTGAAGCAGAAGAAGTAGAAGAAGGAGCAGGAGAAGGTGAAGTCAGGAGGGTGAATCAGAAGAAGTAGAAGAAGGAGAAGGAGAAGATGAAGTCAGGAGGGTGAATCATAAGAAGCAGAAGAAGGAGAAGGAGAAGGTGAAGTCTGGAGGGTGAATCAGAAGAATCAGAAGAAGGAGAAGGAGAAGGTGAAGTCTGGAGGGTGAATCAGAAGAAGCAGAAGAAGGAGAAGGAGAAGGTGAAGTCTGGAGGGAGAAGCAGAAGAAGTAGAAGAAGGAGAAGAAGAAGGTGAAGTCTGGAGGGTGAATCAGAAGAAGTAGAAGAAGGAGAAGGAGAAGGTGAAGTCTGGAGGGTGAATCAGAAGAAGCAGAAGAAGGAGAAGGAGAAGGTGAAGTCTGGAGGGTGAATCAGAAGAAGCAGAAGAAGGAGAAGGAGAAGGTGAAGTCTGGAGGGTGAAACAGAAGAAGCAGAATAAGGAGAAGGAGAAGGTGAAGTCAGGAGGGTGAATCAGAAGAAGCAGAAGAAGGAGAAGGAGAAGGTGAAGTAAGGAGGGTGAATCAGAAGAAGCAGAAGAAGGAGAAGGAGAAGGTGAAGTCTGGAGTGTCAAGCAGAAGAAGCAAAAGAAGGAGAAGGAGAAGGTGAAGTCTGGAGGGTGAATCAGAAGAAGTAGAAGAAGGAGAAGGAGGAGGTGAAGTCTGGAGGGTGAAGCAGAAGAAGTAGAAGAAGGAGAAGGAGAAGGTGAAGTCAGGAGGGTGAATCAGAAGAAGTAGAAGAAGGAGAAGGAGAAGGTGAAGTCAGGAGGGTGAATCAGAAGAAGCAGAAGAAGGAGAAGAAGAAGGTGAAGTCTGGAGGGTGAATCAGAAGAATCAGAAGAAGGAGAAGGAGAAGGTGAAGTCTGGAGGGTGAATCAGAAGAAGCAGAAGAAAGAGAAGGAGAAGGTGAAGTCTGGAGGGTGAATCAGAAGAAGCAGAAGAAGGAGAAGGAGAAGGTGAAGTCTGGAGGGTGAAGCAGAAGAAGTAGAAGAAGGAGAAGGAGAAGGTGAAGTCAGGAGGGTGAATCAGAAGAAGTAGAAGAAGGAGAAGGAGAAGGTGAAGTCAGGAGGGTGAATCAGAAGAAGCAGAAGAAGGAGAAGGAGAAGGTGAAGTCTGGAGGGTGAATCAGAAGAATCAGAAGAAGGAGAAGGAGAAGGTGAAGTCTGGAGGGTGAATCAGAAGAAGCAGAAGAAAGAGAAGGAGAAGGTGAAGTCTGGAGGGTGAATCAGAAGAAGTAGAAGAAGGAGAAGGAGAAGGTGAAGTCTGGAGGGTGAATCAGAAAAAGCAGAAGAAGGAGAAGGAGAAGGTGAAGTCTGGAGGGTGAATCAGAAGAAGCAGAAGAAGGAGAAGGAGAAGGTGAAGTCTGGAGGGTGAATCAGAAGAAGCAGGAGAAGGAGAAGGAGAAGGTGAAGTCTGGAGGGTGAATCAGAAGAAGCAGAATAAGGAGAAGGAGAAGGTGAAGTCTGGAGGGTGAATCAGAAGAAGCAGAAAAAGGAGAAGGAGAAGGTGAAGTCTGAAGGGTGAATCAGAAGAAGTAGAAGAAGGAGAAGGAGAAGGTGAAGTCTGGAGGGTGAAGCAGAAGAAGTAGAAGAAGGAGAAGGAGAAGGTGAAGTCAGGAGGGTGAATCAGAAGAAGTAGAAGAAGGAGAAGGAGAAGGTGAAGTCAGGAGGGTGAATCAGAAGAAGCAGAAGAAGGAGAAGGAGAAGGTGAAGTCTGGAGGGTGAATCAGAAGAATCAGAAGAAGGAGAAGGAGAAGGTGAAGTCTGGAGGGTGAATCAGAAGAAGCAGAAGAAAGAGAAGGACAAGGTGAAGTCTGGAGGGTGAAGCAGAAGAAATAGAAGAAGGAGAAGGAGAAGGTGAAGACTGGAGGGTGAATCAGAAGAAGTAGAAGAAGGAGAAGGAGAAGGTGAAGTCTGGAGGGTGAATCAGAAGAAGTAGAAGAAGGAGAAGGAGAAGGTGAAGTCTGGAGGGTGAATCAGAAGAAGCAGAAGAAGGAGAAGGAGAAGGTGAAGTCTGGAGGGTGAATCAGAAGAAGCAGAAGAAGGAGAAGGAGAAGATGAAGTCTGGAGGGTGAATCAGAAGAAGTAGAAGAAGGAGAAGGAGAAGGTGAGGTCTGGAGGGTGAATCAGAAGAAGCAGAAGAAGGAGAAGGAGAAGGTGAAGTCTGGAGGGTGAATCAGAAGAAGCAGAAGAAGGAGAAGGAGTAGGTGAAGTCTGGAGGGTGAATCAGAAGAAGCAGAAGAAGGAGAAGGAGAAGGTGAAGTCAGGAGGGTGAATCAGAAGAAGCAGAAGAAGGAGAAGGAGAAGGTGAAGTTAGGAGGGTGAATCAGAAGAAGCAGAAGAAGGAGAAGGAGCAGGTGATGTCAGGGGGATGAAGCAGAAGAAGTAGAAGAAGGAGAAGGAGAAGGTGAAGTCAGGACGGTGAAGCAGAAGAAGCAGAAGAAGGAGAAGGAGAAGGTGAAGTCTGGAGGGTGAATCAGAAGAAGTAGAAGAAGGAGAAGGAGAAGGTCAAGTCTGGAGGGTGAATCAGAAGAAGTAGAATAAGGAGAAGGAGAAGGTGAAGTCTGGAGGGTGAAGCAGTAGAAGTAGAAGAAGGAGAAGGAGAAGGTGAAGTCAGGAGGGTGAATCAGAAGAAGTAGAAGAAGGAGAAGGAGAAGGTGAAGTCAGGAGGGTGAATCAGAAGAAGCAGAAGAAGGAGAAGGAGAAGGTGAAGTCTGGAGGGTGAATCAGAAGAATCAGAAGAAGGAGAAGGAGAAGGTGAAGTCTGGAGGGTGAATCAGAAGAAGCAGAATAAGGAGAAGGAGAAGGTGAAGTCTGGAGGGTGAATCAGAAGAAGCAGAAAAAGGAGAAGGAGAAGGTGAAGACTGAAGGGTGAATCAGAAGAAGTAGAAGAAGGAGAAGGAGAAGGTGAAGTCTGGAGGGTGAAGCAGAAGAAGTAGAAGAAGGAGCAGGAGAAGGTGAAGTCAGGAGGGTGAATCCGAAGAAGTAGAAGAAGGAGAAGGAGAAGATGAAGTCAGGAGGGTGAATCATAAGAAGCAGAAGAAGGAGAAGGAGAAGGTGAAGTCTGGAGGGTGAATCAGAAGAATCAGAAGAAGGAGAAGGAGAAGGTGAAGTCTGGAGGGTGAATCAGAAGAAGCAGAAGAAGGAGAAGGAGAAGGTGAAGTCTGGAGGGAGAAGCAGAAGAAGTAGAAGAAGGAGAAGGAGAAGGTGAAGTCTGGAGGGTGAATCAGAAGAAGTAGAAGAAGGAGAAGGAGAAGGTGAAGTCTGGAGGGTGAATCAGAAGAAGCAGAAGAAGGAGAAGGAGAAGGTGAAGTCTGGAGGGTGAATCAGAAGAAGCAGAAGAAGGAGAAGGAGAAGGTGAAGTCTGGAGGGTGAAACAGAAGAAGCAGAATAAGGAGAAGGAGAAGGTGAAGTCAGGAGGGTGAATCAGAAGAAGCAGAAGAAGGAGAAGGAGAAGGTGAAGTAAGGAGGGTGAATCAGAAGAAGCAGAAGAAGGAGAAGGAGAAGGTGAAGTCTGGAGTGTGAAGCAGAAGAAGCAAAAGAAGGAGATGGAGAAGGTGAAGTCTGGAGGGTGAATCAGAAGAAGTAGAAGAAGGAGAAGGAGAAGGTGAAGTCTGGAGGGTGAAGCAGAAGAAGTAGAAGAAGGAGAAGGAGAAGGTGAAGTCAGGAGGGTGAATCAGAAGAAGTAGAAGAAGGAGAAGGAGAAGGTGAAGTCAGGAGGGTGAATCAGAAGAAGCAGAAGAAGGAGAAGAAGAAGGTGAAGTCTGGAGGGTGAATCAGAAGAATCAGAAGAAGGAGAAGGAGAAGGTGAAGTCTGGAGGGTGAATCAGAAGAAGCAGAAGAAAGAGAAGGAGAAGGTGAAGTCTGGAGGGTGAAACAGAAGAAGCAGAAGAAGGAGAAGGAGAAGGTGAAGTCTGGAGGGTGAAGCAGAAGAAGTAGAAGAAGGAGAAGGAGAAGGTGAAGTCAGGAGGGTGAATCAGAAGAAGTAGAAAAAGGAGAAGGAGAAGGTGAAGTCAGGAGGGTGAATCAGAAGAATCAGAAGAAGGAGAAGGAGAAGGTGAAGTCTGGAGGGTGAATCAGAAGAAGCAGAAGAAGGAGAAGGAGAAGGTGAAGTCTGGAGGGTGAAGCAGAAGAAGTAGAAGAAGGAGAAGGAGAAGGTGAAGTCAGGAGGGTGAATCAGAAGAAGTAGAAGAAGGAGAAGGAGAAGGTGAAGTCTGGAGGGTGAATCAGAAGAATCAGAAGAAGGAGAAGGAGAAGGTGAAGTCTGGAGGGTGAATCAGAAGAAGCAGAAGAAAGAGAAGGAGAAGGTGAAGTCTGGAGGGTGAATCAGAAGAAGTAGAAGAAGGAGAAGGAGAAGGTGAAGTCTGGAGGGTGAATCAGAAAAAGCAGAAGAAGGAGAAGGAGAAAGTGAAGTCTGGAGGGTGAATCAGAAGAAGCAGAAGAAGGAGAAGGAGAAGGTGAAGTCTGGAGGGTGAATCAGAAGAAGCAGAAGAAGGAGAAGGAGAAGGTGAAGTCTGGAGGGTGAATCAGAAGAAGCAGAATAAGGAGAAGGAGAAGGTGAAGTCTGGAGGGTGAATCAGAAGAAGCAGAAAAAGGAGAAGGAGAAGGTGAAGTCTGAAGGGTGAATCAGAAGAAGTAGAAGAAGGAGAAGGAGAAGGTGAAGTCTGGAGGGTGAAGCAGAAGAAGTAGAAGAAGGAGAAGGAGAAGGTGAAGTCAGGAGGGTGAATCAGAAGAAGTAGAAGAAGGAGAAGGAGAAGGTGAAGTCAGGAGGGTGAATCAGAAGAAGCAGAAGAAGGAGAAGGAGAAGGTGAAGTCTGGAGGGTGAATCAGAAGAATCAGAAGAAGGAGAAGGAGAAGGTGAAGTCTGGAGGGTGAATCAGAAGAAGCAGAAGAAAGAGAAGGAGAAGGTGAAGTCTGGAGGGTGAAACAGAAGAAGCAGAAGAAGGAGAAGGAGAAGGTGAAGTCTGGAGGGTGAAGCAGAAGAAGTAGAAGAAGGAGAAGGAGAAGGTGAAGTCAGGAGGGTGAATCAGAAGAAGTAGAAAAAGGAGAAGGAGAAGGTGAAGTCAGGAGGGTGAATCAGAAGAATCAGAAGAAGGAGAAGGAGAAGGTGAAGTCTGGAGGGTGAATCAGAAGAAGCAGAAGAAGGAGAAGGAGAAGGTGAAGTCTGGAGGGTGAAGCAGAAGAAGTAGAAGAAGGAGAAGGAGAAGGTGAAGTCAGGAGGGTGAATCAGAAGAAGTAGAAGAAGGAGAAGGAGAAGGTGAAGTCTGGAGGGTGAATCAGAAGAATCAGAAGAAGGAGAAGGAGAAGGTGAAGTCTGGAGGGTGAATCAGAAGAAGCAGAAGAAAGAGAAGGAGAAGGTGAAGTCTGGAGGGTGAATCAGAAGAAGTAGAAGAAGGAGAAGGAGAAGGTGAAGTCTGGAGGGTGAATCAGAAAAAGCAGAAGAAGGAGAAGGAGAAAGTGAAGTCTGGAGGGTGAATCAGAAGAAGCAGAAGAAGGAGAAGGAGAAGGTGAAGTCTGGAGGGTGAATCAGAAGAAGCAGAAGAAGGAGAAGGAGAAGGTGAAGTCTGGAGGGTGAATCAGAAGAAGCAGAATAAGGAGAAGGAGAAGGTGAAGTCTGGAGGGTGAATCAGAAGAAGCAGAAAAAGGAGAAGGAGAAGGTGAAGTCTGAAGGGTGAATCAGAAGAAGTAGAAGAAGGAGAAGGAGAAGGTGAAGTCTGGAGGGTGAAGCAGAAGAAGTAGAAGAAGGAGAAGGAGAAGGTGAAGTCAGGAGGGTGAATCAGAAGAAGTAGAAGAAGGAGAAGGAGAAGGTGAAGTCAGGAGGGTGAATCAGAAGAAGCAGAAGAAGGAGAAGGAGAAGGTGAAGTCTGGAGGGTGAATCAGAAGAATCAGAAGAAGGAGAAGGAGAAGGTGAAGTCTGGAGGGTGAATCAGAAGAAGCAGAAGAAAGAGAAGGACAAGGTGAAGTCTGGAGGGTGAAGCAGAAGAAATAGAAGAAGGAGAAGGAGAAGGTGAAGACTGGAGGGTGAATCAGAAGAAGTAGAAGAAGGAGAAGGAGAAGGTGAAGTCTGGAGGGTGAATCAGAAGAAGTAGAAGAAGGAGAAGGAGAAGGTGAAGTCTGGAGGGTGAATCAGGAGAAGCAAAAGAAGGAGAAGGAGAAGGTGAAGTCTGGAGGGTGAATCAGCAGAAGCAGAAGAAGGAGAAGGAGAAGATGAAGTCTGGAGGGTGAATCAGAAGAAGTAGAAGAAGGAGAAGGAGAAGGTGAGGTCTGGAGGGTGAATCAGAAGAAGCAGAAGGAGGAGAAGGAGAAGGTGAAGTCTGGAGGGTGAATCAGAAGAAGCAGAAGAAGGAGAAGGAGTAGGTGAAGTCTGGAGGGTGAATCAGAAGAAGCAGAAGAAGGAGAAGGAGAAGGTGAAGTCAGGAGGGTGAATCAGAAGAAGCAGAAGAAGGAGAAGGAGAAGGTGAAGTTAGGAGGGTGAATCAGAAGAAGCAGAAGAAGGAGAAGGAGCAGGTGATGTCAGGGGGATGAAGCAGAAGAAGTAGAAGAAGGAGAAGGAGAAGGTGAAGTCAGGACGGTGAAGCAGAAGAAGCAGAAGAAGGAGAAGGAGAAGGTGAAGTCTGGAGGGTGAATCAGAAGAAGTAGAAGAAGGAGAAGGAGAAGGTCAAGTCTGGAGGGTGAATCAGAAGAAGTAGAATAAGGAGAAGGAGAAGGTGAAGTCTGGAGGGTGAAGCAGTAGAAGTAGAAGAAGGAGAAGGAGAAGGTGAAGTCAGGAGGGTGAATCAGAAGAAGTAGAAGAAGGAGAAGGAGAAGGTGAAGTCAGGAGGGTGAATCAGAAGAAGCAGAAGAAGGAGAAGGAGAAGGTGAAGTCTGGAGGGTGAATCAGAAGAATCAGAAGAAGGAGAAGGAGAAGGTGAAGTCTGGAGGGTGAATCAGAAGAAGCAGAAGAAGGAGAAGGAGAAGGTGAAGTCAGGAGGGTGAATCAGAAGAAGCAGAAGAAGGAGAAGGAGAAGGTGAAGTTAGGAGGGTGAATCAGAAGAAGCAGAAGAAGGAGAAGGAGAAGGTGAAGTCTGGAGGGTGAATCAGAAGAAGTAGAAGAAGGAGAAGGAGAAGGTCAAGTCAGGACGGTGAAGCAGAAGAAGCAGAAGAAGGAGAAGGAGAAGGTGAAGTCTGGAGGGTGAATCAGAAGAAGTAGAAGAAGGAGAAGGAGAAGGTCAAGTCTGGAGGGTGAATCAGAAGAAGTAGAATAAGGAGAAGGAGAAGGTGAAGTCTGGAGGGTGAAGCAGAAGAAGTAGAAGAAGGAGAAGGAGAAGGTGAAGTCAGGAGGGTGAATCAGAAGAAGTAGAAGAAGGAGAAGGAGAAGGTGAAGTCAGGAGGGTGAATCAGAAGAAGCAGAAGAAGGAGAAGGAGAAGGTGAAGTCTGGAGGGTGAATCAGAAGAATCCGAAGAAGGAGAAGGAGAAGGTGAAGTCTGGAGGGTGAATCAGAAGAAGCAGAAGAAAGAGAAGGAGAAGGTGAAGTCTGGAGGGTGAATCAGAAGAAGCAGAATAAGGAGAAGGAGAATGTGAAGTCTGGAGGGTGAATCAGAAGAAGCAGAATAAGGAGAAGGAGAAGGTGAAGTCTGGAGGGTGAATCAGAAGAAGCAGAAGAAGGAGAAGGAGAAGATGAAGTCTGGAGGGTGAATCAGAAGAAGTAGAAGAAGGAGAAGGAGAAGGTGAAGTCTGGAGGGTGAAGCAGAAGAAGTAGAAGAAGGAGAAGGAGAAGGTGAAGTCTGGAGGGTGAATCAGAAGAAGTAGAAGAAGGAGAAGGAGAAGGTGAAGTCTGGGGGGTGAATCAGAAGAAGCAGAAGAAGGAGAAGGAGAAGGTGAAGTCTGGAGGGTGAATCAGAAGAAGCAGAAGAAGGAGAAGGAGAAGATGAAGTCTGGAGGGTGAATCAGAAGAAGTAGAAGAAGGAGAAGGAGAAGGTGAAGTCTGGAGGGTGAATCAGAAGTAGTAGAAGAAGGAGAAGGAGAAGGTGAAGTCTGGACGGTGAATCAGAAGAAACAGAAGAAGGAGAAGGAGAAGGTGAAGTCTGGAGGGTGAATCAGAAGAAGTAGAAGAAGGAGAAGGAGAAGGTGTAGTCTGGAGGGTGAATCAGAAGAAGTAGACGAAGGAGAAGGAGAAGGTGAAGTCTGGAGGGTGAATCAGAAGAAGCAGAAGAAGGAGAAGGAGAAGGTGAAGTCTGGAGGGTGAATCAGAAGAAGCAGAAGAAGGAGAAGGAGAAGGTGAAGTCTGGAGGGTGAATCAGAAGAAGCAGAATAAGGAGAAGGAGAAGGTGAAGTCTGGAGGGTGAAGCAGAAGAAGTAGAAGAAGGAGCAGGAGAAGGTGAAGTCAGGAGGGTGAATCAGAAGAAGTAGAAGAAGGAGAAGGAGAAGATGAAGTCAGGAGGGTGAATCATAAGAAGCAGAAGAAGGAGAAGGAGAAGGTGAAGTCTGGAGGGTGAATCAGAAGAATCAGAAGAAGGAGAAGGAGAAGGTGAAGTCTGGAGGGTGAATCAGAAGAAGCAGAAGAAGGAGAAGGAGAAGGTGAAGTCTGGAGGGAGAAGCAGAAGAAGTAGAAGAAGGAGAAGGAGAAGGTGAAGTCTGAAGGGTGAATCAGAAGAAGTAGAAGAAGGAGAAGGAGAAGGTGAAGTCTGGAGGGTGAATCAGAAGAAGCAGAAGAAGGAGAAGGAGAAGGTGAAGTCTGGAGGGTGAAACAGAAGAAGCAGAATAAGGAGAAGGAGAAGGTGAAGTCAGGAGGGTGAATCAGAAGAAGCAGAAGAAGGAGAAGGAGAAGGTGAAGTAAGGAGGGTGAATCAGAAGAAGCAGAAGAAGGAGAAGGAGAAGGTGAAGTCTGGAGTGTGAAGCAGAAGAAGCAAAAGAAGGAGAAGGAGAAGGTGAAGTCTGGAGGGTGAATCAGAAGAAGTAGAAGAAGGAGAAGGAGAAGGTGAAGTCTGGAGGGTGAAGCAGAAGAAGTAGAAGAAGGAGAAGGAGAAGGTGAAGTCAGGAGGGTGAATCAGAAGAAGTAGAAGAAGGAGAAGGAGAAGGTGAAGTCAGGAGGGTGAATCAGAAGAAGCAGAAGAAGGAGAAGAAGAAGGTGAAGTCTGGAGGGTGAATCAGAAGAATCAGAAGAAGGAGAAGGAGAAGGTGAAGTCTGGAGGGTGAATCAGAAGAAGCAGAAGAAAGAGAAGGAGAAGGTGAAGTCTGGAGGGTGAATCAGAAGAAGCAGAAGAAGGAGAAGGAGAAGGTGAAGTCTGGAGGGTGAAGCAGAAGAAGTAGAAGAAGGAGAAGGAGAAGGTGAAGTCAGGAGGGTGAATCAGAAGAAGTAGAAGAAGGAGAAGGAGAAGGTGAAGTCAGGAGGGTGAATCAGAAGAAGCAGAAGAAGGAGAAGGAGAAGGTGAAGTCTGGAGGGTGAATCAGAAGAATCAGAAGAAGGAGAAGGAGAAGCTGAAGTCTGGAGGGTGAATCAGAAGAAGCAGAAGAAAGAGAAGGAGAAGGTGAAGTCTGGAGGGTGAATCAGAAGAAGTAGAAGAAGGAGAAGGAGAAGGTGAAGTCTGGAGGGTGAATCAGAAAAAGCAGAAGAAGGAGAAGGAGAAGGTGAAGTCTGGAGGGTGAATCAGAAGAAGCAGAAGAAGGAGAAGGAGAAGGTGAAGTCTGGAGGGTGAATCAGAAGAAGCAGAAGAAGGAGAAGGAGAAGGTGAAGTCTGGAGGGTGAATCAGAAGAAGCAGAATAAGGAGAAGGAGAAGGTGAAGTCTGGAGGGTGAATCAGAAGAAGCAGAAAAAGGAGAAGGAGAAGGTGAAGTCTGAAGGGTGAATCAGAAGAAGTAGAAGAAGGAGAAGGAGAAGGTGAAGTCTGGAGGGTGAAGCAGAAGAAGTAGAAGAAGGAGAATGAGAAGGTGAAGTCAGGAGGGTGAATCAGAAGAAGTAGAAGAAGGAGAAGGAGAAGGTGAAGTCAGGAGGGTGAATCAGAAGAAGCAGAAGAAGGAGAAGGAGAAGGTGAAGTCTGGAGGGTGAATCAGAAGAATCAGAAGAAGGAGAAGGAGAAGGTGAAGTCTGGAGGGTGAATCAGAAGAAGCAGAAGAAAGAGAAGGACAAGGTGAAGTCTGGAGGGTGAAGCAGAAGAAATAGAAGAAGGAGAAGGAGAAGGTGAAGTCTGGAGGGTGAATCAGAAGAAGTAGAAGAAGGAGAAGAAGAAGGTGAAGTCTGGAGGGTGAATCAGAAGAAGTAGAAGAAGGAGAAGGAGAAGGTGAAGTCTGGAGGGTGAATCAGAAGAAGCAGAAGAAGGAGAAGGAGAAGGTGAAGTCTGGAGGGTGAATCAGAAGAAGCAGAAGAAGGAGAAGGAGAAGATGAAGTCTGGAGGGTGAATCAGAAGAAGTAGAAGAAGGAGAAGGAGAAGGTGAGGTCTGGAGGGTGAATCAGAAGAAGCAGAAGAAGGAGAAGGAGAAGGTGAAGTCTGGAGGGTGAATCAGAAGAAGCAGAAGAAGGAGAAGGAGTAGGTGAAGTCTGGAGGGTGAATCAGAAGAAGCAGAAGAAGGAGAAGGAGAAGGTGAAGTCAGGAGGGTGAATCAGAAGAAGCAGAAGAAGGAGAAGGAGAAGGTGAAGTTAGGAGGGTGAATCAGAAGAAGCAGAAGAAGGAGAAGGAGCAGGTGATGTCAGGGGGATGAAGCAGAAGAAGTAGAAGAAGGAGAAGGAGAAGGTGAAGTCAGGACGGTGAAGCAGAAGAAGCAGAAGAAGGAGAAGGAGAAGGTGAAGTCTGGAGGGTGAATCAGAAGAAGTAGAAGAAGGAGAAGGAGAAGGTCAAGTCTGGAGGGTGAATCAGAAGAAGTAGAATAAGGAGAAGGAGAAGGTGAAGTCTGGGGGGTGAAGCAGTAGAAGTAGAAGAAGGAGAAGGAGAAGGTGAAGTCATGAGAGTGAATCAGAAGAAGTAGAAGAAGGAGAAGGAGAAGGTGAAGTCAGGAGGGTGAATCAGAAGAAGCAGAAGAAGGAGAAGGAGAAGGTGAAGTCTGGAGGGTGAATCAGAAGAATCAGAAGAAGGAGAAGGAGAAGGTGAAGTCTGGAGTGTGAATCAGAAGAAGCAGAAGAAGGAGAAGGAGAAGGTGAAGTCAGGAGGGTGAATCAGAAGAAGCAGAAGAAGGAGAAGGAGAAGGTGAAGTTAGGAGGGTGTATCAGAAGAAGCAGAGGAAGGAGAAGGAGCAGGTGATGTCAGGGGGATGAAGCAGAAGAAGTAGAAGAAGGAGAAGGAGAAGGTGAAGTCAGGACGGTGAAGCAGAAGAAGCAGAAGAAGGAGAAGGAGAAGGTGAAGTCTGGAGGGTGAATCAGAAGAAGTAGAAGAAGGAGAAGGAGAAGGTCAAGTCTGGAGGGTGAATCAGAAGAAGTAGAAGAAGGAGAAGGAGAAGGTGAAGTCTGGAGGGTGAATCAGAAGAAGCAGAAGAAGGAGAAGGAGAAGGTGAGGTTAGGAGGGTGAATCAGAAGAAGCAGAAGAAGGAGAAGGAGCAGGTGATGTCAGGGGGATGAAGCAGAAGAAGTAGAAGAAGGAGAAGGAGAAGGTGAAGTCAGGACGGTGAAGCAGAAGAAGCAGAAGAAGGAGAAGGAGAAGGTGAAGTCTGGAGGGTGAATCAGAAGAAGTAGAAGAAGGCGAAGGAGAAGGTCAAGTCTGGAGGGTGAATCAGAAGAAGTAGAATAAGGAGAAGGAGAAGGTGAAGTCTGGAGGGTGAAGCAGTAGAAGTAGAAGAAGGAGAAGGAGAAGGTGAAGTCATGAGAGTGAATCAGAAGAAGTAGAAGAAGGAGAAGGAGAAGGTGAAGTCAGGAGGGTGAATCAGAAGAAGCAGAAGAAGGAGAAGGAGAAGGTGAAGTCTGGAGGGTGAATCAGAAGAATCAGAAGAAGGAGAAGGAGAAGGTGAAGTCTGGAGGGTGAATCAGAAGAAGCAGAAGAAGGAGAAGGAGAAGGTGAAGTCAGGAGGGTGAATCAGAAGAAGCAGAAGAAGGAGAAGGAGAAGGTGAAGTTAGGAGGGTGAATCAGAAGAAGCAGAGGAAGGAGAAGGAGCAGGTGATGTCAGGGGGATGAAGCAGAAGAAGTAGAAGAAGGAGAAGGAGAAGGTGAAGTCAGGACGGTGAAGCAGAAGAAGCAGAAGAAGGAGAAGGTGAAGTCTGGAGGGTGAATCAGAAGAAGTAGAAGAAGGAGAAGGAGAAGGTCAAGTCTGGAGGGTGAATCAGAAGAAGTAGAATAAGGAGAAGGAGAAGGTGAAGTCTGGAGGGTGAAGCAGAAGAAGTAGAAGAAGGAGAAGGAGAAGGTGAAGTCAGGAGGGTGAATCAGAAGAAGTAGAAGAAGGAGAAGGAGAAGGTGAAGTCAGGAGGGTGAATCAGAAGAAGCAGAAGAAGGAGAAGGAGAAGGTGAAGTCTGGAGGGTGAATCAGAAGAATCAGAAGAAGGAGAAGGAGAAGGTGAAGTCTGGAGGGTGAATCAGCAGAAGCAGAAGAAGGAGAAGGAGAAGATGAAGTCTGGAGGGTGAATCAGAAGAAGTAGAAGAAGGAGAAGGAGAAGGTGAGGTCTGGAGGGTGAATCAGAAGAAGCAGAAGGAGGAGAAGGAGAAGGTGAAGTCTGGAGGGTGAATCAGAAGAAGCAGAAGAAGGAGAAGGAGTAGGTGAAGTCTGGAGGGTGAATCAGAAGAAGCAGAAGAAGGAGAAGGAGAAGGTGAAGTCAGGAGGGTGAATCAGAAGAAGCAGAAGAAGGAGAAGGAGAAGGTGAAGTTAGGAGGGTGAATCAGAAGAAGCAGAAGAAGGAGAAGGAGAAGGTGATGTCAGGGGGATGAAGCAGAAGAAGTAGAAGAAGGAGAAGGAGAAGGTGAAGTCAGGACGGTGAAGCAGAAGAAGCAGAAGAAGGAGAAGGAGAAGGTGAAGTCTGGAGGGTGAATCAGAAGAAGTAGAAGAAGGAGAAGGAGAAGGTCAAGTCTGGAGGGTGAATCAGAAGAAGTAGAATAAGGAGAAGGAGAAGGTGAAGTCTGGAGGGTGAAGCAGTAGAAGTAGAAGAAGGAGAAGGAGAAGGTGAAGTCAGGAGGGTGAATCAGAAGAAGTAGAAGAAGGAGAAGGAGAAGGTGAAGTCAGGAGGGTGAATCAGAAGAAGCAGAAGAAGGAGAAGGAGAAGGTGAAGTCTGGAGGGTGAATCAGAAGAATCAGAAGAAGGAGAAGGAGAAGGTGAAGTCTGGAGGGTGAATCAGAAGAAGCAGAAGAAGGAGAAGGAGAAGGTGAAGTCAGGAGGGTGAATCAGAAGAAGCAGAAGAAGGAGAAGGAGAAGGTGAAGTTAGGAGGGTGAATCAGAAGAAGCAGAAGAAGGAGAAGGAGAAGGTGAAGTCTGGAGGGTGAATCAGAAGAAGTAGAAGAAGGAGAAGGAGAAGGTCAAGTCAGGACGGTGAAGCAGAAGAAGCAGAAGAAGGAGAAGGAGAAGGTGAAGTCTGGAGGGTGAATCAGAAGAAGTAGAAGAAGGAGAAGGAGAAGGTCAAGTCTGGAGGGTGAATCAGAAGAAGTAGAATAAGGAGAAGGAGAAGGTGAAGTCTGGAGGGTGAAGCAGAAGAAGTAGAAGAAGGAGAAGGAGAAGGTGAAGTCAGGAGGGTGAATCAGAAGAAGTAGAAGAAGGAGAAGGAGAAGGTGAAGTCAGGAGGGTGAATCAGAAGAAGCAGAAGAAGGAGAAGGAGAAGGTGAAGTCTGGAGGGTGAATCAGAAGAATCAGAAGAAGGAGAAGGAGAAGGTGAAGTCTGGAGGGTGAATCAGAAGAAGCAGAAGAAAGAGAAGGAGAAGGTGAAGTCTGGAGGGTGAATCAGAAGAAGCAGAATAAGGAGAAGGAGAAGGTGAAGTCTGGAGGGTGAATCAGAAGAAGCAGAATAAGGAGAAGGAGAAGGTGAAGTCTGGAGGGTGAATCAGAAGAAGCAGAAGAAGGAGAAGGAGAAGATGAAGTCTGGAGGGTGAATCAGAAGAAGTAGAAGAAGGAGAAGGAGAAGGTGAAGTCTGGAGGGTGAAGCAGAAGAAGTAGAAGAAGGAGAAGGAGAAGGTGAAGTCTGGAGGGTGAATCAGAAGAAGTAGAAGAAGGAGAAGGAGAAGGTGAAGTCTGGGGGGTGAATCAGAAGAAGCAGAAGAAGGAGAAGGAGAAGGTGAAGTCTGGAGGGTGAATCAGAAGAAGCAGAAGAAGGAGAAGGAGAAGATGAAGTCTGGAGGGTGAATCAGAAGAAGTAGAAGAAGGAGAAGGAGAAGGTGAAGTCTGGAGGGTGAATCAGAAGTAGTAGAAGAAGGAGAAGGAGAAGGTGAAGTCTGGACGGTGAATCAGAAGAAACAGAAGAAGGAGAAGGAGAAGGTGAAGTCTGGAGGGTGAATCAGAAGAAGTAGAAGAAGGAGAAGGAGAAGGTGTAGTCTGGAGGGTGAATCAGAAGAAGTAGACGAAGGAGAAGGAGAAGGTGAAGTCTGGAGGGTGAATCAGAAGAAGCAGAAGAAGGAGAAGGAGAAGGTGAAGTCTGGAGGGTGAATCAGAAGAAGCAGAGGAAGGAGAAGGAGAAGGTGAAGTCTGGAGGGTGAATCAGAAGAAGCAGAATAAGGAGAAGGAGAAGGTGAAGTCTGGAGGGTGAATCAGAAGAAGCAGAAAAAGGAGAAGGAGAAGGTGAAGTCTGAAGGGTGAATCAGAAGAAGTAGAAGAAGGAGAAGGAGAAGGTGAAGTCTGGAGGGTGAAGCAGAAGAAGTAGAAGAAGGAGCAGGAGAAGGTGAAGTCAGGAGGGTGAATCAGAAGAAGTAGAAGAAGGAGAAGGAGAAGATGAAGTCAGGAGGGTGAATCATAAGAAGCAGAAGAAGGAGAAGGAGAAGGTGAAGTCTGGAGGGTGAATCAGAAGAATCAGAAGAAGGAGAAGGAGAAGGTGAAGTCTGGAGGGTGAATCAGAAGAAGCAGAAGAAGGAGAAGGAGAAGGTGAAGTCTGGAGGGAGAAGCAGAAGAAGTAGAAGAAGGAGAAGGAGAAGGTGAAGTCTGAAGGGTGAATCAGAAGAAGTAGAAGAAGGAGAAGGAGAAGGTGAAGTCTGGAGGGTGAATCAGAAGAAGCAGAAGAAGGAGAAGGAGAAGGTGAAGTCTGGAGGGTGAATCAGAAGAAGCAGAAGAAGGAGAAGGAGAAGGTGAAGTCTGGAGGGTGAAACAGAAGAAGCAGAATAAGGAGAAGGAGAAGGTGAAGTCAGGAGGGTGAATCAGAAGAAGCAGAAGAAGGAGAAGGAGAAGGTGAAGTAAGGAGGGTGAATCAGAAGAAGCAGAAGAAGGAGAAGGAGAAGGTGAAGTCTGGAGTGTGAAGCAGAAGAAGCAAAAGAAGGAGAAGGAGAAGGTGAAGTCTGGAGGGTGAATCAGAAGAAGTAGAAGAAGGAGAAGGAGAAGGTGAAGTCTGGAGGGTGAAGCAGAAGAAGTAGAAGAAGGAGAAGGAGAAGGTGAAGTCAGGAGGGTGAATCAGAAGAAGTAGAAGAAGGAGAAGGAGAAGGTGAAGTCAGGAGGGTGAATCAGAAGAAGCAGAAGAAGGAGAAGAAGAAGGTGAAGTCTGGAGGGTGAATCAGAAGAATCAGAAGAAGGAGAAGGAGAAGGTGAAGTCTGGAGGGTGAATCAGAAGAAGCAGAAGAAAGAGAAGGAGAAGGTGAAGTCTGGAGGGTGAATCAGAAGAAGCAGAAGAAGGAGAAGGAGAAGGTGAAGTCTGGAGGGTGAAGCAGAAGAAGTAGAAGAAGGAGAAGGAGAAGGTGAAGTCAGGAGGGTGAATCAGAAGAAGTAGAAGAAGGAGAAGGAGAAGGTGAAGTCAGGAGGGTGAATCAGAAGAAGCAGAAGAAGGAGAAGGAGAAGGTGAAGTCTGGAGGGTGAATCAGAAGAATCAGAAGAAGGAGAAGGAGAAGCTGAAGTCTGGAGGGTGAATCAGAAGAAGCAGAAGAAAGAGAAGGAGAAGGTGAAGTCTGGAGGGTGAATCAGAAGAAGTAGAAGAAGGAGAAGGAGAAGGTGAAGTCTGGAGGGTGAATCAGAAAAAGCAGAAGAAGGAGAAGGAGAAGGTGAAGTCTGGAGGGTGAATCAGAAGAAGCAGATGAAGGAGAAGGAGAAGGTGAAGTCTGGAGGGTGAATCAGAAGAAGCAGAAGAAGGAGAAGGAGAAGGTGAAGTCTGGAGGGTGAATCAGAAGAAGCAGAATAAGGAGAAGGAGAAGGTGAAGTCTGGAGGGTGAATCAGAAGAAGCAGAAAAAGGAGAAGGAGAAGGTGAAGTCTGAAGGGTGAATCAGAAGAAGTAGAAGAAGGAGAAGGAGAAGGTGAAGTCTGGAGGGTGAAGCAGAAGAAGTAGAAGAAGGAGAATGAGAAGGTGAAGTCAGGAGGGTGAATCAGAAGAAGTAGAAGAAGGAGAAGGAGAAGGTGAAGTCAGGAGGGTGAATCAGAAGAAGCAGAAGAAGGTGAAGGAGAAGGTGAAGTCTGGAGGGTGAATCAGAAGAATCAGAAGAAGGAGAAGGAGAAGGTGAAGTCTGGAGGGTGAATCAGAAGAAGCAGAAGAAAGAGAAGGACAAGGTGAAGTCTGGAGGGTGAAGCAGAAGAAATAGAAGAAGGAGAAGGAGAAGGTGAAGACTGGAGGGTGAGTCAGAAGAAGTAGAAGAAGGAGAAGAAGAAGGTGAAGTCTGGAGGGTGAATCAGAAGAAGTAGAAGAAGGAGAAGGAGAAGGTGAAGTCTGGAGGGTGAATCAGAAGAAGCAGAAGAAGGAGAAGGAGAAGGTGAAGTCTGGAGGGTGAATCAGAAGAAGCAGAAGAAGGAGAAGGAGAAGATGAAGTCTGGAGGGTGAATCAGAAGAAGTAGAAGAAGGAGAAGGAGAAGGTGAGGTCTGGAGGGTGAATCAGAAGAAGCAGAAGAAGGAGAAGGAGAAGGTGAAGTCTGGAGGGTGAATCAGAAGAAGCAGAAGAAGGAGAAGGAGTAGGTGAAGTCTGGAGGGTGAATCAGAAGAAGCAGAAGAAGGAGAAGGAGAAGGTGAAGTCAGGAGGGTGAATCAGAAGAAGCAGAAGAAGGAGAAGGAGAAGGTGAAGTTAGGAGGGTGAATCAGAAGAAGCAGAAGAAGGAGAAGGAGCAGGTGATGTCAGGGGGATGAAGCAGAAGAAGTAGAAGAAGGAGAAGGAGAAGGTGAAGTCAGGACGGTGAAGCAGAAGAAGCAGAAGAAGGAGAAGGAGAAGGTGAAGTCTGGAGGGTGAATCAGAAGAAGTAGAAGAAGGAGAAGGAGAAGGTCAAGTCTGGAGGGTGAATCAGAAGAAGTAGAATAAGGAGAAGGAGAAGGTGAAGTCTGGAGGGTGAAGCAGTAGAAGTAGAAGAAGGAGAAGGAGAAGGTGAAGTCATGAGAGTGAATCAGAAGAAGTAGAAGAAGGAGAAGGAGAAGGTGAAGTCAGGAGGGTGAATCAGAAGAAGCAGAAGAAGGAGAAGGAGAAGGTGAAGTCTGGAGGGTGAATCAGAAGAATCAGAAGAAGGAGAAGGAGAAGGTGAAGTCTGGAGTGTGAATCAGAAGAAGCAGAAGAAGGAGAAGGAGAAGGTGAAGTCAGGAGGGTGAATCAGAAGAAGCAGAAGAAGGAGAAGGAGAAGGTGAAGTTAGGAGGGTGTATCAGAAGAAGCAGAGGAAGGAGAAGGAGCAGGTGATGTCAGGGGGATGAAGCAGAAGAAGTAGAAGAAGGAGAAGGAGAAGGTGAAGTCAGGACGGTGAAGCAGAAGAAGCAGAAGAAGGAGAAGGAGAAGGTGAAGTCTGGAGGGTGAATCAGAAGAAGTAGAAGAAGGAGAAGGAGAAGGTCAAGTCTGGAGGGTGAATCAGAAGAAGTAGAAGAAGGAGAAGGAGAAGGTGAAGTCTGGAGGGTGAATCAGAAGAAGCAGAAGAAGGAGAAGGAGAAGGTGAGGTTAGGAGGGTGAATCAGAAGAAGCAGAAGAAGGAGAAGGAGCAGGTGATGTCAGGGGGATGAAGCAGAAGAAGTAGAAGAAGGAGAAGGAGAAGGTGAAGTCAGGACGGTGAAGCAGAAGAAGCAGAAGAAGGAGAAGGAGAAGGTGAAGTCTGGAGGGTGAATCAGAAGAAGTAGAAGAAGGAGAAGGAGAAGGTCAAGTCTGGAGGGTGAATCAGAAGAAGTAGAATAAGGAGAAGGAGAAGGTGAAGTCTGGAGGGTGAAGCAGTAGAAGTAGAAGAAGGAGAAGGAGAAGGTGAAGTCATGAGAGTGAATCAGAAGAAGTAGAAGAAGGAGAAGGAGAAGGTGAAGTCAGGAGGGTGAATCAGAAGAAGCAGAAGAAGGAGAAGGAGAAGGTGAAGTCTGGAGGGTGAATCAGAAGAATCAGAAGAAGGAGAAGGAGAAGGTGAAGTCTGGAGGGTGAATCAGAAGAAGCAGAAGAAGGAGAAGGAGAAGGTGAAGTCAGGAGGGTGAATCAGAAGAAGCAGAAGAAGGAGAAGGAGAAGGTGAAGTTAGGAGGGTGAATCAGAAGAAGCAGAGGAAGGAGAAGGAGCAGGTGATGTCAGGGGGATGAAGCAGAAGAAGTAGAAGAAGGAGAAGGAGAAGGTGAAGTCAGGACGGTGAAGCAGAAGAAGCAGAAGAAGGAGAAGGTGAAGTCTGGAGGGTGAATCAGAAGAAGTAGAAGGAGAAGGAGAAGGTCAAGTCTGGAGGGTGAATCAGAAGAAGTAGAATAAGGAGAAGGAGAAGGTGAAGTCTGGAGGGTGAAGCAGAAGAAGTAGAAGAAGGAGAAGGAGAAGGTGAAGTCAGGAGGGTGAATCAGAAGAAGTAGAAGAAGGAGAAGGAGAAAGTGAAGTCAGGAGGGTGAATCAGAAGAAGCAGAAGAAGGAGAAGGAGAAGGTGAAGTCTGGAGGGTGAATCAGAAGAAGGAGAAGGAGAAGGTGAAGTCTGGAGGGTGAATCAGAAGAAGCAGAAGAAAGAGAAGAGAAGGTGAGGTCTGGAGGGTGAATCAGAAGAAGCAGAATAAGGAGAAGGAGAAGGTGAAGTCTGGAGGGTGAATCAGAAGAAGCAGAATAAGGAGAAGGAGAAGGTGAAGTCTGGAGGGTGAATCAGAAGAAGCAGAAGAAGGAGAAGGAGAAGATGAAGTCTGGAGGGTGAATCAGAAGAAGTAGAAGAAGGAGAAGGAGAAGGTGAAGTCTGGAGGGTGAAGCAGAAGAAGTAGAAGAAGGAGAAGGAGAAGGTGAAGTCAGGAGGGTGAATCAGAAGAAGTAGAAGAAGAAGAAGGAGAAGGTGAAGTCAGGAGGGTGAATCAGATGAAGCAGAAGAAGGAGAAGGAGAAGGTGAAGTCTGGAGGGAGAATCAGAAGAATCAGAAGAAGGAGAAGTAGAAGGTGAAGTCTGGAGGGTGAATCAGAAGAAGCAGAAGAAAGAGAAGGAGAAGGTGAAGTCTGGAGGGTGAAGCAGAAGAAACAGAAGAAGGAGAAGGTGAAGTCTGGAGGGTGAATCAGAAGAAGCAGAATAAGGAGAAGGAGAAGGTGAAGTCTGGAGGGTGAATCAGAAGAAGCAGAAGAAGGAGAAGGAGAAGATGAAGTCTGGAGGGTGAATCAGATGAAGTAGAAGAAGGAGAAGGAGAAGGTGAAGTCTGGAGGGTGAAGCAGAAGAAGTAGAAGAAGGAGAAGGAGAAGGTGAAGTCTGGAGGGTGAATCAGAAGAAGTAGAAGAAGGAGAAGGAGAAGGTGAAGTCTGGAGGGTGAAGCAGAAGAAACAGAAGAAGGAGAAGGTGAAGTCTGGAGGGTGAATCAGAAGAAGCAGAATAAGGAGAAGGAGAAGGTGAAGTCTGGAGGGTGAATCAGAAGAAGCAGAAGAAGGAGAAGGAGAAGATGAAGTCTGGAGGGTGAATCAGATGAAGTAGAAGAAGGAGAAGGAGAAGGTGAAGTCTGGAGGGTGAAGCAGAAGAAGTAGAAGAAGGAGAAGGAGAAGGTGAAGTCTGGAGGGTGAATCAGAAGAAGTAGAAGAAGGAGAAGGAGAAGGTGAAGTCTGGGGGGTGAATCAGAAGAAGCAGAAGAAGGAGAAGGAGAAGGTGAAGTCTGGAGGGTGAATCAGAAGAAGCAGAAGAAGGAGAAGGAGAAGATGAAGTCTGGAGGGTGAATCAGAAGAAGTAGAAGAAGGAGAAGGAGAAGGTGAAGTCTGGAGGGTGAATCAGAAGTAGTAGAAGAAGGAGAAGGAGAAGGTGAAGTCTGGACGGTGAATCAGAAGAAACAGAAGAAGGAGAAGGAGAAGGTGAAGTCTGGAGGGTGAATCAGAAGAAGTAGAAGAAGGAGAAGGAGAAGGTGTAGTCTGGAGGGTGAATCAGAAGAAGTAGACGAAGGAGAAGGAGAAGGTGAAGTCTGGAGGGTGAATCAGAAGAAGCAGAAGAAGGAGAAGGAGAAGGTGAAGTCTGGAGGGTGAATCAGAAGAAGCAGAAGAAGGAGAAGGAGAAGGTGAAGTCTGGAGGGTGAATCAGAAGAAGCAGAATAAGGAGAAGGAGAAGGTGAAGTCTGAAGGGTGAATCAGAAGAAGTAGAAGAAGGAGAAGGAGAAGGTGAAGTCTGGAGGGTGAAGCAGAAGAAGTAGAAGAAGGAGCAGTAGAAGGTGAAGTCAGGAGGGTGAATCAGAAGAAGTAGAAGAAGGAGAAGGAGAAGATGAAGTCAGGAGGGTGAATCATAAGAAGCAGAAGAAGGAGAAGGAGAAGGTGAAGTCTGGAGGGTGAATCAGAAGAATCAGAAGAAGGAGAAGGAGAAGGTGAAGTCTGGAGGGTGAATCAGAAGAAGCAGAAGAAGGAGAAGGAGAAGGTGAAGTCTGGAGGGAGAAGCAGAAGAAGTAGAAGAAGGAGAAGGAGAAGGTGAAGTCTGGAGGGTGAATCAGAAGAAGTAGAAGAAGGAGAAGGAGAAGGTGAAGTCTGGAGGGTGAATCAGAAGAAGCAGAAGAAGGAGAAGGAGAAGGTGAAGTCTGGAGGGTGAATCAGAAGAAGCAGAAGAAGGAGAAGGAGAAGGTGAAGTCTGGAGGGTGAAACAGAAGAAGCAGAATAAGGAGAAGGAGAAGGTGAAGTCAGGAGGGTGAATCAGAAGAAGCAGAAGAAGGAGAAGGAGAAGGTGAAGTAAGGAGGGTGAATCAGAAGAAGCAGAAGAAGGAGAAGGAGAAGGTGAAGTCTGGAGTGTGAAGCAGAAGAAGCAAAAGAAGGAGAAGGAGAAGGTGAAGTCTGGAGGGTGAATCAGAAGAAGTAGAAGAAGGAGAAGGAGAAGGTGAAGTCTGGAGGGTGAAGCAGAAGAAGTAGAAGAAGGAGAAGGAGAAGGTGAAGTCAGGAGGGTGAATCAGAAGAAGTAGAAGAAGGAGAAGGAGAAGGTGAAGTCAGGAGGGTGAATCAGAAGAAGCAGAAGAAGGAGAAGAAGAAGGTGAAGTCTGGAGGGTGAATCAGAAGAATCAGAAGAAGGAGAAGGAGAAGGTGAAGTCTGGAGGGTGAATCAGAAGAAGCAGAAGAAAGAGAAGGAGAAGGTGAAGTCTGGAGGGTGAATCAGAAGAAGCAGAAGAAGGAGAAGGAGAAGGTGAAGTCTGGAGGGTGAAGCAGAAGAAATGGAAGAAGGAGAAGGAGAAGGTGAAGTCAGGAGGGTGAATCAGAAGAAGTAGAAGAAGGAGAAGGAGAAGGTGAAGTCAGGAGGGTGAATCAGAAGAAGCAGAAGAAGGAGAAGGAGAAGGTGAAGTCTGGAGGGTGAATCAGAAGAATCAGAAGAAGGAGAAGGAGAAGGTGAAGTCTGGAGGGTGAATCAGAAGAAGCAGAAGAAAGAGAAGGAGAAGGTGAAGTCTGGAGGGTGAATCAGAAGAAGTAGAAGAAGGAGAAGGAGAAGGTGAAGTCTGGAGGGTGAATCAGAAAAAGCAGAAGAAGGAGAAGGAGAAGGTGAAGTCTGGAGGGTGAATCAGAAGAAGCAGAAGAAGGAGAAGGAGAAGGTGAAGTCTGGAGGGTGAATCAGAAGAAGCAGAAGAAGGAGAAGGAGAAGGTGAAGTCTGGAGGGTGAATCAGAAGAAGCAGAATAAGGAGAAGGAGAAGGTGAAGTCTGGAGGGTGAATCAGAAGAAGCAGAAAAAGGAGAAGGAGAAGGTGAAGTCTGAAGGGTGAATCAGAAGAAGTAGAAGAAGGAGAAGGAGAAGGTGAAGTCTGGAGGGTGAAGCAGAAGAAGTAGAAGAAGGAGAATGAGAAGGTGAAGTCAGGAGGGTGAATCAGAAGAAGTAGAAGAAGGAGAAGGAGAAGGTGAAGTCAGGAGGGTGAATCAGAAGAAGCAGAAGAAGGAGAAGGAGAAGGTGAAGTCTGGAGGGTGAATCAGAAGAATCAGAAGAAGGAGAAGGAGAAGGTGAAGTCTGGAGGGTGAATCAGAAGAAGCAGAAGAAAGAGAAGGACAAGGTGAAGTCTGGAGGGTGAAGCAGAAGAAATAGAAGAAGGAGAAGGAGAAGGTGAAGACTGGAGGGTGAATCAGAAGAAGTAGAAGAAGGAGAAGAAGAAGGTGAAGTCTGGAGGGTGAATCAGAAGAAGTAGAAGAAGGAGAAGGAGAAGGTGAAGTCTGGAGGGTGAATCAGAAGAAGCAGAAGAAGGAGAAGGAGAAGGTGAAGTCTGGAGGGTGAATCAGAAGAAGCAGAAGAAGGAGAAGGAGAAGATGAAGTCTGGAGGGTGAATCAGAAGAAGTAGAAGAAGGAGAAGGAGAAGGTGAGGTCTGGAGGGTGAATCAGAAGAAGCAGAAGAAGGAGAAGGAGAAGGTGAAGTCTGGAGGGTGAATCAGAAGAAGCAGAAGAAGGAGAAGGAGTAGGTGAAGTCTGGAGGGTGAATCAGAAGAAGCAGAAGAAGGAGAAGGAGAAGGTGAAGTTAGGAGGGTGAATCAGAAGAAGCAGAAGAAGGAGAAGGAGCAGGTGATGTCAGGGGGATGAAGCAGAAGAAGTAGAAGAAGGAGAAGGAGAAGGTGAAGTCAGGACGGTGAAGCAGAAGAAGCAGAAGAAGGAGAAGGAGAAGGTGAAGTCTGGAGGGTGAATCAGAAGAAGTAGAAGAAGGAGAAGGAGAAGGTCAAGTCTGGAGGGTGAATCAGAAGAAGTAGAATAAGGAGAAGGAGAAGGTGAAGTCTGGAGGGTGAAGCAGTAGAAGTAGAAGAAGGAGAAGGAGAAGGTGAAGTCATGAGAGTGAATCAGAAGAAGTAGAAGAAGGAGAAGGAGAAGGTGAAGTCAGGAGGGTGAATCAGAAGAAGCAGAAGAAGGAGAAGGAGAAGGTGAAGTCTGGAGGGTGAATCAGAAGAATCAGAAGAAGGAGAAGGAGAAGGTGAAGTCTGGAGGGTGAATCAGAAGAAGCAGAAGAAGGAGAAGGAGAAGGTGAAGTCAGGAGGGTGAATCAGAAGAAGCAGAAGAAGGAGAAGGAGAAGGTGAAGTTAGGAGGGTGAATCAGAAGAAGCAGAGGAAGGAGAAGGAGCAGGTGATGTCAGGGGGATGAAGCAGAAGAAGTAGAAGAAGGAGAAGGAGAAGGTGAAGTCAGGACGGTGAAGCAGAAGAAGCAGAAGAAGGAGAAGGAGAAGGTGAAGTCTGGAGGGTGAATCAGAAGAAGTAGAAGAAGGAGAAGGAGAAGGTCAAGTCTGGAGGGTGAATCAGAAGAAGTAGAATAAGGAGAAGGAGAAGGTGAAGTCTGGAGGGTGAAGCAGAAGAAGTAGAAGAAGGAGAAGGAGAAGGTGAAGTCAGGAGGGTGAATCAGAAGAAGTAGAAGAAGGAGAAGGAGAAGGTGAAGTCAGGAGGGTGAATCAGAAGAAGCAGAAGAAGGAGAAGGAGAAGGTGAAGTCTGGAGGGTGAATCAGAAGAATCAGAAGAAGGAGAAGGAGAAGGTGAAGTCTGGAGGGTGAATCAGAAGAAGCAGAAGAAAGAGAAGAGAAGGTGAGGTCTGGAGGGTGAATCAGAAGAAGCAGAATAAGGAGAAGGAGAAGGTGAAGTCTGGAGGGTGAATCAGAAGAAGCAGAATAAGGAGAAGGAGAAGGTGAAGTCTGGAGGGTGAATCAGAAGAAGCAGAAGAAGGAGAAGGAGAAGATGAAGTCTGGAGGGTGAAGCAGAAGAAATAGAAGAAGGAGAAGGAGAAGGTGAAGACTGGAGGGTGAATCAGAAGAAGTAGAAGAAGGAGAAGAAGAAGGTGAAGTCTGGAGGGTGAATCAGAAGAAGTAGAAGAAGGAGAAGGAGAAGGTGAAGTCTGGAGGGTGAATCAGAAGAAGCAGAAGAAGGAGAAGGAGAAGGTGAAGTCTGGAGGGTGAATCAGAAGAAGCAGAAGAAGGAGAAGGAGAAGATGAAGTCTGGAGGGTGAATCAGAAGAAGTAGAAGAAGGAGAAGGAGAAGGTGAGGTCTGGAGGGTGAATCAGAAGAAGCAGAAGAAGGAGAAGGAGAAGGTGAAGTCTGGAGGGTGAATCAGAAGAAGCAGAAGAAGGAGAAGGAGTAGGTGAAGTCTGGAGGGTGAATCAGAAGAAGCAGAAGAAGGAGAAGGAGAAGGTGAAGTTAGGAGGGTGAATCAGAAGAAGCAGAAGAAGGAGAAGGAGCAGGTGATGTCAGGGGGATGAAGCAGAAGAAGTAGAAGAAGGAGAAGGAGAAGGTGAAGTCAGGACGGTGAAGCAGAAGAAGCAGAAGAAGGAGAAGGAGAAGGTGAAGTCTGGAGGGTGAATCAGAAGAAGTAGAAGAAGGAGAAGGAGAAGGTCAAGTCTGGAGGGTGAATCAGAAGAAGTAGAATAAGGAGAAGGAGAAGGTGAAGTCTGGAGGGTGAAGCAGTAGAAGTAGAAGAAGGAGAAGGAGAAGGTGAAGTCATGAGAGTGAATCAGAAGAAGTAGAAGAAGGAGAAGGAGAAGGTGAAGTCAGGAGGGTGAATCAGAAGAAGCAGAAGAAGGAGAAGGAGAAGGTGAAGTCTGGAGGGTGAATCAGAAGAATCAGAAGAAGGAGAAGGAGAAGGTGAAGTCTGGAGGGTGAATCAGAAGAAGCAGAAGAAGGAGAAGGAGAAGGTGAAGTCAGGAGGGTGAATCAGAAGAAGCAGAAGAAGGAGAAGGAGAAGGTGAAGTTAGGAGGGTGAATCAGAAGAAGCAGAGGAAGGAGAAGGAGCAGGTGATGTCAGGGGGATGAAGCAGAAGAAGTAGAAGAAGGAGAAGGAGAAGGTGAAGTCAGGACGGTGAAGCAGAAGAAGCAGAAGAAGGAGAAGGAGAAGGTGAAGTCTGGAGGGTGAATCAGAAGAAGTAGAAGAAGGAGAAGGAGAAGGTCAAGTCTGGAGGGTGAATCAGAAGAAGTAGAATAAGGAGAAGGAGAAGGTGAAGTCTGGAGGGTGAAGCAGAAGAAGTAGAAGAAGGAGAAGGAGAAGGTGAAGTCAGGAGGGTGAATCAGAAGAAGTAGAAGAAGGAGAAGGAGAAGGTGAAGTCAGGAGGGTGAATCAGAAGAAGCAGAAGAAGGAGAAGGAGAAGGTGAAGTCTGGAGGGTGAATCAGAAGAATCAGAAGAAGGAGAAGGAGAAGGTGAAGTCTGGAGGGTGAATCAGAAGAAGCAGAAGAAAGAGAAGAGAAGGTGAGGTCTGGAGGGTGAATCAGAAGAAGCAGAATAAGGAGAAGGAGAAGGTGAAGTCTGGAGGGTGAATCAGAAGAAGCAGAATAAGGAGAAGGAGAAGGTGAAGTCTGGAGGGTGAATCAGAAGAAGCAGAAGAAGGAGAAGGAGAAGATGAAGTCTGGAGGGTGAATCAGAAGAAGTAGAAGAAGGAGAAGGAGAAGGTGAAGTCTGGAGGGTGAAGCAGAAGAAGTGGAAGAAGGAGAAGGAGAAGGTGAAGTCAGGAGGGTGAATCAGAAGAAGTAGAAGAAGAAGAAGGAGAAGGTGAAGTCAGGAGGGTGAATCAGATGAAGCAGAAGAAGGAGAAGGAGAAGGTGAAGTCTGGAGGGAGAATCAGAAGAATCAGAAGAAGGAGAAGTAGAAGGTGAAGTCTGGAGGGTGAATCAGAAGAAGCAGAAGAAAGAGAAGGAGAAGGTGAAGTCTGGAGGGTGAAGCAGAAGAAACAGAAGAAGGAGAAGGTGAAGACTGGAGGGTGAATCAGAAGAAGTAGAAGAAGGAGAAGGAGAAGGTGAAGTCTGGAGGGTGAATCAGAAGAAGTAGAAGAAGGAGAAGGAGAAGGTGAAGTCTGGGGGGTGAATCAGAAGAAGCAGAAGAAGGAGAAGGAGAAGGTGAAGTCTGGAGGGTGAATCAGAAGAAGCAGAAGAAGGAGAAGGAGAAGATGAAGTCTGGAGGGTGAATCAGAAGAAGTAGAAGAAGGAGAAGGAGAAGGTGAAGTCTGGAGGGTGAATCAGAAGTAGTAGAAGAAGGAGAAGGAGAAGGTGAAGTCTGGACGGTGAATCAGAAGAAACAGAAGAAGGAGAAGGAGAAGGTGAAGTCTGGAGGGTGAATCAGAAGAAGTAGAAGAAGGAGAAGGAGAAGGTGTAGTCTGGAGGGTGAATCAGAAGAAGTAGACGAAGGAAAGGAGAAGGTGAAGTCTGGAGGGTGAATCAGAAGAAGCAGAAGAAGGAGAAGGAGAAGGTGAAGTCTGGAGGGTGAATCAGAAGAAGCAGAAGAAGGAGAAGGAGAAGGTGAAGTCTGGAGGGTGAATCAGAAGAAGCAGAATAAGGAGAAGGAGAAGGTGAAGTCTGGAGGGTGAATCAGAATAAGCAGAAAAAGGAGAAGGAGAAGGTGAAGTCTGAAGGGTGAATCAGAAGAAGTAGAAGAAGGAGAAGGAGAAGGTGAAGTCTGGAGGGTGAAGCAGAAGAAGTAGAAGAAGGAGCAGGAGAAGGTGAAGTCAGGAGGGTGAATCAGAAGAAGTAGAAGAAGGAGAAGGAGAAGATGAAGTCAGGAGGGTGAATCATAAGAAGCAGAAGAAGGAGAAGGAGAAGGTGAAGTCTGGAGGGTGAATCAGAAGAATCAGAAGAAGGAGAAGGAGAAGGTGAAGTCTGGAGGGTGAATCAGAAGAAGCAGAAGAAGGAGAAGGAGAAGGTGAAGTCTGGAGGGAGAAGCAGAAGAAGTAGAAGAAGGAGAAGGAGAAGGTGAAGTCTGGAGGGTGAATCAGAAGAAGTAGAAGAAGGAGAAGGAGAAGGTGAAGTCTGGAGGGTGAATCAGAAGAAGCAGAAGAAGGAGAAGGAGAAGGTGAAGTCTGGAGGGTGAATCAGAAGAAGCAGAAGAAGGAGAAGGAGAAGGTGAAGTCTGGAGGGTGAAACAGAAGAAGCAGAATAAGGAGAAGGAGAAGGTGAAGTCAGGAGGGTGAATCAGAAGAAGCAGAAGAAGGAGAAGGAGAAGGTGAAGTAAGGAGGGTGAATCAGAAGAAGCAGAAGAAGGAGAAGGAGAAGGTGAAGTCTGGAGTGTGAAGCAGAAGAAGCAAAAGAAGGAGAAGGAGAAGGTGAAGTCTGGAGGGTGAATCAGAAGAAGTAGAAGAAGGAGAAGGAGAAGGTGAAGTCTGGAGGGTGAAGCAGAAGAAGTAGAAGAAGGAGAAGGAGAAGGAGAAGTCAGGAGGGTGAATCAGAAGAAGTAGAAGAAGGAGAAGGAGAAGGTGAAGTCAGGAGGGTGAATCAGAAGAAGCAGAAGAAGGAGAAGAAGAAGGTGAAGTCTGGAGGGTGAATCAGAAGAATCAGAAGAAGGAGAAGGAGAAGGTGAAGTCTGGAGGGTGAATCAGAAGAAGCAGAAGAAAGAGAAGGAGAAGGTGAAGTCTGGAGGGTGAATCAGAAGAAGCAGAAGAAGGAGAAGGAGAAGGTGAAGTCTGGAGGGTGAAGCAGAAGAAGTAGAAGAAGGAGAAGGAGAAGGTGAAGTCAGGAGGGTGAATCAGAAGAAGTAGAAGAAGGAGAAGGAGAAGGTGAAGTCAGGAGGGTGAATCAGAAGAAGCAGAAGAAGGAGAAGGAGAAGGTGAAGTCTGGAGGGTGAATCAGAAGAATCAGAAGAAGGAGAAGGAGAAGGTGAAGTCTGGAGGGTGAATCAGAAGAAGCAGAAGAAAGAGAAGGAGAAGGTGAAGTCTGGAGGGTGAATCAGAAGAAGTAGAAGAAGGAGAAGGAGAAGGTGAAGTCTGGAGGGTGAATCAGAAAAAGCAGAAGAAGGAGAAGGAGAAGGTGAAGTCTGGAGCGTGAATCAGAAGAAGCAGAAGAAGGAGAAGGAGAAGGTGAAGTCTGGAGGGTGAATCAGAAGAAGCAGAAGAAGGAGAAGGAGAAGGTGAAGTCTGGAGGGTGAATCAGAAGAAGCAGAATAAGGAGAAGGAGAAGGTGAAGTCTGGAGGGTGAATCAGAAGAAGCAGAAAAAGGAGAAGGAGAAGGTGAAGTCTGAAGGGTGAATCAGAAGAAGCAGAAGAAGGAGAAGGAGAAGGTGAAGTCTGGAGGGTGAAGCAGAAGAAGTAGAAGAAGGAGAAGGAGAAGGTGAAGTCAGGAGGGTGAATCAGAAGAAGTAGAAGAAGGAGAAGGAGAAGGTGAAGTCAGGAGGGTGAATCAGAAGAAGCAGAAGAAGGAGAAGGAGAAGGTGAAGTCTGGAGGGTGAATCAGAAGAATCAGAAGAAGGAGAAGGAGAAGGTGAAGTCTGGAGGGTGAATCAGAAGAAGCAGAAGAAAGAGAAGGACAAGGTGAAGTCTGGAGGGTGAAGCAGAAGAAATAGAAGAAGGAGAAGGAGAAGGTGAAGACTGGAGGGTGAATCAGAAGAAGTAGAAGAAGGAGAAGGAGAAGGTGAAGTCTGGAGGGTGAATCAGAAGAAGTAGAAGAAGGAGAAGGAGAAGGTGAAGTCTGGAGGGTGAATCAGAAGAAGCAGAAGAAGGAGAAGGAGAAGGTGAAGTCTGGAGGGTGAATCAGAAGAAGCAGAAAAAGGAGAAGGAGAAGATGAAGTCTGGAGGGTGAATCAGAAGAAGTAGAAGAAGGAGAAGGAGAAGGTGAGGTCTGGAGGGTGAATCAGAAGAAGCAGAAGAAGGAGAAGGAGAAGGTGAAGTCTGGAGGGTGAATCAGAAGAAGCAGAAGAAGGAGAAGGAGTAGGTGAAGTCTGGAGGGTGAATCAGAAGAAGCAGAAGAAGGAGAAGGAGAAGGTGAAGTCAGGAGGGTGAATCAGAAGAAGCAGAAGAAGGAGAAGTAGAAGGTGAAGTTAGGAGGGTGAATCAGAAGAAGCAGAAGAAGGAGAAGGAGCAGGTGATGTCAGGGGGATGAAGCAGAAGAAGTAGAAGAAGGAGAAGGAGAATGTGAAGTCAGGACGGTGAAGCAGAAGAAGCAGAAGAAGGAGAAGGAGAAGGTGAAGTCTGGAGGGTGAATCAGAAGAAGTAGAAGAAGGAGAAGGAGAAGGTCAAGTCTGGAGGGTGAATCAGAAGAAGTAGAATAAGGAGAAGGAGAAGGTGAAGTCTGGAGGGTGAAGCAGTAGAAGTAGAAGAAGGAGAAGGAGAAGGTGAAGTCAGGAGGGTGAATCAGAAGAAGTAGAAGAAGGAGAAGGAGAAGGAGAAGGTGAAGTCAGGAGGGTGAATCAGAAGAAGCAGAAGAAGGAGAAGGAGAAGGTGAAGTCTGGAGGGTGAATCAGAAGAATCAGAAGAAGGAGAAGGAGAAGGTGAAGTCTGGAGGGTGAATCAGAAGAAGCAGAAGAAAGAGAAGGAGAAGGTGAAGTCTGGAGGGTGAATCAGAAGAAGTAGAAGAAGGAGAAGGAGAAGGTGAAGTCTGGAGTGTGAATCAGAAGAAGCAGAAGAAGGAGAAGGAGAAGGTGAAGTCTAGAGGGTGAATCAGAAGAAGCAGAATAAGGAGAAGGAGAAGGTGAAGTCTGGAGGGTGAATCAGAAGAAGCAGAAGAAGGAGAAGGAGAAGGTGAAGTCTGGAGGGTGAATCAGAAGAAGTAGAAGAAGGAGAAGGAGAAGGTGAATTCTGGAGGGCGAAGCAGAAGAAGTAGAAGAAGGAGAAGGAGAAGGTGAAGTCAGGAGGGTGAATCAGAAGAAGTAGAAGAAGGAGAAGGAGAAGGTGAAGTCAGGAGGGTGAATCAGAAGAAGCAGAAGAAGGAGAAGGAGAAGGTGAAGTCTGGAGGGTGAATCAGAAGAATCAGAAGAAGGAGAAGGAGAAGGTGAAGTCTGGAGGGTGAATCAGAAGAAGCAGAGGAAGGAGAAGAAGAAGGTGAAGTCTGGAGGGTGAATCAGAAGAAGCAGAATAAGGAGAAGGAGAAGGTGAAGTCTGGAGGGTGAATCAGAAGAAGCAGAATAAGGAGAAGGAGAAGGTGAAGTCTGGAGGGTGAATCATAAGAAGCAGAAGAAGGAGAAGGAGAAGATGAAGTCTGGAGGGTGAATCAGAAGAAGTAGAAGAAGGAGAAGGAGAAGGTGAAGTCTGGAGGGTGAAGCAGAAGAAGTAGAAGAAGGAGAAGGAGAAGGTGAAGTCAGGAGGGTGAATCAGAAGAAGTAGAAGAAGAAGAAGGTGAAGGTGAAGTCAGGAGGGTGAATCAGATGAAGCAGAAGAAGGAGAAGGAGAAGGTGAAGTCTGGAGGGTGAATCAGAAGAATCAGAAGAAGGAGAAGTTGAAGGTGAAGTCTGGAGGGTGAATCAGAAGAAGCAGAAGAAAGAGAAGGAGAAGGTGAAGTCTAGAGGGTGAAGCAGAAGAAACAGAAGAAGGAGAAGGTGAAGACTGGAGGGTGAATCAGAAGAAGTAGAAGAAGGAGAAGGAGAAGGTGAAGTCTGGAGGGTGAATCAGAAGAAGTAGAAGAAGGAGAAGGAGAAGGTGAAGTCTGGGGGGTGAATCAGAAGAAGCAGAAGAAGGAGAAGGAGAAGGTGAAGTCTGGAGGGTGAAACAGAAGAAGCAGAAGAAGGAGAAGGAGAAGATGAAGTCTGGAGGGTGAATCAGAAGAAGTAGAAGAAGGAGAAGGAGAAGGTGAAGTCTGGAGGGTGAATCAGAAGTAGTAGAAGAAGGAGAAGGAGAAGGTGAAGTCTGGACGGTGAATCAGAAGAAACAGAAGAAGGAGAAGGAGAAGGTGAAGTCTGGAGGGTGAATCAGAAGAAGTAGAAGAAGGAGAAGGAGGAGGTGTAGTCTGGAGGGTGAATCAGAAGAAGTAGACGAAGGAGAAGGAGAAGGTGAAGTCTGGAGGGTGAATCAGAAGAAGCAGAAGAAGGAGAAGCAGAAGGTGAAGTCTGGAGGGTGAATCAGAAGAAGCAGAAGAAGGAGAAGGAGAAGGTGAAGTCTGGAGGGTGAATCAGAAGAAGCAGAATAAGGAGAAGGAGAAGGTGAAGTCTGGAGGGTGAATCAGAAGAAGCAGAAAAAGGAGAAGGAGAAGGTGAAGCCTGAAGGGTGAATCAGAAGAAGTAGAAGAAGGAGAAGGAGAAGGTGAAGTCTGGAGGGTGAAGCAGAAGAAGTAGAAGAAGGAGCAGGAGAAGGTGAAGTCAGGAGGGTGAATCAGAAGAAGTAGAAGAAGGAGAAGGAGAAGATGAAGTCAGGAGGGTGAATCGTAAGAAGCAGAAGAAGGAGAAGGAGAAGGTGAAGTCTGGAGGGTGAATCAGAAGAATCAGAAGAAGGAGAAGGAGAAGGTGAAGTCTGGAGGGTGAATCAGAAGAAGCAGAAGAAGGAGAAGGAGAAGGTGAAGTCTGGAGGGAGAAGCAGAAGAAGTAGAAGAAGGAGAAGGAGAAGGTGAAGTCTGGAGGGTGAAGCAGAAGAAGTAGAAGAAGGAGAAGGAGAAGGTGAAGTCTGGAGGGTGAATCAGAAGAAGCAGAAGAAGGAGAAGGAGAAGGTGAAGTCTGGAGGGTGAATCAGAAGAAACAGAAGAAGGAGGAGGAGAAGGTGAAGTCTGGAGGGTGAATCAGAAGAAGTAGAAGAAGGAGAAGGAGAAGGTGTAGTCTGGAGGGTGAATCAGAAGAAGTAGACGAAGGAGAAGGAGAAGGTGAAGTCTAGAGGGTGAATCAGAAGAAGCAGAAGAAGGTGAAGGAGAAGATGAAGTCTGGAGGGTGAATCAGAAGAAGTAGAAGAAGGAGAAGGAGAAGGTGAAGTCTGGAGGGTGAATCAGAAGAAGCAGAAGAAGGAGAAGGAGAAGGTGAAGTCTGGAGGGTGAATCAGAAGAAGCAGAAGAAGGAGAAGGAGAAGGTGAAGTCTGGAGGGTGAATCAGAAGAAGCAGAATAAGGAGAAGGAGAAGGTGAAGTCTGGAGGGTGAATCAGAAGAAGCAGAAGAAGGAGAAGGAGAAGGTGAAGTCTGGAGGATGAATCAGAAGAAGTAGAAGAAGGAGAAGGAGAAGGTGAAGTCTGGAGGGTGAATCAGAAGAAGTAGAAGAAGGAGAAGGAGAAGGTGAAGTCTGGAGGGTGAATCAGAAGAAGTAGAAGAAGGAGAAGGAGAAGGTGAAGTCTGGAGGGTGAAGCAGAAGAAGTAGAAGAAGGAGAAGGAGAAGGTGAAGTCAGGAGGGTGAATCAGAAGAAGTAGAAGAAGGAGAAGGAGAAGGTGAAGTCAGGAGGGTGAATCAGAAGAAGCAGAAGAAGGAGAAGGAGAAGGTGAAGTCTGGAGGGTGAATCAGAAGAATCAGAAGAAGGAGAAGGAGAAGGTGAAGTCTGGAGGGAGAATCAGAAGAAGCAGAAGAAAGAGAAGGAGAAGGTGAAGTCTGGAGGGTGAATCAGAAGAAGTAGAAGAAGGAGAAGGAGAAGGTGAAGTCTGGAGGGTGAATCAGAAGAAGCAGAAGAAGGAGAAGGAGAAGGTCAAGTCTGGAGGGTGAATCAGAAGAAGCAGAAGAAGGAGAAGGAAAAGGTGAAGTCTGGAGGGTGAATCAGAAGAAGCAGAAGAAGGAGAAGGAGAAGGTGAAGTCTGGAGGGTGAATCAGAAGAAGCAGAATAAGGAGAAGGAGAAGGTGAAGTCTGGAGGGTGAATCAGAAGAAGCAGAAGAAGGAGAAGGAGAAGGTGAAGTCTGGAGGGTGAATCAGAAGAAGTAGAAGAAGGAGAAGGAGAAGGTGAAGTCTGGAGGGTGAAGCAGAAGAAGTAGAAGAAGGAGAAGGAGAAGGTGAAGTCAGGAGGGTGAATCAGAAGAAGCAGAAGAAGGAGAAGGAGAAGGTGAAGTCTGGAGGGTGAATCAGAAGAATCAGAAGAAGGAGAAGGAGAAGATGAAGTCTGGAGGGTGAATCAGAAGAAGCAGAAGAAAGAGAAGGAGAAGGTGAAGTCTGGAGGGTGAATCAGAAGAAGCAGAATAAGGAGAAGGAGAAGGTGAAGTCTGGAGGGTGAATCAGAAGAAGCAGAAGAAGGAGAAGGAGAAGGTGAAGTCTGGAGGATGAATCAGAAGAAGTAGAAGAAGGAGAAGGAGAAGGTGAAGTCTGGAGGGTGAATCAGAAGAAGTAGAAGAAGGAGAAGGAGAAGGTGAAGTCTGGAGGGTGAATCAGAAGAAGTAGAAGAAGGAGAAGGAGAAGGTGAAGTCTGGAGAGTGAAGCAGAAGAAGTAGAAGAAGGAGAAGGAGAAGGTGAAGTCAGGAGGGTGAATCAGAAGAAGTAGAAGAAGGAGAAGGAGAAGGTGAAGTCAGGAGGGTGAATCAGAAGAAGCAGAAGAAGGAGAAGGAGAAGGTGAAGTCTGGAGGGTGAATCAGAAGAATCAGAAGAAGGAGAAGGAGAAGGTGAAGTCTGGAGGGAGAATCAGAAGAAGCAGAAGAAAGAGAAGGAGAAGGTGAAGTCTGGAGGGTGAATCAGAAGAAGTAGAAGAAGGAGAAGGAGAAGGTGAAGTCTGGAGGGTGAATCAGAAGACGCAGAAGAAGGAGAAGGAGAAGGTCAAGTCTGGAGGGTGAATCAGAAGAAGCAGAAGAAGGAGAAGGAAAAGGTGAAGTCTGGAGGGTTAATCAGAAGAAGCAGAAGAAGGAGAAGGAGAAGGTGAAGTCTGGAGGGTGAATCAGAAGAAGCAGAATAAGGAGAAGGAGAAGGTGAAGTCTGGAGGGTGAATCAGAAGAAGCAGAAGAAGGAGAAGGAGAAGGTGAAGTCTGGAGGGTGAATCAGAAGAAGTAGAAGAAGGAGAAGGAGAAGGTGAAGTCTGGAGGGTGAAGCAGAAGAAGTAGAAGAAGGAGAAGGAGAAGGTGAAGTCAGGAGGGTGAATCAGAAGAAGCAGAAGAAGGAGAAGGAGAAGGTGAAGTCTGGAGGGTGAATCAGAAGAATCAGAAGAAGGAGAAGGAGAAGATGAAGTCTGGAGGGTGAATCAGAAGAAGCAGAAGAAAGAGAAGGAGAAGGTGAAGTCTGGAGGGTGAAGCAGAAGAAACAGAAGAAGGAGAAGGAGTAGGTGAAGACTGGAGGGTGAATCAGAAGAAGTAGAAGAAGGAGAAGGAGAAGGTGAAGTCTGGAGGGTGAATCAGACGAAGTAGAAGAAGGAGAAGGAGAAGGTGAAGTCTGGAGGGTGAATCAGAAGAAGTAGAAGAAGGAGAAGGAGAAGGGGAAGTCTGGAGGGTGAATCAGAAGAAGCAGAAGAAGGAGAAGGAGAAGATGAAGTCTGAAGGGTGAATCAGAAGAAGTAGAAGAAGGAGAAGGAGAAGGTGAGGTCTGGAGGGTGAATCAGAAGAAGCAGAAGAAGGAGAAGGAGAAGGTGAAGTCTGGAGGGTGAATCAGAAAAAGCAGAAGAAGGAGAAGGAGAAGGTGAAGTCTGGAGGGTGAATCAGAAGAAGCAGAAGAAGGAGAAGGAAAAGGTGAAGTCAGGAGCGTGAATCAGAAGAAGCAGAAGAAGGAAAAGGAGAAGATGAAGTTAGGAGGGTGAATCAGAAGAAGCAGAAGAAGGAGAAGGAGCAGGTGAAGTCAGGGGGGTGAAGCAGAAGAAGTAGAAGAAGGAGAAGGAGAAGGTGAAGTCAGGACGGTGAAGCAGAAGAAGCAGAAGAAGGAGAAGGAGAAGTTGAAGTCTGGAGGGTGAAGCAGAAGAAGCAGAAGAAGGAGAAGGAGAGGGTGAAGTCTGGAGGGTGAATCAGAAGAAGTAGAAGAAGGAGAAGTAGAAGGTGAAGTCAGGAGAGTGAAGCAGAAGAAGCAGAAGAAGGAGAAGGAGAAGGTGAAGTCTGGAGGGCGAAGCAGAAGAAGCAGAAGAAGGAGAAGGAGAAGCTGAAGTCTGGAGGGCGAAGCAGAAGAAGCAGAAGAAGGAGAAGGAGAAGCTGAAGTCTGGAGGGTGAAGCAGAAGAAGCAGAAGAAGGAGAAGGAGAAGGTGAAGTAAGGAGGGTGAATCAGAAGAAGCAGAAGAAGGAGAAGGAGAAGGTGAAGTCTGGAGTGTGAAGCAGAAGCAGTAGAAGAAGGAGAAGGAGAAGGTGAAGTCTGGAGTGTGAAGCAGAAGAAGCAAAAGAAGGAGAAGGAGAAGGTGAAGTCTGGAGGGTGAATCAGAAGAAGTAGAAGAAGGAGAAGGAGAAGGTGAAGTCTGGAGGGTGAAGCAGAAGAAGTAGAAGAAGGAGAAGGAGAAGGTGAAGTCAGGAGGGTGAATCAGAAGAAGTAGAAGAAGGAGAAGGAGAAGGTGAAGTCAGGAGGGTGAATCAGAAGAAGCAGAAGAAGGAGAAGGAGAAGGTGAAGTCTGGAGGGTGAATCAGAAGAATCAGAAGAAGGAGAAGGAGAAGGTGAAGTCTGGAGGGTGAATCAGAAGAAGCAGAAGAAAGAGAAGGAGAAGGTGAAGTCTGGAGGGTGAATCAGAAGAAGCAGAAGAAGGAGAAGGAGAAGGTGAAGTCTGGAGGGTGAATCAGAAGAAGTAGAAGAAGGAGAAGGAGAAGGTGAAGTCTGGAGGGTGAAGCAGAAGAAGTAGAAGAAGGAGAAGGAGAAGGTGAAGTCAGGAGGGTGAATCAGAAGAAGCAGAAGAAGGAGAAGGAGAAGGTGAAGTCTGGAGGGTGAATCAGAAGAATCAGAAGAAGGAGAAGGAGAAGATGAAGTCTGGAGGGTGAATCAGAAGAAGCAGAAGAAAGAGAAGGAGAAGGTGAAGTCTGGAGGGTGAAGCAGAAGAAACAGAAGAAGGAGAAGGAGTAGGTGAAGACTGGAGGGTGAATCAGAAGAAGTAGAAGAAGGAGAAGGAGAAGGTGAAGTCTGGAGGGTGAATCAGACGAAGTAGAAGAAGGAGAAGGAGAAGGTGAAGTCTGGAGGGTGAATCAGAAGAAGTAGAAGAAGGAGAAGGAGAAGGGGAAGTCTGGAGGGTGAATCAGAAGAAGCAGAAGAAGGAGAAGGAGAAGATGAAGTCTGAAGGGTGAATCAGAAGAAGTAGAAGAAGGAGAAGGAGAAGGTGAGGTCTGGAGGGTGAATCAGAAGAAGCAGAAGAAGGAGAAGGAGAAGGTGAAGTCTGGAGGGTGAATCAGAAAAAGCAGAAGAAGGAGAAGGAGAAGGTGAAGTCTGGAGGGTGAATCAGAAGAAGCAGAAGAAGGAGAAGGAAAAGGTGAAGTCAGGAGCGTGAATCAGAAGAAGCAGAAGAAGGAAAAGGAGAAGATGAAGTTAGGAGGGTGAATCAGAAGAAGCAGAAGAAGGAGAAGGAGCAGGTGAAGTCAGGGGGGTGAAGCAGAAGAAGTAGAAGAAGGAGAAGGAGAAGGTGAAGTCAGGACGGTGAAGCAGAAGAAGCAGAAGATGGAGAAGGAGAAGTTGAAGTCTGGAGGGTGAAGCAGAAGAAGCAGAAGAAGGAGAAGGAGAGGGTGAAGTCTGGAGGGTGAATCAGAAGAAGTAGAAGAAGGAGAAATAGAAGGTGAAGTCAGGAGAGTGAAGCAGAAGAAGCAGAAGAAGGAGAAGGAGAAGGTGAAGTCTGGAGGGCGAAGCAGAAGAAGCAGAAGAAGGAGAAGGAGAAGCTGAAGTCTGGAGGGCGAAGCAGAAGAAGCAGAAGAAGGAGAAGGAGAAGCTGAAGTCTGGAGGGTGAAGCAGAAGAAGCAGAAGAAGGAGAAGGAGAAGGTGAAGTAAGGAGGGTGAATCAGAAGAAGCAGAAGAAGGAGAAGGAGAAGGTGAAGTCTGGAGTGTGAAGCAGAAGCAGTAGAAGAAGGAGAAGGAGAAGGTGAAGTCTGGAGTGTGAAGCAGAAGAAGCAAAAGAAGGAGAAGGAGAAGGTGAAGTCTGGAGGGTGAATCAGAAGAAGTAGAAGAAGGAGAAGGAGAAGGTGAAGTCTGGAGGGTGAAGCAGAAGAAGTAGAAGAAGGAGAAGGAGAAGGTGAAGTCAGGAGGGTGAATCAGAAGAAGTAGAAGAAGGAGAAGGAGAAGGTGAAGTCAGGAGGGTGAATCAGAAGAAGCAGAAGAAGGAGAAGGAGAAGGTGAAGTCTGGAGGGTGAATCAGAAGAATCAGAAGAAGGAGAAGGAGAAGGTGAAGTCTGGAGGGTGAATCAGAAGAAGCAGAAGAAAGAGAAGGAGAAGGTGAAGTCTGGAGGGTGAATCAGAAGAAGCAGAAGAAGGAGAAGGAGAAGGTGAAGTCTGGAGGGAGAAGCAGAAGAAGTAGAAGAAGGAGAAGGAGAAGGTGAAGTCTGGAGGGTGAATCAGAAGAAGTAGAAGAAGGAGAAGGAGAAGGTGAAGTCTGGAGGGTGAATCAGAAGAAGTAGAAGAAGGAGAAGGAGAAGGTGAAGTCTGGAGGGTGAATCAGAAGAAACAGAAGAAGGAGAAGGAGAAGGTGAAGTCTGGAGGGTGAATCAGAAGAATTAGAAGAAGGAGAAGGAGAAGGTGTAGTCTGGAGGGTGAATCAGAAGAAGTAGACGAAGGAGAAGGAGAAGGTGAAGTCTGGAGGGTGAACCAGAAGAAGCAGAAGAAGGAGAAGGAGAAGGTGAAGTCTGGAGGGTGAATCAGAAGAAGTAGAAGAAGGAGAAGGAGAAGGTGAAGTCTGGAGGGTGAATCAGAAGAAGCAGAAGAAGGAGAAGGAGAAGGTGAAGTCTGGAGGGTGAATCAGAAGAAGCAGAAGAAGGAGAAGGAGAAGGTCAAGTCTGGAGGGTGAATCAGAAGAAGCAGAAGAAGGAGAAGGAAAAGGTGAAGTCTGGAGGGTGAATCAGAAGAAGCAGAAGAAGGAGAAGGAGAAGGTGAAGTCTGGAGGGTGAATCAGAAGAAGCAGAATAAGGAGAAGGAGAAGGTGAAGTCTGGAGGGTGAATCAGAAGAAGCAGAAGAAGGAGAAGGAGAAGGTGAAGTCTGGAGGGTGAATCAGAAGAAGTAGAAGAAGGAGAAGGAGAAGGTGAAGTCTGGAGGGTGAAGCAGAAGAAGTAGAAGAAGGAGAAGGAGAAGGTGAAGTCAGGAGGGTGAATCAGAAGAAGCAGAAGAAGGAGAAGGAGAAGGTGAAGTCTGGAGGGTGAATCAGAAGAATCAGAAGAAGGAGAAGGAGAAGATGAAGTCTGGAGGGTGAATCAGAAGAAGCAGAAGAAAGAGAAGGAGAAGGTGAAGTCTGGAGGGTGAAGCAGAAGAAACAGAAGAAGGAGAAGGAGTAGGTGAAGACTGGAGGGTGAATCAGAAGAAGTAGAAGAAGGAGAAGGAGAAGGTGAAGTCTGGAGGGTGAATCAGACGAAGTAGAAGAAGGAGAAGGAGAAGGTGAAGTCTGGAGGGTGAATCAGAAGAAGTAGAAGAAGGAGAAGGAGAAGGGGAAGTCTGGAGGGTGAATCAGAAGAAGCAGAAGAAGGAGAAGGAGAAGATGAAGTCTGGAGGGTGAATCAGAAGAAGTAGAAGAAGGAGAAGGAGAAGGTGAGGTCTGGAGGGTGAATCAGAAGAAGCAGAAGAAGGAGAAGGAGAAGGTGAAGTCTGGAGGGTGAATCAGAAAAAGCAGAAGAAGGAGAAGGAGAAGGTGAAGTCTGGAGGGTGAATCAGAAGAAGCAGAAGAAGGAGAAGGAAAAGGTGAAGTCAGGAGCGTGAATCAGAAGAAGCAGAAGAAGGAGAAGGAGAAGATGAAGTTAGGAGGGTGAATCAGAAGAAGCAGAAGAAGGAGAAGGAGCAGGTGAAGTCAGGGGGGTGAAGCAGAAGAAGTAGAAGAAGGAGAAGGAGAAGGTGAAGTCAGGACGGTGAAGCAGAAGAAGCAGAAGAAGGAGAAGGAGAAGTTGAAGTCTGGAGGGTGAAGCAGAAGAAGCAGAAGAAGGAGAAGGAGAGGGTGAAGTCTGGAGGGTGAATCAGAAGAAGTAGAAGAAGGAGAAGGAGAAGGTGAAGTCAGGAGAGTGAAGCAGAAGAAGCAGAAGAAGGAGAAGGAGAAGGTGAAGTCTGGAGGGCGAAGCAGAAGAAGCAGAAGAAGGAGAAGGAGAAGCTGAAGTCTGGAGGGCGAAGCAGAAGAAGCAGAAGAAGGAGAAGGAGAAGCTGAAGTCTGGAGGGTGAAGCAGAAGAAGCAGAAGAAGGAGAAGGAGAAGGTGAAGTAAGGAGGGTGAATCAGAAGAAGCAGAAGAAGGAGAAGGAGAAGGTGAAGTCTGGAGTGTGAAGCAGAAGCAGTAGAAGAAGGAGAAGGAGAAGGTGAAGTCTGGAGTGTGAAGCAGAAGAAGCAAAAGAAGGAGAAGGAGAAGGTGAAGTCTGGAGGGTGAATCAGAAGAAGTAGAAGAAGGAGAAGGAGAAGGTGAAGTCTGGAGGGTGAAGCAGAAGAGGTAGAAGAAGGAGAAGGAGAAGGTGAAGTCAGGAGGGTGAATCAGAAGAAGTAGAAGAAGGAGAAGGTGAAGGTGAAGTCAGGAGGGTGAATCAGAAGAAGCAGAAGAAGGAGAAGGAGAAGGTGAAGTCTGGAGGGTGAATCAGAAGAATCAGAAGAAGGAGAAGGAGAAGGTGAAGTCTGGAGGGTGAATCAGAAGAAGCAGAAGAAAGAGAAGGAGAAGGTGAAGTCTGGAGGGTGAATCAGAAGAAGCAGAAGAAGGAGAAGGAGAAGGTGAAGTCTGGAGGGAGAAGCAGAAGAAGTAGAAGAAGGAGAAGGAGAAGGTGAAGTCTGGAGGGTGAATCAGAAGAAGTAGAAGAAGGAGAAGGAGAAGGTGAAGTCTGGAGGGTGAATCAGAAGAAGTAGAAGAAGGAGAAGGAGAAGGTGAAGTCTGGAGGGTGAATCAGAAGAAACAGAAGAAGGAGAAGGAGAAGGTGAAGTCTGGAGGGTGAATCAGAAGAAGTAGAAGAAGGAGAAGGAGAAGGTGTAGTCTGGAGGGTGAATCAGAAGAAGTAGACGAAGGAGAAGGAGAAGGTGAAGTCTGGAGGGTGAACCAGAAGAAGCAGAAGAAGGAGAAGGAGAAGGTGAAGTCTGGAGGGTGAATCAGAAGAAGTAGAAGAAGGAGAAGGAGAAGGTGAAGTCTGGAGGGTGAATCAGAAGAAGCAGAAGAAGGAGAAGGAGAAGGTGAAGTCTGGAGGGTGAATCAGAAGAAGCAGAAGAAGGAGAAGGAGAAGGTGATGTCTGGAGGGTGAAACAGAAGAAGCAGAATAAGGAGAAGGAGAAGGTGAAGTCAGGAGGGTGAATCAGAAGAAGCAGAAGAAGGAGAAGGAGAAGGTGAAGTAAGGAGGGTGAATCAGAAGAAGCAGAAGAAGGAGAAGGAGAAGGTGAAGTCTGGAGTGTGAAGCAGAAGAAGCAAAAGAAGGAGAAGGAGAAGGTGAAGTCTGGAGGGTGAATCAGAAGAAGTAGAAGAAGGAGAAGGAGAAGGTGAAGTCTGGAGGGTGAAGCAGAAGAAGTAGAAGAAGGAGAAGAAGAAGGTGAAGTCAGGAGGGTGAATCAGAAGAAGTAGAAGAAGTAGAAGGAGAAGGTGAAGTCAGGAGGGTGAATCAGTTGAAGCAGAAGAAGGAGAAGGAGAAGGTGAAGTCTGGAGGGTGAATCAGAAGAATAAGAAGAAGGAGAAGGAGAAGGTGAAGTCTGGAGGGTGAATCAGAAGAAGCAGAAGAAAGAGAAGGAGAAGGTGAAGTCTGGAGGGTGAATCAGAAGAAGCAGAAGAAGGAGAAGGAGAAGGAGAAGTCAGGAGGGTGAATCAGAAGAAGCAGAAGAAGGAGAAGGAGAAGGTGAAGTTAGGAGGGTGAATCAGAAGAAGCAGAAGAAGGAGAAGGAGCAGGTGATGTCAGGGGGATGAAGCAGAAGAAGTAGAAGAAGGAGAAGGAGAAGGTGAAGTCAGGATGGTGAAGCAGAAGAAGCAGAAGAAGGAGAAGGAGAAGGTGAAGTCTGGAGGATGAATCAGAAGAAGTAGAAGAAGGAGAAGGAGAAGGTCAAGTCTGGAGGGTGAATCAGAAGAAGTAGAATAAGGAGAAGGAGAAGGTGAAGTCTGGAGGGTGAAGCAGAAGAAGTAGAAGAAGGAGAAGGAGAAGGGGAAGTCTGGAGGGTGAATCAGAAGAAGTAGAAGAAGGAGAAGGAGAAGGTGAAGTCTGGAGGGTGAACCAGAAGAAGCAGAAGAAGGAGAAGGAGAAGGTGAAGTCTGGAGGGTGAATCAGAAGAAGTAGAAGAAGGAGAAGGAGAAGGTGAAGTCTGGAGGGTGAATCAGAAGAAGCAGAAGAAGGAGAAGGAGAAGGTGAAGTCTGGAGGGTGAATCAGAAGAAGCAGAAGAAGGAGAAGGAGAAGGTGAAGTCTGGAGGGTGAAACAGAAGAAGCAGAATAAGGAGAAGGAGAAGGTGAAGTCAGGAGGGTGAATCAGAAGAAGCAGAAGAAGGAGAAGGAGAAGGTGAAGTAAGGAGGGTGAATCAGAAGAAGCAGAAGAAGGAGAAGGAGAAGGTGAAGTCTGGAGTGTGAAGCAGAAGAAGCAAAAGAAGGAGAAGGAGAAGGTGAAGTCTGGAGGGTGAATCAGAAGAAGTAGAAGAAGGAGAAGGAGAAGGTGAAGTCTGGAGGGTGAAGCAGAAGAAGTAGAAGAAGGAGAAGAAGAAGGTGAAGTCAGGAGGGTGAATCAGAAGAAGTAGAAGAAGGAGAAGGAGAAGGTGAAGTCAGGAGGGTGAATCAGTTGAAGCAGAAGAAGGAGAAGGAGAAGGTGAAGTCTGGAGGGTGAATCAGAAGAATCAGAAGAAGGAGAAGGAGAAGGTGAAGTCTGGAGGGTGAATCAGAAGAAGCAGAAGAAAGAGAAGGAGAAGGTGAAGTCTGGAGGGTGAATCAGAAGAAGCAGAAGAAGGAGAAGGAGAAGGAGAAGTCAGGAGGGTGAATCAGAAGAAGCAGAAGAAGGAGAAGGAGAAGGTGAAGTTAGGAGGGTGAATCAGAAGAAGCAGAAGAAGGAGAAGGAGCAGGTGATGTCAGGGGGATGAAGCAGAAGAAGTAGAAGAAGGAGAAGGAGAAGGTGAAGTCAGGATGGTGAAGCAGAAGAAGCAGAAGAAGGAGAAGGAGAAGGTGAAGTCTGGAGGATGAATCAGAAGAAGTAGAAGAAGGAGAAGGAGAAGGTCAAGTCTGGAGGGTGAATCAGAAGAAGTAGAATAAGGAGAAGGAGAAGGTGAAGTCTGGAGGGTGAAGCAGAAGAAGTAGAAGAAGGAGAAGGAGAAGGTGAAGTCAGGAGGGTGAATCAGAAGAAGTAGAAGAAGGAGAAGGAGAAGGTGAAGTCAGGAGGGTGAATCAGAAGAAGCAGAAGAAGGAGAAGGAGAAGGTGAAGTCTGGAGGGTGAATCAGAAGAATCAGAAGAAGGAGAAGGAGAAGGTGAAGTCTGGAGGGTGAATCAGAAGAAGCAGAAGAAAGAGAAGGAGAAGGTGAAGTCTGGAGGGTGAATCAGAAGAAGTAGAAGAAGGAGAAGGAGAAGGTGAAGTCTGGAGTGTGAATCAGAAGAAGCAGAAGAAGGAGAAGGAGAAGGTGAAGTCTAGAGGGTGAATCAGAAGAAGCAGAATAAGGAGAAGGAGAAGGTGAAGTCTGGAGGGTGAATCAGAAGAAGCAGAAGAAGGAGAAGGAGAAGGTGAAGTCTGGAGGGTGAATCAGAAGAAGCAGAAGAAGGAGAAGGAGAAGGAGAAGTCAGGAGGGTGAATCAGAAGAAGCAGAAGAAGGAGAAGGAGAAGGTGAAGTTAGGAGGGTGAATCAGAAGAAGCAGAAGAAGGAGAAGGAGCAGGTGATGTCAGGGGGATGAAGCAGAAGAAGTAGAAGAAGGAGAAGGAGAAGGTGAAGTCAGGACGGTGAAGCAGAAGAAGCAGAAGAAGGAGAAGGAGAAGGTGAAGTCTGGAGGATGAATCAGAAGAAGTAGAAGAAGGAGAAGGAGAAGGTCAAGTCTGGAGGGTGAATCAGAAGAAGTAGAATAAGGAGAAGGAGAAGGTGAAGTCTGGAGGGTGAAGCAGAAGAAGTAGAAGAAGGAGAAGGAGAAGGTGAAGTCAGGAGGGTGAATCAGAAGAAGCAGAAGAAGGAGAAGGAGAAGGTGAAGTCTTTATGGTGAATCAGAAGAATCAGAAGGAGAAGGAGAAGGTGAAGTCTGGAGGGTGAATCAGAAGAAGCAGAAGAAAGAGAAGGAGAAGGTGAAGTCTGGAGGGTGAATCAGAAGAAGTAGAAGAAGGAGAAGGAGAAGGTGAAGTCTGGAGGGTGAATCAGAAGAAGCAGAAGAAGGAGAAGGAGAAGGTGAAGTCTGGAGGGTGAATCAGAAGAAGCAGAAGAAGGAGAAGGAGAAGGTCAAGTCTGGAGGGTGAATCAGAAGAAGCAGAATAAGGAGAAGGAGAAGGTGAAGTCTGGAGGGTGAATCAGAAGAAGCAGAAGAAGGAGAAGGAGAAGGTGAAGTCTGGAGGGTGAATCAGAAGAAGTAGAAGAAGGAGAAGGAGAAGGTGAAGTCTGGAGGGTGAAGCAGAAGAAGTAGAAGATGGAGAAGGAGAAGATGAAGTCAGGAGGGTGAATCAGAAGAAGCAGAAGAAGGAGAAGGAGAAGGTGAAGTCTAGAGGGTGAATCAGAAGAAGCAGAATAAGGAGAAGGAGAAGGTGAAGTCTGGAGGGTGAATCAGAAGAAGCAGAAGAAGGAGAAGGAGAAGGTGAAGTCTGGAGGGTGAATCAGAAGAAGTAGAAGAAGGAGAAGGAGAAGGTGAAGTCTGGAGGGTGAAGCAGAAGAAGTAGAAGAAGGAGAAGGAGAAGATGAAGTCAGGAGGGTGAATCAGAAGAAGTAGAAGAAGGAGAAGGAGAAGGTGTAGTCAGGAGGGTGAATCAGAAGAAGCAGAAGAAGGAGAAGGAGAAGGTGAAGTCTGGAGGGTGAATCAGAAGAATCAGAAGAAGGAGAAGGAGAAGGTGAAGTCTGGAGTGTGAATCAGAAGAAGCAGAGGAAGGAGAAGGAGAAGGTGAAGTCTGGAGGGTGAATCAGAAGAAGCAGAATAAGGAGAAGGAGAAGGTGAAGTCTGGAGGGTGAATCAGAAGAAGCAGAATAAGGAGAAGGAGAAGGTGAAGTCTGGAGGGTGAATCAGAAGAAGCAGAAGAAGGAGAAGGAGAAGATGAAGTCTGGAGGGTGAATCAGAAGAAGTAGAAGAAGGAGAAGGAGAAGGTGAAGTCTGGTGGGTGAATCAGAAGAAGTAGAAAAAGGAGAAGGACGAGGTGAAGTCTGGAGGGTGAATCAGAAGAAGTAGAAGAAGGAGAAGGAGAAGGTGAAGTCAGGAGGGTGAATCAGAAAAAGCAGAAGAAGGAGAAGGAGAAGGTGAAGTCTGGAGGGTGAATCAGAAGAAGCAGAAGAAGGAGAAGGAGAAGATGAAGTCTGGAGGGTGAATCAGAAGAAGTAGATGAAGGAGAAGGAGAAGGTGAAGTCTGGAGGGTGAATCAGAAGAAGCAGAAGAAGGAGAAGGAGAAGGTAAAGTCTGAAGGTGAATCAGAACAAGCAGAAGAAGGAGAAGGAGAAGGTGAAGTCTGGAGGGTGAATCAGAAGAAGCAGAATAAGGAGAAGGAGAAGGTGAAGTCTGGCGGGTGAATCAGAAGAAGCAGGATAAGGAGAAGGAGAAGGTGAAGTCTGGAGGGTGAATCAGAAGAAGCAGAAGAAGGAGAAGGAGAAGGTGAAGTCTGGAGGGTGAATCAGAAGAAGTAGAAGAAGGAGAAGGAGAAGGTGAAGTCTGGAGGGTGAAGCAGAAGAAGTAGATGAAGGAGAAGGAGAAGGTGAAGTCAGGAGGGTGAATCAGAAGAAGTAGAAGAAGGAGAAGGAGAGGGTGAAGTCAGGAGGGTGAATCAGAAGAAGCAGAAGAAGGAGAAGTAGAAGGTGAAGTCTGGAGGGTGAATCAAAAGAACCAGAAGAAGGAGAAGGAGAAGGTGAAGTCTGGAGGGTGAATCAGAAGAAGCAGAAGAAGGAGAAGGAGAAGGTGAAGACTGGAGGGTGAATCAAAAGAATCAGAAGAAGGAGAAGGAGAAGGTGAAGTCAGGAGGGTGAATCAGAAGAAGTAGAAGAAGGAGAAGGAGAAGGTGAAGTCTGGAGGGTGAATCAGAAGAAGCAGAAGAAGGAGAAGGAGAAGGTGAAGTCTGGAGGGTGAATCAAAAGAATCAGAAGAAGGAGAAGGAGAAGGTGAAGTCAGGAGGGTGAATCAGAAGAAGCAGAAGAAGGAGAAGGCGAAGGTGAAGTCAGGAGGGTGAAGCAGAAGAAGCAGAAGAAGGAGAAGGAGAAGGTGAAGTCTGGAGGGTGAATCAGAAGAAGAAGAAGAAGGAGAAGGAGAAGGTGAAGTCAGGAGGGTGAAGCAGAAGAAGCAGAAGAAGGAGAAGGAGAAGGTGAAGTCTGGAGGGTGAAGCAGAAGAAGCAGAAGAAGGAGAAGGAGAAGGTGAAGTCTGGAGGGTGAAGCAGAAGAAGCAGAAGGAGGAGAAGGAGAAGGTGAAGTCAGGAGGGTGAATCATAAGTAGTAGAAGAAGGAGAAGGAGAAGGTGAAGTCTGGAAGGTGAATCAGAAGAAGTAGAAGAAGGAGAAGGAGAAGGTGAAGTCTGGAGGGTGAATCAGAAGAAGTAGAAGAAGGAGAAGGAGAAGGTGAAGTCTGGAGGGTGAATCAGAAGAAGCAGAAGAAGGAGAAGGAGAAGGTGAAGTCTGGAGGGAAAAGCAGAAGAAGTAGAAGAAGGAGAAGGAAAAGGTGAAGTCTGGAGGGTGAATCAGAAGAAGTAGAAGAAGGAGAAGGAGAAGGTGAAGTCTGGAGGGTGAATCAGAAGAAGTAGAAGAAGGAGAAGGAGAAGGTGAAGTCTGGAGGGTGAATCAGAAGAAGCAGAAGAAGGAGAAGGAGAAGGTGAAGTCTGGAGGATGAATCAGAAGAAGTAGAAGAAGGAGAAGGAGAAGGTGTAGTCTGGAGGGTGAATCAGAAGAAGTAGACGAAGGAGAAGGAGAAGGTGAAGTCTGGAGGGTGAATCAGAAGAAGCAGAAGAAGGAGAAGGAGAAGGTGAAGTCTGGAGGGTGAATCAGAAGAAGTAGAAGAAGGTGAAGGAGAAGGTGAAGTCTGGAGGGTGAATCAGAAGAAGCAGAAGAAGGAGAAGGAGAAGTTGAAGTCTGGAGGGTGAATCAGAAGAAGCAGAAGAAGGAGAAGGAGAAGGTGAAATCTGGAGGGTGAATCAGAAGAAGCAGAAGAAGGAAAAGGAGAAGGTGAAGTCTGGAGGGTGAATCAGATGAAGCAGAAGGAGTAGCAGGAGAAGGTGAAGTCTGGAGGGTGAATCAGAAGAAGTAGAAGAAGGAGAAGGAGAAGGTGAAGTCTGGAGGGTGAATCAGAAGAAGCAGAAGAAGGAGAAGGAGAAGGTGAAGTCAGGAGGGTGAATCAGGAGAAGCAGAAGAAGGAGAAGGAGAAGGTGAAGTCTGGAGGGTGAATCAGAAGAAGCAGAAGAAGGAGAAGGAGAAGATGAAGACTGGAGGGTGAATCAGAAGAAGTAGAAGAAGGAGAAGGAGAAGGTGAAGTCTGGAGGGTGAATCAGAAGAAGTAGAAGAAGGAGAAGGAGAAGGCGAAGTCTGGAGGGTGAATCAGAAGAAGCAGAAGAAGGAGAAGGAGAAGGTGAAGTCTGGAGGGTCAATCAGAAGAAGCAAAAGAAGGAGAAGGAGAAGATGAAGTCTGGAGGGTGAATCAGAAGAAGTAGAAGAAGGAGAAGGAGAAGGTGAGGTCTGGAGGGTGAATCAGAAGAAGCAAAAGAAGGAGAAGGAGAAGGTGAAGTCTGAAGGGTGAATCAAAAGAAGCAGAAGAAGGAGAAGGAGAAGGTGAAGTCTGGAGGGTGATTCAGAAGAAGCAGAAGAATGAGAAGGAGAAGGTGAAGTCTGGAGGGTGAATCAGAAGAAGCAGAAGAAGGAGAAGGAGAAGGTGAAGTCTGGTGGGTGAATCAGAAGAAGTAGAAGAAGGAGAAGGAGAAGGTGAAGTCTGGAGTGTGAATCAGAAGAAGTAGAAGAAGGAGAAGGAGAAGGTGAAGTCAGGAGGGTGAATCAGAAAAAGCAGAAGAAGGAGAAGGAGAAGGTGAAGTCTGGAGGGTAAATCAGAAGAAGCAGAAGAAGGAGAAGGAGAAGATGAAGTCTGGAGGGTGAATCAGAAGAAGTAGATGAAGGAGAAGGAGAAGGTGAAGTCTGGAGGGTGAATCAGAAGAAGCAGAAGAAGGAGAAGGAGAAGGTAAGTCAGGAGGGTGATTCAAAGGAAGCAGAAGAAGGAGAAGGAGAAGGTGAAGTCTGGAGGGTGAATCAGGAGAAGCAGAATAAGGAGAAGGAGAAGGTGAAGTCTGGCGGGTGAATCAGAAGAAGCAGAAGAAGGAGAAGGAGAAGGGGAAGTCTGGAGGGTGAATCAGAAGAAGTAGAAGAAGGAGAAGGAGAAGGTGAAGTCTGGAGGGTGAAGCAGAAGAAGTAGAAGAAGGAGAAGGAGAAGGTGAAGTCAGGAGGGTGAATCAGAAGAAGTAGAAGAAGGAGAAGGAGAAGGTGAAGTCAGGAGGGTGAATCAGAAGAAGCAGAAGAAGGAGAAGGAGAAGGTGAAGTCTGGAGGGTGAATCAAAAGAATCAGAAGAAGGAGAAGGAGAAGGTGAAGTCTGGAGGGTGAATCAGAAGAAGCAGAAGAAAGAGAAGGAGAAGGTGAAATCTGGAGGGTGAAGCAGAAGAAGCAGAAGAAGGAGAAGGAGAAGGTGAAGTCAGGAGGGTGAATCATAAGAAGTAGAAGAAGGAGAAGGAGAAGGTGAAGTCTGGAGGGTGAATCAGAAGCAGAAGAAGAAGGAGAAGGAGAAGGTGAAGTCTGGAGGGTGAATCAGGAGAAGTAGAAGAAGGAGAAGGAGAAGGTGAAGTCTGGAGGGTGAATCAGAAGAAGCAGAAGAAGGAGAGGGAGAAGGTGAAGTCTGGAGGGAGAAGCAGAAGAAGTAGAAGAAGGAGAAGGAGAAGGTGAAGTCTGGATGGTGAATCAGAAGAAGTAGAAGAAGGAGAAGGAGAAGGTGAAGTCTGGAGGGTGAATCAGAAGAAGTAGAAGAAGGAGAAGGAGAAGGTGAAGTCTGGAGGGTGAATCAGAAGAAGCAGAAGAAGGAGAAGGAGAAGGTGAAGTCTGGAGGGTGAATCAGAAGAAGTAGAAGAAGGAGAAGGAGAAGGTGAAGTCTGGAGGGTGAATCAGAAGAAGCAGGAGAAGTAGCAGGAGAAGGTGAAGTCTGGAGGGTGAGTCAGAAGAAGCAGAAGAAGGAGAAGGAGAAGGTGAAGTCTGGAGGGTGAATCAGAAGAAGTAGAAGAAGGAGAAGGAGAAGGTGTAGTCTGGAGGGTGAATCAGAAGAAGCAGAAGAAGGAGAAGGAGAAGGTGAAGTGTGGAGGGTGAATCAGAAGAAGCAGAAGAAGGAGAAGGAGAAGATGAAGTCTGGAGGATGAATCAGAAGAAGTAGAAGAAGGAGAAGGAGAAGGTGAAGTCTGGAGGGTGAATCAGAAGAAGCAGAAGAAGGAGAAGGAGAAGGTGAAATCTGGAGGGTGAATCAGAAGAAGCAGAAGAAGGAAAAAGAGAAGGTGAAGTCTGGAGGGTGAATCAGAAGAAGCAGAAGAAGTAGAAGGAGAAGGTGAAGTCTGGAGGGTGAATAAAAGAAGTAGAAGAAGGAGAAGGAGAAGGTGAAGTCTGGAGGGTGAATCAGAAGAAGCAGAATAAGGAGAAGGAGAAGGTGAAGTCAGGAGGGTGAATCAGGAGAAGCAGAAGAAGGAGAAGGAGAAGGTGAAGTCTGGAGGGTGAATCAGAAGACGCAGAAGAAGGAGAAGGAGAAGGTGAAGACTGGAGGGTGAATCAGAAGAAGTAGAAGAAGGAGAAGGAGAAGGTGAAGTCTGGAGGGTGAATCAGAAGAAGTAGAAGAAGGAGAAGGAGAAGGTGAAGTCTGGAGGGTGAATCAGAAGAAGCAGAAGAAGGAGAAGGAGAAGGTGAAGTCTGGAGGATGAATCAGAAGAAGTAGAAGAAGGAGAAGGAGAAGGTGTAGTCTGGAGGGTGAATCAGAAGAAGTAGACGAAGGAGAAGGAGAAGGTGAAGTCTGGAGGGTGAATCAGAAGAAGCAGAAGAAGGAGAAGGAGAAGGTGAAGTCTGGAGGGTGAATCAGAAGAATTGGAAGAAGGTGAAGGAGAAGGTGAAGTCTGGAGGGTGAATCAGAAGAAGCAGAAGAAGGAGAAGGAGAAGGTGAAGTCTGGAGGGTGAATCAGAAGAAGTAGACGAAGGAGAAGGAGAAGGTGAAGTCTGGGGGGTGAATCAGAAGAAGTAGACGAAGGAGAAGGAGAAGGTGTAGTCTGGAGGGTGAATCAGAAGAAGCAGAAGAAGGAGAAGGAGAAGGTGAAGTCTGGAGGGTGAATCAGAAGAAGTAGAAGAAGGTGAAGGAGAAGGTGAAGTCTGGAGGGTGAATCAGAAGAAGCAGAAGAAGGAGAAGGAGAAGGTGAAGTCTGGAGGGTGAATCAGAAGAAGCAGAAGAAGGAGAAGGAGAAGGTGAAATCTGGAGGGTGAATCAGAAGAAGCAGAAGAAGGAAAAGGAGAAGGTGAAGTCTGGAGGGTGAATCAGATGAAGCAGAAGGAGTAGCAGGAGAAGGTGAAGTCTGGACGGTGAATCAGAAGAAGTAGAAGAAGGAGAAGGAGAAGGTGAAGTCTGGAGGGTGAATCAGAAGAAGCAGAAGAAGGAGAAGGAGAAGGTGAAGTCTGGAGGGTGAATCAGAAGAAGCAGAAGAAGGAGAAGGAGAAGATGAAGACTGGAGGGTGAATCAGAAGAAGTAGAAGAAGGAGAAGGAGAAGGTGAAGTCTGGAGGGTGAATCAGAAGAAGTAGAAGAAGGAGAAGGAGAAGGCGAAGTCTGGAGGGTGAATCAGAAGAAGCAGAAGAAGGAGAAGGAGAAGGTGAAGTCTGGAGGGTCAATCAGAAGAAGCAAAAGAAGGAGAAGGAGAAGATGAAGTCTGGAGGGTGAATCAGAAGAAGTAGAAGAAGGAGAAGGAGAAGGTGAGGTCTGGAGGGTGAATCAGAAGAAGCAAAAGAAGGAGAAGGAGAAGGTGAAGTCTGAAGGGTGAATCAAAAGAAGCAGAAGAAGGAGAAGGAGAAGGTGAAGTCTGGAGGGTGAATCAGAAGAAGCAGAAGAAGGAGAAGGAGAAGGTGAAGTCTGGAGGGTGAATCAGAAGAAGCAGAAGAAGGAGAAGGAGAAGGTGAAGTCTGGTGGGTGAATCAGAAGAAGTAGAAGCAGGAGAAGGAGAAGATGAAGTCTGGAGGGTGAATCAGAAGAAGTAGAAGAAGGAGAAGGAGAAGGTGAAATCAGGAGGGTGAATCAGAAAAAGCAGAAGAAGGAGAAGGAGAAGGTGAAGTCTGGAGGGTAAATCAGAAGAAGCAGAAGAAGGAGAAGGAGAAGATGAAGTCTGGAGGGTGAATCAGAAGAAGTAGATGAAGGAGAAGGAGAAGTTGAAGTCTGGAGGGTGAATCAGAAGAAGCAGAAGAAGGAGAAGGAGAAGGTAAGTCAGGAGGGTGATTCAAAAGAAGCAGAAGAAGGAGAAGGAGAAGGTGAAGTCTGGAGGGTGAATCAGGAGAAGCAGAATAAGGAGAAGGAGAAGGTGAAGTCTGGCGGGTGAATCAGAAGAAGCAGAAGAAGGAGAAGGAGAAGGGGAAGTCTGGAGGGTGAATCAGAAGAAGTAGAAGAAGGAGAAGGAGAAGGTGAAGTCTGGAGGGTGAAGCAGAAGAAGTAGAAGAAGGAGAAGGAGAAGGTGAAGTCAGGAGGGTGAATCAGAAGAAGTAGAAGAAGGAGAAGGAGAAGTTGAAGTCAGGAGGGTGAATCAGAAGAAGCAGAAGAAGGAGAAGGAGAAGGTGAAGTCTGGAGGGTGAATCAAAAGAATCAGAAGAAGGAGAAGGAGAAGGTGAAGTCTGGAGGGTGAATCAGAAGAAGCAGAAGAAAGAGAAGGAGAAGGTGAAATCTGGAGGGTGAAGCAGAAGGAGCAGAAGAAGGAGAAGGAGAAGGTGAAGTCAGGAGGGTGAATCATAAGAAGTAGAAGAAGGAGAAGGAGAAGGTGAAGTCTGGAGGGTGAATCAGAAGAAGTAGAAGAAGGAGAAGGAGAAGGTGAAGTCTGGAGGGTGAATCAGGAGAAGTAGAAGAAGGAGAAGGAGAAGGTGAAGTCTGGAGGGTGAATCAGAAGAAGCAGAAGAAGGAGAAGGAGAAGGTGAAGTCTGGAGGGAGAAGCAGAAGAAGTAGAAGAAGGAGAAGGAGAAGGTGAAGTCTGGATGGTGAATCAGAAGAAGTAGAAGAAGGAGAAGGAGAAGGTGAAGTCTGGAGGATGAATCAGAAGAAGTAGAAGAAGGAGAAGGAGAAGGTGAAGTCTGGAGGGTGAATCAGAAGAAGCAGAAGAAGGAGAAGGAGAAGGTGAAGTCTGGAGGGTGAATTAGAAGAAGTAGAAGAAAGAGAAGGAGAAGGTGAATTCTGGAGGGTGAATCAGAAGAAGCAGGAGAAGTAGCAGGAGAAGGTGAAGTCTGGAGGGTGAGTCAGAAGAAGCAGAAGAAGGAGAAGGAGAAGGTGAAGTCTGGAGGGTGAATCAGAAGAAGTAGAAGAAGGAGAAGGAGAAGGTGTAGTCTGGAGGGTGAATCAGAAGAAGCAGAAGAAGGAGAAGGAGAAGGTGAAGTGTGGAGGGTGAATCAGAAGGAGAAGGAGAAGATGAAGTCTGGAGGGTGAATCAGAAGAAGTAGAAGAAGGAGAAGGAGAAGGTGAAGTCTGGAGGGTGAATCAGAAGAAGCAGAAGAAGGGGAAGGAGAAGGTGAAATCTGGAGGGTGAATCAGAAGAAGCAGAAGAAGGAAAAAGAGAAGGTGAAGTCTGGAGGGTGAATCAGAAGAAGCAGAAGAAGTCGAAGGAGAAGGTGAGGTCTGGAGGGTGAATCAGAAGAAGTAGAAGAAGGAGAAGGAGAAGGTGAAGTCTGGAGGGTGAATCAGAAGAAGCAGAATAAGGAGAAGGAGAAGGTGAAGTCAGGAGGGTGAATCAGGAGAAGCAGAAGAAGGAGAAGGAGAAGGTGAAGTCTGGAGGGTGAATCAGAAGATGCAGAAGAAGGAGAAGGAGAAGGTGAAGACTGGAGGGTGAATCAGAAGAAGCAGAAGAAGGAGAAGGAGAAGGTGAAGTCAGGAGGGTGAATCAGAAGAAGCAGAAGAAGGAGAAGGAGAAGGTGAAGTCAGGAGGGTGAAGCAGAAGAAGGAGAAGGAGAAGGTGAAGTCTGGAGGGTGAATCAGAAGAAGTAGAAGAAGGAGAAGGAGAAGGTGAAGTCAGGAGGGAGAAGCAGAAGAAGCAGAAGAAGGAGAAGGAGAAGGTGAAGTCTGGAGGGTGAAGCAGAAGAAGCAGAAGAAGGAGAAGAAGAAGGTGAAGTCTGGAGGGTGGAGCAGAAGAAGCAGAAGAAGGAGAAGGATAAGGTGAAGTCAGGAGGGTGAATCATAAGAAGAAGAAGAAGGAGAAGGAGAAGGTGAAGTCTGGAGGGTGAATCAGAAGAAGTAGAAGAAGGAGAAGGAGAAGGTGAAGTCTGGAGGGTGAATCAGAAGAAGTAGAAGAAGGAGAAGGAGAAGGTGAAGTCTGGAGGGTGAATCAGAAGAAGCAGAAGAAGGAGAAGGAGAAGGTGAAGTCTGGAGGGAGAAGCAGAAGAAGTAGAAGAAGGAGAAGGAGAAGGTGAAGTCTGGAGGGTGAATCAGAAGAAGTAGAAGAAGGAGAAGGAGAAGGTGAAGTCTGGAGGGTGAATCAGAAGAAGCAGAAGAAGGAGAAGGAGAAGGTGAAGTCTGGAGGGTGAATCAGAAGAAGCAGAAGAAGGAGAAGGAGAAGGTGAAGTCTGGAGGGTGAATCAGAAGAAGTAGAAGAAGGTGAAGGAGAAGGTGAAGTCTGGAGGGTGAATCAGAAGAAGCAGAAGGAGAAGGAGAAGGTGAAGTCTGGAGGGTGAATCAGAAGAAGCAGAAGAAGGAAAAGGAGAAGGTGAAGTCTGGAGGGTGAATCAGAAGAAGCAGAACAAGTAGCAGGAGAAGGTGAAGTCTGGAGGGTGAATCAGAAGAAGTAGAAGAAGGAGAAGGAGAAGGTGAAGTCTGGAGGGTGAATCAGAAGAAGCAGAAGAAGGAGAAGGAGAAGGTGAAGTCAGGAGGGTGAATCAGGAGAAGCAGAAGAAGGAGAAGGAGAAGGTGAAGTCTGGAGGGTGAATCAGAAGAAGCAGAAGAAGGAGAAGGAGAAGATGAAGACTGGAGGGTGAATCAGAAGAAGTAGAAGAAGGAGAAGGAGAAGGTGAAGTCTGGAGGGTGAATCAGAAGAAGTAGAAGAAGGAGAAGGAGAAGGCGAAGTCTGGAGGGTGAATCAGAAGAAGCAGAAGAAGGAGAAGGAGAAGGTGAAGTCTGGAGGGTGAATCAGAAGAAGTAGAAGAAGGAGAAGGAGAAGATGAAGTCTGGAGGGTGAATCAGAAGAAGTAGAAGAAGGAGAAGGAGAAGGTGAGGTCTGGAGGGTGAATCAGAAGAAGCAGAAGAAGGAGAAGGCGAAGGTGAAGTCTGAAGGGTGAATCAAAAGAAGCAGAAGAAGGAGAAGGAGAAGATGAAGTCTGGAGGGTGAATCAGAAGAAGCAGAAGAAGGAGAAGGAGAAGGTGAAGTTTGGAGGGTGAATCAGAAGAAGCAGAAGAAGGAGAAGGAGAAGGTAAGTCAGGAGGGTGAATCAGAAGAAGTAGAAGAAGGAGAAGGAGAAGGTGAAGTCTGGAGGGTGAATCAGAAGAAGTAGAAGAAGGAGAAGGAGAAGGCGAAGTCTGGAGGGTGAAACAGAAGAAGCAGAAGAAGGAGAAGGAGAAGGTGAAGTCTGGAGGGTGAATCAGAAGAAGCAAAAGAAGGAGAAGGAGAAGATGAAGTCTGGAGGGTGAATCAGAAGAAGTTGATGAAGGAGAAGGAGAAGGTGAGGTCTGGAGGGTGAATCAGAAGAAGCAGAAGAAGGAGAAGAAGAAGGTGAAGTCTGAAGGGTGAATCAGAAGAAGCAGAAGAAGGAGAAGGAGAAGGTGAAGACTGGAGGGTGAATCAGAAGAAGTAGAAGAAGGAGAAGGAGAAGGTGAAGTCTGGAGGGTGAATCAGAAGAAGTAGAAGAAGGAGAAGGAGAAGGTGAAGTCTGGAGAGTGAATCAGAAGAAGCAGAAGAAGGAGAAGGAGAAGATGAAGTCTGGAGGGTGAATCAGAAGAAGTAGAAGAAGGAGAAGGAGAAGGTGAGGTCTGGAGGGTGAATCAGAAGAAGCAGAAGAAGGAGAAGGAGAAGGTGAAGTCTGGAGGGTGAATCAGAAGAAGTAGAAGAAGGAGAAGGAGAAGGTGAGGTCTGGAGGGTGAATCAGAAGAAGCAGAAGAAGGAGAAGGAGAAGGTGAAGTCTGGAGGGTGAATCAGAAGAAGCAGAAGAAGGAGAAGGAGAAGGTGAAGTCTGGAGGGTGAATCAGAAGAAGCAGAAGAAGGAGAAGGAGAAGGTGAAGTCAGGAGGGTGAATCAGAAGAAGCAGAAGAAGGAGAAGGAGAAGGTGAAGTCAGGAGGGTGAAGCAGAAGAAGGAGAAGAAGAAGGTGAAGTCTGGAGGGTGAATCAGAAGAAGTAGAAGAAGGAGAAGGAGAAGGTGAAGTCAGGAGGGAGAAGCAGAAGAAGCAGAAGAAGGAGAAGGAGAAGGTGAAGTCTGGAGGGTGAAGCAGAAGAAGCAGAAGAAGGAGAAGAAGAAGGTGAAGTCTGGAGGGTGGAGCAGAAGAAGCAGAAGAAGGAGAAGGAGAAGGTGAAGTCAGGAGGGTGAATCATAAGAAGTAGAAGAAGGAGAAGGAGAAGGTGAAGTCTGGAGGGTGAAACAGAAGAAGTAGAAGAAGGAGAAGGAGAAGGTGAAGTCTGGAGGGTGAATCAGAAGAAGTAGAAGAAGGAGAAGGAGGTGGTGAAGTCTGGAGGGTGAATCAGAAGAAGCAGAAGAAGGAGAAGGAGAAGGTGAAGTCTGGAGGGAGAAGCAGAAGAAGTAGAAGAAGGAGAAGGAGAAGGTGAAGTCTGGAGGGTGAATCAGAAGAAGTAGAAGAAGGAGAAGGAGAAGGTGAAGTCTGGAGGGTGAATCAGAAGAAGCAGAAGAAGGAGAAGGAGAAGGTGTAGTCTGGAGGGTGAATCAGAAGAAGCAGAAGGAGAAGGAGAAGGTGAAGTCTGGAGGGTGAATCAGAAGAAGCAGAAGAAGGAGAAGGAGAAGGTGAAATCTGGAGGGTTGAATCAGAAGAAGCAGAAGAAGGAAAAGGAGAAGGTGAAGTCTGGAGGGTGAATCAGAAGAAGTAGAAGAAGGAGAAGGAGAAGGTGAAGTCTGGAGGGTGAATCAGAAGAAGCAGAAGAAGGAGAAGGAGAAGGTGAAGTCAGGAGGGTGAGTCAGGAGAAGCAGAAGAAGGAGAAGAAGAAGGTGAAGTCTGGAGGGTGAATCAGAAGAAGCAGAAGAAGGAGAAGGAGAAGATGAAGACTGGAGGGTGAATCAGAAGAAGTGGAAGAAGGAGAAGGAGAAGGTGAAGTCTGGAGGGTGAATCAGAAGAAGTAGAAGAAGGAGAAGGAGAAGGCGAAGTCTGGAGGGTGAATCAGAAGAAGCAGAAGAAGGAGAAGGAGAAGGTGAAGTCTGGAGGGTGAATCAGAAGAAGCAAAAGAAGGAGAAGGAGAAGATGAAGTCTGGAGGGTGAATCAGAAGAAGCAGAAGAAGGAGAAGGAGAAGGTGAAGTCTGGAGGGTGAATCAGAAGAAGCAGAAGAAGGAGAAGGAGAAGGTGAAGTCAGGAGTGTGAATCAGAAGAAGCAGAAGAAGGAGAAGGAGAAGGTGAAGTCAGGAGGGTGAAGCAGAAGAAGGAGAAGGAGAAGGTGAAGTCTGGAGGGTGAATCAGAAGAAGTAGAAGAAGGAGAAGGAGAAGGTGAAGTCAGGAGGGAGAAGCAGAAGAAGCAGAAGAAGGAGAAGGAGAAGGTGAAGTCTGGAGGGTGAAGCAGAAGAAGCAGAAGAAGGAGAAGAAGAAGGTGAAGTCTGGAGGGTGGAGCAGAAGAAGCAGAAGAAGGAGAAGGATAAGGTGAAGTCAGGAGGGTGAATCATAAGAAGAAGAAGAAGGAGAAGGAGAAGGTGAAGTCTGGAGGGTGAATCAGAAGAAGTAGAAGAAGGAGAAGGAGAAGGTGAAGTCTGGAGGGTGAATCAGAAGAAGTAGAAGAAGGAGAAGGAGAAGGTGAAGTCTGGAGGGTGAATCAGAAGAAGCAGAAGAAGGAGAAGGAGAAGGTGAAGTCTGGAGGGAGAAGCAGAAGAAGTAGAAGAAGGAGAAGGAGAAGGTGAAGTCTGGAGGGTGAATCAGAAGAAGTAGAAGAAGGAGAAGGAGAAGGTGAAGTCTGGAGGGTGAATCAGAAGAAGCAGAAGAAGGAGAAGGAGAAGGTGAAGTCTGGAGGGTGAATCAGAAGAAGCAGAAGAAGGAGAAGGAGAAGGTGAAGTCTGGAGGGTGAATCAGAAGAAGTAGAAGAAGGTGAAGGAGAAGGTGAAGTCTGGAGGGTGAATCAGAAGAAGCAGAAGGAGAAGGAGAAGGTGAAGTCTGGAGGGTGAATCAGAAGAAGCAGAAGAAGGAGAAGGAGAAGGTGAAATCTGGAGGGTGAATCAGAAGAAGCAGAAGAAGGAAAAGGAGAAGGTGAAGTCTGGAGGGTGAATCAGAAGAGGCAGAACAAGTAGCAGGAGAAGGTGAAGTCTGGAGGGTGAATCAGAAGAAGTAGAAGAAGGAGAAGGAGAAGGTGAAGTCTGGAGGGTGAATCAGAAGAAGCAGAAGAAGGAGAAGGAGAAGGTGAAGTCAGGAGGGTGAATCAGGAGAAGCAGAAGAAGGAGAAGGAGAAGGTGAAGTCTGGAGGGTGAATCAGAAGAAGCAGAAGAAGGAGAAGGAGAAGATGAAGACTGGAGGGTGAATCAGAAGAAGTAGAAGAAGGAGAAGGAGAAGGTGAAGTCTGGAGGGTGAATCAGAAGAAGTAGAAGAAGGAGAAGGAGAAGGCGAAGTCTGGAGGGTGAATCAGAAGAAGCAGAAGAAGGAGAAGGAGAAGGTGAAGTCTGGAGGGTGAATCAGAAGAAGTAGAAGAAGGAGAAGGAGAAGATGAAGTCTGGAGGGTGAATCAGAAGAAGTAGAAGAAGGAGAAGGAGAAGGTGAGGTCTGGAGGGTGAATCAGAAGAAGCAGAAGAAGGAGAAGGCGAAGGTGAAGTCTGAAGGGTGAATCAAAAGAAGCAGAAGAAGGAGAAGGAGAAGATGAAGTCTGGAGGGTGAATCAGAAGAAGCAGAAGAAGGAGAAGGAGAAGGTGAAGTTTGGAGGGTGAATCAGAAGAAGCAGAAGAAGGAGAAGGAGAAGGTAAGTCAGGAGGGTGAATCAGAAGAAGTAGAAGAAGGAGAAGGAGAAGGTGAAGTCTGGAGGGTGAATCAGAAGAAGTAGAAGAAGGAGAAGGAGAAGGCGAAGTCTGGAGGGTGAAACAGAAGAAGCAGAAGAAGGAGAAGGAGAAGGTGAAGTCTGGAGGGTGAATCAGAAGAAGCAAAAGAAGGAGAAGGAGAAGATGAAGTCTGGAGGGTGAATCAGAAGAAGTTGATGAAGGAGAAGGAGAAGGTGAGGTCTGGAGGGTGAATCAGAAGAAGCAGAAGAAGGAGAAGAAGAAGGTGAAGTCTGAAGGGTGAATCAGAAGAAGCAGAAGAAGGAGAAGGAGAAGGTGAAGACTGGAGGGTGAATCAGAAGAAGTAGAAGAAGGAGAAGGAGAAGGTGAAGTCTGGAGGGTGAATCAGAAGAAGTAGAAGAAGGAGAAGGAGAAGGTGAAGTCTGGAGAGTGAATCAGAAGAAGCAGAAGAAGGAGAAGGAGAAGATGAAGTCTGGAGGGTGAATCAGAAGAAGTAGAAGAAGGAGAAGGAGAAGGTGAGGTCTGGAGGGTGAATCAGAAGAAGCAGAAGAAGGAGAAGGAGAAGGTGAAGTCTGGAGGGTGAATCAGAAGAAGTAGAAGAAGGAGAAGGAGAAGGTGAGGTCTGGAGGGTGAATCAGAAGAAGCAGAAGAAGGAGAAGGAGAAGGTGAAGTCTGGAGGGTGAATCAGAAGAAGCAGAAGAAGGAGAAGGAGAAGGTGAAGTCTGGAGGGTGAATCAGAAGAAGCAGAAGAAGGAGAAGGAGAAGGTGAAGTCAGGAGGGTGAATCAGAAGAAGCAGAAGAAGGAGAAGGAGAAGGTGAAGTCAGGAGGGTGAAGCAGAAGAAGGAGAAGGAGAAGGTGAAGTCTGGAGGGTGAATCAGAAGAAGTAGAAGAAGGAGAAGGAGAAGGTGAAGTCAGGAGGGAGAAGCAGAAGAAGCAGAAGAAGGAGAAGGAGAAGGTGAAGTCTGGAGGGTGAAGCAGAAGAAGCAGAAGAAGGAGAAGAAGAAGGTGAAGTCTGGAGGGTGGAGCAGAAGAAGCAGAAGAAGGAGAAGGAGAAGGTGAAGTCAGGAGGGTGAATCATAAGAAGTAGAAGAAGGAGAAGGAGAAGGTGAAGTCTGGAGGGTGAAACAGAAGAAGTAGAAGAAGGAGAAGGAGAAGGTGAAGTCTGGAGGGTGAATCAGAAGAAGTAGAAGAAGGAGAAGGAGGTGGTGAAGTCTGGAGGGTGAATCAGAAGAAGCAGAAGAAGGAGAAGGAGAAGGTGAAGTCTGGAGGGAGAAGCAGAAGAAGTAGAAGAAGGAGAAGGAGAAGGTGAAGTCTGGAGGGTGAATCAGAAGAAGTAGAAGAAGGAGAAGGAGAAGGTGAAGTCTGGAGGGTGAATCAGAAGAAGCAAAAGAAGGAGAAGGAGAAGATGAAGTCTGGAGGGTGAATCAGAAGAAGCAGAAGAAGGAGAAGGAGAAGGTGAAGTCTGGAGGGTGAATCAGAAGAAGCAGAAGAAGGAGAAGGAGAAGGTGAAGTCAGGAGGGTGAATCAGAAGAAGCAGAAGAAGGAGAAGGAGAAGGTGAAGTCAGGAGGGTGAAGCAGAAGAAGGAGAAGGAGAAGGTGAAGTCTGGAGGGTGAATCAGAAGAAGTAGAAGAAGGAGAAGGAGAAGGTGAAGTCAGGAGGGAGAAGCAGAAGAAGCAGAAGAAGGAGAAGGAGAAGGTGAAGTCTGGAGGGTGAAGCAGAAGAAGCAGAAGAAGGAGAAGAAGAAGGTGAAGTCTGGAGGGTGGAGCAGAAGAAGCAGAAGAAGGAGAAGGAGAAGGTGAAGTCAGGAGGGTGAATCATAAGAAGTAGAAGAAGGAGAAGGAGAAGGTGAAGTCTGGAGGGTGAAACAGAAGAAGTAGAAGAAGGAGAAGGAGAAGGTGAAGTCTGGAGGGTGAATCAGAAGAAGTAGAAGAAGGAGAAGGAGGAGGTGAAGTCTGGAGGGTGAATCAGAAGAAGCAGAAGAAGGAGAAGGAGAAGGTGAAGTCTGGAGGGAGAAGCAGAAGAAGTAGAAGAAGGAGAAGGAGAAGGTGAAGTCTGGAGGGTGAATCAGAAGAAGTAGAAGAAGGAGAAGGAGAAGGTGAAGTCTGGAGGGTGAATCAGACGAAGCAGAAGAAGGAGAAGGAGAAGGTGTAGTCTGGAGGGTGAATCAGAAGAAGCAGAAGGAGAAGGAGAAGGTGAAGTCTGGAGGGTGAATCAGAAGAAGCAGAAGAAGGAGAAGGAGAAGGTGAAATCTGGAGGGTGAATCAGAAGAAGCAGAAGAAGGAAAAGGAGAAGGTGAAGTCTGGAGGGTGAATCAGAAGAAGTAGAAGAAGGAGAAGGAGAAGGTGAAGTCTGGAGGGTGAATCAGAAGAAGCAGAAGAAGGAGAAGGAGAAGGTGAAGTCAGGAGGGTGAATCAGGAGAAGCAGAAGAAGGAGAAGGAGAAGGTGAAGTCTGGAGGGTGAATCAGAAGAAGCAGAAGAAGGAGAAGGAGAAGATGAAGACTGGAGGGTGAATCAGAAGAAGTAGAAGAAGGAGAAGGAGAAGGTGAAGTCTGGAGGGTGAATCAGAAGAAGTAGAAGAAGGAGAAGGAGAAGGCGAAGTCTGGAGGGTGAATCAGAAGAAGCAGAAGAAGGAGAAGGAGAAGGTGAAGTCTGGAGGGTGAATCAGAAGAAGCAAAAGAAGGAGAAGGAGAAGATGAAGTCTGGAGGGTGAATCAGAAGAAGTAGAAGAAGGAGAAGGAGAAGGTGAGGTCTGGAGGGTGAATCAGAAGAAGCAGAAGAAGGAGAAGGCGAAGGTGAAGTCTGAAGGGTGAATCAAAAGAAGCAGAAGAAGGAGAAGGAGAAGGTGAAGTCTGGAGGGTGAATCAGAAGAAGCAGAAGAAGGAGAAGGAGAAGGTGAAGTCTGGAGGGTGAATCAGAAGAAGCAGAAGAAGGAGAAGGAGAAGGTAAGTCAGGAGGGTGATTCAGAAGAAGCAGAAGAAGGAGAAGGAGAAGGTGAAGTCTGGAGGGTGAATCAGGAGAAGCAGAATAAGGAGAAGGAGAAGGTGAAGTCTGGCGGGTGAATCAGAAGAAGCAGAAGAAGGAGAAGGAAAAGGTGAAGTCTGGAGGGTGAATCAGAAGAAGCAGAAGAAGGAGAAGGAGAAGGTGAAGTCTGGAGGGTGAAGCAGAAGAAGTAGAAGAAGGAGAAGGAGAAGGTGAAGTCAGGAGGGTGAATCAGAAGAAGTAGAAGAAGGAGAAGGAGAAGGTGAGGTCTGGAGGGTGAAGCAGAAGAAGCAGAAGAAGGAGAAGGAGAAGGTGAAGTCTGGAGGGTGAAGCAGAAGAAGCAGAAGAAGGAGAAGGAGAAGGTGAAGTCTGGAGGGTGAAGCAGAAGAAGCAGAAGAAGGAGAAGGAGAAGGTGAAGTCAGGAGGGTGAATCATAAGAAGTAGAAGAAGGAGAAGGAGAAGGTGAAGTCTGGAGGGTGAATCAGAAGAAGTAGAAGAAGGAGAAGGAGAAGGTGA